>NC_091288.1:45838924-47043924 GCF_032444005.1 Ranitomeya imitator
GTATACACACTGCACATACACATATATACACACACACACACACACTGCACATGCACATTTATACACACACACTGCACATACACATTTATACACACTGCACATACACATTTATACACACTGCACATACACATGTATACACACTGCACATACACATATATACACACACACACACACTGCACATGCACATTTATACACACTGCACATACACATGTATACACACTGCACATACACTGCACATACACACACACACACACTGCACATACACATTTATACACACTGCACATACACATTTATACACACACACACACTGCACATACACATTTATACACACTGCACATACACATATATACACACACACACACACTGCACATGCACATTTATACACACACACTGCACATACACATTTATACACACTGCACATACACATTTATACACACTGCACATACACATTTATACACACTGCACATACACATATATACACACACACACACACTGCACATGCACATTTATACACACTGCACATACACATGTATACACACTGCACATACACTGCACATACACACACACACACACTGCACATACACATTTATACACACTGCACATACACATTTATACACACACACACACTGCACATACACATTTATACACACTGCACATACACATATATACACACACACACACACTGCACATGCACATTTATACACACTGCACATACACTGCACATACACATTTATACACACACACACTGCACATACACATTTATACACACACACTGCACATACACTGCACATACACATTTTTACACACACTGCACATACACATTTATACACACTGCACATACACATACACACACACTGCACATACACATATATACACACTGCACATACACATTTATACACACTGCACATACACATTTTTACACACACTGCACATACAGCTTCTAGCCCCTTCCTCTCCATAGGACTTCATGAGCACCAACTGCCAGTTCCTATCTCAGTAATGTAACAATCCGTCTTCAACTAACAAAGTTTACCCAGGAATTGAGAATTGTGAGAATAAATTATCAGTTCAGTTCAATAGAAAGAAGCAGATTTCTCTGATAAGATACATTTCAAACTTTCTTATTTTGATCTGTACTACTGATTTATGAAATAAAAATTAAAACGAAGATTACCCTTTAAGCACAATGTATCTATATGAAATTGCACTATTAAAGAGAATCTATCACTAGGTCAGAAGAAGACAGTCTTTGCTCTTATTTTATTCCCGCTGCTCCCCCAGGGTATTCATTTATTTTATGAGATTTTTTGCATTTTGTGTACGAGTGCTATTCGTGCTTTTCAAGGACAGCAATTATACCTACGATAGTCTATAGGGCTAAACAGGACGGGCTACTTTCACACTTCCGTCTTTTAGAATCAGTCACAATCCGTCAAAGTGTTGAAAAGACGGATCCTGTGCAGATTGTAAAAAACGGATGCACTGGATCCTGTTTTTTGACGGATCCGTCGATGCAGCAGCTGCAGGAAAAATGGGTTAAATTAAAGGAATAGAAATCCTTCCAGGCATGCTCAGTGTAAAAAAACGGAATCTGTTGCTGGATTCCGTCATTTGACGGACAGCAATGGATCCTGCGCCCATAGGCTTCCATTCTAGCCACTGACGGATGCCGCAGGATCCGTCGCTGTACGTTTTTACGACGCAGACAAAAAAAGTAAGGCTACTTTCACACTGGCTTTTTTGCCAGACGTCGCAATGCGTCGTTTATGGCAAAAAACGCATCCTGCAAAGTTGTTTGCAGGATGCATTTTTGCCCCATAGATTAACATTAGCGACGCATTGCGACGCTTTGCCACACGTCGCAACCGTCGTGCGACGGTTGCGCCGTGTTGTGGCGGACCGCCGGGAGCAAAAAACGTTACATGTAACGTTTTTTGCTCCTGACGGACCGCTTTTTCCGACCGCACATGCGTGGCCGGATCTCCGCCCCCACCTCCCCGCACCTCACAATGGGGCAGCGGATGCGCCGGAAGAAATGCATCCGCTGCACCCGTTGTGCAGTGCGTCAAACGCCATCGTCGGAATCTCTGCCCGACGCATTGCGACGGGGAGATTCCAACGCTAGTGTGAAAGTAGCCTTACATTGAACGTTTCTTCCAGACGAAGGTCAGCCAAAACACGACGGATCCGTCGCACAACTGATGCGACGTGTGGCCATCCGTCGCGATCCGTCGCTAATACAAGTCTATGGGAAAAAAACGGATCCTGCGGACACATTTGCAGGATCCGTTTTTTTCCCAAAACAACGCATTGCAACGGATCTGAAAAGACGGAAGTGTGAAAAGTAGCCTAAATAATGTAGACATGCCAGATTTTGATCCGAGCGTCGAATCAAGATTGGCAAGTCTATGAGTCCATGGGGGAAAAAAAAAGGAAACCAAAACAAAAAAACGGTGTTTACTTGGATAACTTCCGAGTGCTGTCCAATTTTCATGGACTGTCACATAGGAGTTGGAGGTTCCATGTAATAATGCAGAGCATATTCAATACTTGCTTTCTACCTATGCTGCAGGGAGTATATGACCCTGCAAACCACGACCACATACAGATCTGGCACATTGGCGCGGTGGCTCTAGATAAACGCATGGACGTGCTGCTGGATATTACTGCATTATTGGGAGCCCTTCAGTCAACGTGCTGTCACCGCTGAGGGCTTGATACTCATAGCAATGCTTAATATTTCACGAGTTTCAGAATTTTTCTTCACAATTATCTGCAGCGAGCAGCTCGTATAAAGCAGCGTGGGCAGAATAATACCTGTATTACCTGACACATCTTATTATACTTTATTACATTGTCCTACCGGGACAGGAAGATTGGAATAAAGAGTCACCGAGCTTTAGTTATGTAGGAAAAGAAACGTGAATAAATCTGTATATACATGTAGGGTGGGGTGGGGGGATAGCGCACGTCTGATCCAGCCGGCCTGTGAATCTCATGCCCTCCAACAATTCACAGCTCATACGGACACTCGTAGAGATCTTCACATGTGAACAGTAACGGCTAGCTTACAAATTAGAGAGACAGAAGGGCCCCACTGAATTTACATACTCGTTACTCATTAATGGCCACAGACATATTGATTCTATAGTCTGGCAAGACAAGACCAGGAGAGAGACTGGGCCATAGAGAGGAAATGACAAATTAGGGTCAATATCAGGAGATTCTCTGCTGTGGAATGTCCGTGTGATAGGGAATAATTATCTGCTAGTGATGAGCGAATGTGCTCAGATAATGTGTTACTGAGTATCTTCGGCGTGCTCGGATGATATTTTCAAGTCCCTGCAGCTTCAGGTTTTGCGGTGGAAGACAGCCACAACATATGCAGGGACTGGCTGTGTTATGCAATGCCCCCATGTATTGCAGTTGTCCACTGCTGCAAAACATCCAGCTACAAGGACTTAAAAATATCTGAGCACACCGAAGATACTCAGTAACGCTACGTTCACATTCGCGTCTTTGGACGCAGCGTAGCGGACGCAACGCACGACAGACGCATGTAAAACGCAGGCTTTTTTGACGCATGCGTTCAACCTTTTTTTATATATATAGGGTCTTTTCAGTGTCTAGACACTGTGTATACAAGAACGCATGCGTCATACAACGCACAACAACGCAAGTACTTGCGTCTTCTGCGTTGGCAATACACTTCAATGGGGTTTTTGACGCATCGACGACGCAAATGCGACGCATGCGTTTTTTTAAACATTTTGGACGCAGAAAAAATGCAACATGTTGCGTTTGCCGCGCCCTGGCAGGTGCGTCGAAACGACGCTTGCGTTGCAAAACGCATGACAACGCATGCCCATGCGTCCCCAATGTTAAAGATAGGGACGGATGATGCATGCTTTGTTTTGCGGCGACGACGCTGCATCCAAAGACGCGAATGTGAACGTACCCTAACACATTACCTGAGCACATTCGCTCATCACTATTCACTACTCATGAACACTGCAGGTCCTAGGCACATAAATCTTTACTAAACCGCCAATACGAGTGATTTAAAGAAAAAAAATAATATATATACACAGTACAGGCCAAAAGGTTTGGACACACCTTCTCATTTAAAGATTTTTCTGTATTTTCATGACTATGAAAATTGTAAATTCACACTGAAGGCATCAAAACTATGAATTAACACATGTGGAATTATATGCTTAACAAAAAGGTGTGAAACAACTGAAAATATGTCTAATATTCTAGGTTCTTCAAAGTAGCCACCTTTTGCTTTGATGACTGCTTTGCACACTCTTGGCATGGTCTTGATGAGCTTCAAGAGGTAGTCAACGGGAATGGTTTTCACTTCACAGGTGTGCCCTCTCAGGTTTAATAAGTGGGATTTCTTGGCTTATAAATGGGGTTGGGACCATCAGTTGTGTTGTGCAGAAGTCTGGTGGATACACAGCTGATAGTCCTACTGAATAGACTGTTAGAATATGGCAAGAAAAAAGCAGCTAAGTAAAGAAAAACGAGTGGCCAATGGCCATCATTACTTTAAGAAGTGAAGGTCAGTCAGTCCAAAAAATTGGGAAAACTTTGAAAGTGTCCCCAAGTGCAGTTGCAAAAACCATCAAGCGCTACAAAGAAACTGGCTCACATGAGGACCGCCCCAGGAAAGGAAGACCAAGAGTCACCTCTGCTTCTGAGGATAAGTTTATCCGAGTCACCAGCCTCAGAAATCGCAGGTTAACAGCAGCTCAGATTAGAGAGCAGGTCAATGCCACACAGAGTTCTAGCAGCAGACACATCTCTACAACAACTATTAAGAGGAGACTTTGTGCAGCAGGCCTTCATGGTAAAATAGCTGCTAGGAAACCACTGCTAAGGACAGGCAGCAAGCAGAAGAGACTTGTTTGGGCTAAAGAACACAAGGAATGGCCATTAGGCCAGTGTAAATCTGTGCTTTGGTCTGATGAGTTTGAGGTCTTTGGTTCCAACCACAGTGTCTTTGTGCGACGCAGAAAAGGAGAACGGATGGACTCTACATGCCTGGTTCCCACCGTGAAGCATGGAGGAGGAGGTGTGATGCTGTGGGGGTGCTTTGCTGGTGACACTTTTGGGGATTTATTCAAAATTGAAGGCATACTGAACCAGCATGGCTACCACAGCATCTTGCAGCGGCATGCTATTGAATCCGGTTTGCGTTTAGTTGGACCATCATTTATTTTTCAACAGGACAATGGCCCCAAACACACCTCCAGGCTGTGTAAGAGCTATTTGACCAAGAAGGAGAGTGATGGGGTGCTACGTCAGATGACCTGGCCTCCACAGTCACCAGACCTGAACCCAATCGAGATGGTTTGGGGTGAGCTGGACCACAGAGTGAAGGCAAAAGGGCCAACAAATGCTAAGCATCTCTGGGAACTCCTTCAAGATTGTTGGAAGACCATTTCTGGTGACTACCTCTTGAAGTTCATCAAGAGAATGCCAAGAGTGTGCAAAGCAGTCATCAAAGCAAAAGGTGGCTACTTTGAAGAACCTAGAATATAAGACATTTTCAGTTGTTTCACACTTTTTTGTTAAGTATATAATTCCACATGTGTTAATTAATAGCTTTGATGCCTTCAGTGTGAATGTACAATTTTCATAGTCACGAAAATACAAAAAAATCTTTAAATGAGAAGGTGTGTCCAAACTTTTGGTCTGCACTATGTATATATATATATATATATATATATATATATATATATATATATATATATATATATATATATATATATATATATATATATATATATACACACACACACAATTTTAGAAGGGACATGAGAAGTATAAAGAAATGCAGTTTGCGAGTAACGTAAACTATTAGACCCTATGCCCTACACGCTGATGTAGGACACGACTCCGACCTACAATATTTGATTATGAAATAGTGTTTCCTGAAAGTAATTATATTCACCAAAAGGAATGCAGGACCCCCAGATCACATTCCCCCTAAATAAAGCCCCGCCAAATCAGACAACTGCCCCTGAATACAGACCTCCAAATCAGACGACTCCAACTAAATACAACCACCGAAATCAGACGACTGACCTTAAATATAGACCCCAAAATCAGGCTCTCCCCCTCCTTAATATAGAACCTCAAATCAGATGATCGACCCTAAAAACAGACCCCTAAATCAGACTTCCCCTAAATACACACCTCGAAGACCAGAACACCCCCTAAATACAGACCCCCAAATCAGACTCATGCAGCAGACGTCTGTGCAAAATGGTATGAGCAGGGACTGCACTGGTCAGACTGGTCAGTGGCTATAAGAGCGCTGCTCCAGAGTAGTAAAGCTATGAATGCTGTTTCCCGCGGGCCTAGACAGTTTGACGCCTCTGGGTAGGGGGACAGATTCATAAGATGAGCCAGGACTGGCAATAGCAGCTTTCAATTCATACCAAGTTATCAAAAAAGCAAACATTTTGCTACGACTGGTTGTTTTAGGCAACAAAGGCAGGATAGACAAGCAAACCTCATGAGTCGGCGCCCCAAATGAATCTTCTTCACTTCCAAATCTCCTAAACATTTCCCAAATGTTAGCCAGTAAGAATATATGGCATCAGCCGCTGTAACATGAGATGGTCAGCCACAACAGAAATCCTATTCTTACCTTAAAGCTAAGGTGTACGTTCCAGGTTGCCGCTGACTTTCACGGATTAGGTAACTGCCTTCTGCAACACTCAGTAGTTGGTCGGTTTCTTCCCTTGAAATCATTCCAAAAAATCTAAAAAAGACATAAATAAGCAGATTGCAGCCAGATGACACCATTTTATATGCTGTATATAAACTGTTGTCTACCTTTGGGGATGATTAATGCAGGAGTTTGGGGCGAACACTCATTTTTTCAATTGTATTTAGTTAAAAAACTTTGCACGATTGGCTTTTACAGGCTCTTTGCTTCGCTGCATATTCAACTTTGATGTGGTCTGTGGTCATATATCAACTGAGAGGAGCTCGGAAAAAGAGGAGTTACAACCGGTCATTGAATCTGAATTATTTCACTAACAGATTCTCAGTTAATTCATTCTGCAGTCAGCAAAGACAGTGCAACCCGGAGGGTACAGAAGGCAAATCTTTTGGGAAGGCCTATTCTTTAGGCAATCCCTGCATGTGTTGCGGCTGTCGAACAGCTGCAAGTGATGTAGCCACGGCGACTCAAACATAGTATTCAAGCTTGCCGAAGACACTATTAGCACTCGAGCATGCTCAGGTAACACCTTACCCGAGAACGCTCACTCATTACAATTTACTATACCATCTTTTCCTACTGGATAATTGTATTCACAACATTGAACCAGAGGTTGTGTACACAGTTTAGGAAGCACTGACATTGCTTCCTTCTCGGGGCCTTGATCATGTGTTCACTGGGTATAGGGAGAGGCCAGGAGCTGCTGGTTCCTAATTCAATCAGCTCTGTAAATCCTGTGTTCACTGAACCGTGTGGACTGACCGCATTCAATACATTTCTATTAATGTAGTTTCTCTTAGAGAGACGCTAGTATCCGCAAGAGAAATAGACATGCTGAGGTCTGGAAAGACACGCCACATGTCTCCGCGGGTGATCCGCCACCTGTCAGTCTCCGCAGGTGATCCACCACCTGTCAGTCTCCGCAGGTGATCCACCACCTGTCAGTCTCCGCGGGTGATCCACCACCTGTCAGTCTCCGCGGGTGATTTGCGGGGGGCCTTTGTACGCATAATGGGCATGGGATTTTGGCTGCTGTGGGCTTGATACAGCATAAATACGCAGTGTCAAACCCACAGCAGTTCCTGACCCTCAAAGGGTTTTGAAATGTGGACAACCCCTGCCTAAATGCCCAGTTCAGGTATAGGAACATCAGAGTGGGTCTCCCACACAAGATCCTGCTCTAGGAAACTAATGGAAAGCCGCTTTGGCCATGACAAGTCGTGCATGTCTTAGGCTAGGTTCACATTGCGTTAATGGCAATGCGCTGACGGCATCCGTTACATAGCGGCACTAACGCTATGTAACAGATGCGTTAGCGCACCCATTGACTGCCATTATGTAGCGCATCGCTAACGCATGTCATAATCGGCATGCGTTAGCGATGTGCCGTCATTCTGCGACGGACTCTCGGACACGGTCTGCAGCGTTCGGGGGTCCGTCACCGCTAGCGCAGATGGAGCACCTGGGCTAGCACCATCGCATAACGCGATCTTTAAAAGGCACTTGCGTTAGCGCTGTCAGTTTAACGCATGCGTTGAACGGACTGCACTAACGCAATGTGAACCTAGCCTTAGAAGGACAACTATTTATCTGAATGACCACCATGTAACGCTATAAAAGTCTGTCTGGCCAGGTCTTCCTCGGCTGCAGCACATCCACTCTGAGAGGAGGAGGCGATCTCTAATAACCTCCTCACCTAAATGATTCTGTCCTGCTTACAGGATCTTTTCATAGAATGTTACTAATTTTAATCTCCCCGGGTGCATGTTCATTACGGCTGGGCTCTCGCTCGCTCGATCTCTGCTGTACAACAGCACAGAAGATTATGGCTATATATAGATAATAATTATACACTAGATTCTAAGGTGTCGTGTTATGGTTTACCAGCAGGCGGAAATCAGGCTTGGCCAAAATCTATGTCGGAGGCTCTGTTACAAGTCTCAGTTGTAGCTTCCCCTGATTTTTGAAAGAAATAATAGGGCAGCATCCAGTGTTATTCTTCCATTAAAGTAAAAGACGTCACCGCCATTAAAAGTGGCCCATCAGGCTCCTCTGGTGTCCACTGTGTGATGGATCCTCCATTGTCCCTTTGTTTCCACGAACAGTGGACACCAACACACAGATGATAAACCCTCATATTACATTTATAAATCCGTTTTTCGCATCCATGGGCTGAACCATTGAGTTTCATGGAACTAGTCACACATTCTTTTTTTTTCCAACAGATCTGTGTGCCCATTCCAGTAAACTTGGCGCATGTCTTAATTTCAACATTTTTTTGTGGATCAGGCTCGGCCATTCAAGCCTAATAAGGATCCGACGAAAACAACCGGAAGACATTAGTTTAGTTTTACATATATTTTTTTACTGATCAAGTGCAAAGTGTCAATGGAAAGAATTTGGCCAGTTTACATCCAGTTTTTAAAAACAGAAGAGGGGAAGAAAAAAAAAAAAAAGATGGGCGAAAAAATATCTTTTCATGGAAGTAAAAGTGAAAACGGATATGTGCCTGTGGCCTTATTTGTGAGGACAGTGATCTCGGAGCAGAACTCATAATGAAACCCAAACATGGAATCAGCTGTAGCATCAGAGGTGTCTTAGAATTATATTCTCCGTTTAGAATCTGTGCCAGATACAAGAGCTGGATTATCACAATATACAAATTACTAGATTGTAAAATAATTATACTTCAATAACTTCTATTAGGCTATGTGCCCACGTTGCAAAATAGAAGCAGACTTTTCCGCATCAAAACCGCACTCCCTTGCCAAGGAAAACGCTTGCGGATTTTGATGTGTTTTGTCGCGTTTTTTATGCGTTTTTACCAAGTGTTTTCCTATACAAGTCTATGGCAGTGGAATCGCAGCGATTACACAAAATTACTGAACACGCTGTGTATTTTGCAATTCCGCTGTGGAAAAATATACAGCATGGGCACAGCAATTGCGGAATGCAATTAAAATTAATGAGATGCGTTTTTTTAAACGTTTCTGCAGCGGAAAAACAAGGCGGAAACTCAAAAAACGCAATGTGGGCACACAGCCTAACATGAAAATAAAGAAACAGCAGCATTTTAGTAAAAGATGGAAGACAAAGACATACTCACTCTCTCCCATAATACTTTGGTCTGTTTTCCACCTGCAAAATAAACACATCCATAAATAATTATGGTCCATTGATTGTGCTATTGTGGTCACAGTACACCATCCTTAGGGTACGTGCCCACAATCTGGAAGTAGCAGCGCTTTGGACGCAGCGTATTTTCCAAAACACTGCGTTCAATCACGCAGGTAAATCCATTTGTGTTCATTGAGCAATGCGGATTTACCGCATACAATACAGACTATTGTGAATATTTCTGTTGCAGAGACGAGGGTCTAGGGTTTACGTATCATCAAATAGAAAAACAGTGGGAATGGGACTTACAGAAAATCCCATCCACTGAGCTAGTATGGTAGAAGGTAGCGTTTTGGAGGCAGCGCAGGTGAGCGGCGTCCAAAACACTGCTATTCCAGATTGTGGGCACGTACCCCTAGAGGACCCAGCAGATGAAAACCCGCCTATCCAGAATTTATTTTCTGTATAATAGGGAAGGCTTTACGGATATCCCAATAACATACTATAATGAATAAATGATCTGATCTCTCTGCTTTCTTTACCTGACAGCAGTCAGACACAGTCACACTAGATAGCACAGAATTCAAATCCAACCAGAACAAAACAAAAAAAGAAAAGGTTGCACTCACCGTCCCTTTAAAAATTCTGGACTTTAATGGAAAAACTAAAACATCAGGTTGTATGAGTGAACGGAATGCAATAAGGACAACGGCCGTTTCTCACCAACCTGCGCTACAACGTGTCCTTGCATCAGTACTATAATTTCCAGGGAGCACGCCTGCTGTCTTGGGGTTATATTTGACTCAAATCTTTCCTTCACTCCCTACATCCAATCACTCACTTGCTCATGTCATCCATAAAACCTCTTGCTCTACCTCATAATCACGATAGTGCCAACAACTCCTCAATTCTAATTAGTCTTCCTCTTGTTAAACTCTCCCTCTCCAATCTATCCCAAATGCAGCAGCCACGGTCATATTCCTGACCAGAAAGTACACCGGTGCCTCCACCCTGTGCCAGTCATTGCACTGGTGGCTTATCTGACAGAACGCAACATATAAACTTACCACACTCACAAAGCTCTCCACAGTGCAGCACCGTCCGACATCTACTCTCTCATTTTTTTTTTTCATTACGTTACCAGTGATCTCCGTTCTGCTAAAGAACTGAAACGAAAATTCTCCACAATCCAAAACTTCTCACTCTCAACTCCAAGACTTTTCCCGTGTTGCGCCAGTTCTCTGGAATGCACTTCCAATGATCTAAATGATCTATATGCAGACATAACACATCACCTCAATAAATCTAACCATTCTCACATATTCCTCAAAACCTGGTCCCTTGTATAATCAGTTTCCTCCACACTCCATGCACTCGGCAGCACTTTGGTAATCAGCAAACATCTGTATATATCCAGATACAGTTTATGGACCTTCACATGTAACCCTTATTTACGGAAATAAAAAACTGGCTGGACCATACAGAACAAGCACACAACACATTTTTATCAGACATCAACTGGTATATTCAATTTGCTAGGTAAAATAAGCTAAGTCAAGAATTACCCAAAAGGGTTTGTTCACCAAACACTTTACTATGCACCCTAAGCTTAGCTTAAAAAAGGGGTCTTTATGAGACAGCTAAAAGGGGTCTTTATGAGACAGCCTCTTTAACATCTATGATGTCCAATATAATGAAATGTACATTTTTTAAGCAATATAAGAAAAAATAAATATATTTTGTATTTGTGGCATGAAATAAACACAAAGAAATCTGAAATAAATTAAGAAATTTTGAGACATCCACAAGGTTTTATTATTTGGCTTCCATTCATGTTTCTATTATTATTTCTTATCTATTTTTTCCCCTTCTCACTTAAGAAGTTTACCAGAACGTTACACGCAGATGATACTTTTCCCACAATGAATCCTTACTCATGTTGCTCCCTAGAGCTTTGTACATGTTAATATGTCTTTATATATCTCCAAGGAAACATAACAAATGTGAAACAATGAGTTACATGCAATAAATACAAATAAAGAAGCTGAAGGCCATGTTCACACGTTCCTGATTTCCCTGCTGTTTTTTCTGCACTAAAAACCGCAGCTCTTGGCAGAAAACGCAGGTGCGTTTTTTGGTGCGTTTTTTGATGCGGTTTTTAGTGCGTTTTTTTATGCAGTTTTCTCTGCAGAGTCTGTGTGTTTTCTAGGAAGTTTTCTTAGGGTTAAAATGGCTGAAAATACCCTAACCCTACCCCTACCCCTAACCCTACCCCTACCCCTGCCCCTAACCCTAGTTCTAACTGTAGTGGGGGCAAAAAAAATAAATAAATTCTTTATTTTATTATTGTTACTACCTATGGGGGTGATAAAGGGGGGGGTCATTTACCTTTTTTTTATTTTTATCACTGTGAGGTTATCACAGTGATCAAAAGGTGCCTGGAACGAATCTGCCGGCCGGCAGATTCGGCGGGCGCACTGCGCATGCGCCCGCCATTTTGGAAGATGGCGGCGCCCAGGGAGAAGACGGCCGGACGGACACCGGGAGGCCCGGTAAGTATAAGGGGGGAGATGAGGGCACGGGGGGGGGGGGACGTCGGAGCACGGGGGTGGGGTGGCACCGGAGCATGGGGGGGTGGGATTGGGGCACGGGGGGGCAGCCACACTCCGCCCACGCACTTCCTGCTGCAGCGGTTCTGCACCACAAACCGCAGATATTTTTTTCGTCTGCGGGTTTTACTGCGGGTTTGACCCTCACAATGGAGGTCAATGGGTGCAGAACCGCTGCAGTTCCGCAAAAAGTAGTGACATGGTACTTCTTTTTTACCGCAGCTATTCAGCACGGCTTTTTTAGTTAATTTCCGCACCATGTGCACAGTGGTTCCTGTTTTCCATAGGGTACATTGTACTGTACCCTGCATGGAAAACAGCTGCGGACCCGCAGCGGCAAAATCGCGGCGGTTCCGCAGTTAAAAACGCACTGTGTGAACATGGCCGAAATGTTCATATCAGTGGCAGCGGAGGTGGTTGTGCCGTCAGCTGGGCTGGTGGAGGCCATCAAAGGAGCACTGCTGGGTTAAGGGTGTGGGGTATATTACGATGGGGAGAGATCTGTACATTTTTATCGTAGGTACACTTCAACTGTGAGAAAAAGAATGTAAACATAACAAACAAGAAAATGACATTGTATGATTTTTACATAATTAATTTGCATTTTATTAAATGCAACACGTATTTGATCACCTACCAACCAGAAAGAATTTTGGCTCTCTCAGAACGCTTACATTTTCTTTACGAAGCCTCCTACTCTGCACTCATTGCCTGTATTAATTGCCACAATGTGAACTCGTTACCTGTAGTAAAGACACCTGTCCACACACTCAATCACAATCCAACCTCTCCACAATGGCCAAGGCCAAAGAGCTGTCTAAGTACACCAGGCACAACATTGTAGACCTGCACAAGGCTGAGATGGGCTGCTGGACAACAGGCAAGCAGCTTGGTGAGAAGGCAACAACTGATGACACAATCATTAGAAAACGGAAGAAACACAAGATGACTGTCAATTTTCCCCGGTCTGGGATCTCACTTCGTGGGGTAAGGATGATTCTGAGAAAGGTCAGGAATCAGCCCAGAATTACACGGGAGGACCTGGTCAATGACCTGAAGAGAGCTGGTACCAGTGTCTCAAACATTAGTTAGTAATATACTACAACGTCATGGAATAAAATCCTGCAGAGTACACAACGTCCCCCTGCACACGTCAGAACATGTCCAGGCCCATTTGAAGTTTGGCAATGAACATCTAGATGATCCAGAGGAGGCATGGGAGAAGGTCATGTGGCCACATGAGACCAAAATGGAACTTGTTGCTATCAACTCCACTTGCCGTGCTTATAAGAACGATGAGGACAACCCAAACATCACTGTCCCAACCGTGAAGCATGGTGGGGGAAACATCATACTTTGGGGGTTGCTTTTCTGCCAAGGGGACAGGGCGACTGCATCTTATTGAAGGGAGGATGGATGGTGCCATGATTTTGGCTAACAACCTCTTTCCCTCGGTAAGAGCATTGAAGATGGGTCGTGACTGTCTTCCAGCATGACAATGACCCAAAACACACAGCAACTAAGGAGTAGCTCTGTAAGAAGCCACTCCAGGACCAAAACAAATCAAAACGCCAAATGCACCCCAAAATAAACCTCAGCAGGAAGGAACAGCAATGTTCTGGATCAAAAGATGGCCAAAAAAGACGACAGGGCAAAGGTTTACATTATTATTGTCTGTATATATGTTTTTCATGGTGATTGATAACATTGTTTTATTTATATGGTCTTTAAAGTGGTGGGGTTTTCTAGCTCTATTGTGGCTATTGTGTATACCCCAAAATGGTATCAAGAAAAACATCAGCTTGCCAAAAGGAATTCAAACCCTCACTTTGCTCCATTGACTGAAAAAATGTGTTTCAGAATATGGAATAAAAACTATTCTTTTTTTTATCTATATATATATAATTTTTTAGTAGTTAAATAAAAAAAATTGGTTTTATACCAAATTCTGAAACACATTTTTTCTGTCAATGTGTGTTTGGTACCGTTGTAACTTAATTTGATATGGAGATTCCTATTGCCAGGTCATTTTTAATACTTATTGTCGCAAATAAATAATAAATAATATTGGCTCTCAAAAGGAGGAGGAGGAACAAAAAAAAAAGCGGAAAATTTCAAAGTTCAAAAGGGGATTATGGAAAAAATTCCACAATATTTAATGGGGACATGAATCAAAGAATATAATTTACACTTATCATTGAACTTCCAAAACAGACGGCCGTCCATGGAAAGGACAAGGAGTTACAATCTGTAATGTAATATCCTAGTCCAGCTGCGGTTTGTATACAGCACTTTGAAGATTTCGATATTTAGTGTTTACATCTGTGGGCGTTCAGCAGTTCAGTATACAAATGAATGTAGGAAAACAGCTGCATTTATATTATCAGTACGGCAAAATATAACCATGAAGTATACACACATGGATTCAACTAAATATATAGCAAATGGCAGCAGAAAGGGCATGTATGGAGTAGGAACATCAATCATGATGTCTACTGGCAGTAATACTAAGAAGCCCTGAAAGGGGTTGTCCAGTAATTACAGTGGGTACGGAAAGTATTCAGACCCCTTTACATTTTTCACTCTTTGTTTCATTGCAGCCATTTGGTAAATTCAAAAAAGTTAATTTTTTTTTTTTATTAATGTACACTCTTGCACCCCATCTTGACTGAAAAAAAATGCAGAAATTTTTGCAAATTTATTTAAAAAAAAAAACCCTAAAATATCACAAGCAGGTAAAAGGTCTGCAGTTGATTCCAGGTGTGGCATTTGCATTTGGAAACATGAGGTCAAAAGAGATCTCAATGGAAGAGAAATGGACCATCAATAGGCCAAAAAAAATAGAAGAAATCCATCAGAGAGATAGGAGAAGTGTTAGGAGTGGCCAAATCAACAGTTTGGCACAGTCTGCAAAAATAAGAGCGCCCTAGTGAGTTTCGGAACTCAAAAAGACCTGGACGTTCACTGAAGACAACAGTGGTGGATGATCACCAGATCCTTTCCATGGTGAATAAAAAACCTTTCACACATCCACCCAAGTGAAGAACACTCTCCAGGAAGTCGATGTTTCAGTATCTAAGGCTACCATAAAGAGAAGACTTCATGAGGGCAAAAACAGAGAGTTCACTACAAGGTGCAAACCATTAATCAGCCTTAAAAATAGAAAGGCAAGATTAGACTAACAAAAAACATCCAAAGAAGCCGCCCAGTTCAGGAAAAGCAAAACTCAGATCAACCTGTGCCAGAATGATAGGAAGAAAGTATGGAGAAGGCTTGGAACGGCTCATGATCCACAGCACGCCCTCTGTGACACATGGTGGAGGCAGTGAGATGATGCGGGCATGCATGGCTTCGATGGCACTGGGTCAATGATGTTTATTGATGATGTGACTGAAGACAGAAGCAGCAGGATGGATTCTGTGTGTACAGGGCTATAATTTCTGCTCAGAACCAGCAAGGTTGATTGGACGGCGCTTCACAGGACAAATGGAGGACAATGACCCCAAACATACTGCAAAACCAACCTAAAGTATTTTTTAAGGCAAAAAAGACGACTTGGTCATTGTCCAAATCCTTCTGAACCTAAACACATGCTATCAGAGAGGATTTGGTTTATAACAGGATGCATTTATGTGGTTGTATTTTTGGGCCCGTATCTTTTCCAAGATATTTTTGGACATGACGAGGCTGCGAACGCCTGTACCTAGTACTACCTCAGCTGGGAGTAGGCTGAAGAGACCAGTCTAAAAGGAAACTTCATTAACACACATCCATGATTAAAAACATAATGTAAATCCCTGCAGGGTGTTCTTTATCACAGATCTGTGCTAATAATGAGCAATTATAATTGTAAATTGAGATTCCTGCCCTCTGATATACAGTACAGCTTTCTTCCTATGACCTTATCCCTTAAAAAAAATAATTTGGGTAGGAGCTCGTTCTCAGTTTACATGGCAGATAATGGTCTAGATACACTCTAAAGCTGACCTACAGCCATCTTTCACAATACAAAAAAATAGCCCTTAGGCCTGATGAGGCTGGTGTACTTTTTATTTATTTTTGAATCCATGCTGATTGATAGCTCCTCAGGGACCTCAATCGAAAACCACCTAGGCAGATTGACAGCTTCTCAATGTCTCTCCTCCCTGCTGAGATCTTGCGCTGCTCTGTACAACTCACTATTATGCTACACTCATAAAATGATATTATATTATGCTACACTATTTAAAGTCATCACCTAGCTAAGGGATACACGATAATTGGGGATCAGCGGTGTTTTAACCACTAAGACCCCCACTAGCCTGAGTAGGGGTTTCTGAAATGAGCCGATGGAAGTGGGGATCAAAATAATGCTAGGTTTTTTATACTCTGAACTCAATGGTGAGGGGACGTGTAAGAATTGTGCCTAATTACAAGTTTTATTATCGGGCACCAATGCTTGCACCCCCATTTAGTTAGATAATACACACCAGAAAGGCCAAGGTAAGAGAAGAACAAAAGCGTTCTGCACCAATCATCACAGAATACAATGGGGTTAAAGAAGAAGGAGAAGCGATGTTACCTTACAATAGAAAAAAAAATGTGCATAATGTAATAAAGGTATAGCCATAACTGCACTGCATAGATTATACCTACGCGATGATGGTCTCATCTCCCCCGCACTCTCTAGTCGCTTAGCAACAAACCTGACACATAAATCATGATGAAAAAAAAAATGTCTCACAATGCTTCCAGGTAGAGGGCATCACGTCTGCAAAAGTGAGCATATTATGTGTGTGCTACTCTCAGATTTCCATTTAGAATATACAATTTTAGCATATGCAGGGCATTGCATCTATTACTCATCCAAAGCTTTTATTAAGGATACAATATTTGTATTGCAATGAAAATATGTACGCTGGTGGCAAACATGTCAGTGTCTGGAAATCACCTCCTAAACATTGCAGTAGTAAAAATCTTTCATCATGTAATTCTTTTTATCACCACTAGGGGGAGCGCACTGATAATGAATTGTTATAGAGTTCAAAGAAAGATGTACGGCCATGTTCCTACAATGAGGTTTTGGTGACTTTTTGATGTTGCAGATTTTAGTAGAATAGGTTGCTTGCATTTTTTTTTAAAATATGCAGCGTAAAAAAAGGCACCAAAAGTCAGTGAGAATGCAGCCTAAAATTCCCTGTGCAGACCCCCCCTAGTGGCAGCTGCAAGATGACAGTTGTAAAAAAAAAAAAAAAAAAACCATTTAAGTGCTCTTAATCTGGCCTCATTCAAACATCAATTTCTCTCATACGAGTGGTATATGTGTTTTTCACAGATAATACTAGTACCAATTATAGTCTATGAGGTTGTTCGCATTTTCGATTTTTTCCTTGGACTGAGTGTTCTGCACAAAATCCAGATACTTGTTCAATAGCGTTGGATCAAATTCGCCAATGCAAATTTTTTTAGATAAATACAGTACAGACCAAAAGTTTGGACACACCTTCTCATTTAAATATTTTTCTGTATTTTCAGGACTATGAAAATTTTACATTCACACTGAAGGCATCAAAACTATGAATTAACACTTGTGGAATTATATACTTAACAAAAAAGTGTGAAACCACTGAAAATACGTCTTCTATTCTAGGTTCTTCGAAGTAGCCACCTTTTGCTTTGATGACTGCTTTGCACACTCTTGGCATTCTCTTGATGAGCATCAAGAGGTAGTCACCGGGAATGGTCTTCCAACAATCTTGAAGGAATTCCCAGAGATGCTTAGCACTTGTTGACCCTTTTGCCTTCACTCTGCGGTCCAGCTCACCCCAAACCATCTCGATTGGGTTCCGGTCTGGTGACTGTGGAGGCCAGGTCATCTGGTGTAGCACCCCATCACTCTCCTTCCTGGTTAAATAGCTCTTACACAGCCTAGAGGTGTGTTTGGGGTCATTGTCCTGTTGAAAAATAAATGATGGTCCAACTAAACGTAAACCGGATGGAATAGCATGCCGCTGCAAGATGCTGTGGTAGCCATGCTGGTTCAGTATTATGTTGACGCACTAAGAAAGCCAAGAATTTTCTTACTTGATTTCCCAGTTCATAATAGAAATGACGAGTAAAGAATAATTTGCGTTTAGACTTAGTGTCTGCATGCTGAGTATATAACCTTTGAGAAGCTAGCCACTCAACCCTATTACCGTTAGTTTGATTAGATATAAATGCGGCCTCCGAGTCTTTCAACCGTTGTTCTATCTCATCATCCTCTCTCGCGGTCACCCTTTTGATATAAGAAATTGAAGGAGACAAGCACCCCCTTAAGTATGCCTTTAGGGTGTCCCAAAATAGACTGATATTCTGGGATTCTGGGTGAGCTGAGGTGAAACAATTCAACTGATCAACCGTCCTATCATTACAATCTATTAGTTTTAGCCAGAATGGATTCAATTTCCAGAACATACCATTATTTGAGTTCCCATATTTAAGGTTTAAGAATAACTGGACTATGGTCCGAGATCCCCCTATTGCCATGCTCAACACTGTCCACCCACAATGCCAACCCACTGGATCCAAATATATAGTCTAGACGAGACAGAGATCACCTAGTGGATGAGTGGCAAGTATATCCCCTAGTCTCAGGGTGATGTATTCTCCATAAATCCAACCATCTGCTACCTCCCATAAACAGTGCCAGTTGGGACGGAGCTTGAGACAGGGGTTCCCCAGATATCGCATCATCCAATCTCAGTCTATCAAGATGATTATCCATGACTAAATTAAAATCTCCCATCCAAATAACACTTGCATCTGGATAACTTAAGGAGAAACTCATTGCCATACGAAGAACCGATGTATTAGCCAGGGGGGGGGGGACTATAGACATATAATATCACATTCACGTGAGTTGATTAATGCATGAACAAAGACAAAGCGACCCTCAGGATCCCTCCGAGCCTCCCTGGCTTCCCATCTGACATCCCTATGTATTAACAGAGAAACGCCTCTCGAATAGCTAGTTTGGAATGCGTGGATAAACCCCTGCACCCACGGCTTTTGTACACATCGGGCTGTATCCCTAGTCAGGTGTGTCTCCACCAGTGCTACAATGTGAGGATGATAACGTTTAATCTGTGAAAATACCATAATTTTCTTCCGGGGAGTCTAAATGCCCCGTATTAACCCCCGATGGCCAGAAAGGAAAAAAAAAAGGTCTTAAACTGAGGCAAACCAGATCTGACACAAATCCAAAATTAGATCGTGACAATAGGAGTGAAGTCCTGTACTCCTACAATCAGATAGAAAAGGGGATACCCTCAATGAATCCAGCGTCCGGTATTGTTGATGAACTCGGCGCCCGTATAGAAAGCTCCGCTTCTATAGCCATAACAAGAAAGATTTTGTTGGATTATGAGTACATTAGGATTCTTTTGCATTAGACGCCTTGTGGGACCGTAACCATTCAGTTACTTCCGCTGGGTCTGTAAAGAATATGGAAGAACCTTCCTGGACAATTCGGAGTCGAGCTGGATAGAGCATAGAGTAGATGACATTTTTGTCTCTAAGTTGCTTATCGATTTCCATAAACCGTGCCCGCTGTTTTTGGAGCTACATTGAAAAGTCCGGAAAAATCGAAATTGTAGCATTGTTGAATTTGATAGGGCCTTTTTGCCGTGCCAAACGAAGAATAGCATCCCTATCCCTATTGTTAAGGAGACGCGCCAGAAAAGGTCGAGGTAGGGTTCCAGGGGGGAGAGGTCTTGTAGGGACCATGTGGGCTCTCTCCACTGAGAATGTTGGGAAAATTCATCCCCCAGAGAAGTAAATACCAACAGTAAAAAAAAACCAAAATAGATAAAAAACATCCTTTTGTTTTTTTCTTGACTGCTGGTATTTACCTGTGATTATTAATAAAGATTAATGTTTTTTAGGGGTAGGTTTTTGTTTGGTAGTACTGTTAGTATACTCCCCTGTAGTGATTAGCTTGGACAGTTGGACCATCCCCCAGAGAGGCCCTGAGCCAGTCTTCCAGAAATTGCTCAGGTTGCTGACCCTCCGAACGCTCCGGCAGGCCAATAATTCGGATATTGTTTCGGCGTAGTCTGTTCTTCAAATCGTCTGCCTTTTGTTTCCAGGCGTTTATAGAGCCAGTCACTTTCGTCAGTTTAGCCTCCATAGGAGTGATGGTATCTTCTAAATGGGAAACTTGTTTCCACCTCTGTAATGCGCCCCCTCATGGCCTGCATATCATGCCGCAGACGACCCACCTCAGTATGCACATCCTCTATTTTTTCAGTAAAATATGATCTAGTTAGGGATATAGCCTGCATTAATTGCTCAGATGCCTATTTAAGAGTCATTTGTCTTGTTCCCCTCCTCATTACTATCAGAGAGGCGTTTTTTACGCTGGGCCTGTGAGGGGTTGTTTCTAAGAGTTTGTACACTATCAGGGGGATCATCCCTGGCATACCTTTTTAATTTGTCAGCAGCTCCTGCTCCCTTGGAATGGTGCATGGCTAACAGCAACAAGGTTCCACAAAATGGTATGCTGGTTCAGTATGCCTTCAATTTTGAATAAATCCCCAACAGTGACACCAGCAAAGCACCCCCACACCATCACACCTCCTCCTCCATGCTTCACGGTGGGAACCAGGCATGTAGAGTCCATCCTTTCACCTTTTCTGCGTCGCACAAAGACACGGTGGTTGGAACCAAAGATCTCAAATTTGGACTCATCAGACCAAAGCACAGATTTCCACTGGTCTAATGTCCATTCCTTGTGTTCTTTAGCCCAAATACGTCTCTTCTGCTTGTTGCCTGTCCTTAGCAGTGGTTTCCTAGCAGCTATTTTACCATGAAGGCCTGCTGCACAAAGTCTCCTCTTAACAGTTGTAGAGATGTGTCTGCTGCTAGAACTCTGTGTGGCATTGACCTGGTCTCTAATCTGAGCTGCTGTTAACCTGCGATTTATGAGGCTGGCGACTCGGATAAACTTATCCTCAGAAGCAGAGGTGACTCTTGGTCTTCCTTTCCTGGGGCGGTCCTCATGTGAGCCAGTTTCTTTGTAGTGCTTGATGGTTTTTGCAACTGCACTTGGGGACACTTTCAACGTTTTCCCAATTTTTTGGACTGACTGACCTTCATTTCTTAAAGTAATGATCGCCACTCATTATTCTTTACTTAGAATTTGTATTATGGCAAGAAAAAAGTAGCTAACAGTCTATTCAGTAGGACTATCGGCTGTGTATCCATCAGACTTCTGCACAACACAACTGATGGTCTCAACTCCATTTATAAGGCAAGAAATCCCACTTATTAAACCTGACAGGGCACACCTGTGAAGTGAAAACCATTCCCGGTGACTACCTCTTGATGCTCATCAAGAGAATGCCAAGAGCGTGCAAAGCAGTCATCAAAGTAAAAGGTGGCTACTTTGAAGAACCTAGAATATAAGACATATTTTCAGTTGTTTCACACTTTTTTGTTAAGTATATAATTCCACATGTGTCAATTCATAGTTTTGATGCCTTCAATGTGAATACAGAAAAATCTGTAAATGAGGTGTGACAATATATATATATATATATATTTTTTTTTTTTGTCTCCTCGCTTACCCATAGACTTGCATTGGCGAGTTTGATTGGCGAGTCATATTGGAAGTAGAATCATGGAAGTCAATGTTGTCCCTTTTATAGAGCCTAGCCACATGGCTACCTCCCATAACTGGTACTAGACCCTCGGAGAAGAGGCTATTAGCATACCCGTTTCCCAGGGAGCACCTAAGGCCGTCTCTATAAGGAGAAACTTTACTCCTTAAATAATTTATAAGATGGAAATATAACTTTTATTGTAGCTACCAAAATAGGAGTTTCCTCTAAAAATTAGTAATGATCACTCTCCTTATAGTGCTGTGATTGCAAAATAATGGGAGGAATACGTGGCTCACCCCAACAAAAATTCTGAGAAATGTTTGCAGGAAAAGATCTTCTAAGGGGGGCGTGGCTATGTAACTGAGGAGGAAAGACGCACCTTCTGTGAGCTCCAACAATCCTGCACATATCCTGCCATTTGGACCCTTAATTCACACACTGTGCCGGCTGGTACTGGTACCGCACAGTCTCAGGAACCCGGTGGACCCTCCGGACGGCTGCGGTGAAGGTCTGGGACGAAGGAGCTGCGGTGGCCTGGACGGGCGGCAGACTCCATGTGCAGCGGCGGCCATTTTGTGAGGTGCCCGCGCTGAGGAGACCAGACACAGCGCCGGCTTCTCCTGGTGCCGGGCGTCCTCCCTCTTGTGATCGGCGATCCCCAGACACAGGCGGTGACCGCTGGAGTGTACCGGTGAGAGGGAGCTGGGGGACCGGAGGTGAGCGGCGGTGTCCGCGGGGGGGCACATCTCTGCAGCGCGCGCCCTGACAGTGGGGAAGCGGCGCTTTCAGCCACATCTGCGGCGCAACTCAGGAGGTGAGAGACTAGCCTGAAAGAACAAGGAGGTGGCACGGTGTGTGTGCCCTGAAAGATTGGGCCCCGTGCCTCCTGCCATACAAGCACTCCTCCTGCCAGCGCCATAACATCAGAGGGGTTAACCCTCCCCCCCCTCGCTCTGCTGTTCCTCCTGTGGAGCCTGTGGATCTGCTCTAACATACAGAGCCTGGGTGCATATTAAAACTGCTGCCTATATCACTCTCAATATCCCAGCTGCCCATCTAGTGGTCTCTCTGGAATACAATCCTACATTTAACTCTGTTGTGACTGGAACTGGAGAGTGCACTATATACACATATAACTGTAATTAACCAGTGGAGCCCTTCTGGCTGCCTGCCATGCATCACCCAAAGGGAACAGGGGCTGCTGATAAACTACGGAGGTACGCCAGGGAGGATCCTTCTGATAGCACACGCACTCTCAGAAATAATCCTGCACAAACCCAACGTAAAAATCGTCTTTCTGATAGTAATGAGGAGGGAGAACAAGATGAACTGACTCTTAAACAGGCGTCAGAGCAGCTAATGCAAGCTATATCCCTCACTAGATCATCCCTCACAGAAAAAATTGAGGACGTGCATACTGAGGTGGGTCGTCTGCGGCATGACATGCAAGCTATGAGAGGGCGTATTTCGGAGGTTGAAACAAGAGTGTCTCATATAGAGGATACCATCACCCCTATGGAGGCTAAGTTGACAAAAGCCGCTGGCTCTGTAAACGCCTGGAAACAAAAGGCAGACGACTTGGAAAACAGACTGCGTTGCAATAATATTCGAATTATCGGTCTGCCGGAGCGTTCGGAGGGTCAGCAACCCGAACAATTTCTGGAGGACTGGCTTAAGGCCTCCCTGGGGAACGAATTTTCTTCAACATTTGCAGTGGAGAGGGCCCATAGGGTCCCAACAAGACCTCTTCCCCCTGGAACTCCACCCCGACCCTTCCTGGCACGTCTTCTCAACTATAGAGACAGAGATGCTGTTCTTCGTCTGGCGCGACAGAAGGGCCCTATTAAATTCAACAACGCTACCATATCGATTTTTCCCGATTTCTCCATGGAACTCCAAAAGCAGCGTGCGCGGTTCATGGACATCAAGAAACAACTTAGAGATAAGAGTATCATTTACTCCATGCTTTATCCGGCTCGACTGCGCATTGTTCATGATGGTTCCACCTTATTCTTCACGGATCCAGCGGAGGCGGCCGAATGGTTGCGGTCTCACGGGGTGTCTAATGTGAAAGACTCCTAATTTATGCTCCTTGTCTAATGGTAACGTAAACGGAGCTCTCTAAGTGGGTGCTAAGGTTGTTAACAATACCGGACGCTGGATTCAGTGAGGGTATCCCCTTTCATATTTGACTGTAGGAGTACAGGATCTTACTCCTCTGCTGTTCAGTTTTTGTTAAATTGTGGGTTTTTTTTGTTAGATTTAATTAGTTTTAGTAGGTATTTGGGTAAGAGCCGCCTCCAAAGCCATTATGACTTCCCATGCGTAATTAGTGGACTTTTCTCACCATCAATGCATACCATATTTTTTAATGGCTAGAAATGGGGTCTGAGTTGATATGTATGACATGGAACATTCGGGGTATTAAATCTCCCCGGAAGAAAATCAAGGTGTTCTCTCAAATTAGACGATATCATCCCCATATTGTGGCCCTGGTGGAGACACATCTAACCAGAGATACAGCCAGAGGTGTACAGAAACCATGGGTACAGTGGTATGCTCACGCGTTTCACACTAGCTACTCGAGAGGGGTATCACTATTAGTACACAAAGACGTCCAATGGGAGGCCCAGACGACTCGGCGAGATCTAGAGGGACGTTTTGTTTTTGTCCATGCATTAATTAATTCCCGCGAATACGTCATACTATGCATATATAACCCCCCCCCCCCAGCTAATACTTCAGTACTTAAGATGGCAATGAGCTTTGCATTAAGCTACCCGGACGCACATGTTATTTGTATGGGTGACTTCAACTTAGTTATGGACAGTAGTTTAGATAGAATGCGATGGGGGGGTGGGTTGCCTGGGGAACCTTTGTCTTCTTCTTCTTCGACCCCGACTCAGTTAACACTGTTCATGGAGAGTAGCAGCTGGATAGATCTATGGAGGATGCATCACCCCGGGGAGAGGGGATATACTTGCCACTCATCCACTAGAAGTTCCCTCTCTCGCATAGATTATATCTTCGGATCCGGTGACCTGGTGCGGTGGGTGGACAGTGTGGAACACGGTAATAGAGGGACCTCGGATCATAGTCCGATTATCCTTAAACTTGTGTTTGGGACGTTAAATAATGGTAGAGTATGGAAATTGAATCCCTTTTGGCTCAAACTAATAGATTCGGACGATAGGACAGTTGACCAGCTGAACTGCTTTATTCAGTCCCACTCAGAACTTCAGAATATTAACTTATTTTGGGATACACTTAAGACATATCTGAGGGGTTGTTTGTCTTCTACAATTTCATATATTAAAAGGGTAACATCGAGGGAGGACGATGAGATTGAGCAACGTTTGAGAAATGCTGAGGCAACATATACAGCTGACCAGACTAATGATAATTGGGTTGAGTGGTTGACTCTGCAAAGACTGTACACCCAACACATAGACACCAAGTCTAAGCGTAAGTTATTTTTTACGCGACAATCGTACTTTGAAATGGGGAATCAGGCGGGGAAATTTCTGGCCTACTTGGTGCGTCAACATAATACATCTAACATGATATTACAAATTCGCTCACCGGACGGCTCATTGAATTCCACTACTGAGGGAATACTTCAATGTTTTTATAACTATTATAAGGGACTGTATGAATCTAAGAGCGGTTTTGATGTTTCCGATTGTCTGGGATATTTGTCCGATATAACACTCCCTGTGCTGAGTTCCGCCCAGCAGACCTTTATGGACGCTGAATTTACCCTGGAGGAAGTGGAGCAAGCTATAACAGACATGGCCTCTGGAAAGGCCCCTGGGCCAGATGGTTTCCCTGTAGAGTTGTATAGGAAATACCGTGGGATACTGGCTCCGCTTCTATTGAAAGTATTTAAGGAGATATGGAAGGGAGGGAGTCTACCAGATACTTTTTATGAGGCACATATTATTGTACTTAAGAAGGAGGGGAAAGATCCTTTGGAATGCGGATCCTATCGTCCTATATCCTTGGTAAATGTGGATTATAAGATCCTAGCCAAGATACTGGCTACTAGGTTGAACTCCATTATACTAGATATTATACATCCAGATCAAACGGGCTTTATGCCCGGTAAGAACACCTCTATAAATATTAGACGGGTCCAGTCGGTGATTCAGTGCAGTTCTTTGTTACCAGACAATGCCTGGGCATTGGCGTCACTGGACGCAGCCAAGGCGTTCGACTCACTTGAATGGCCCTTTTTGTCCGCTTGTCTGCAGAAATATGGCTTTGGGGAGAAATTTTTGAAATGGGTTGGTGTGTTATATCTGAAACCCAAGGCCCGTATAGTTATCAACGGCTCTATGTCTGAACCCTTTTCACTGTATAGGGAAACCCGTCAAGGGTGCCCCCTCTCTCCGGCCCTATTTGCTCTAGCAATAGAGGCATTAGCTGTGCGCTTGCGCTCAACCCCTGGTATTGATGGTATTAAGATAGCGGACCGCACGGACATCATTGGTTTGTATGCTGATGATATGATAATATTCATGGATAGGACAGAAGAAACATTGCCAAAAATAATTGCTACCATAGATAAATTTAGTGGGTTCTCAGGCCTATATATTAATTGGGATAAATCTGCCCTATTACCTTTATCTCGACACCCAGCACCCAATCTTGGTACTCCTTCTTTACTGCCCATAGTGTCTAAATTTAAATACCTGGGTATCTACATGTCCCAATACAGTGGGTTGGACCTACAGCTCAATGTTCTCCCCCTGTTGGAATATACTAAATTGAAATTTGCATCTTGGAGTAAGCTTCCATTGTCCGTAGCAGGCCGCATTAATCTCATAAAAATGATTTTGCTCCCTAAATTCAACTATTGCCTCCAACATAGTGCAGTAACTGTACCAAAATTCTTCTTTACCAGTTTAAATTCTCACGTTACTTCATTTGTGTGGGGGAAGGGCAGACCCAAGCTTAAACTAACTACTCTGCAAAGACCTAAACAGGAGGGTGGAGCGGCACTGCCAGATTTTTTTTTATATTATTTGGCGGGACAGGCTAAAGCATTATGTAAATGGATGCCTCATAACTATCTCCCTAATTCTGAAAATCACTTAGTTAGTTCTGTTGGTGCTAAGTGTCCGCTGGGTCTTTTGGAATCAGGGAAAATAAGTGCTCCTGGTTTGCTGCCCATGATTCGATTGGCGAGATCCACTTGGAAGAAAATTAGAAAAGTTACTGGATTTGGGGACATTGTGGCCGAGATGCCTCTGTGGGATAACAGTTATTTCCCAATGTTAGTGAATCACCCATCTACAAAATTTTGGGTTTCCTACGGGGTTCTTTTGATGGGAGATTTATATGATCAGGGGGTTTTTATGTCCTTCGAACAACTACAAAATAAATTTGACCTTCCAAGATCTCAATTTTTTCGATACCTGCAACTCAGATCTGCCATTCAGTCATTTGTCAGGAATGAGGGGATGAACCGTAACATCTCCTCTTTGCCTCTGATAGGTATTCTTAAGTCCCAGGGTCCTCAGGGTCTTATCTCGTCCCTATACACATATCTGCTATCAGCGGGAACGAACTCTGTTGTGGATTCGGTGAGAGGCAAATGGGAGGGGCTTTTTCCTGATATGCAAAGTGAGGAATGGGAGGATGTTTTGGAATCACCCCTCAGAGTCTCCCCATCAGCCAATAATAAGATGACCCAATTATATATAATCCACCAGTCATATTTGACTCCGCTGAGACTTTGTCGGATGGGTCGATACTCGACGTCGGAATGTTTGCGTTGCCACTCACCTGACGCTAATTTTGTACACATGATATGGCAGTGCCCCATAGTCTCTCATTACTGGAGGGAGGTGACGTCATTATTAGCTTCAATACTGTCAATTCCGATTCCTCTTGAACCCTTAATTTGCCTGTTTGGAGTATGGGACGAGGAGGCCTGGGAACACTATACGGGGATTTTTCTACGAGAAACACTTTTCTTGGCAAGGAAGCTGCTAGCTATGCGGTGGATGGGGAACTCACCCCCCTCCGTTAGGTCCTGGATTGAACTGGTGAATGCCGTCGTCCCCTATGAACGCACTCTTTATCAAAATAGGGGCTGCCCGCATAAGTTCAGCAAAATCTGGGATAGATGGAACGCCTCTCATCTCACTCTGTGACCTGACTAACTGGGAGAAATGTGGTTTACCTGGTCCTTTGATCTGCAAATATTGCGCAATGGGAAAAGAACAAGATAAATAATGTATTTGACTTTGGTTAGATGGCGGCTTAGTAGTTTTTGGAGGTTTAGTTGGGTTGTAGTTTAAGAACCCTATGTTCTGACTGTTTTTCTATATGTGAAATGATTGACATATGTATGTTCTGTCCTTTTCAATCCCTGTAATGTAACCACGCAGATTAATGACAAGGACAAATATGTATGCTGTAATTTTATTCTATGTTTAATAAATAAACGAATTTAAAAAAAAAAAAAAAAGATCTTCTAAGACGATATCGTGATTATCGGTCTAATACTAATAGGAAAAGCACAATTTATTTAGATTTGTAATGTTGCTGCTGTTTAAGACAATAGCCTTTCGAAGTACAAGCCTCCTATTACAGCCTCATTTATACTGGTTAGGGCCTTTTTAATATACCGTAGTAATGGGCCTTTTTAATATACCGCAGTCATTTTTTTTGTTAAAAAAAGTGCATAGAGGTAAAACTATACCATGAAATCACGGGTTCTCTCTCTGAAACCTACCGATTGATGTTGGGAAAACCACAACATAGTTCCATGACCCCAATATTATTTATTTTGGTCTATGCTGCCACCTACTGGTAGTTATTGTGAATAATAAAAAAGTGCAGCTAAATCTCCGAACTTTCTGTTTTATTCACAAGTCGTCATCATGTATGAACAGTAATCTTTTGCTCATGACAGTCCCCATTGCAGTAGCAGAACTAGCATTAAGGAACTGAAACGGCAAAACTAAAAACAATTCAAAAACACTTTCCACTACTAAAAGTATCCAGTAAGGTATCACTTGAGAGGCTGTTTTCTAAAAAGGAGGTATGAAAAATAAAAATACAAAAACGATACAACTTGGCTGAACTTCCCATTTTCAGCAAAATCAAACTGGTTTCACACATCTGTGTTTTTGACTATCATAGACGCATAGGCTGGTCTGCTTCCCCAAACTGGATAACCTAAGGCTTCATTTACACTTTGTATTGAATCAACACTAAAAAAGAAAAAAGACAAATTGGACATCATTTCACACAAAACCTCAAAAATGGGCTGGACAAAATTGTTGCCAACTTTACAAAATTGCGGGTAAACAACTTTGCTTCAAGCATTTGATGCTCATTCAAATTCACCTGTGGCAAGGAACAGGTGTGTACAATATGAAAATCACACCTGAAACCAGATAAAAAGGGGAGAAGTTAACTCAAACTTCACTGTGTGTGTCTGTGTGCCGCACTAAGTATGGAGAACAGAAAGAGAAGAGAACGGTCTGAGGACATGAGGACCAAAATTGTTGAAAAATATCAACAATCTCAAGGTTACAAGTCCATCTCCAGAGATCTTGATGTTCCTTTGTCCACGGTGCACAGCATGATCAAAAAGTTTTCAACCCATGGCACTGTAGCTAGTCTCTCAGGACATGGACAGTAGAAAAAAAAAATTACAAAAAGTTGCAATGCAAGTGTGATGGTGTGATATGTTATGTGGGTATCATTTTGTGTATATTTATATTTTAGTGATTTTCATAGTGTTCTCTTATTGCCCTGTATCATTCCGTGTACCAGTATTCCCCATATTGTCTAGAGTCTGAATTACCTTCCAAAAGGCTGATAATTGGATTAGCTCACTTAAGGTACCGTTACACTAAACGACTTACCAACGATCGCGACCAGCGATACGACCTGGCCGTGATCGTCGGCCGGCGCTGAGTCAGTGCGGGAAGCTGACGGCGGGGGACGTGACAGACATCGGAATGTAAGTATGTACTGTTTTTTTTTTTTTTTTTAACTTTTACAATGGTAACCAGGGTAAATATCGGGTTACTAAGCGCGGCCCTGCACTTAGTAACCCCATGTTTACCCTGGTTACAAGTGAACACATCGCTGGATCGGCATCACACACGCCGATCTAGCGATGACAGCGGGTGATCAGCGACCAAAAAAAGGTCCTGATCATTCCCCATGACCAACAATTTCCCAGCAGGAGCCTGATCGTTGGTCGCTGTCACACAAAGATATCGTTAGCGGGATAGTTGCTACGTCACAAAAAGCGTGACGTTGCAACAATATCGTTAACAATATCGTTATGTGTGAAGGTACCTTTACTGTCTGCAGCCTGACTGTATCTATGCCTCTTAATGACCCCCTGTAGTACCTTAATCCCCGAGGCACTTTTGTCAGGTCTGGGAGGCCTGAAAATCACCCCAACCTGTCTGACTACCCCTGGACATAAGGAGGGGGCTGGGGAGGACAGGAGCTGGGAAGTGAGTTCCTGTGTGGTGAGGATGGTGTGAACACAGCATGTCAGAGAGGAAGGGAAGCATATGGATTTTTTATTCTGTCTGCTGGATTATTGGACTCATCTCCTTGGACATTTTATCCTGTTACTGAACTGCATTCATGTTCCGGACTATTGTATCCTCAGTGTGGTGGATTTGTTTATGGACCTTTTAGTTTTGCCTATAATAAAGGTCTTGGGACTGTTCACACTTCCCTCGCTCTGTTGATTGTGTGGTATCGGAGAAGGACCCCGTGACAGCAAGATCACGGATGATGGATAAGCAGCCCCAATCAAATTCCAAAGAAATTCAAGCTGTCCTGCAGGCTCAGTGTGCATCAGTGTCATCCCAAACTATCCAACAAAATTTGAATGAAATTAAATGCTATGGCAGGAGATCCAGGAAGACCCCAATGTTGACACGGAGACCTAAAAAAGCTAGACTGCAGTTTGTCAAAATGTATGCGAGCAAGCCAAAATCCTTCTACAAAAGTGTCTTGTGGACAGATGAGACCAAGATAGAGCTTTTTGGTAAAGCACATCATTCTAATGTTGAATGAAAGAGAAAGAGGCCTACAAACAAAAGAACACTGCACCTACAGTCAAATATGATGGGAGATTCAAAGATATTTTGGAGCGGTTTTGATGGCTTTGGCACTTGTTGCCTTTACTATGTGAAAATCATCATGGAATCTGAAGATTACTGAAGGGTTTAGGGTCACAATGTAGTGCCTAGTGTCAAAAAGCTGGTTTGCGCCTTAGGTAATCGTTCTTCCAGCAGGACAATGACCCCAAACATACTTCAAGAAGACCCCAGAAATTGATGGAAACAAAGCGCTGGAGAGTTCTGAAGTGTCCAGCAATGAGTCCGGATGTAAATCCCATTGAACACCTGTGGAGAGATCTTAAACTTGCTGACGGGAGAAGGCGCCTTCACATATGAGAGACTTGCGGCAGTTTGCAAAAGAAGAATGCTCCAAAATTCCAGCTGAGAGGTGTAAGGAGCTTGTTGATGGTTATACTGATTGACTGCAGTTATTTGTTCCAAAGGATATGCAGCCAAATATTAAGTTGAGGGTGCCAACTATTTTGTCCGGCCCACTTAGGAGGTTTTGTGTGAAATTACGGCATGTTCAATTTGCCTTTTTTTCCTCTTTTTTGTGTTGTTACAATACACACAAAGGAAATAAACCTGTGTATAACAAAACGTGGAATTGCAATAATTTTGGGGAAGAAATACTCCATTTTCATGAACAATTTCGAGGGTGCCAACTCTACCGGCCATGATTGTATATATTTCTCCTCCTTCTCCATTCTGGCAAAGAAGTCTGTGAAAAATCATACCGCAGCGGGATGACATCCAAGTGTGGTACAATTTTTTTTTTTTTACGGACTCACTTGCATTGCCGATTTTGATCTGACTGTGATCAAGATCATAAGAACCCAGCACTCAACTTAAGTATATGTGATGCACACAAATTTATTCGTAGTACCAACAAACGTGTCGGTCATAGCAGTCCTTCATCAGTTACGTACTGACGTAGTGGAGAGTGAAAGAAGGTGGTAAGTCCGTTACTGTGCAATCTGCTTAATCAAATATATATGGCCATCAAGCCGCATAAGGTGAGATCTGTGCTTCTAGATGGGAGACAGTGCCCACGTATAGATGCGGAGTCCACCGCTAGTCTGTGAGAATGGTGTGGGATCCTACCCGTGCACCCCCTCCAGTAGTGCTCACGTCCTGTCTATTCAGATCAAGATCAGACATGTCGCCACGATTTTAACCCTGCTGTTGTCTTCGGTCAAAAACGACCGACCTTGAACTTCAAAATTCTTTAAAATATTCAAGATGCGGCTTTGAAACCCGTGGCCGACCGACCCATTCTCATTTAAGTCAATCAACCACAAGTTTCAGAACCACATCTTGAACACCCCAAAATATACCAACGTTCAAAATCGGTCTCCCCAGACTGAAGACAACAGCAGGGTTAAGCTTGGCCTGTGAAAACTCACAAACATGTTGCATGGCCCCATAGACTATCACAGCCATGAGCGCTATCAGCTAAAAACATGTATAAAACATGTACATGAACATCGGACGTCTGAATGAGGTCTCATAAGCATACAATGGCGCTGTCACGTTTGGGTTAAAAGACAGTGCATTCTGATCTATACTCGCAACACAAGACATGTATGTGTGAAACTGGCCTAACTTGTGTGGGGGTGTCCCAAGAGTCGATATTAGGGGAAAGAAGGATTGGGCATGTTGCATTTTAACATTCTCAGCCCTTTGTTCCGGAGGCAGATAAGCCACCAGTGGTATTTGCCCCCTCTATTGAAAACACATGCACGTTCGGTCAAACTGGGTGTGCATATGTATGAGCGGGTCATGAGGAATAACAGGAAAAGCACTTAAGCAGCCGAGTGAACTAAATAGAAGAATTTCATTCTGCACCTATTGCTTACAATAAGAAGACGCCCTGGGCACTCACCTCCCGTGTGCAGGTGATCCTTCTGGGGTGAGGAGCTTCCTGCTGCAGCTGATACACTAAGAAGAACAACATAGTAATTACACTTTATACACTGAAACTCCATAACCTGATTAATGCAGCAGACTGCTCAAGAGTTTGCACTGATAGGAGCCACTTTTTTTGCAGACCACGCGAAGCATGGATAGAACATGCATGTGAATGGGGCCTTAGACAACTTCACATAGCCACAGTGACCACTGCTGGAGTGTACGTTCATGAGCGCCGTCCTGCCCTGTCTGTTACAGGATCAATACATAATTTCACAAGGAAATAATCCTGTAAGATCCTGATCCTTCCCAGTATTGTGCCATTCCAATGTTATTCCTCCTGGACAAGAATGAATTGAGCTGGCTACTGAACACACTCGGCAGTGAATGGCCACGGTCAGTATGTAAGAGATAGCCCTGGGAACCATAAATCACACACTGGCTACTGCATTATAAACATGTATATTTTACTCAAATGCTGCAGTGTTTAAAAACAAACAAAAAAAGACTCATCTCTTCAACTCCTGACCCAGCTGCTTCCTCCTCCCCCTGCCAGGGACTTTTTAAGTGACTAAGGAATCACGCAGAGAAAATTGACCTCCTGTTTCTACATAGAGCTTAGAAGGATTCAGCTAGTCAGTTTTTAATCATGTCACAAACCTAATGGAAAGGAGAAGAATTATCTGGGTAGAAAGGCAAAATGAGCAATTGTAAGTACACAGCTTAAATCATATATAATATGATGACTGCAATTTATTAAGAAGATAAGAACATTGATGGTGGGGCTTCTTTAAGTCACTTTTTTGTCTGGTAATATTGAGTTTTTTTGCAACAAATTCTTGAAAAGGGTAAATGTGGGTCATGAGTTGAGAAAAATGAAAAGTACCCTTTGTTTTTGTTTTTAACCACAAAAAGTTGCACATTTTACTAAACTTTTGCAAATTTTGCAGGGGGTGGGTAATTCAGGTGTACATAAAAATCACTCGAGAGGTTGATAAGTGGAGGGAATATTGGAGTGTATCTGCACCAAAATTAGAGGGTTTTTTTTTATATCGCAATTGATGAATCAGTTGCATACATTTAGAAAAAGAAATTTAGAGTAAAAAAATTACAGCAAATTTAAAGAAGTTGGTGCAAATCAAAAACAGATGAAAAACATTAAAAAAAAAAGTAAAAAAAAATAAAATATGCAAATGAAAAAATAATTATTGGGATCTAAAAGTTTTTAATGCCAGAAGTTCTACTAGTTATGGTAATTAGTTTTTTAAAAAGTTATGACGAAATGTATCACCCATTATTAGAAGAGAAATGATGGATCCTTTGTAGTGATGAGCGACCGTGCTCTGATAAGGTGTTATCTGAGCATGCTCGGGTGCTAACAGGGTCTTCGGCGTGCTTGAAAAATATGTTAAGAGTCCCCGCGGCTGCATGTCTCACGGGAACTGCCTTTTTGTTAGGCAATCGAACAGCTGTGAGACATGCAGGCGCGGAGACTCGAACATATGTTCGAGAATGCTGAAGACACTCTGTTAGCACCCGAGCATGCTCAGATAACACCTTATCAAAGCATGGACGGTCATCACAAATCTTTAGTGCTAAACCTCCACAGAAAAAATCTAATCAACTTTCCACCTTCTTCTAAAGTGTTCTGAGCCAGGAAGGGTGTTGTCCCTTATACTTCTGCTCAATTTATTCCATGAAACCCATTGGCGGCGTTCATCCCTGCGATAATACAGAGACACCATGGCCATCACATCGGTGTTTTTCTTGCTGCTTATAATAGCAGCTTCCATTCAATTATTTCCTTCCTGTTTCATACAAATTTCCTGATTATAGATTACAAAAAATGTTGTCTCACAATTCCTGTTAAAAATGCACAAGGCATCAATGGAAAGTAAAGAGAGTACGAGGCGGCGAACACACGCCGTGATCATTTTAGCTCTAAACTACGGGGCCGAATAATGTCCTAATATATTGTGATGGAGGTTGGAGCCCTGTTTCTTTTCTTCCTACGTATCTTCTCTGCAGATATACGGATGTACAAAATTATTGATTAACTTTTAGTAACTGTTTATGGGAAGGAAAACAATAGCAATTCTCCCACTTTCTTCTACGCAATATAATGACATGTTACCTTTATTCGGTGGGTTATTACAATTATAGTAATAGCAAATTTATGTGTTTTTTTTTAAATATTTTACTACTTTTGAACATATATGCATATGGGAAAATATAATTTGTTTATATGTCGCCATAATTTCAGAGCCATACACTTTTTTTGTGAGGACTTTGTGGGTTGGGTGGGGGACAGGGTGGATAAAAATCAATGTTTTTTAAAAAAAATATATAAAAAAAAAAAAAAAAAAAAAAAAATCGGATTTTTTTATTTAAATCGGATTTTTTTCAATAAACTGCTTTTTGAGGAAAATATTTTACCATCCAAAGGTTCTTCCATCATGAGATAAAGCTGAGTTGTTTAAATCAGTAGAATAAAGGCTGTACAGGTCCTTCTCAAAAAATTAGCATATAGTGTTAAATTTCATTATTTACCATAATGTAATGATTACAATTAAACTTTCATATATTATAGATTCATTATCCACCAACTGAAATTTGTCAGGTCTTTTATTGTTTTAATACTGTTGATTTTGGCATACAACTCCTGATAACCCAAAAAACCTGTCTCAATAAATTAGCATATCAAGAAAAGGTTCTCTAAACGACCTATTACCCTAATCTTCTGAATCAACTAATTAACTCTAAACACATGCAAAAGATACCTGAGGCTTTTATAAACTCCCTGCCTGGTTCATTACTCAAAACCCCCATCATGGGTAAAGGTACCTTCACACATAACGATATTGTTAACGATATCGTTGCTATTTGTGACGTAGCAACGATATCGTTAATGAAATCGTTCTGTGTGACAGCGACCAACGATCAGGCCCCTGCTGGGAGATCGTTGGTCGCTGAACAAAGTCCAGAACTTTATTTCGTCGCTGGACTCCCTGGAGACATCGCTGGATCGGCGTGTGTGACACCGATCCAGCGATGTCTTCACTGGTAACCAGGGTAAACATCGGGTAACTAAGCGCAGGGCCGCGCTTAGTAACCCGATGTTTACCCTGGTTACCATGCTAAAAGTAAAAAAAAAAACAAACACTACATACTTACCTACCGCTGTCTGTCCTCCAGCGCTGTGCTCTGCACTCCTCCTGTACTGGCTGTGAGCCGGAAAGCAGAGCGGTGACGTCACCGCTCTGCTTTCCGGCTCCCAGCCAGTACAGGAGGAGAGCAGAGAAGCAGAGCGCAGCGCTGGAGGACAGACGGCTGTGGGTAAGTATCTAGTGTTTGTTTTTTTTTACTTTTAGCATGGTAACCAGGGTAAACATCGGGTTACTAAGTGCGGCCCTGCGCTTAGTTACCCGATGTTTACCCTGGTTACCGGCATCGTTGGTCGCTGGAGAGCGGTCTGTGTGACAGCTCTCCAGCGACCAAACAGCGACGCTGCAGCGATCCGGATCGTTGTCGGTATCGCTGCAGCGTCGCTAAATGTGAAGGGGCCTTAAGACTAGCGACCTGACAGATGTCAAGAAGGCCATCATTGACACCCTCAAGCAAGAGGGTAAGACCCACAAAGAAATTTCTCAACAAATAGGCTGTTCCCAGAGTGCTGTATCAAGGCACCTCAATGGTAAGTCTGTTGGAAGGAAACAATGTGGCAGAAAACGCTGTACAACGAGAAGAGGAGACCGGACCCTGAGGAAGATTGTGGAGAAGGACCGATTCCAGACCTTGGGGAACCTGAGGAAGCAGTGGACTGAGTCTGGTGTGGAAACATCCAGAGCCACCGTGCACAGGCGTGTGCAGGAAATGGGCTACAGGTGCCGCATTCCCCAGGTAAAGCCACTTTTGAGCTACAGAGAAGCAGCACTGGACTGTTGCTAAGTGGTCCCAAGTACTTTTTTCTGATGAAAGCAAATTTTGCATGTCATTCGGAAATCAAGGTGCCAGAGTCTGGAGGAAGACTGGGGAGAAGGAAATGCCAAAATGCCTGAAGTCCAGTGTCAAGTACCCACAGTCAGTGATGGTGTTGGTCCACTGTGTTTCATCATGGGCAGGGTCAATGCAGCTAGCTATCAGGAGATTTTGGAGCACTTCATGCTTCCATCGGCTGAAATGCTTTATGGAGATGAAGATTTCATTTTTCAGCACGACCTGGCACCTGCTCACAGTGCCAAAACCACTGGTAAATGGTTTACTGACCATGGTATTACTGTGCTCAATTGGCCTCCCAACTCCCCTGACCTGAAACCCATAGAGAATCTGTGGGATATTGTGAAGAGAAAGTTGAGAGACGCAAGACCCAACACTCTGGATGAGCTTAAGGCCGCTATTGAAGCATCCTGGGCCTCCATAACATCTCAGCAGTGTCACAGGCTGATTGCCTCCATGCCACGCCGCATTGAAGCAGTCATTTCTGCCAAAGGATTCCCGACCAAGTATTGAGTGCATAACTGAACATTATTATTTGTTGGTTTTTTTGTTTGTTATTAAAAAACACTTTTATTTGATTGGATGGGTGAAATATGCTAATTTATTGAGACAGGTTTTTTGGGTTATCAGGAGTTGTATGCCAAAATCATCAGTATTAAAACAATAAAAGACCTGACAAATTTCAGTTGGTGGATAATGAATCTATAATATATGAAAGTTTAATTGTAATCATTACATTATGGTAAATAATGAAATTTAACACTATATGCTAATTTTTTGAGAAGGACCTGTATATGTGTAACATTCACAATGCCATGCTCTTCCAGAGGTTTCTGTAGGATTAGTGGGCAGTTTCTCTCCTATATTATCACAGACGCTCGCTTTACTTACACAGTTCTCAAAACTGAATTTGACTTCGCAGAGGTCCCAGCCTCTTGTTCACGGCAAAAATGTTACAACATGAATAGAGTTGAGAAAAAGACCTTAATCCTATTGTTCTACAAACCTATGAATACAGAATCAACCCCTTCAGTGCCAAGTCCAAGAAGTTAGACAATATGTTTCTGATTGTTTGGAGTATTGAAAGATAGGAGACAAAAAAAAGCGCAAATAGATATCTTTGTGTGGAAACTTCCTGAAGAAGAAGCCTTTGAGCAAATTCAGTTAGGTAGAAACTTTGATTTAAATCACTGATTTAAATCAAGCCTTACTGACTAGTGATTTAAATCGTGATTTAAATCAGTTAGATTTAAATCAAATCCACCCTAGTGGGGGAACAATCAGAATTTTCCTCACTGCCATTGTGGGACATGCAAGATATAAAACAGAGCAATTCTGAAAACTTATTTTTTTTTTTTGCTATAGTTTCATTAGTTTTGCCCAGAAAAGTACATATTAAAGAAAAAAATTATATTTTTGATCACCGTATTCAAAGTGGTAATGCAAAATATGCCTTGTTTGTACTTTTGTTTTGCCTATAAGAAATATTTATTAAAACTGAAATTTGTGCGTTTTAGTCTTTTAATTATTTTGTACAGTTACAGCTTCTACTTTCAGTATTTATTGGTCCCAAAAGGGGACTTCACCGTGAGATCGCTCCATGACTAACATAAAACACCTCATTACGCGTCAATGTTAGGCTACGTTCAGATTAGCGTTGCGCGGCGCTGCGTCGGCGACGCAACGCACGAAAAAACGCGTGCAAACGCACGCAAAAACGCTGCGTTTTGCGACGCGTGCGTCGTTTTTTGACGAAAATCGGACGCAAGAAAAATGCAACTTGTTGCATTTTCTTGCGTCCGACGCTAGCGTCAAAAACGACGCACGTGTCGGAAAACGCAACAAGAAAAACGCATGCGTCCCCCATGTTAAACATAGGGGCGCATGACGCGTGCGTCGCCGCTGCGTCGCCCGACGCAGCGTCGGGAAACGCTAATCTGAACGTAGCCTTACATTAACAGACGGTCTATTAGATTCTGCCTTGTGGACCTCAGGTGTGACCATCTCCAATGGATGGCACAAGTGAAATATTAGCGATCTCTCACATGGAGGCAAAAGCTTGGCATATCACTTCGTAGAAAGTGGAATATGTACAGAGATCTCCTGCTTGCCTCGGAATACAACCTAACGGCAGCAGCTCCGATGCACTGATCAGCCGTCACTTAGGCAGCGTGTTCTATCCAGTGTGTGCCAATATGTTCTTTCCTGACGCAGCATATCGGATAGGAGTAGCTGACCATATTGTAGTATACTTACAGTAAGATTTCCACACAGGAGGCCTGTACTCATCATTATCTGAAAGAAAAAAAGACAATTACAGGCTACAATAGTAAGTAACAAAGAACATCTGTACATGTATTACAGCAGGCGCATGCTATAAAGCAGGAGCAAGTGAGAGCATATCGATAGCGTATGACGTAACTTGCTGATCTTGGTTCTGACTTCTATGAGATATATATATATATATATATATATATATATATATATATATACACATACATACACACACATCGGCTGGGACATGGGACTAGTATTACAACTTTCTTTTTTTTTTATTCTTTACAAATCTTGTTTTATTAAATATAAATAAAGAGATATATTGATGCTTGAAGCCAAACAAAACTTTTACATATGCGTGTGAGAGGGTCTTAAAGAAGCACTCCTTCCTCAACATTTTTATCCTCTTAAAGGGAAGGTACCGCGTTTGTAGGTCATTAATAAATCACTGTAATGTAGCATAACATGCTGCTATAAGCAAGTTTGAAATGCATGTGAAACAGATTTCATGTGTTATATGAGTTTCAAGAATGCACTGGGGGCTGACATCTTGGTTTTGCAGCAGTAGGAGGGCACTATCAGTGTCAGATTACGGCACCCCATGGACATAGGAGATAATAGACCGGCGCTGACCCTATCTGTAACATTGCAGCAGCATTAGCAGTGAGCTGGGCACGCCTCTGTGGGCTGCACAACTCACTGCTGTAGGTGTGACTAGCTGCCATTTTATTATAGCCCTGTGCTCTCTATCGCAGGACAAAAGAAGCCCTCACTGCTCCTCTGTACTCCAAGCAGGCACACATCCTCTGCTCACAGGCTGCCCTGTGTGCTTCTCCTGCTGTGTCTCTGCCTCCCCCTCACACACAGTCCCTGTGATCTCTGGTAAGCTGCACTCACAGCCTGCAGAGAGGGAGGTGACACCTGGAGAGAGAGAGCAGGGCAGCTGACAGGACAGGGATTAAGGTGGGGGAAGGGGGATGGCAAGAATGTTATTCACAAAAAATGCTGCTGAGCCCACTGTGTTCTGCTCCTCTGTAAACAAGCTGTGCCTCTGATGCAGTAACTGCTGGTGATAGCAGGTCACAGGGCAGTCACACACAAAATGGTGCTGCCCTGTGATGCTGCTCTTCATTCTTACTGTTAGCAGCAAAATTGGGGCAGTAACTGCTGATATCACCATTTCCCTCCCCTTTTGGGTGGTCTAATATCCCTGGGGCAGAGCTGCTAAATCTTACTATAGCTGCTTGAGGTCTAAAACGGAAAATGCTCCCCCTAGTGGTAAATATGTATATTTGTAGAAAAATATATAATATTTTTCATATAGAAATGTTTGCAAACAGTGCAAACATTGCATTAATACATTTTAATTACTATTTTAAGCTTAATTTCACAAAAAAAAACAAAATACAAGAAAACTAGTGGCACCTTCCCTTTAATATATTGCAGCCATCATTTTATACAGCACTGTGTATTTACAATTGCTCATTTTGCCTTTCTACCCAGCTAATTCTTCTCTTTTCTATTAGGCTATGTGCACACTTCAGGATTCGTGCAGAAATTTCCTGAACGAAACCAGACATTTTCTGCAAGAAATCCGCATGCATTTTTTTCGCTTTTTTTTTGCGTTTTTTTCCCGGAGGTCCCCAATGCAATAATATAGTGGGAAATCTGCAAAAAATCCGCAAAATTAATGAACATGCTGTGTTTTATACCGCGATGCGTTTTTTTTTGCAGAAAAAAATGCAACATTTGCACAAAAATTGCGGAATGCATTATAAATGATGGGATGCATATGTATGCGTTTAAGTGTTTTTATCGCGTTTTTATAGCAAAAAAACGGGAAAAATCCGGAACGTGTGCACACAGCCTTAGGCATATGACTATGTAGAAACAGGAAGTCTCTATTCTCTGTATGAGTCATAAATCACTACAAAGTCCCTGGCAGGGGCAGGAAGAAGCAGCTGGGTCAGGAGCTGAAGAAGGTGATGATTCATGCAGGGAAAAGAGATTTCATGTTTCTACATTGAGCAGAGAACAGAAAATGTATCTGGGTAGAAAGGCAAATTGATCAATTGCTTACAGTGCTATATAATATGATGACTGCAATAGGGCAAATCTACTGGTGTCATGCCAGCTGTCAATCAGAATGAGACAAGTAGTCCCGCCCTTTCAACAGGAAAAGAAATAGATGCTCTGTTAACGCAACGACTGTGCCAACGGATTATGGAAGCGTGCACAACATGCAGGTAGGTAGCAACTATCTGAGGATATCCCCTTTAACGATTGTTCTACGTGCATGTAATTCGGGGCAACCTGTTTAAAAAGGCGATCAAACAACCACTGATTGACTTGCATTGAGCAGGTCGGGGGTTATTTTACAGCCATGTTCGGCAGGTGTTATTGCACCTTTAATTTTGAAGTTTGGATCAGTAACTGTTCATTCCTGGAAATATATGTGTGCAGCACATTTTTAAGAAGCACTGCCATCAAAGTTTTTATCCTCGTATATTAACAAAGCGGCTGATTCTTTTCCTGCTGACAGGGCGGGACTATTGGTGTCATGCTGATTGACAGTCAGTTCTCCACTGCCTAATTGGAGAAAGCCGGCTGTCAATCAGCATGACACCAGTAGATCTGCCTGTCCATAGGAATAGAAACCGCTGCCCTGTATATCCTCTTACTATATTACAATCATCATATTATATAGCAATGTGTACATACAATTGCTCATTTTGCCTTTCTACCCAGCTAATTCTTCTCTTTTCCATTAGGTCTATGACAACGTGATTAATAAGTGACTAGCTGAATCCTTCTAAGCTCTATGTAGAAAAAGGAGGTCAATTTTCTCTGCTTGAGTCATCACTACAAAAATTCCCTGGCAGGGGGAAGAGCGAACAGCTGGGTCAGGAGTTGAAGAGGGCGAAGAGGACTCATGTGGGAAAGAGAGACTTACTGTTTCTACACAGAGCAGGAAAAAATGAGAAGAATTATCAGGGTAGAAAGGCAAAATGAGCAATTGTAAGTACACAGTGCTATACAATATGATGACTGCAATGTATTAAGAGGATATAGACTTTGATGGGATGAGGAGTGCTGCTTTAAATGTCCAATTTAAAAGTGGTAAGAAAAGTAAAGCAGTGAATGTAAAAGCATAGAAGAAACGAGATATATTTTAAAGGTAAAAAATGGGTGCAGGAAGCGACCTTCACATTACACATTTATAAAAGCATGAGTACATGGAAGATTATATACTGGTTCTAGAAAAAATATTATTATTATCTATGAGAATAGGGATACAAACAACATCCTGCAGCTTTTGGCCGCCATCCACCAAGTGAAATACAGATCACAAAGTCTTCTCTTTATGGCAGTGCCTTTATGAAATTGGGCTTTAATTAAATCTGGTCACAATGGCAGAGGAGAAGGTCGAAATATGAAAACGGGATTAACATCACTTACAGACCTTACACCATGTAATACTCTCTGCGAGAAACACACGAATGATCCGTCCATGGGTAAACAGGCACAAAGACCTTATGAAAGCAGCATAATGGTCGATTAACCCACAAGGCAGGACTATTCAATAGCTGTGACCTCGTACAACCCTCCTATATAGAGATCAACTCTGATGACTGGTGAATTAGGGCGCACTAGTGCAGCCACTAAATGTGACCCCCAAAGTGCACGGTACGTAGCATGTAGTTCCTGGTTGATTGTCGCCTTAAATATATTACTACACGGCTGCTGTGGTTGGAATACTGTGTTTAATGTAATATACCATTATTATCAAAAATTGCCCTCTTAACCAGGGAAATTTACAGCATTTTCGCTCAGCTTTTCAGAGGGAACCTGTCATTGTGGCAACCCGTTTTTCTTTAAAGGGAACCTGTCACCCCGTTTTTTCAAGAAGAGCTAAAAATAGCGTTAAATAGGGGCAGAGCTGGGCTTTACATTAGTGTATTTTGGAGCCTTTATTCCCCACCTATGCTGCCGAAATACCTTTGTAAAGTCGCCGTTTTGGGCTGTCACTCACGCTGGTCAGGTCATATGGGCGCGGTGACAGCGCTGTTTCTCCCCCAGATCTCCGTTGGTGGCGTAGTGGTGTGCGCATGTCCAAGTGGCGAATCCACTGCGCAGCTTCAAGGAAAATAGCGCAATCTGCGCTATTCAGCCGTTTATCGGTGGGCGCGGCCTTCTTTGTGAGGCCGCGCGTGTGCAGATGGTTCTTCTCGGCTTCCCGGGGCCGCGGGATGCCGCGCGTGTGCAGATGGCGATCTCGATGGCCATTTTCCTGAAGCCGAGTTCGCATCTCGCGACGCTCCGGTCCCAGTAATGCATTGCGGCAATAACACGTGATGATGTAGCGGTCTTGTGAGACAGCTACGTCATCTCCGGTCATTGCCGCAATGCATTCTTGGGACCGGAGCGTCGCGAGGAGCGGGAAAGGCACCGGAAGGTGAGAATATAATGATTTTTTAATTTTTTTTTTTTTTAATTATTTTTAACATTAGATCTTTTTACTATTGATGCTGCATAGGCAGCATCAATAGTAAAAAGTTGGTCACACAGGGTTAATAGCAGCGTTAATGGACTGCGTTACACTGCGTTATGCCGCGGTGTAACGAAGTCCGTTTAACAGACTGCTAAACCGCTATGGGGGCACTGACTGGAGGGGAGTGGGGAAGGGCGAATTCGCGGCCGGACTGTGCCCGTCGCTGATTTGTCGCGGCCGGCCGGGACCAATCAGCGACGTGGGATTTCCGTGACATACAGACAGACGAAAGTGACCCGTAGACGATTATATAGATAGATTGTACACATGTGGTGTTCGTAATCGATATATACCCCCTTTTTTCACCTATCATTTTTTATGAACTAATATTAATCTCACAAGTTTACACTGTTTTTGAGACCTTTGTGACTAAAATCAGGTGTTGTAAAGGTCTGAATTTTTGGCACAATCATACACAGATTGTCTGAAAATAAAGTACTGATCTGTGCTGAGCAGGTGAAAGAAGCACAACAAAACATTGTTTAAGAGAGAAACAAACCAAAAAAGGGATTATATTAAAAATAAAAATCAATTTTGCAATCACTGGAAAATAAGTAAAAAAAAAGTTTAGTTATTATTTTGGTTTAGATATGGCCCCAGTGTGGCAAAAAAAACAAAAAGTTAGAAATAGCACATACTGGCCCCCTGAGGCTACTTTGACCGTGTCTCTGCGGCCCCCAGATTGGCTGCACATGGCACATGATAACCAAGAGAAGGAGAGAAGAACAGTAGGGACATGGCCAGCGTGAAAGGTGAGTGTCGGGGCATTGCTAGGTTTGGGGTTTTTTCCACATTGGGTGTCAAGTGTAAACTTAAAGGAGTTAAAAAAAAAAAAAAAAACTTTTATATTTGCAGAATTTCCAGACTTAAACTTTCCCTGCTTATAAAGGGAAGAATACTGATAATATAGGAATACCGGGAATTGCTGTTTATGCCATTTCCTAATATACAAAATAATCAGGGCCAATCTAACAAAGAAAAAAAACTCACAGATCCCTGCAGAGCGGAAACTAGAGGAAACAATCTGATTTACCACTAGATTATATAACATCCCACCTTCTGCTGGAGTTTGTTAGATTCTGCTTGGATCAGCACTTCCTTTCCTGTCAATTCAATAGGACCTGAAAACTTTCACTCACCCTTCCCGTGTTGTGTAACTTGAGAACAGAAAAGGAAACGCTAAGGAAGCGGCTGCAAACCAAGCGGCTCATTGCCAGAGAAGAAAAATAAGATGAAGATGGATTTCAGAAACTGTCAGTAAGAAATATCCAATTAATTAGATAAATCTAAAAAAAAAGTCCTTGAGAAAAATAAGGACATTGTTAAGAGTGTAGAGCTGCTGACGGACAGTTGTAAAAGCCAGTATATAATCTGTGCAATGCATATTTTACACACAAGGGTAAAGAAAAAGTGTACAGGAGAGCCCCGAAAGATCTGGAGATCTGTATGGAGGAAGGGGCCAAAATCCCTGTGTGTGCAAACTTGGTCAAGAACTACAGGAAATGTCTGACCTCTGTAATTACAAACAAAGGTTTTTGTACCAAATATTAAGTTTTGTTTCTCTATTGTATCAAATACTTATTTCATGCAATAAAAAGCAAATTAATCATGTAAAAATCATACAATGTGATTTTCTGGTTTTTATTTTAACATTCTGTCTCTCACAGTTGAAGTGTACCAATGATAAAAAAGTACACACCTCTCCCTACTTTGTAGGTGGGAAAATTTGCAAATCCAGCAGTGTATCAAATACTTATTTTCCCCACTGTTTAATCCAATGTCTTTTCCAGAGAAATCCATGGTTTTATTGATATCTGTAAATGAACCATTAAGATCTATGGGCCGGACATAGATCTCTCCGAGAATCTGGCCCCAGAGCTTAATTTTAATTTAATAGAGGCATTACCAGTGTGAAACATGTAAATCAGGAGTGGACTGTCAGTCATCACGTCTCACACTTGTAACACCTTTAAAATAATCTCTGGAGGCAGATTCTCAGGGAGATGCATGTCCAGCCCATAGATCTTAAAGGGAACCTGTCACCCCCAAAATCGAAGATGAGCTAAGCCCACCGGCATCAGGGGCTTATCTACAGCATTCTGTAATGCTGTAGATAAGCCCCCGATGTATCCTGAAAGATGAGAAAAAGAGGTTAGATTATACTCACCTGGGTGGGCAGTCCGATCCGATGGGTGTTGCGGTCCGGGGCCTCCCATCTTCTTACGATGACGTCCTCTTCTTGTCTTCACGCTGCAGCTCCAGCGTACTTTGTCTGCCCTGTTGACCTTTCCCGGCACCTGCGCACTGCAGTAATTTGCTCTGCCCTCAACAGGACAGACAAAGTACGCCTGCGCCGGAGCCTGAAGACAAGAAGAGGACGTCATCGTAAGAAGATGGGAGGCCCCGGACCGGACCGCGACGTCCATCGGACTGGACCGCAGCAGGAATGCCCCTGGGCGAGTATAATCTAACCTCTTTTTCTTATCTTTCATGATACCTCGGGGGATTATCTACAGCATTACAGAATGCTGTAGATAAGCCCCTGATGCCGGTGGGCTTAGCTCACCTTCGATTTTGGGGGTGACAGGTTCCCTTTAAAGGGAATCTGTCACCTCATTTTTTGCATATAAGGTGCCACCACTGCCATTAGGGGCTTATCTTCAGCATTCTGTAATGCTGTAGATAAGCCCTGATGTAACCTGAAAGATAAGAAAAACAAATTAGATTATACTCACCTGGGGGGGTGGTCCGGGTCCGATGGACGTCAAAGGTCCGGTTCCAGCGCCTCCCATCTTCTGTCACGGCTCCGGCGTACTTTGTCTGCCCTGTTGAGGGCAGCGCAAAGTACTGCAGTGCGCAAGCATCGGGAAAGGTCAAAGAAGCCCAGTGCCTGCGCACTGCAGTACTTTGTTCTGCCCTCAACAGGGCAGAGAATTACGCCTGCGCCGGAGCCGCGACAGAAGCAAGGAAGAGGACGTTATCGCATGAAGATGGGAGGTGCCGGACCTGGACCTCTGATGCCCATCGGACCCGGATCACCCCCCCAGGTGAGTATAATCTAACTTGCCAGGTGAGTATAATCTAACTTGTTTTTCTCATCTTTCAGGATACATCGGGGGCTTATCTACAGCATTAAAGAATGCTCTAGATCAGGGGTCCCCAACCCGTAGCTCGCGAGCCACATGTGGCTCGCCTGCTCCAGGCATGTGGCTCGCTGACGGTCACTGAAAAAAGTCCCCAAGGAGCTGCCCCGCCGGCAGTATTACCCGCCTCGCTGCCTGTAATACCCGCCCGCCACCTGCTCCTGCTATGTGGGAAAGGAGCCGCCCCGCCGGCTGTATTACCCGCCCCCCTGCCTGTAATACCCGCCCGCCACCTGCTCCTGCTATGTGTGAAAGGAGCCGCCCCGCCAGCTGTATTACCCGCCCCCCTGCCTGTAATACCCGCCCGCCACCTGCTCCTGCTATGTGTGAAAGGAGCCGCCCCGCCGGCTGTATTACCCGCCCGCCACCTGCTCCTGCTATGTGGGAAAGGAGCCGCCCCGCCGGCTGTATTACCCGCCCCACTGGCTATAATATCCGCCCACCACCTGCTCCTGCTATGTGGGAAAGGAGCCGCCCCGCCGGCTGTATTACCCACCCCCCTGCCTGTAATACCCGCCCGCCACCTGCTCCTGCTATGTGGGAAAGGAGCCGCCCCGCCGGCTGTATTACCCGCCCCACTGGCTATAATACCCGCCCACCACCTGCTCCTGCTATGTGGGAAAGGAGCCGCCCCGCCGGCTGTATTACCCGCCCCCCTGCCTGTAATACCCGCCCGCCACCTGCTCCTGCTATGTGTGAAAGGAGCCGCCCCGCCGGATGAATTACCCGCCCCCCTGCCTGTAATACCCGCCCGCCACCTGCTCCTGCTATGTGGGAAAGGAGCCGCCCCGCCGGCTGTATTACCCGCCCCACTGGCTATAATACCCGCCCACCACCTGCTCCTGCTATGTGGGAAAGGAGCCGCCCCGCCGGCTGTATTACCCGCCCCACTGGCTATAATACCCGCCCACCACCTGCTCCTGCTATGTGGGAAAGGAGCCGCCCCGCCGGCTGTATTACCCGCCCCCCTGCCTGTAATACCCGCCCGCCACCTGCTCCTGCTATGTGGGAAAGGAGCCGCCCCGCCGGCTGTATTACCCGCCCCACTGGCTATAATACCCGCCCACCACCTGCTCCTGCTATGTGGGAAAGGAGCCGCCCCGCCGGCTGTATTACCCGCCCCCCTGCCTGTAATACCCACCCGCCACCTGCTCCTGCTATGTGTGAAAGGAGCCGCCCCGCCGGCTGTATTACCCGCCCCACTGGCTATAATACCCGCCCACCACCTGCTCCTGCCATGTGTGAAAGGAGCCGCCCCGCCGCTTGCAATACCTGCCCCGTAATTTGCCTCTCCTCCAGCGTCAGCGACCGCATTCACTCCTGCGCAGTGGAGCGGGTCACTGTGATCTGTTAAAGTCGCACAAAGTCTCGCGAGACTTCACAAATCTCGCAAGACTTTGGTTACTGTGGCTTCTATAGAGCACAGTGAGCCGCGCCTCTGCGCAGGTGTGAATGCAGTCACTGATTGCGGAATCCGGATAGAAGGGCAGGCTAGTCCAAGTAAAGCACTTAGTATAAGTATATATAAGCGTCCTAACAAGCATTTTAAAGATAACCTGTCACCCCCCATTACCTATTGGTAAAAGAGCCACCTTCAGCAGCACTAATGCTGCATTCTCTGAAGGTGGCTCTTATGTTTTTTTTATCACAAGTAATGCAGAAATAGGGCTGTTTTCCACTTGCGAGATACACGTCCGTGTCTCGCATGTGGAAACGAAGCTCTGGCGTCGGCACTCCAGAGCGGAGCGTGCGGCTGCATAGCAACACATGGAGCCGCACGCTCCGCTCTGGAGTGCCAGCGCTTCGTTTCCACATGCGAGACACGGACGTGAATCTCGCAAGTGGAAAACAGCCCATACAAATATAATTGCGTGCCATACCTGTATTGAGTCAGGGAGGTATGTTTTCTCCCCCTGACTCAAGCGCCTCGCTGCCATCCATCATCCCCCTCAGTCCCCCGGGCGCCGCCTTTATCTGCATTGTGGCTCTCGACCAACTTTCATAGCGGAATGTGGCTCTCAAGGTAAGAAAGGTTGGGGACCCCTGCTCTAGATAAGCCCCTAATGGCAGTGGTGGCACCTTATATATGAAAAATGAGGCGACAGATTCCCTTCAACAGCTCCTTTACATGTTAATAAAAATGAGGATTTATGTAGAATAAAACATCAGATCGCAGATATCAAGTTATCATTATATTCAACATTCTATGACCTACATGCCCTTATAAACGCCTTAGGAGGGTTCTTTTTATTATTATAGTGCCATTTATTCCATGGCGCTTTACATAATAATAATAATAATTTTTATTTATATAGTGCCAACATATTCCGCAGCACTTTAAAATTAAGCAGGGACATGTACAGACAATAAATTCGGTACGAGTTAAGACAATTTAAACAGTGACATTAGGAGTGAGGTCCCTGCTCGCAAGCTTACAATCTACAAGGAAATGGGGGGACACAATAGGTGAAAAGTGATTGTTATTTCAGGTCTGGCAATTATAATAAACTAGATGGTGGCCCGATTCTAACGCATCGGGTATTCTAGAATATGCATGTCCACGTAGTATATTGCCCAGCCACGTAGTATATTGCCCAGCCACGTAGTATATTGCCCAGTGACGTAGTATATTGCCCAGCCACGTAGTATATTGCCCAGCCACATAGTATATAGCAGAGCCACGTAGTATATTGCCCAGCACAGAGCCACGTAGTATAGAGACTTAAAAAAAAAATAAACATATACTCACCTATAGCCCGTTGAAGTCCTGCTATACTTACCATCCACCGCCTTTGCCGCTCCTCGCCACGTTCCTGGGACCGCTCCATTGCAAGCGGCAGCTTCCAGTGGTCCCAGGGCTGGTGTGAGCAGAACGTATGATGACGTCGCGGTCACATGACCGTGACGTCACGGCAGGTCCTTGTCGCACACCAGCCCTGGGACGGGACCGGAAGCTGCCGCTTGCAATGGAGCGGTCCCGGGAGCGTGGCAAGGAGCGAGAAAGGCGGCGGAGGGTGAGTATAGCAGGTTTTTTTTTTTTATAATTTTTTTATAATTTTTAACATGACATATTTTTACTATTGATGCTGCATAGGCAGCATCAACAGTAAATAGTTGGGGACACACAGGGTTAATAGCAGCGGTAACAGAGTGCGTTACACCGCGGGCCGTTACCGCTGCCATTAACCCTGTGTGAGCGGTGAGTGGAGGGGATTACGGAGCAGGCGCCGGGCACTGACTGCAGGGGAGTAGGGGAGGGACTAATCGGACTGTGGCCGTCGCTGATTGGTCGCGGCAGCCATGACAGGCAGCTGCCGAGACCAATCAGCGAATGAATAACCGTGACAAAAGGACAGACAGACAGACAGAAGTGACCCTTAGACAATTATGTATATAGATAGGGATTTTCATATAAAGCTGCATGATCCGGTCATCAGCCCGTGTGTTTAAGTGCAATAGTCAAGTATCAAGTGCAGTTATGTGTTCGGAGGGTGTGGAGACAGATGAATAGTAGGGTGCAGATTCAGAATAATATTTGAAAGGAGGGAACAGGGCAAAGTTAGTTTACTGAGTAGTTGATGTGGTAGGCTTGTTTGAAGAGATGCGTTTTCAGAGCGCACTTGAATAGGTCGGGGCTAGGTATCAGTCTGATTGTCTTGGGAAGTGCATTCCAGAGAGCTGGCGCAGCACGAGAGAAGTCTTGGAGACGGATGTGTGAGGTTCGGATTACAGGGGATGTTAGCCTTAGGTCATTTGTAGAACGGAGGGCACGTGTAGGGCGATAGACAGAGATGAGGGAGGAGAAATAAGGTGGTGCAGAACTGTGGAAGGCTTTGTGGGTGAGAGAGATGAGTTTATACTGGACCCTGTAGCGAATGGGTTTACATGGGAAACATGGGAAAAACCCAAATACAATGATCACGAACAAAACGAGTCATCGACTGATACAGGAGGAGAGAGGACCCTGCCCGCGAGGACTCACAGTCTACAGGTTGATCCTACTTACAGATTCCCTTTGACAGATGAATAATGGGAATGTGTAGATGCATGCTACTTGACATACAGGCAGCATGAATTTGACACTGGCTGTTATTGCAGACGGCTATGTTGTAAATTGTAATGCTGCGGCATTTCAGTATTTTGCAAAGCTGGCCAGGCACTGGTGCGGGACTAGCCTGGTGCGGGACTAGCCTGGTGCAGTTCTTAGTTGGCTTCTCCACGTTTCCCGTTGATTGACAGGTCTCCACCACATATGTACATAGGAGAGTCCTGTTAAGTAACTAGAATATGGCAAATCCAGACAGTCTGGACTAACCAGGTATTTTCCTGTAGTCACTAGCTGGGTTTTCAAACTATGTTTCTCTCAAAAGCTGCATTATTTCAGAGTAAAACATATGACTGCAATCGTGGAGCCAGATTCATGCTGCCCATAGTTCAGGCAACATCAATCTAATGACAGGTTCCCTTTAACAAGTGACTTTAATTATGAGAGGAATCAACATTGTTAGATTATTCAATTAGAAATACCCTACCTAATACAGGTTAACAAACGGAAACTATAGCCCAGAAACCATGTGAAAGCCTTATGGCATCTGGACTGAGATCAGACCTCGCGATGGTGCATATGGCACAAGCCGGTGACATCTGTGCAGGGCACATGTTGGTCGTGGCACCATATGGATAACTCATGTACCAGAAAGGACACATTTGGCAGAAAAATCACTTAGATGCACGGGTAGTCACTTGCACTTTATCTATTGACCTGTGAAACATGAAATACTGGATCATAAAACAGCAATACCAGCGAAGGCAGGCGTTATATACAGGCGTGAGAGAATATATATTATACGGGCTACGGGGAGTCAGACCCTACTGACAATTTACATATTTAATTTCCCAGAAGAGTATACATGGCTTATTGGTCTCCTCACTCTGACATGCCAGGCTTGGCTTGTCATTAGTCACAAGGAGAAATGGTACCCCTTAGTTCCCACCAGAGACAAACTGACACCAAAGACATCCAGAAGTTTCCTGTTCCCTCCTTGTGGATTGTGCACTGGTAAATGTATGGGGGCAGGAGGAACAGCTGCCGGGTGAACATGCGCTTTGCTGACAGCTCTATAGCTAGCCTTACTGATTACCAAGACATTAGACTTTAGGGCAAAGTAGAATTTCCATATAATATGCATAGTAATCAGATTTAAAAAAATATAGCCATGTGAAAGGATCAATGAATAGTAATACTCTTAAAAATGACTGTGCAAACCAAGCACAGCTGTTCAGTGCACCGTTATGTGCTCATTCCCACCCATTTGTTTTTCATCTATCTCCACCCCGCTCTTCCTTGATTGACAGCTCTGGCTTTAGAAGTATGGGACAAGAAGCACTGAACTGTTTGGCCACGTCAAGAATGCACCAAGCTCGGTGTGAACAGTCAGGAGCTTTCTCACCAGAAATGTGTGCATTATTGGGGGTGTTATCTACAGAGAAGTAGTGACCATCTGAATAAGTCACTGAAACTATGGAAACATGTGCCACGTCCAGTTATTCCGCCACTTCTGGATTTTCCAAAGGTCAGAACTTTAAGGCTGTGTGCACACGTTGCTGATTTTTTGTGGTTTTTTCACTATAAAAACCGCAAAAAAAAAGCATACATTATGCATCCCATCATTTAGAATGAATTCCGCAATTTTTGTGCACATGATGCGTTTTTTTTCCGCACAAAAAAACGCAGCATGTTCATTAATTTTGTGGATTTTTTGCGGATTTCCCACTATATAATGCATTGGGAAATGTCCGGAAAAGAACGCACCAAAAACGCATGCAGATTTCTTGCAGAAAATTTCAGGTTTTTCTCAGTGGATGCTTTCCTGAAACGGAAAGTACTTGCAAGCAGCATAATACAAAGAATAGCAGGTTTACCCAGAATCCTTTGCAGTAGGCGGAGCTATGCAAATCATCTCTAAAGCATCCACTATGTATTTCCTTTAAGTAGAGGGCTTTTCGGTCTCTTTCGTCCCGCTACATTTAGCCCAACTTGGGTCTCTCCCTAAGGTGGCTAGCATATATGTATAGGTTTTTCTCAGGAAATTTCTGCAAGAAATCCGGAATGTGTGCACATTGCCCAAGTCATATTCAGTCACTATGCCATAAAGGTCTATGGTAGGGAAACACTTTAGCCAAAATCATTTTTCCCAAGCTAGAATATAATATGAAGTAACAGACAACACTTCTAATTGACATATTAAGGTTTTCATTTTTTTTAATAAGTTGGGGGACAACCATTAAGTGGTGCTTGTAATACTCCCCCAAAAATAGACAAGTTTGTCATTCAAAACTAAGTTGGTGACAACCATGATGGGAGCTGTAAGGCCCATAGCTAATCACCAAACCTTCTCTCGACCCCGAATAAAAGATTTCTGGTAAAATCCCCTGTAATAAGACCCTTATTTGTTGAGATCACGAGCTCTGGAGAACGGCCCAGTGAAATATTCAGAATTTCCTCTCCTCCTCCGACATCTGCCAGTGCATTGATCTCTAACCCCTAAATGGAAAACCATTCATCAAAGCAAAAGTCTAAACAGATAGTCCCCGTCTTAAATTACACTTGTAGTAAGTGCATTTACTCCATTAAAGTGGACAGACCATTACCCATCTATAATATAGGTGCCATATAATGGATCTTCAATTAGACTCATTCAGATGGAAATCAAATGCAACAAACAAAGCGAGATAATTGTACGTCCCACCCTAATGATACAGATACATGAAGCCAATAGCTTGGGGTCATTTAATAGTGACCATTATCAAGCTTTCGTCCAAGTAGGGAACGCTGACTGTACAGCTGGGCTCACATGGATTATCAGGTGCTATTACTGCAATAAAGACCCTAAAATTAAGTCTAAAGTTCTTAAAGGAGTTTACCACTAAGAAAAGTAAACCCTTAAAAAGATCTCATACACTTAAAACAATAAACAGTGTAGATTCTCAAACTTCTGAACCCTGCAACAGGGAGACGGCGCTGCTAAAATCTCAGTGTTTGGCTGCAGCGGACTCATGTTGACAACACACATCACCACTTCAGCGTCTAGTGCCATCTACATTGCCACTGAGCTCATCGATTGGCTGCAGTGGTGATGTCAGCTGTTGATAAGATGTAACCGCTGCAGCCAAAACATCAGAGACCCGAGTAGAGGTGTGGAGTCGGCGATGGACTTGGAAATTGCCTGCTCTCTTTGTTGCGTTAGGTATCTAAGAAAGGGTGGGGTCCACTGTCCTTAAAGTAGAAACCCACCCCACAGGCATGCATTCAGTGTGATCGAAGATAGGAGGCTAACCCTGGCATACATAAGCACCTACGGGCAAAAATTAAGAGACCGCTGCAAAATGTTCAGTTTGTCTGAGTTTTCTCATTATAGGGATATTTTTGAGTAAAATGTAAATTGTTCTTTTATTCTATAAACTTCTGACAACATGTCTCCGAAGTTCCAAGCAATAAATTTTGTATTTTTTTTCTGAAAAGGAGAAATGGTCAAAATTAAAAACAAAATAACCCAAGTGCTTTCAGACCTCAAATAATGCAAAGAAAACAAGTTCATAGTCATTTAGAAACAAAAATACAAATGTGTTAACTCAGGAAGAGTTCAGAAATCAATATTTTGTGGAATAACCATGATTTGTAACCCCAGCTTTCAGGCGTCTTGGCTGCTTTCCACCAGTCTTTCACACTGCTCCTGGTACAAACATGTAAGCCGTTCTCCTTTGTTTGATGGCTTGTGACCATCCATCATCCTCTTGATTACATTCCAGAGGTTTTCAATGGGGTTCAGGTCTGGAGATTGGGCTGCCCATGACAGGGATTTGATGTGGTGGTCTCTTAATTTTTGCCAGAGCTGTGTATCTGGGCCATAATCACAAGTCATGGTTGCATTTTGGTATATTAAAAGGTTAACCGTCGGCCCATTTTACCCTCTCATTTTCCTGTTTACCAGTGAAAACATCCCTTATCGAGAGGATAGGTGATACCTTGCTGATCAGTGGGGTCCCGACTGCTGGAACTGGCAACGATCGGCAGAACAGGCCCATTTATCCCCATTAGAATGGAGCAGCACTACGCATGTCCGACCACAGCTCCATTCATTCCCTATGGGGCTGCGAGCACTGCGCTTCCCTTTTCCTGGCAGCCCCATAGGAAGTGAACGGAGCGGTGGTCGGACAAATGTATTGCCGCACTATTTTAGTAAGAGGGATAACATTGGTTGGGGGGAGGGGGGATGAATTGCCGATTGATGGGGGTCCATCAGCTAGAACCCACAGCGATCAGCATGTATCCTCTTTATAGGTGAAGTTTTTTAAACAGGACAACCCCTTTGATGCACGGCCCTCGTGCAATGTGCACGACGCTACAGTAAACATTTTTATGGAGGTCACAAAGTTGATATCCATCATATTGCAGTATGAATTAAACCATGATGATCTTTATATGGTGACACACAGCCTTTAAAGGAATCTGTCAGCAGCATGATGTAGGCAAACAGACCCCGCATCAAATGATGTATCACTTAGTTTACTGGGTGCAGCTGTTCTGGTATAATCAGAATTTTTTGATGTAAAATGCAGCAGAGCTGAGAAAGCTAACCCCGCCCACAGCAGGCTCTCTATGTACATGGTCTATAGACAGTGAGCTGCTCATCATAGGAAGGGGCGGAGTCTGACCAGTGTCTGCATGCCAGCTAGTCACAGCAATGATAATGTTCTAGTGATAAAACCTTCAGTGTAAGTAAACATCAGCCTGACATGTGACACATCATTGAATTCTGTGTTTTAACCCCTATCTCATGCTCTCCTCAGATTACATAGCAAAAACTCGCAGACGGATTCTATTTAAAGCGGTTGTTCAGGCTCGAGGTTCATGTCTGCAGCCAGTGTATGTGACTGCAGACTTGTGAATCCTCACATTGCTTAGCGTGCACACTGTCAGGATTCTCCGGTGTCTGAAGCTGGCAGGGGCACGCTATTTGCATACATGCGGTCACATGCCAACTAGACGTGCTCAGCCTCTCTCTATACAAGTGAATTGACACGTCTAGTTGGAATGTGGCCGGAAGTATGCAAATCACATACCTGAAGTCACATGACCTCCTGCTCCTGGAAAATCAGTGTGGAGAATCACAAGTCTGCACTCCATGCCTGGACAATCCCTTTAATTTGCCAGAGCCCGCCACCTCTGTCTTTTGCATGCGATTCCGCATTGTGTAGCCGTGCCGCAAGCCGATCGTACACGGACCTGCAATTAATAAGGGCGCCATTCACGGCCCGGGCTGCGATCGTGTAGTCATTATGGGACCCCAGACAGAGGTAGGACAATGGCCGCAGCCCCCCACGATCATGGATCAGTAAGGAGACATTACAGGGGCAGCACACGCCCAGAGGCAGAGCCTGCAGGAAACAATAGATAAGGATGGAAGAAAACACAACTCACCAAATAACGTCAGCGCCATGGTCAGCCGGGGCAGGGGGCTCTGGCCTTGCGGGGGTCCTGGGGGGCTGCACTGCATGGAACGTCTTCAAGTTGCGCTGGAAATCACTGCAAGACATAAAAGTTCCAGTGCAGCAGAGCATCCGTGGAGCCAGGTGACAGCAGGGGACATGGCGGCGCACTGCTTACCTGCACATGGAGGAGGACAGGAGCCCGCACTGTCGCTCCCTCAATGGATGACTCGAGATGATCGCAGTCACACCGCATCCCTCCGGCTCCCGGCCGCCATCTTGCTGGCTTCCCCCCACATGACCAGACAGAGGCGGCGGTCAGGCTGGCGGCTGCCTGCGTTGTCCTGGCAACAGGAAATCCTCGCTACCTCTCTCCCACCCAGCGCCTGGGCTGCTGTCACATCCAATGTCCAGCTGTTGTCACCTCCACCACAGAGAGTAGATGGCGCCTATGTTATAGCAGCAAAGGCAACTGCGCAAATAGCAATTCCCTATCAGGTCCCCCATAGCAACCAATCAGGATCCAGCTTTGACATTTGCAGTGCAGCTTTGAAAATGTTAGCAAGGATCTGATTGGTTGCTATTGGAAACCTTTTCTACAGTAGTGGATTTTGTTGCTGAAAAATTGGGGGAGGGGGAATATGGCTGAAAGCAGAGATGGACTGATAGTCTGGTGTCGCTAAAGGTACCTTCACACTGAACAACTTTACAACGAGAACGACAGCGATCCGTGACGTTGCAGCGTCCTGCATAGCGATCTCGTTGTGTTTGACACGCAGCAGCGATCAGGATCCCGCTGTGTTATCGCTGGTCGTCGCTGAAAGTCCGGAACTTTATTTAGTCATCAGGTCGGCGTGATTCGTCATGTTTGACAGCAAAAGCAACGATGCCAGCAATGGTTTTTCATGGAGCAACAACCAGCGAGAACGATAAGTACGTCACTGGATCACTCCTGCATCGTTCTGCTGTTGCCGGTGTTTGACGTCTCCTAGCGACCTAAACAGCGACGCTGCAGCGATCGGCATCGTTGTCTATATCGCTGCAGCGTCGCTTAATGTGACGGTAACTTCCGAATGAAGCCGCGACAATGATCCTATGGCCCCAGATACCTGCCGAGATGCATGCGTATCATACATACGTCTCAGCAGATGTCACATCCGCTTTGCTTGTACAGTAAGGCATTGCTCACACGTAGCGTTAATGCTGCTTGTCTTCTGCCCCATATTTTGCGCCGAATTATGCAGGTAAAAAAACGTTGAATTTTGAAGTTCAGCATCAAGGTTTTTCTGTACGATATTAAAAAAAAAAAAAGCATTAAAAACACTGCTCCAAATCTGCACCAAAAACGCATCAAATAAGGGGGAATACGTGTAAAGAAAAATGCAGGAACTGGAGAAGACTGTTACTGTGTAGTTTGGTGCGAGTCGTGCAGACACAAAGAAAGAAGACGCCATATAGTGAAGCTTATGTAAAAATTAAAGTTATGGCTGCTACAGATATGAATAAATGAACACGAAATACATCCATAGGTCCCAACTGTCCCAGAGACAGTGAAACAGTCCCAGATTTTAGGTCTTCACTCTACTGTCCCGAGTGGTCTGCTGGATGTCCCTCACTGCTACCATTCCCCTCTGACATCCCTTGCCACGGTAGAAAGGAATGGTAAATGCCCAGTTCTGACGGTTGCTGAGGGTCCCAGTAGTCGGCTCGCTGAGGGTCTCAGTAATCGGCTCGCTGAGGGTTCCAGTGGTTGGCTCGCTGAAGTTCCGAGTAGTCAGCTCCCTGATGATCTCAGGAGTTGGCTTACTGAAGGTCCCAGTAGTCGGCTCGCAGAGGGTCTGAGTAGTCGGCTCGCAGAGGGTCTGAGTATTCTGCTCACTGAGGGTCCCAGTAGTCGGCTCGCAGAGGGTCTGAGTAGTCGGCTCGCTGAGGGTCCCAGTAGTCGGCTCGCAGAGGCTCTGAGTAGTCAGCTCCCTGAGGGTCCCAGTAGTCGGCTCGCAGAGGGTCTGAGTAGTCGGCTCGCTGAGGGTCCCAGTAGTTGGCTCACTGAGGGTCCCAGTAGTCGGCTCGCTGAGGGCCTCAGTTGTCGGCTCGCTGATGGTCCCAGTAGTCGGCTCCCTGAGGGTCCCAGTGGTCAGCTCGCTGAGGGTCCTAGTGGTCGGCTTCCTGAGGGTCCCAGTAGTCGGCTCGCTGAGGGTCCCAGTAGTCGGCTCCCTGTGGATCCCAGTAGTTGGCTTGTTGAGGGTCCCAGTAGTCAGCTCGCTAAGGGTCCCAGTAGTTGGCTCGCTGAGGATCCCAGTAGTTGGCTTGTTGGGGGTCCCAGTAGTCTGCTCGCTAAGGGTCCCAGTAGTTGGCTTGCTGAGGATCCCAGTAGTTGGCTCGTTGAGGGTCCCAGTGGTCGGCTCCCTGAGGGTCCCAGTAGTTGGCTCCCTGAGGATCCCAGTAGTTGGCTCGTTGAGGGTCCCAGTGGTCGGCTTGGTGAGGGTCCCAGTGGTCGGCTCCCAGAGAGTCACAGTAGTTAGGCTTCGACCAATTAACAAGATATCGCCCATACTGCAGATAAGTGATGTCTCGATTTCACCAGACAGCCCCTTTAACTCTTTTTATGCTTGGAGCACGAGATGAAGTTCTGTTTCCTGCACAAATAGCGAGCATTATATATACATATGTACTATAAATTTGCAGTAAGGCCGGGGTCACACTTGCGTGTGTAATGCGAGAAACTCGCACTAGTCTCTTGCATCAATACCCGGCACTGCCGCCGGCACTCAGGACCGGAGTGTGGGCCTGCATGTATTTCTATGCAGCTGAACGCTCCGTTCCCGTGTGTGACCCCGGCCTTACTGCAAATTATGTACTCCTCCTTGGCTAAAAATAGATTCATATAAATTGAGGGGGCACCATAATGTAAAATATAGTGGGATCCAAACAAGCCTACAAAATGTAAATCATAAACAAGAAAGAGAAAAAGATGTAGGCCATGAAGTAAGGATCACCACACAAAAATACACAAGTACAAATTTTATTAAGTACAAATCCACACGAGAAAACCTTTAAAACATTAAAAAGTCACACATGTGACATAACCATAGAATGAATAAGCTTACAATAAAGCTATAACCCAGAATCACACATGTGGGACAAAAATTAGTATACCAGGGTCCCCTGACGAAGCCACCTGGAGTGGCGACACGCGTCGGGCACCCTTTCCTTGCCTGTCCTATCACCATCTGTGGTCCACCTGCTGACTTTATCACTGCCTCATAACATTCAGCCACAGTCACTTACCCGTTCAGTCAAGTCTCTACAGGTCTGTTTCAACTTTCTGCCGCATGGTCTAGCTTGGGTTAATATGCAATTGCCCTACTTATGTTTCTCCGTGGGTGGATAGATACATTTGTCATTCATTTGCTGACTTGTATTTTGGGTAAGCCGTTGATCTCATTTATTCTATTTTATGGCACACTAGATGGTGGCCCGATTCTAACGCATCGGGTATTCTAGAATATGCATGTCCTCGTAGTATATTGCCCAGTCACATAGTATATTGCCCAGCCACGTAGTATATTGCCCAGCCACGTAGTATATTGCCCAGCCACGTAGTATATAGCCCAGCCACGTAGTATATTGCCCAGCCACGTAGTATATTGCCCAGCCACGTAGTATATTGCCCAGCCACGTAGAATATAGCCCAGCCACGTAGAATATTGCCCAGCCACGTAGAAAATTGCCCAGCCACGTAGAAAATTGCCCAGCCACGTAGAATATTGCCCAGCCACATAGTATATTGCCCAGCCACGTAGTATATTGCCCAGCCAGGTAGAATATTGCCCAGTCACGTATGTAACAGGTTAAAAAAGAAAAAAGAAACATACTCACCATCCGAAGAGCCCGTTGTAGTTCCGGCGCTTGTGTGCGGTGTCCAGTCCCAGGATTGGTATGAACGCAGGACCTTCCATGATGTCGCAGTCACATGACCGTGACGTCATGGAAGGTCCTTCGCCCATAGCATCTTTGGAAGCGGAACCTGCTGCTTGCAGTGCCGAGGAGAGGACGCGACGGCGGAAGGTGAGAATAAGGTTTTTTTTTTTAATTATTATTATTATTATTATTTTTATTATTATTTTTAATTATTATTATTTTTAACATTAGATCGTTTTACTATTAATGCTGCATACGTAGCATCAATAGTAAAAAGTTGGGGACACACAGGGTTAATTGCGGCGGTGACGGAGTGCGTTACCCGCGGCACAACGCGGTCTGTTACCGCCGGCATTAACCCTGTGTTAGCGGTGACCAAAGGGGAGTATGCGGGCGACAGTCACTGACTGCGGGGAGTAAGGAGCGGCCATTTTCTTACGGACTGTTCCCATCGCTGATTGGTCGTGGCAGCCATGACAGGCAGCTGCTGAGACCAATCAGCGAATGAATAACCGTGACAGACAGAAGGACAGACAGACAGACGGAAGTGACCCTTAGACAATTATATAGTAGATTCTTGTTGCTGAGGGAGGCTATTTGTACAATCATATTTTTTCCCCTCTCCTATCTTTCAGTATTATTTGATGGTATGCTGTTTATACATACATACTGTATATGCTGGTATAGTAATTTTTGCCCCACATGTGTGATGGGTTCTGGGTTATAGCTTTATTGTAAGCTTATTCGTTTTATGGTTATGTCACATGTGTGACTTTTTAATGTTTTAAAGGTTTTCTCGTGTGGATTTGTACTTAATACAAATTTGTACTTTGTGTATTTTTGTGTGGTGATCCTTACTTCATGGCCTACAACTTTTTCTCTTTCTTGTTTATCCTTGGCTAAAAATACTCTCTTAGAAATTTTGAGGACAATTTTACCCCGTCATAAATAAATGTACAGGGACTTCTGGATACAATGCTGTCATGATAGGGCCACAGAAGAGGAGGGAGATTGAACAGGGACGAAATGGTAAATTAAATATTATTTATTTTTTCTTTTTAATCCCAATAAAGAAGAAGATTTTGACCAGGGAAGAAACAGACTTTGCCCTGGGGAGGAATCAGATTTTGTCTGAGGAAGAAAAAAATGGAGTCCCCAACACTACACATGGAGGACAGGTGGTGAGTGACAGACCCCACACTACACATGGAGGACAGGTGGTGAGTGACAGACCCCACACTACACATGGAGGACAGGTGGTGAGTGACAGACCCCACACTACACATGGAGGACAGGTGGTGAGTGACAGACCCCACACTACACATGGAGGACAGGTGGTGAGTGACAGACCCCACACTACACATGGAGGACAGGTGGTGAGTGACAGACCCCACACTACACATGGAGGACAGGTGGTGAGTGACAGACCCCACACTACACATGGAGGACAGGTGGTGAGTGACAGACCCCACACTACACATGGAGGACAGGTGGTGAGTGACAGACCCCACACTACACATGGAGGACAGGTGGTGAGTGACAGACCCCACACTACACATGGAGGACAGGTGGTGAGTGACAGACCCCACACTACACATGGAGGACAGGTGGTGAGTGACAGACCCCACACTACACATGGAGGACAGGTGGTGAGTGACAGACCCCACACTACACATGGAGGACAGGTGGTGAGTGACAGACCCCACACTACACATGGAGGACAGGTGGTGAGTGACAGACCCCACACTACACATGGAGGACAGGTGGTGAGTGACAGACCCCACACTACACATGGAGGACAGGTGGTGAGTGACAGACCCCACACTACACATGGGAGGACAGGTGGTGACAGACCCCACACTACACGTGCAGGATAGGTGGTGAGTGACAGACCCCACACTACACATGGAAGACAGGTGGTGAGTGACAAACCCCACACTACACATGGAAGACAGGTAGAGAGTGACAGATAGCACACAACATATGGAGGGTAGGTAGAGAGCGGCAGACCCAACACTATACATTTTCCCCTCCCAGTTCTAATTTAGTAAATTTTTGCATCAAATGAAAAAGGGGATAAGAGATTCCCAAATCATTGTATTCTTGTTTTCTTTATATTTTCGCACAGCATCCCAACTTTTTTTCTGAACTGAGGTCATATTATATTGTGTAATATGTGAAATATTACAAAATGTAATATTGTATCAAGTAAAATGCAAATATCCTACTTGAGATGTGCTCAACAAGAAGTAGTTTGACACAGATTTTGGAGCATACCGTACTCCAAAATCCACGTGAAAATATTCTTTAAATATGTGTTAATTTCACATTAATTCAATTTGGAAAACGCCAATAATGCCCAGGCACAGCTTAAATAATCATGTCTAAAATGTTTCATGTGAGCATATTCAAAGGCCCCGGATTCATCATTTGTGTTTTTTTCTGGTATTCATTTCTGTTTTGTTTTGTTTTGTTGCACCAGATTCTTCAGTATGACACACTTGGTTCATGAATTTTGTGCAAAATAAAAAAATGCTCTTTATTTTTTTCATGAAACTGTTTTGCGACTTTTTAGTGCAAAAAAAGTTGCATGTTCCTCTAAAATGTCTCAAAATTTGTGCAAAAAAAAAATCTGGTTTACGTGAAATTTTGAAACTTTTTTAAAAAGTTGATATTGACATTTGGAAACCCCAAACCCTGTCCCCAAATAGACTATATAAAAAGGTCTAAATTAAAAGAACACTAAGGAGCAAAATAAAATCAGGCGACGAACAAACCCCAAAGACTAGACAAACAAAAAAATCATTTTTTTTATATGAATATGGAAGCGGATCTCATTCAAAGTCCACATTAAGAAAAAAAAACATTTCAAATACTCATTGATGTGAATTTTGTAGCAAATCTACGTGTCCTCGTAAAAAAAGCAAAAAGAAAAAAAACCTTTGTGTGATCATACCCTTAGAGATGTGTAATTGTTCTGTTGAGGAATCTCTGCAAATGTTTTGTCATCTTATGAACTATTGTAGATCACTGTATGTTGTCTGGCTATATGACATGGCTGCAATGCAATAATGTTAATAGCAATGATTGCTGGAAGATGATACTGTGCTGCTCATGAAACATTTTATTGGCCATAAGAAAAGCTGCCATGGTCTTAAAGGAAGGGAGGTAACCACTCCAGGAAAAATTACTGCAGTGACAAGTTCCAAAAAGATTGTCTGCAACGATTATAAAAAAGAACATTTATTCATAACCTTGTTTTAAAAAAATATGTCTTTGTTCTGTGTGGAATGATGTATTCTGTATTCGTGAGCAGAACACAATGCTGGGTGTGGGTCCTGTTCATTAATAGACAAGTGAATCCAACAAAGAAGATCAAACTTATAACCATGGTCATAAGGCAGTGCCGAGTGTCGAGAGACATCCCTGTGGCAGCACGGTGGCGCAGTGGTTAGCACAGCAGCCTTGCAGCGCTGGAGTCCTGGGTTCTAATCCCACCCAGGACAACATCTGCAAAGAGTTTGTATGTTCTCTCCGTGTTTGCGTGGGTTTCCTCCGGGCACTCCGGTTTCCTCCCACATTCCAAAGACATACTGATAGGAAATTTAGATTGTGAGCCCCATCGGGGACAGCGATGATAATGTGTGTGCAAACTGTAAAGCGCTGCGGAATATGTTAGCGCTATATAAAAATAAAGATTATTATTATTATTATCCCTGGGGACTTCATCATTTGAGAGGGAGTTGCCAAAGTTGTGTTTAAACTTTTTAACTTTGTCTCTGCACAGCACAGCTCCGTTGATGGAATAGTAGCCACGGCCGGGTACTGCACATCCACCCCCTCTGGATATGAGTAGGGGGCGGATGTGCAGTATAAAAGCTGCAGTCACTATACAGATGATGGCGCTGTGCTGTGTAGCTGCATAACAGGATTTCCAGCCACCACTGACACTGGGAACAGCTGATTGACGGGGATGCCGAGTGCTGCGCCTCCACCTATCAGACATTAATGACCTATCCTAAGGATAGGCCATCAATGGAAAGTCCAAGACAACCCCTTTAAGTGTTCTGTTATGTTCTGTTCTGTTAGATTTGCAGTGGTATGATACGCCTTCCATTTCACTATGATCGCTTGCACAGTGCTCCTTGGGATGTTTAAAGTTTTGGAAATCATTTTGTATCCAAATCCGGCTTTAAAATTCTCCACAACAGTATCATGGACCTGCCTGTTGTGTCCCTTGGTCTTCATGATGCTCTCTGTGCTTCAAACAGAACCCTGAGACCATCACAGAGCAGGTGCATTTATACAGAGACTTGATTACACACAGGTGGATTATATTTATCATCATTAGGCATTTAGGACAACATTGGATCATTCAGAGATCCACAATGAACTTCTGGAGTGAGTTTGCTGCACTGAAAGTAAAGGGGTCGAATAATATTGCACGCCCCAGTTTTCAGTTTTTGAATTTCCACAAAATTTTTAAATAACCAATAAATTTCGTTCAACTTTACAATTGTGTTCCACTTGTTGTTGATTCTTCACCAAAAATTTACATTTGGTATATTTCTGTTTGAAGCATGATATGTGGGAAAAGGTTGAAAAGTTCCAGAGAGCCGAATACTTTCACATTCAAATTACAGGCTGATCCAACTTCAGTGGAAATGCCTCATGACAAGGAAAAGATGATCAGTATTGTGTGTGGCCTCCACTTGCCTGTATGACCTGTCTATTGTACAACGCCTGGGCATGCTCCTGATAAGGCGGTGGATGGTCTCCTGAGGGATCTCTTCCCAGACCTAGAGTAAAGCATCCGCCAACTCCTGGACAGTCTGCGGTGCAACATGATGTTGGTGTTCCCAGACATGATGTCCCAGATGTGCTCAATCGGATTTAGGTCTGGGGAACGGGCGGGCCTGTCCATAGCTTCAGTGCTTTCTTCTTGCAGGAACTGCAGTCACACACTCTCCTGTCACATGAGGTCTGGCATTGTTTTGCATTAGGAGGAACCCAGGGCTAACCGCACCAGCATATGGTCTCCCAAGGGGTCTGAGGATCTCATCTTGGTACCTAATGGCAGTCAGGCTACCTCTGGCGAGCACATGGAGGGCTGTGCGGCCCTCCAAAGAAATGCCACCTCACACCATTACTGACCCACTGCCAAATCGGTCATGCTGAAGGATGTTGCAGGCAGCAGATCGCTCTCCACGGCATCTCCAGACTCTGTCACATCTGTGGCATGTGCTCAGTGTGAACCTGCTTTCATCTGTGAAGAGCACAGGGCGTCAGTGGCGAATTTGCCAATACTGGTGTTCTGTGGCAAATGCCAAGTGTCCTGCACGGTGTTGGGCTGTGAGCACAACCCCCATCTGTGGACGTCGGGCACTCAGACCATCCTCATGGAGTCGGTTTCTAACTATACAGACACATGCACATTTGTGGCCTACTGAAGGTCATTTTGCAGGGCTCTTGACAGTGCACCGCCTGTTTCTCCTTGCACAAAGGCAGAGGTAGTGGTCCTGCTGCTGGTTTGTTGCCCTCCTACGGCCCCCTATATGTCTCCTGGTGTACTGGCCTGTTTCCTGGTAGCGCCTCCAGCCTCTGGACATTACGCTCACAGACACAGCAAACCTTCTTGCCACAGCTCGCATTGATGTGCCATCCTAGATGAGCTGCGCTACCTAAGCCATTTGTGTGGGTTGTAGAGTCTATCTCATGCTACCACGAGTGTGAAAGCACAACCAACATTCAAAAGTGACCAAAACATCAGCCAGAAAGCATTGGTACTGAGATGTGGTCTATGGTCCCCACCTGCAGAACCACTCCTTTATTGAGGGTGTCTTGATAATTGCCAATAATTCCATTTGCACAACAGCATGTGAAATTAATTGTCAATCAGTGTTGCTTCCTAAGTGGACAGTTTGTTTTCACAGAAGTTGATTTACTTGGAGTTATATTCTGTTGTTTAAGTGTTCCCTTTATTTTTTTTGAGCAGTATATATATATATATATACAGGGTGGAGCGCGGTAATTTGCTGATTTGGGAATGAAATAAAAAAATTATGATCATTAGAAAAATTTATTTTATATTTTAATTATACTGAACAGTAATGGAATTTTTAAATTACATGGTTTTAAATAGTGTATCTGGCAAATGTCGACCTTCGCTATCCACACACTGCTGCATACGTTTTCTGAAGTTTTCATGAACTCTAACAAGCATGTCCACATGTTCACAGCTATGGCACGACCATTATCCTGAAAAAAGTAAGGACCAATGATGCCTACTCGTGATATGGCGCACCACACAGTGACGCGGTCCGAATGCAGAGGTCTCTCGTGAACTTCTCTGGGGTTTGTTTCACTCCAGTAACGCATATTTTGTTTGTTTACACACCCACTGAGGTGAAAATGTGCCTCATCAGAAAAAAACACAATTGCGTCACGGGGTATCGTTGCTAACATGTCTTCACAAGAGGTCCGCCGTGTCAAATAGTCCCATGCTGACAAATGTTGGACCACGCACATTTTATACGGGTGAAAATTCAGTTCATCATGAAGAATCCGGTGGAGAGAACGTCTTGAAATGCCAAGAGCAAATGATTGCTTCCGAGCAGAGCGTTTCGGAGATTGCAGTACTGCTGCTCTAACTCTCTCGATGTTTTGTGGTGTTGTAATCCTTCTCTCAGGTCCCCTTCGTACACGACACATTCCCTGCTGTTCTGAATGCATTCACCCAATTTACAATTGATTGCCGTCCAGGAACACGTCCGCGTGGAGGAACAGCGAATTGTAAACGAAAAGCACGCTGCACTGCAATGATCGAGTGGGCATTTGAAAAATACGCTTCAACACAAAATGACCTCTCCTCACGTGTCCACTGCATGATGGCAACTGAAAGGCAGAGGAATACAAATCTCCCATCAGCCACTGTATGCCACACCCACTCTCCCCTCTCTTCGACCGACAGTGCCGCCACAGCATGCAGTGCAAAAAAGCAAATTACCGCGCTCCACCCTGTATATATATATATATATATATATATATATATATATATACATAATGTAGCTTTGTCACCTTAAAAGGAGGGGGGCCCAGATACATTTCCTGCACTGGGGCCCCAAGCTGTCTGTGTCCGCCCCTGTATGAAATGTATGAAAAAAAAGTTCTGATCTTGTGGCCAATAGCAACCAATCACAGTGTTGCTTTTCTTATAGTTATCTTCAAAAGAAAGCTTCATTGTGATTGGTTGCTACCGGCAACAAAGACATTTTTACCAAATATTGCCAATACCAGAGTTGATTTGTGGAACTTCTCTGGGGGGTGAGTGTAAGGGGGGCTTAAAGGGGTTGTCCAGGTTTGTGTCTGCAGAATTGTGAATTCTCTCAGTGTGTGCTGTCAGGATTCTTTGGCAATGGCGAGACCAGGTGGTCTTGTGACCACTGCCCGCTCTTGCTGGTCATGTGACCACCACCCGCTCCTGCTGGTCATGTGATCACTGCCCGCTCCCGCTGGTCATGCAGGGGAATCATAACAGTGAGCAAATCACCCACTCATGATTCTGTAGTCACATAGAGGGACTGCAGACTTTTCAGCCTAGACAACTCCTTTAATTACAATAAGTGTATGTAGGGCATTACTATTCTAGATTTTTTTCCCAATCCTGCTCTTTTTTTAACACTTTATTTTGCAGGTGTCAGAAAAAGAGGGATAACCTGTATTTCATAAAGGGGCTTTCTGCCATGTTTTATTCTCCATTAAACGCCCCAGCCTTGTCCAAAAATAATATAAATTATATATAGTCACCTGCGGATCCCCTTTCATAGTGCAACCCAGGTGCGCCGCAGGTCTCTGAGCCTTCTTTTATGATGTGGATATTATGTGAACACTAGAAGGGGGATGTTCAAGAGCAGAGAGGACACTGAGACGCTGTAACCCATGCTATGAGCTTGGATATAGTTTAAAAGCTTACTCCCCTAAAAAATCAAATTGTTCCCATGTGGAGACATGGGAGGTTGGCAGGCGCCCCGGTCCGCTAGCTGAAACGTCATAGATCAGCGAGCACCCCGCCGAATGCCTGCTGTCCTTTTAACATGGGCATAACGCAGTTAATTAAAACAATGCTGTGTCTTCACACCCCCAGTTATTGGATAGGGGATAATTTGCTTATTGCTGGGTCCGAACAATCCTAGTGAGCCCTTGTCCTGAATTAAGTGGAGATGTTTGTGAAGGAAGTATTTTACTGATATTATAGTTTCCTTTACGATTAAATAACTAGTTAAATAAGTTATACACATGAGTGCTGGCATCACTGTCACTGCTTCCTGTCAAATTGAGCATGAAGAGGAAGTCAGAGATCAGCTGCAGTCTGGACTTCCTCTTCATGTTTGATTTGTCTGAAGGCAGGGATAATGATGCCTGCACTGATTGGGCACTGTCATCACGTGTCGCAACAATGCACTCCAGCCCCAGGACCGCAAGTGCTGACACTGCTGGAATGGCGCCGCCACGGGAGGTGAATATAGGTTTTATCATTTTTTAGGGTCAATCATTTGAATGAAGAAGGGGTTGTCCTAGTAGTGGACAACTCCATTATGGCTGCATCCAAATGACTGTCTCCACACAAAGGATATAACATCTTCCCACTCTTATTGCAGATACCCAGAACCACAGGGGTTCTCCTGGAAGAATACTGAGAGGGGTTAAACTTAGCTCCTGGATCCTGAGCTTCAAAGGGGTTAGCAAATAGTTTGTAACTGGACAGAATATTTTCTATTGACTGTATAGAGAGGAATTAAAGGGGAAAGGTGTGCACTCTGTTGGGGTGAAGCTAGTGCAGGCTGAACCTGGAATGGATCCAGTAAATTAATAGATTTGGACAAACAACCACACTCAGACAATGTATTCAGGTTGTAGGTCCAGCAGGAGGGAGGACTGTCACACTTCCGCCTTCCTCTCTCCTGCTGGACCCACAATGCCTCTAGGGACGCTGCTCCCTGTCCGTGCCGTTCCAGACCCCCGCACTTCCCAGCTTTCTTGGCTACTTTGTGAAGCCTCTGTCTCCATCCATCCGACAAGTCCCCCTCTCTCTTCCATCACTCTCTACTCATTAAGTGAGGTTTGATAAAGACCCAAAGGGTCTAAACGTTACCTCAGAACTCTATTGACCACTGTGGTGTTACTGAATAAATACTTCACACTTCTGATGCAATCTGAATACATTGTCTGAGTGCGGTTGTTTGTCCAAGTCTATGTATAGAGAGGAAGGCGGAGACACAGGATATTTGAAATGCCACAACTTAGCCCATCATCCATTCACAAACAGCAATTTTTAAATGGGTCAATCCGGGTCATCCTGGAAATATGATCCTATGGTTAGGACTATAAAAGGCTGGCACAAAAAGAAGTTGTTCACATGTGGATGCTGTGTATGCTGATGTGATCCATAACTCATTTCTCTTTCCCTCAAGGAAACAGAAGATAACTGTAGACGGAAACATTTAGATATTTCTGTTATTTCTCCCTTTTTGTTTTAGAACTGTTTTGCATCATTTTATCGCTTTATTTTTACCATTTTATATCTTTTATTGTACGCACTGTATATTTTTATAATAAAGTTTAAATTTTTTATTAAGTTTGATCCTTGTATGCTTTAAAGAATCCATAGACTTTCAGAGACTGTGTGACCTTTTGATTGCCAGACAGTAACATATTTTGGGGACTTATCACCCTGTGTGTTTGATGAGTGGGGTAAGTGCTAAGTAATTGCGGTGTGTGGACTGTGTAGGGCGTGATTTATGAAAGTAACTGAATTGGAAGTGTTTCTGCGCTCTCTGGAGTTATAGTAGATAAATAGATAAAATTGCAGTTTTATTGTCAATGTGTTTCAGAGTCCACTGTCCTTCCTCAGGACACTATACAAAAATAGTGATTTATGCTAACTTTATAGCCTAACACAGAGGTTGAGAGTTGGATTGGATGAGAGGAGATAAATTAACCCTTGCAGGTGCACCCCACGTCATGTGTTCAGAAGTGTGTAAATGACTGTGGTCATGCTCGGTCTTCACTCCATTCATTGGTTATAAGACTGCTGAAAATAGCAGAGTGCTGTACTTGGTGTCCCATAGAAAATGAACCTCCTCTCAATTCAGAACAGGATTGCAGAGCCCCAATATCGATGTTCCAAAGCCCCCGTCTTGATATCACTGGTGGTCTCAGCAGTCAGACCACCAGCAGTCAGCAATTTATAGCCTATTAGAAGGGGCATAGGGGCATGCCACTAGAAGTGTTATTAGGGGGGACGTGTCACTAGCAGTGTTATTAGGAGGCATGTGCCATTAGTAGTGCCATTAGTAGTGGTATTAGGAAGGTCAAATACAGACATTGCATTAGCAGACACATAATTACCGCCCTTATATTTCTGTTTGCCTTCATATTGTGGCAGCCATGGATCTAACATATACAACTACCTGAGTGCTGTATAAAATAAAGACATAAGGAGACCGATCATTGATTTTAAACATATTTTATTAAATACAATCTTTACCTGTACCTAAGACCAATGATCCAGAAGAAGGCAAAAAACCTGGACACGTTCAGCCAATGTGTGTTACAGGGAAAAAATTCCTTCTTGACCCCGGGAAAAGGCGATCAGTTCGAGAACCCTGGACCAAGGCCATACTACAACTAACTAACTGATATATATAGAGCAAAGATATTAAATATGGAGACTCATTTCTTGAGAGCAGATATTCTTTGTCTTGGTAAGTCGCCTCACCTTTCCTCGTCAGATCAGACTCTGAAACTCATAGCTTGACTACGTTCATCTCCCCTGTAAAAAAAACAGAACACTACCCCCCCACACATAACACTACCCCCCACACAGCACACTACCTCCCTACAAACACTACCCCTTAATATACAGACATAGGATTGTTGCATCATATCAGGACCATTATACAGTTGGTAAACAAAGTTGCACTCTGTAGTGCTAAAGCATGTAAACATGTATGTTCTACTCCTTATACCGTTGGATAAGACAGCAGACACCTAAACAATATGATGTCATGATGCACTGATTCCAGGATTAGATCCATATAATCAGCATATAATGACATCACAAGACAACAAATATAATGTACAGACATATTAAATGATTAACACTAAATAATCGCGTGGCTCTCTTTAGATTCTTCAATCTTCCGTCTAGGATCCAGATTCTCTCCTTGGTAAGAAAAAAAATAATATGAGGGGAAGTATCAGTATAAAACCTGTAGAAAGCGTCATAAATATATTGTACTTTATGCAGATAAGCAAACCCCGTTTTCTCTGCTTTTTTACGTTTTGACGTAAATACTTAAAATGGTGTACTAAATTTGTTTTTAAAAAATGTTGTAAATGCAGTTATATATACCGTATATACTCGAGTATAAGCCGAGATTTTCAGCCCAAAATTTTGGGCCTGTCACACGGTCTTCGGTGCTGCAGCTCTTCCCCTGTTCAGCGGTCACGTGGGACCGCTGATTAGAGAAATGAATATGCGGCTCCACCTCCCATAGGGGTGGAGCCGCGTATTCATTTCTCTAATCAGCGGTGCCGGTGACCGCTGATAGAGAAAGAGGCTGTGGCACCGAAGACCAGCTGTGACAGGCAGAGGGAGCGCCAGGATCGCTGGGACTAGGTAAGTATGTAATATTCACCTGTCCGCGTTCCAGCCGCCGGGCGTCGCTCCATCTTCCCGTCGTCGCTCCGCTCTGACTGTTCAGGTCGGAGGGCGCGATGACGCATATAGTGTGCGCGGCGCCCTCTGCCTGATCAGTCAGTGCAGAGACGCCGGGACCGGACACAGAGGAGCTGCAATCAAGAGAGGTGAGTATGGCATTTTTTTTTTATTGCAGCAGCAATGGCAGAGCTTTCTATGGCACAGCTATGGGGCAGTACTGAACGGCACACAGCAGTATATGGCAGCTATGGGGCAGTACTGAACGGCACACAGCACTATATGGCTGCTATGGGGCAGTACTGAACGGCACACAGCAGTATATGGCAGCTATGGGGCAGTACTGAACGGCACACAGCAGTATATGGCAGCTATGGGGCAGTACTGAACGGCACACAGCACTATATGGCTGCTATGGGGCAGTACTGAACGGCACACAGCAGTATATGGCAGCTATGGGGCAGTACTGAACGGCACACAGCACTATATGGCAGCTATGGGGCAGTACTGAACGACACACAGCACTATATGGCAGCTATGGGGCAGTACTGAACGGCACACAGCACTATATGGCAGCTATGGGGCAGTACTGAACGGCACACAGCACTATATGGCAGCTATGGGGCAGTACTGAACGGCACACAGCACTATATGGCAGCTATGGGGCAGTACTGAACGGCACACAGCACTATATGGCAGCTATGGGGCAGTACTGAACGGCACACAGCACTATATGGCAGCTATGGGGCAGTACTGAACGGCACACAGCACTATATGGCAGCTATGGGGCAGTACTGAACCGCACACAGCACTATATGGCTGCTATGGGGCAGTACTGAACGGCACACAGCACTATATGGCAGCTATGGGGCAGTACTGAACGGCACACAGCACTATATGGCAGCTATGGGGCAGTACTGAACGGCACACAGCACTATATGGCAGCTATGGGGCAATAATGAACGGTACAGAGCACTATATGGCAGAGCTTTCTATAGCACATCTATGGGGCAATAATGAACAGTATGGAGCATTATATATGGCACAGCTTTATATGAAGCATCTTATGGGGCAATAATGAACGGTATAGAGCATCTATTTTTATTTTTGAAATTTACCAGTAGCTGCTGCATTTCCTACCCTAGGCTTATACTCGAGTCAATAAGTTTTCCCAGTTTTTTGTGGCAAAATTAGGGGGGTCGGCTTATACTCGGGTCGGCTTATACTTGAGTATATACGGTAAGTAAAATAAAATATAATAGGAAAATAAAATGGTAAAATAAATAAATAAAAAGAAAGTAAATTAAACAGATAAATATATTTTCCCCCAATGTATGCACACCAAGCTATTTCCCATGTGGGGGAATAATGGTACATTTTTTGCCCCAATAATCTTAAATTAAAGTGACATCACCACCACAGCAATCTGTACCAGCCACAGATACCACTTGAAGTGTCACTGACCGAAATAGCTACAGTGGTGTCTCCATCCGAGGTGCGATCTTTGTGCTGACCTCTCTGATGTCCCCATGTTTGCTTCATAGAACTCTGTCTAACATTCCGCTGTGTGACCTCACATAGAACCTTCATCACCCAAGTCTAGAGATTCTATCAGCAAGGACTGAAGAAATCTAGAACCTTACAGCCACAATCTGTAGACTTGGATGGTCCATGTTGGCGCTAAGTTCACTAACTTAAATCCCTGTAAGGTTTCTTATTTACCTGTATCCTCAATACAGGAACTTCCGCTCTCCTCGTGTCCATCTCCTGAAATGAGAATCTGTGTCCTCAATCCTGGATCCTCTGATCTCCTCATCTTCATCTTCTGAAATGAGAGTCTGTGTCTTTGATCCTGAATCCTCCGCTCTCCTCGTCTTCATCTCCTAAAATGAGAATCTGTGTCCTCGATCCTGGAGCCTCCAATTTACTCGTCTTCATTTCTTGATATTAGAGTCTGTGTCCTCGATCCTGGATCCTCCGCTCTCTTCGGCTACATCTTCTGAAATGAGCTTCTGCCGCCAGAACACCCTTTTTTATAGACCCACAGTCATTGTGACATCATGCTGTGAGGTAACAATGGCCTCCTGTATTTGATGATGTGACATATATTACCATGAGTGATATCTCCACAGGTATTAATTAATATTGAAAAGTAATAATAATATGGCAGATCACATTGGTTACCATCAAGGCTGGAGGAGCCGGCGATTAAGGAAAAGTTCCCAAAAATAAAAAGCATTTACTGTGTCTGAAAAAAATAAAGGACTTTATAATAATTTACCTCAAGTGTAAGCCCTATGACAACACTTCCCCCTTTTTACAGCATTATACTGTTACCATAGGAACAAAGACTTTATTTACAAAACTATTAACAAAACTTTAGCAATTGCCCATGGCAAACAGTCCGATTCCACCTTTAGTGTATTTATTATTTTTATTTATTTATATAGCACCAATAATTCCATGGTGCTGTACATGCAGGGTCGGACTGGCCTGGCGGGGAATCGGCGAATTCCCCAGTGGGCCCTGGTCTCTGGGGGCAGGAGAGGAAAAAAGAAGAAAAAAAGAAAAAGAGTCTGCAGTTTTTAGGGGCGCAGGCCCTTCAAAAGCGCAGACAGAGAGAGTGCAGTGATTACCTGAACCGCTGCGGCGCACGCCCCAATCCTATCTGAAAAGTGTGCACCCATCGTCACCGGAGTATGACGTCAGTGTCATGCGCCGCATGCGAAGGGCGTACATCAGCCACAGGCCTCTGCTAGTTCGGCGGCCATTTTACTATGTGCGCCGACCAGCAGAGAGGTAGAGGAGAACGGCGCCCAGCGCTGGGGGCGCAGGAAGGTAATAGGAATCTATTTTGTTTCTGTCTGTCTGTGTCTGTCTCTCTGGCTGTCTCTGTCTCTCTGTTTCTGTCTGTCTCTCTATCTCTGGCTGTCTCTGTCTGTCTCTGGCTCTCTCTCTAGCTGTCTCTGGCTGTTTCTCTGTCTCTCTGGCTATCTCTCTGGCTGTCTGTCTCTCTGGCTGTCTCTCTGGCTGTCACTGTCTGTCTCTCGGGCTGTCCTGCTGTCTCTGTCTCTCTGGCTGTCTCTGGCTGTCTCTCTGGCTGTTTCTGTCTACCTGTCTGTCTTGGGCTGTCTGTCTGTCTCTGTCTGTCTCTCTCTGTCTGTCTCTCTGGCTGTCTGTCTGTCTGTCTCTGGCTGTCTCTGTCTGTCTCTCTGGCTGTATGTATGTCTGTCTCTCTGTCTCCAGGAAAAAAATGACCAGGATGGATATACTGTAAGGGGGTGGCAGGATGCATGTAAGGGTGCAGGACAAAGGACTAGGATGGATATATGGGGGGCGGCAGGATGGATATATGGGGGCAGGAAAAAAGGACCTGGATAGATTTAAGGGGGGCTGCAGGATCGATATACAGTACAGACTAAAAATTTGGGCACACCTTCTCATTTAAAGATTTTTCTGTATTTTCATGATCATGAAAATTGTAAATTCACACTGAAGGCATCAAAACTATGAATTAACACATGTGGAATTATATACTAAACAAAAAAGTGTGAAACAACTGAAATTATGTCTTATATTCTAGGTTCTTCAAAGTAGCCACCTTTTGCTTTGATGACTGCTTTGCACACTCTTGGCATTCTCTTGATGAGAAAAGGTAGTCACTGGAAATGGTCCTCCAACAATCTTGAAGGAGTTCCCAGAGATGCTTAGCACTTGTTGGCCCTTTTGCCTTCACTCTGCGGTCCAGCTCACCCCAAACCATCTCGATTGGGTTCAGGTCTGGTGAATGTGGAAGCCAGGTCATCTGGTGTAGCACCCCATCACTCTCCTTCTTGGTCAAATAGCCCTTACACAGCCTGGAGGTGTGTTTGAGGTCATTGTCCTGTTGAAAAATAAATGATGGTCCAACTAAACGCAAACCGAATGGAATAGCATGCCGCTGCAAGATGCTGTGGTAGCCATGCTGGTTCAGTATGCCTTCAATCTACTATATAATTGTCTAAGGGTCACTTCTGTCTTTCTGTCTGTTTGTCACGGATATTCATTGGTCGCGGCCTCTGTCTGTCATGGAAATCCAAGTCGCTGATTGGTCGCGGCAAAACAGCCACGACCAATCAGCGACGGGCACAGTCCGGCAGAAAAATGGCCGCTCCTTACTCCCCGCAGTCAGTGCCCGGCGCCCGCATACTCCCCTCCAGTCACCGCTCACACAGGGTTAATGCCGGCGGTAACGGACCGCGTTATGCCACGGGTAACGCACTCCGTTACCGCTGCTATTAACCCTGTGTGTCCCCAACTTTTTACTATTGATGCTGCCTATGCGGCATCAATGGTAAAAAGATCTAATGTTAAAAATAATAAAAAACAAAAAACCTGCTATTCTCACCCTCCGTCGTCCGTCGATGCGCTCGCGCCTGCCGCCAGCTTCCGGTCCCAGAGATGCATTGCGAAATTACCCAGAAGACTTAGCGGTCTCGCGAGACCGCTAAGTCATCTGGGTAATTTCACAATGCATCCTGGGAACGGAAGATGGCGGCAGCCGCGCGTATCGCCGGAGCTTCGCTGGATCCTAGGGGGTGAGTATATAACTATTTTTTATTTAAATTTTTTTTTAACAGGGATATGGTGCCCACACTGCTAAATACTGCGTGGGCAGTGTTATATAGCGCGTGGCTGCTATATACTACATGGGCAGTGTGATATACTGCGTGGGCTGTGTGATATACTGCTGGGGCTGTGTGATATACTGTGGGGGCTGTGTGATATACTGCGGGGGCTGTGTGATATATTGCGGAGGCTGTGTGATATACTGTGGGGGCTGTGCGATATACTACATGGGCTGTGTGATATACTGCGGGGGCTGTGTGATATACTGCGGGGGCTGTGTGATATACTCCGGGGGCTGTGCTATATACTACATGGGTAGTGTGATATCCTGTGGGGGCTGTGTGATATACTGTGGGGGCTGTGTGATATACTGCGGGGGCTGTGCTATATACTACATGGGCAGTGTTATATACTACGTGGACTGTGTGATATACTGTGGGGGCTGTGCTATATACTACATGGGCAGTGTTATATACTGCGTGGCCTGTGTTATATACTACATCGCCTGTGTTATATACTTTGTGGCTGCTATATACTGCATGGGCTGTGTTATATAGTACGTGGGCTGTGTTATATACTGTTTGGCCTGTGTTATATACTACGTGGCCTGAATTAACGCATCGGGTATTCTAGAATATGTATGGATGTATGTATATAGCAGCCAAATAGTATATAGCACAGGCCACGTAGTATTTGCTATATACTACATGGCTCCTATATACTATGTGGCCTGTGCTATATACTATGTGGCTGCTATATACATACATACATACATACATACATACATACATACATTTTCTAGAATACCCGATGCGTTAGAATCGGGCCACCATCTAGTTTTGAATAAATCCCCAACAGTGTCACCAGCAAAGCACCACCACACCATCATACCTCCTCCTCCATGCTTCACGGTGGGAACCAGGCATGTAGAGTCCATCCGTTCACCTTTTCTGTGTTGCACAAAGACACGGTGGTTGGAACCAAAGATCTCAAATTTGGACTCATCTACCAAACCACAGATTTCCACTGGTCTAATGTCCATTCCTTTTGTTCTTTAGCCCAAACAAGTATCTTCTGATTGTTGCCTGTCCTTAGCAGTGGTAGAGATGTGTCTGCTGCTAGAACTCTGTGTGGCATTGACCTGGTCTCTAATCTGAGCTGCTATTAACCTGTGATTTCTGAGGCTGGTGACTCGGATAAACTTATCCTCAGAAGCAGAGGTGACTCTTGGTCTTCCTTTCCTGGGGCGGTCCTCATGTGAGCCAGTTTGTTTGTAGTGCTTGATGGTTTTTGCAACTGCCCTTGGGGATGCTCTTGTTTTTTTCCTGCAAGCCCCGAAAGAGAATGTAGCTGCGGTCAGACATCTGAACTGCTGGTGCATTTTAAAATGGGGATAAGTGTCCTGTCAGGGATCAAACTTCCCCCTTCTTCCACTTGGTGCAGTTTATAATTGTCGGACCTAAGCGATCACCTATCCTGTGGAGCCCATGGATCGGTGATAATAACTTGTTTTAACCATAGACAGAACCTTTATTGCACAGTAGAAGTGCAGGAGCCGCCTGTGTTTTACAGTCAGTGCTCCATTATAATGGGGATAACGAATGACAGATATCTGCATATAGCTGTAGGGTGGGCCCCTAGAGTCCATTCCCCAGGTGGGCCCCAGACACCCCAGTCCGACCCTGTGTACATGAAAAGGGGTTACATCATGGGCGGACATACCACCGGTTTAACCAGTGCCGCTGCACCGGGGCCCGGAGGCTCCCGGGGGCCCCTGCAGGGTGGCTAATAATGAGGGCAATCTGGTCAGTTTATCCGGCCCTGAGGCTCCGGGGCCCCTGGCCAGATTGCCCTCATGGTCGGGTTGGGCAGGTAGCAATCCTTGCAGCTCTGCTGCCTGCAAGAGAAAATGGTAGCGGAGCTACAGGGAATGGATCTGTCCTGCTTGCGGATCGCGCTTCCTGTCTCACACAGCAGCAGTTGAATGGCAGCTGTGCGAGACAGGAAGCTGCCGGCGATGATAGTGCGGCTTCAAGATAGGATACCGTGTGCAGAGGTGAGGTGTGTGTGTGTATGCAGAGAGGTGAATGGTGCTGTGTGTGTATGCAGAGAGGTGAAAGGTGCTGTGTGTGTATGCAGAGAGGTGAATGGTGCTGTGTGTGTGTACAGAGAGGTGAAAGGTGCTGTGTGTGTGTGTGTATACAGAGAGGTGAATGGTGCTGTGTGTGTATGCAGAGAGGTGAATGGTGCTGTGTGTGTATGCAGAGAGGTGAATGGTGCTGTGTGTGTGTGTGCAGAGAGGTGAATGGTGCTGTGTGTGTGCAGAGAGGTGAAAGGTGCTGTGTGTGTATGCAGAGAGGTGAATTGTGCTGTGTGTATGCAGAGAGGTGAATGGTGCTGTGTGTGTGTGCAGAGAGGTGAATGGTGCTGTGTGTGTGTGCAGAGAGGTGGAAGGTGCTGTGTGTGTATGCAGAGAGGTGAATTGTGCTGTGTGTGTATGCAGAGAGGTGAATGGTGCTGTGTGTGTGTGCAGAGAGGTGAAAGGTGCTGTGTGTGTGTATGCAGAGAGGTGATTGGTACTGTGTGTGTATGCAGAGAGCTGAATGGTGCTGTGTGTATGCAGAGAGGTGAATGGTGCTGTGTATGTGCATGCAGAGAGCTGAATGGTGCTGTGTGTATGCAGAGAGGTGAATGGTGCTGTGTGTGTGTATGCAGAGAGGTGAATGGTGCTGTGTGTGTGTATGCAGAGAGGTGAATGGTGCTGTGTGTGTGTATGCAGAGAGATGAATGGTGCTGTGTGTATGCAGAGAGGTGAATGGTGCTGTGTGTGTATGCAGAGAGGTGAATGGGGCTGTGTGTGTATGCAGGGAGGTGAATGGTGCTGTGTGTGTGTATGCAGAGAGGTGAATGGTGCTGTGTGTGTATGCAGAGAGGTGAATGGGGCTGTGTGTATATGCAGGGAGGTGAATGGTGCTGTGTGTGTGTATGCAGAGAGCTGAATGGTGCTGTGTGTATGCAGAGAAGTGAATGGTGCTGTGTGTGTATGCAGAGAGGTGAATGGTGCTGTGTGTGTGTGTATCCAGAGAGCTGAATGGTGCTGTGTGTATGCAGGGAGATGAATGGTGCTGTGCGAGTGTGTATGCAGAGAGGTGAATGGGGCTGTGTGTGTATGCAGGGAGGTGAATGGTGCTGTGTGAGTGTGTATGCAGAAAGGTGAATGGGGCTGTGTGTGTATGTGGAGCGCCCCCGTGGGGCCGTGGGGTACTCACGGGTCCTTCGGTTCACAGGGGGATGTCACGGTGTCTGACCCGGTCCGTGGCCCTGGGACGTCCGTGTAAAAGGGAAAGGTCTTTAAAGAGAAAATGTTCGTGACGTCACATGTGGTATTCGGTCAGGGTGACCCACGCTACTTTAAGGGGTCCACTGGGGTGATGTTATGACAGCGATGGTATACCTTCCCACAGGTGAAGTGTATCCCCAGTGCTTCCCGGTGTGTAGATGGTGGGTGGTGAGAGGCGCAGTGAAGAACGAGGACACAAGGTTGCAGTCTCTTTTACTTTACTGAAGACTTCAGCATCCACAGTCCAGAGCACCAGATCACAGGGCAGGCAGAGTCCGGCCGGTTTGGAAGAAAGTCCAGAGTCCCCTTGTCCAAGTGGAAATCAGTAGCCTTCCCTTACGCTGCAGTGTTGTAGTTCCTTACTGCCTAAGGCTTCACATAAGGTCCTCACAGATGTAATGTCTCTCTCTCTGTCCCCCATATAGGATAGGACAAACCCGTATGACTGGTGGCTTGAGGCGGTTTATAGGGACTCTATCATGCCCCAGCCTCTAAGGACTGCCACCGTGTCTCCTGGATGTAGGGCGGACAGGTAACGTGAGATTAGCTGTCCTGCCGGTCTCTGGAGCAAAGCATAAAGGTCGTTGCTCCCTCGGTGTTCCGGCTACCGGGGTTCTGCACCTCAGAAGGAGGCAGCCTGTGTAGGGCTGGTCACCTTCTGGTATCCACTCCTTTGCTTCTTTCACCCTCTCTGCAATACAGTTCTCTTTCTGTGTCTCTTTCTGGGAGCTGCAGCTCTGAGGGCATGCACAGCTCCGTGGCCTTCTCCTTCGTTCTCTGACAGGATCCCACCCCTGTCAGGGACCAACTACCTGAGCAGAGCTCAGCCAGCAACTAACTAACTTTCCCTACAGGAAACAAGTTTTACTTATGTGGGGAGTGACCTAATAAATAGGAGCAAGAGCTCCACCTGGTGGCCTGGAGTGTGAAATGTGTTGCATGTTTGTGATACCTGGATGCAGTTGTCCTTCTTTGCCTCCAAACGTAACATCACTCTCCCCTAGAAGAAAATGACATTACTGCAACGACCAGGACCCTGGGGCGCTGCACTTGCAGAGAGGTGAATGAATGGTGCTGTGTGAGTGTGTATGGAGAGAGGTGAATGGTGCTGTGTGTGTGTATGCAGAGAGGTGAATGGGTCTGTGTGTGTACGCAGAGAGGTGAATGGTGCTGTGTGTATGCAGAGAGGTGAATGGTGCTGTGTGTGTATGCAGAGAGGTGAATGGTGCTGTGTGTGTGTATGCAGAGAGGTGAATGAAGCTGTGTGTGTATGCAGAGAGATGAACGGTGCTGTGTGTGTACCTGTATGTAGAGAGATGAATGGTGCTGTGTGTGTGTAGCTGGAGGAGAGGGCAATGATGGGGGTAATGGGGCAGAAGGCATTAATGATCATCATTCTTGCAAAAGAAAATTGGTGAAATTTACATCATGCACTTGTTTTAAGAACATGTGATTTCATTAGTAACGTGGCATCCACCCATAACTGATCTTTTTTCAAATAGATCCTAGCAGACCCCACTAACTTTAAGGGGTCTTTCATGGTTCTAATCATTTTAAGGTCATGTAGAAGTCTGCTAACAATACCAAAAATTCGGATAGACAGCCCAAAATGTGAGCAGACCATTACACAGATGAAATAGCCATTTGACTCATGTGCATAACTGGGCATTCAATCATATCTATGAATAGGAGGACCAAGTAGGCTGAAATAAATCATGCTCACCATGGTATGTATGGTTAAGGCTATACCCCAAAATGCATAGGTGTACTAATTCACTAGTGTGAATATGCTTATGCCGGGTGGAGATTTTAATCACATCTAATAAATGCAATGTATTATTCTATAAAAAAAAAACTTAAGACGACAAATTCCTTATGCATTTAATTTTTATATTTTTTGTGTGCATAAAATTGTTCCTGATATGTTCAAGATGACTGTAGTGATATTGATGCAAGGTATCCACCAGATTTAGACATTTATTTCATAATATAAGAGCATATATTTACAGTTTGTACATATAAAGCTGAATAGAATATTGTGTGTGGTGGAAAGGGCAATAATGGGGGTGGAGGGGGAGGAGCAAATGATGGAGGCGGTGTAATGGGCAATGATGGGGGTGGGGGGGAGACAATGATGGCGGTGTGGAAAGGGCAATAATGGGGTGGTGGGGGAGGAGGAAGTGATGGAGATTGTGGAATGGGTAATGACGGGGAGAAGACAATGATGATGGCAGTGAAAAGGACAATGATGGGGATGGTGGGGGAGGAGGCAATAGTGGAGGTGGTGGAATGGGTAATGATGGGCTGGTGGGGAGGAGGAAATGATGGAGAAGAAAAATCTGGCACTCCCATTCAGCATAAAAAAATAGATATTTATTCAGAAAATAAGTGTTCAAAAGGTTATATGTAACGTTTTAGTCTTTACTCAGACCTTCTTCAGACAATATATAAACCTTTGAAGGGACCCCGTATATTTGTATTAAAGAGCGCACTTTTCTCTGATCACAGACTGCATTACTAGGTGTAGCGCTATTACCACCGGACCCCCACACCACTTTTAATACATGCACTGCTTTAATAAGCAACCTTTTCCTCATTTCCCTTAATACAAACATACGGGGTCCCTCCAAAGGTTTATATATTGTCTGAAGAAGGTCTGAGTAAAGATCAAAACATTACATATAACCTTTTGGACATTTATTTTCTGAATAAATATCTATTTTTTGATGTTGAATGGGAGTGCCAGATTTTTCTTCTACATATTTCTAGGATTGGTATCCTTTTTTTGTGCACCTCGATTGTGGACTACGGAATGACGTGTTTAATTATCGATGAAATGATGGAGGTGGTGGAATGAGTAATGATGGGGTGGTGGAGGAGAAGGCAATGATGGTGGCAGTGGAAAGGACAATAATGGCGTGGTGGGGAGGAGGCAATGATGGAGGTGGTGAAGAGGGCAATTATGGGAGTGGGGGAGAGGGCAATAATGGGATGCGGGTGAGGAGGACAATAAGGTGTGTGGGAGATTGGGATGGGAAGAAGGGGGATTTATAATGGATTTAGGAATAGGGGAAGGTGGAGCAAGATGTTATTATCGATTATTATGTCTAACACAGTCCCCTTAGTATATAGTGTACTCACTTATTATGTATAGCACAGTCCCTTAGTATATAGTGTACTCACTTATGTATAGCACAGTTCCTTAGTGTATAGTGTACTCATTATGTATAACACCGTCCTTAGTTACATAGTTTCCTCTTTTATCATGTATAACACCCTCACTTATTACATACCATCCTCTCTAGTTATATATGGTACCATCACTTATTATATAGCTTCCTCTGCTGTTATGTACAGTGCTGTCTCTTACATTGTGTATTCTTGACAATTTTACTATTCACAGTCATAAAATAACTGCTGATGGAGGAGCCGGTGACCAGACGACCAGTCCATCAGCTTCTCCTTTAGAAAAGAAGCTTTCCCATGCTCCATCAGTGTCATTGCATTATACAGCTAACAAGACAGGACAGTATGTAATAAAAAACAGGGCTCTATAAAATCCAATACATAAGGTACGGTGCTGTACATAACAAGAGAGGGCACTGTATAAGGGGGAGCAATATATATAATAAAGGAGACAATACAATATATACTGTACATGTACAGTATGTGTGTGTGGATATGCCATGTGTGTGGATATGTGGGAGCCATCTTGCAGGTGTACTCAGATACTAAATGCCTCCCAGCTATTGGCTGTGGGCATTTTACTGTGTGCCGATGCTGCCCCTTTCAGAACAGGGGAGCGCACACACGCACTAGGCTTGTCACCAGGAAATGTGGCCTGCACAAGCAGGAGGCATGCCAGCAGACAAGAAGGTTATGCTGCAGCTGTATGTTGGCATCCCCACATGGCTCTCCTTCCCTTACCTGTGCAGGGATGCCGACATACAGCCGCGGCAGCACAGTCAACTTCCTGTCTGCTAGCATGCCTCCTGCTTGTGCATGCCACATTTCCTGGCGGCTCAACTAGTGTGCGCGCACGCTCCCATGTTCATAAAGAGGCAGCATGTACACATAATAAAATGCATTTAGTCTGAGTATACCTGCAAGATGGCTCGCAGCCAATTGCTGGGAGACATCATGCATATAAGACTCCCTCACCTATAGGGAGTTGCCAAAGCTACAGTGTTCATTAGTGTGTAGTTTCGCATATTAGTGAGTTGCTAGGTCTCCTGGTCCTTGCAAGGCCAGTGTCCTGAACCCGAACCCCTGGTCCTTGCGTGGCCAATCCTGAACCTCATTCCCCGGTCCATGTGTGGCCGGTGCCAGTATCCTAGACCTGTGTGGCTGTACGTGTACCTATCCAAGTATTCCATGTATCCGGACTGCTAAAACCAGTCTTCGTATCAGTTCAGTCTCAATGTAGCTTGAGTCCATGTCAGCGAACCTTACCACTGGGGTCAGCAGCTGCAGTATCAAGTACTGCCTGGAACTGGTGGCTACCTGCATCTGTCTCGACTATCGGAAACTCCAGTGAACACCAGGTAGCCGCTTAGCTATGCCCCTTCCTAGGCAGGCTCGGCCCTGTGGCACAGTGGATCCACAAACTACATGTGCCACCCGCGGGAGTGACAGCTATTCAATTGGGCTGTTCAGAAGAGTGTTAATCTGCGGATAAAAAAAATTGCCGCATGAACTAATTCCTTCCATATGTTGTAGAGTTGCTCATTCAAATCTATGAGTGCCCCCCCTTAAAAAAAAAAAAGCATCTGATTTTGAAGGATACATTGCATTTCTAAACATAAACTGTATTGGTTCTTGTCGATGTTAATAACTGGTGATGTAAAGATGCCATACGGATTGCATGGATTGGTTACAGATGGACCTCCATACGGGTGAAAATTGTCCATATTTTTATGTGCTCGTGTCAACTTAGCCTAATAGGAGGGTTCATAAAACTGAATTGTGCATTAACACAGTAGACTTGCAACTTGTATTTCTGACCACAAGATGGCGCATTGCACAAGCAGATGGCATTTCCTCTTCAACTGTAATATACAGTATATTCTAAAAATAAATAGCTTAAAAAGGTCAATCATCGTTAAGGGGCTCTATTTTTAATAGATAAATGGAAAAAAAATTGCTTTGTAATATAAAACTTTTTTGCCACTACCCACTATTATCCAGTTCCTAACTTAAAGGGAACCTGTCACCCCGTTTTTTCAGTAGGAGAAAAAAATACCGTTAAATAGGGCCTGAGCTGTGCTTTTCAACAGTGTATTTTTTGTCCCGATTCCCCACCTATGCTGCCGAAATACCTTACAAAAGTCGCCGTTTTCGGCTGTCAATCACGCAGGTCTGGTCAAAAGGGCGTGGTGAAATGGCTGTTTCTCCCCCACCTCTTGCTTTTCTTCCCGGCGTTGGCGTAGTGTTCTGCGCATGCCCAACAGGCGACTGCACTACGCAATGGCAAAAAAAGAGCGCGATCTGCGCTATTCAGAGGTTTATCGTGGGGGCGGCCATCTTCCTGAGGCCGCGCTGTTGTGAATTCTGTTGTCGATCTCCCTCCTGTGGTCGTGAATGGTACTTCGGCGAGTTCTGTCTATGGGCTCCCTCTGGTGGCTGTGAGTGAAGCTGCTGCTTCTGAGGTTCCTTACACAGGTGACGTGGTTTATCCTTTGGTTGACTGCTCTATTTAACTCCTCTCAGATCGTTACTCTATGCCAGCTGTCAATGTTTTTGCATTGGTTCAGTTCGCTCCTGGATCTCTCTGGTGACCTGCCTTCTCCTGCAGAAGCTAAGTTCCTGATAGTCATTATTTGTTCATTGTTTTCTTGTCCAGCTGGTTTTCATGATATTGTCTTGCTAGCTGGAAGCTCTGGGATGCAGAGTGGCCCCTCCGCACCGTGAGTCGGTGCGGAGGTCTTTTTTGCACACTCTGTGTGGTCTTTTGTGGGTTTTTGTGCTGATCGCAAAGTTACCTTTCCTATCCTCTGTCTGTTTGGTAGGTCTGGCCTCCCTTTGCTGAAACCTGTTTCATTTCTGCGTTTGTGACTTTCATCTTTACTCACAGTCAATATATGTGGGGGGCTTCCTTTACCTTTGGGGAATTTCTCTGAGGCAAGGTAGGCTTTATTTTCTATCTCTAGGGCTAGATAGTTCTTAGGCTGTGACGAGGCGCCTAGGTCTGGTCAGGAGCGCTCCACGGCTATTTCTAGTGTGTGTGATAGGATTAGGGCTTGCGGTCAGCAGAGCTCCCACATCCCAGAGCTCGTCCTGTATGAGGTTTAACTATCAGGTCGTTCCGGGAGCTCCTAACCACCAGGTCATAACAGTACAGCTGGCCCAAAGTATTAATGCATCTCAATAGAGGGATAAGAGAACTTCTGAGACCATTTTTTTTTTCTTTGCACTGTGTTTTGTCTTTCTTTTCCCCTAAACCTTTGGGTGGTTCAGGACACAGGTGTAGATATGGACATTCAAGGTCTGTCCTCTTGTATGGATCATCTCTCTGCAAGGGTACAAAACATTCAAGATTTTGTGGTTCAGAATCCTATGTTAGAGCCTAAAATTCCTATTCCTGACTTATATTCTGGGGATAGATCTAGGTTCTTGAATTTCAAAAATAATTGTAAACTGTTTCTAGCTTTAAAACCCCGCTCCTCTGGTGACCCCGTTCAACAGGTAAAAATCATTATTTCTTTGTTGCGTGGTGACCCTCAAGACTGGGCATTTTCCCTTGCGCCAGGAGATCTGGCATTGCGTGATGTTGATGCATTTTTTCTGGCGCTTGGATTGCTTTATGATGAACCAAATTCAGTGGATCAGGCAGAGAAAATCTTGCTGGCTTTGTGTCAGGGTCAGGATGAAGCGGAGGTGTACTGTCAGAAGTTTAGAAAGTGGTCTGTGCTTACTCAGTGGAATGAATGTGCCCTGGCGGCTATTTTCAGAAAGGGTCTTTCTGAAGCCCTTAAGGATGCCATGGTGGGTGTTATGATAGGCAATTCAGTAACACAATGTACATAGCGATCAGAGCACATACAGTGATCTGACAATAACCCAAAATAATAGAACAAGCTCTGAGACGTGGAAACTCTGTAGACCGCAATTCCTGATCCTCTCCAAACACAACTAGAGGCAGCTGTGGATTGCGCCTAACGCTCCCTATGCAACTCGGCACAGCCTGAGAAACTAACTAGCCTGAAGATAGAAAAATAAGCCTACCTTGCCTCATAGAAATACCCCAAAGGAAAAGGCAGCCCCCCACATATAATGACTGTGAGTAAGATGAAAAGACAAACGTAGGGATGAAATAGATTCAGCAAAGTGAGGCCTGATATTCTAGAGAGAACGAGGATAGGAAAGATAACTTTGCGGTCTACACAAAACCCTAAAGAAAACCACGCAAAGGGGGCAAAAAGACCCTCCGTACCGAACTAACGGCACGGAGGTACACCCTTTGCGTCCCAGAGCTTCCAGCAAAACAAATAGACAAGCTGGACAGAAAAAATAGCAACAAATAGCAAAGAAGCACTTAGCTATGCAGAGCAGCAGGCCACAGGAATGATCCAGAGAAACACAAGTCCAACACTGGAACATTCACAGGAAGCATGGATCAAAGCATCAGGTGGAGTTAAGTAGAGAAGCAGCTAACGACCTCACCAGATCACCTGAGGGAGGAAACTCAGAAGCTCCAGTACCACTTTCCTCCACAAACGGAAGCTCCCAGAGAGAATCAGCCGAAGTACCACTTGTGACCACAGGAGTGAACTCTGCCACAGAATTCACAACAGTACCCCCCCCTTGAGGAGGGGTCACCGAACCCTCACCAGAGCCCCCAGGCCGACCAGGATGAGCCACATGAAAGGCACGAACAAGATCGGGAGCATGGACATCAGAGGCAAAAACCCAGGAATTATCTTCCTGAGCATAACCCTTCCATTTAACCAGATACTGGAGTTTCCGTCTTGAAACACGAGAATCCAAAATCTTCTCCACAATATACTCCAATTCCCCCTCCACCAAAACCGGGGCAGGAGGCTCAACAGATGGGACCATAGGTGCCACGTATCTCCGCAACAATGACCTATGGAATACGTTATGTATGGAAAAAGAATCTGGAAGGGTCAGACGAAAAGACACAGGATTAAGAACCTCAGAAATCCTATACGGACCAATAAAACGAGGTTTAAACTTAGGAGAGGAAACCTTCATAGGAATATGACGAGAAGATAACCAAACCAGATCCCCAACACGAATTCGGGGACCCACACGGCGTCTGCGATTAGCGAAAAGTTGAGCCTTCTCCTGGGACAAGGTCAAATTGTCCACTACATGAGTCCAAATCTGCTGCAACCTGTCCACCACCGCATCCACACCAGGACAGTCCGAAGACTCAACCTGTCCTGAAGAGAAACGAGGATGGAACCCAGAATTGCAGAAAAACGGCGAAACCAAGGTAGCCGAGCTGGCCCGATTATTAGGGCGAACTCAGCCAAAGGCAAAACGGACACCCAGTCATCCTGATCAGCAGAAACAAAGCATCTCAGATATGTTTCCAAGGTCTGATTGGTTCGTTCGGTCTGGCCATTAGTCTGAGGATGGAAAGCCGAGGAAAAAGACAAGTCAATGCCCATCCTACCACAAAAGGCTCGCCAAAACCTCGAAACAAACTGGGAACCTCTGTCAGAAACAATATTCTCTGGAATGCCATGCAAACGAACCACATGCTGGAAGAACAAAGGCACCAAATCAGAGGAGGAAGGCAATTTAGACAAGGGTACCAGATGGACCATCTTAGAAAAGCGATCACAGACCACCCAAATGACTGACATCTTTTGAGAAACGGGAAGGTCAGAAATAAAATCCATAGAGATATGTGTCCAAGGCCTCTTCGGGACCGGCAAGGGCAAAAGCAACCCACTGGCACGAGAACAGCAGGGCTTAGCCCGAGCACAAATCCCACAGGACTGCACAAAAGTACGCACATCCCGCGACAGAGAGGGCCACCAAAAGGATCTAGCCACTAACTCTCTGGTACCAAAGATTCCAGGATGACCAGCCAACACCGAACAATGAGGTTCAGAGATAACTCTATTCGTCCACCTATCAGGGACAAACAGTTTCTCCGCTGGGCAACGATCAGGTTTATTAGCCTGAAATTTTTGCAGCACCCGCCGCAAATCAGGGGAGATGGCAGACACAATTACTCCTTCCTTGAGGATACCCGCCGGCTCAGATAAACCCGGAGAGTCGGGCACAAAACTCCTAGACAGAGCATCCGCCTTCACATTTTTAGAGCCCGGAAGGTACGAAATCACAAAGTCAAAACGGGCAAAAAACAACGACCAACGAGCTTGTCTAGGACTCAAGCGCTTGGCAGACTCGAGATAAGTCAAGTTCTTATGATTAGTCAATACCACCACGCGATGCTTAGCTCCTTCAAGCCAATGACGCCACTCCTCGAATGCCCACTTCATGGCCAGCAACTCTCGGTTGCCCACATCATAATTTCGCTCAGCAGGCGAAAACTTCCTGGAAAAGAAAGCGCATGGTTTCATCACTGAGCAACCAGAACCTCTCTGTGACAAAACAGCCCCTGCTCCAATCTCAGAAGCATCAACCTCGACCTGGAACGGAAGAGAAACATCTGGTTGACACAACACAGGGGCAGAAGAAAAACGACGCTTCAACTCTTGAAAAGCTTCCACAGCAGCAGAAGACCAATTGACCAAATCAGCACCCTTCTTGGTCAAATCGGTCAATGGTTTGGCAACACTAGAAAAATTGCAGATGAAGCGACGATAAAAATTAGCAAAGCCCAGGAACTTTTGCAGACTTTCAGAGATGTCGGCTGAGTCCAATCATGGATGGCTTGGACCTTAACCGGATCCATCTCGATAGTAGAAGGGGAAAAGATGAACCCCAAAAATGAAACCTTCTGCACACCAAAGAGACACTTTGATCCCTTCACAAACAAAGAATTAGCACGCAGGACCTGAAAAACCGTTCTGACCTGCTTCACATGAGACTCCCAATCATCCGAGAAGATCAAAATGTCATCCAAGTACACAATCAGGAATTTATCCAGGTACTCACGGAAAATGTCATGCATAAAGGATTGAAACACTGATGGAGCATTGGCAAGTCCGAACGGCATCACTAGATACTCAAAATGACCCTCGGGCGTATTAAGTGCAGTTTTCCATTCATCGCCTTGCCTGATTCTCACCAGATTATACGCACCACGAAGATCTATCTTAGTGAACCAACTAGCCCCCTTAATCCGAGCAAACAAATCAGATAACAATGGCAAGGGGTACTGAAATTTAACAGTGATCTTATTAAGAAGGCGGTAATCTATACACGGTCTCAGCGAACCATCCTTCTTGGCTACAAAAAAGAACCCTGCTCCTAATGGCGACGATGACGGGCGAATATGCCCCTTCTCCAGGGATTCCTTCACATAACTGCGCATAGCGGTGTGCTCAGGCACGGATAAATTAAACAGTCGACCTTTTGGGAATTTACTACCAGGAATCAAATTGATAGCACAATCACAATCCCTATGCGGAGGCAGGGCATCGGACTTGGGCTCATCAAATACATCCCGGTAATCAGACAAGAACTCTGGAACATCAGAAGGGGTGGATGACGAAATTGACAGAAATGGAACATCACCATGTACCTCCTGACAACCCCAGCTGGACACCAACATGGAATTCCAATCCAATACTGGATTATGGGCTTGTAGCCATGGCAACCCCAACACGACCACATCATGCAGATTATGCAACACCAGAAAGCGAATAACCTCCTGATGTGCAGGAGCCATGCACATGGTCAGCTGGGTCCAGTATTGAGGCTTATTCTTGGCCAAAGGTGTAGCATCAATTCCTCTCAATGGAATAGGACACTGCAAGGGCTCCAATAAAAACCCACAACGTTTAGCATAATCCAAGTCCATCAAATTCAGGGCAGCGCCTGAATCCACAAACGCCATGACAGAATACGACGACAAGGAGCATATCAAGGTAACGGACAGAAGAAATTTTGACTGTACAGTACCAATGGCGGCAGACCTAGTGAACCGCTTAGTGCGCTTAGGACGATCAGAGATAGCATGAGTGGAATCACCACAGTAGAAACACAGCCCATTCAGACGTCTGTGTTCTTGCCGTTCAACTCTGGTCATAGTCCTATCGCACAGCATAGGCTCAGGTTTAATCTCAGGTAATACCGCCAAATGGTACACAGATTTACGCTCACGCAAGCGTCGACCGATCTGAATGGCCAAAGACATAGACTCATTCAAACCAGCGGGCATAGGAAATCCCACCATGACATCCTTAATGGCTTCAGAGAGACCCTTTCTGAAAATGGCTGCAAGCGCAGATTGATTCCATTGAGTGAGCACGGACCATTTTCTAAATTTCTGGCAATATAGCTCTATCTCATCCTGAGCCTGACAAAGAGCCAGCAAATTTTTTTCTGCCTGATCTACTGAATTAGGCTCATCGTACAGCAATCCAAGCGCCAGGAAAAACGCATTGATATCACTCAATGCAGGATCTCCTGACGCAAGAGAAAATGCCCAGTCCTGAGGGTCGCCACGCAAAAAAGAAATGACGATCCTAACCTGTTGCGCTGGGTCACCAGAGGAGCGAGGTTTCAAAGCCAGAAACATTTTACAATTATTCTTGAAACTCAGAAATTTAGTTCTATCTCCAAAAAACAAATCTGGAATAGGAATTCTCGGTTCTAACAAAGAATTCTGAACCACAAAATTTTGAATATCTTGAACTCTTGCCGTGAGCTGATCTACACATGAAGACAGACCTTTAATGTCCATTGTAACACCTGTGTCCTGAACCACCCAAATGTCTAGGGGAAAAAAAAGACAAATCACAGTGCAAAGGAAAAAAAATGGTCTCAGAACTTCTTTTTTCCCTCTATTGAGAATCATTAGTACTTTGGGCTTCCTGTACTGTTATGATAGGCAATTCAGTAACACAATGTACATAGCGATCAGAGCACATACAGTGATCTGACAATAACCCAAAATAATAGAACGAGCTCTGAGACGTGGAAACTCTGTAGACCGCAATTCCTGATCCTCTCCAAACACAACTAGAGGCAGCTGTGGATTGCGCCTAACGCTCCCTATGCAACTCGGCACAGCCTGAGAAACTAACTAGCCTGAAGATAGAAAAATAAGCCTACCTTGCCTCAGAGAAATACCCCAAAGGAAAAGGCAGCCCCCCACATATAATGACTGTGAGTAAGATGAAAAGACAAACGTAGGGATGAAATAGATTCAGCAAAGTGAGGCCCGATATTCTAGACAGAACGAGGATAGGAAAGATAACTTTGCGGTCTACACAAAACCCTAAAGAAAACCACGCAAAGGGGGCAAAAAGACCCTCCGTACCGAACTAACGGCACGGAGGTACACCCTTTGCGTCCCAGAGCTTCCAGCAAAACAAATAGACAAGCTGGACAGAAAAAATAGCAACAAATAGCAAAGAAGCACTTAGCTATGCAGAGCAGCAGGCCACAGGAATGATCCAGAGAAATACAAGTCCAACACTGGAACATTGACAGGAAGCATGGATCAAAGCATCAGGTGGAGTTAAGTAGAGAAGCAGCTAACGACCTCACCAGATCACCTGAGGGAGGAAACTCAGAAGCTGCAGTACCACTTTTCTCCACAAACGGAAGCTCCCAGAGAGAATCAGCCGAAGTACCACTTGTGACCACAGGAGTGAACTCTGCCACAGAATTCACAACAGGTGGGATTTCCCACGCCTGCTGGTCTGAATCAGTCTATGTCTTTGGCCATTCAGATCGATCGGCGCATGCGTGAGCGCAAAGCTGTGCACCATCTGGCGGTATTCTCTGAGCATAGGCCTGAGCCTATGCAGTGTGATAGGACCTTGACCAGAGCTGAACGGCAAGAACACAGACGTCAGAATGGGCTGTGTTTTTACTGTGGTGAATCCACTCATGCTATCTCAGATTGTCCTAAGCGCACTAAGCGGTTTGCTAGGTCTGCCACCATTGGTACGGTACAGTCTAAATTTCTTTTGTCCGTTACTCTGATTTGCTCTCTGTCGTTCTATTCTGTAATGGCATTTGTGGATTCAGGCGCTGCCCTGAATTTGATGGACTTGGAGTTTGCCAGGCGCTGTGGTTTTGTCTTGGAGCCCTTGCAGTATCCTATTCCATTGAGAGGAATTGATGCTACGCCTTTGGCCAAGAATAAACCTCAGTACTGGACTCAATTGACCATGTGCATGGCTCCTGCACATCAGGAGGATATTCGCTTTTTGGTGTTGCATAATCTGCATGATGTGGTCGTTTTGGGGTTGCCATGGCTACAGGTCCATAATCCAGTGTTGGATTGGAAATCTATGTCTGTGTCCAGCTGGGGTTGTCAGGGGGTACATGGTGATGTTCCATTGCTCTCAATTTCACCTTCCACTCCTTCTGAAGTCCCTGAGTTTTTATCAGATTACCGGGATGAATTTGAAGAGCCCAAATCTGGTGCCCTACCTCCTCATAGGGATTGCGACTGTGCTATTGATTTGATTCCTGGTAGTAAGTTTCCTAAGGGCCGTCTGTTTAATTTATCTGTGCCAGAGCACGCCGCTATGCGGAGTTATATAAAGGAATCCTTGGAGAAGGGTCATATTCGTCCGTCGTCGTCACCATTGGGAGCAGGGTTCTTTTTTGTGGCCAAGAAGGATGGTTCTTTGAGACCTTGTATTGATTACCGCCTTCTTAATAAGATCACAGTCAAATTTCAGTATCCTTTGCCGCTGCTGTCTGATTTATTTGCTCGGATTAGGGGGGCTGGTTGGTTCACCAAGATAGATCTTCGTGGTGCGTATAATCTTGTGCGAATTAAACAGGGTGATGAATGGAAGACGGCATTTAATACGCCCGAGGGCCATTTTGAGTACCTGGTTATGCCATTCGGGCTTTCTAATGCTCCATCTGTGTTTCAGTCCTTTATGCATGACATCTTCCGAGAGTACCTCGATAGATTCATGAGTGTATATTTGGATGACATTTTGGTCTTTTCGGATGATTGGGAGTCTCATGTGAAGCAGGTCAGAATGGTGTTCCAGGTCCTTCGTGCGAATTCCTTGTTTGTGAAGGGGTCAAAGTGTCTCTTTGGAGTTCAGAAGGTTTCATTTTTGGGTTATATTTTTTCCCCTTCTAATATCGAGATGGACCCTGTTAAAGTTCAGGCCATTTACGATTGGACTCAGCCGACATCTGTGAAGAGCTTGCAGAAGTTCCTGGGCTTTGCTAATTTTTATCGTCGCTTCATCGCTAACTTTTCCAGTGTTGCTAAGCCGTTGACTGATTTGACCAAGAAAGGTGCTGATGTGGTCAATTGGTCCTCTGCGGCTGTAGAGGCTTTTCAGGAGTTGAAGCGTCGTTTTGCTTCTGCCCCTGTGTTGTGCCAGCCAGATGTTTCGCTCCCTTTTCAGGTGGAGGTTGATGCTTCTGAAATTGGAGCAGGGGCTGTTTTGTCGCAAAGAAGTTCTGATGGCTCGGTGATGAAACCCTGTGCCTTCTTTTCTAGAAAATTCTCGCCTGCTGAGCGCAATTATGATGTGGGCAATCGGGAGTTGTTGGCCATGAAGTGGGCATTCGAGGAGTGGCGACATTGGCTTGAAGGAGCTAAACATCGCGTGGTGGTCTTGACGGATCACAAGAATTTAACTTATCTCGAGTCTGCCAAACGGTTGAATCCTAGACAGGCTCGATGGTCGCTCTTTTTCTCCCGTTTTGATTTTGTGGTTTCATACCTTCCAGGATCTAAGAATGTGAAGGCTGACGCCCTGTCAAGGAGTTTTGTGCCTGACTCTCCGGGTGTTCCGGAGCCGGCGGGTATTCTTAAAGAAGGGGTAATTTTGTCTGCCATTTCCCCTGATTTGCGGCGTGTGCTGCAAAAGTTTCAGGCTGATAGACCTGACCGTTGTCCTACGGAGAAACTGTTTGTCCCTGATAGATGGACTAGTAGAGTTATCTCGGAGATTCATTGTTCGGTGTTAGCTGGTCATCCTGGAATCTTTGGTACCAGAGATTTAGTGGCTAGATCCTTTTGGTGGCCTTCTTTGTCATGGGATGTGCGTTCTTTTGTGCAGTCCTGTGGGATTTGTGCTCGGGCTAAGCCCTGCTGTTCTCGTGCCAGTGGGTTGCTTTTGCCCTTGCCGATCCCGAAGAGGCCCTGGACGCATATTTCCATGGATTTTATTTCTGATCTCCCTGTTTCTCAAAAGATGTCGGTCATTTGGGTGGTTTGTGATCACTTCTCTAAGATGGTCCATTTGGTACCCTTATCTAAACTGCCTTCCTCCTCTGATTTGGTGCCATTGTTTTTCCAGCATGTGGTTCGTTTGCATGGCATACCAGAGAACATTGTCTCGGACAGAGGTTCCCAGTTTGTTTCGAGGTTTTGGCGGTCCTTTTGCGCTAAGATGGGCATTGATTTGTCTTTTTCTTCGGCTTTCCATCCTCAGACTAATGGCCAAACCGAACAAACTAATCAGACTTTGGAGACATATCTGAGATGCTTTGTTTCTGCTGATCAGGATGATTGGGTGTCTTTCTTGCCTTTGGCTGAGTTCGCCCTTAATAATCGGGCCAGCTCGGCTACTTTAGTTTCTCCTTTTTTCTGTAATTCTGGTTTCCATCCTCGCTTCTCTTCAGGGCAGGTTGAGCCTTCGGACTGTCCTGGTGTGGATGCGGTGGTGGACAGGTTGCAGCAGATTTGGACTCAAGTGGTGGACAATTTGACATTGTCCCAGGAGAAGGCTCAACGTTTCACTAACCGCCGGCGTTGTGTTGGTCCCCGACTTCGTGTTGGGGATTTGGTTTGGTTGTCATCTCGTCACGTTCCTATGAAGGTTTCCTCTCCTAAGTTTAAGCCTTGTTTCATTGGACTATATAAGATTTCTGAAGTTCTTAATCCTGTGTCATTTCGTTTGGATCTTCCAGCTTCTTTTGCCATCCATAATGTGTTCCATAGGTCGTTGTTGCGGAGATACGTGGCGCCTATGGTTCCCTCGGTTGATCCTCCTGCCCCGGTGTTGGTCGAGGGGGAGTTGGAGTATGTGGTAGAGAAGATTTTGGATTCTCGTGTTTCGAGATGGAAACTCCAGTACCTGGTCAAGTGGAAGGGTTATGGTCAGGAAGATAATTCCTGGGTTTTTGCCTCTGATGTTCATGCTGCCGATCTTGTTTGTGCCTTTCATTTGGTTCATCCTGATCGGCCTGGGGGCTCTGGTGAGGGTTCGGTGACCCCTCCTCAAGGGGGGGTACTGTTGTGAATTCTGTTGTCGAACTCCCTCCTGTGGTCGTGAATGGTACTTCGGCGAGTTCTGTCTATGGGCTCCCTCTGGTGGCTGTGAGTGAAGCTGCTGCTTCTGAGGTTTCTTACACAGGTGACGTGGTTTATCCTTTGGTTGACTGCTCTATTTAACTCCTCTCAGATCGTTACTCTATGCCAGCTGTCAATGTTTTTGCATTGGTCAGTTCGCTCCTGGATCTCTCTGGTGACCTGCCTTCTCCTGCAGAAGCTAAGTTCCTGATAGTCATTATTTGTTCATTGTTTTCTTGTCCAGCTGGTTTTCATGATTTTGTCTTGCTAGCTGGAAGCTCTGGGATACAGAGTGGCCCCTCCGCACCGTGAGTCAGTGCGGAGGTCTTTTTTTCACACTCTGCGTGGTCTTTTGTGGGTTTTTGTGCTGATCGCAAAGTTACCTTTCCTATCCTCTGTCTGTTTGGTAGGTCTGGCCTCCCTTTGCTGAAACCTGTTTCATTTCTGCGTTTGTGACTTTCATCTTTACTCACAGTCAATATATGTGGGGGGCTTCCTTTACCTTTGGGGAATTTCTCTGAGGCAAGGTAGGCTTTATTTTCTATCTCTAGGGCTAGATAGTTCTTAGGCTGTGACGAGGCGCCTAGGTCTGGTCAGGAGCGCTCCACGGCTATTTCTAGTGTGTGTGATAGGATTAGGGCTTGCGGTCAGCAGAGCTCCCACATCCCAGAGCTCGTCCTGTATGAGGTTTAACTATCAGGTCATTCCGGGTTCTCCTAACCACCAAGTCATAACACCGCGCGTGCGCAGATGGAGTGCTCTGCTTCCCGGGGCTTCAGGAAAATGGCTGCGGGATGCCGCGCATGCGCAGATGGAGATCGCGGTGGCCATTTTCCTGAAGCCGAGTTCGCATCTCTCGGAAGAAAAGCAAGAGGTGGGGGAGAAACAGCCATTTCACCACGCCCTTTTGACCAGACCTACGTGATTGACAGCTGAAAACGACGACTTTTGTAAGGTATTTCGGCAGCATAGGTGGGGAATCAGGGGACAAAAAATGCACTATTGGAAAGCACAGCTCAGGCCCTATTTAACGGTATTTTTATCTCATACTGAAAAAACGGGGTGACAGGTTTCCTTTAAGGCGCTGGATTGGGGCCCCTACTGTAAGTTCCCTGACCCTGTATTATGCTGAGCATTTGCCGTCTTCTGCTGTTCTCGGTGCCGTTCTGGTCTCGTTCCGCCATCTTGTGACTGCAACTTTATGCCTACCAGAAGTCAGAGGCAACGATCACAAATTCTCAATGGAAGTCTATGAGAGCAGTGTTCTGGCCTCGTTCCGGCCCTCAATATCTTACATTGAACTGTGACTTGCAGATCGTCCAGCAAACAATCAGCGATCCGGCAGGTATTCCAGTTTTGATTTTTCTTATTATAAATCTGCCATTTAGAACTGTAAGCTGTTTTTTTTAACAGCGCTCAATATGCAGATTTTTTTATGGTCTTTACTAGGGGGTGGTGCTCACAGGCTAATTATGCAGCGCAACTTTTAGACATCCCCCGCCCAGAGACTTCTTTCAGCAATGTCCCCCAAAAGGCCACAAAAGTATGCATACTGGGTGCAATACATAAAAAGGCCAATATCTGTGGATCCATAATACTCAGGAGAGAAGTGGTGACATTTCCTCTTTATAGGAATCGTCTCCGCTGATACAACCGTAAACTGATATTGACTGCAGAGATGACGCCACCTCAACAGTGTGGCAGCTGATCACCGAGCTCAATGGTTGGATGCTGTGCTTTCAACATGGCCAATATCACATACCGGAAACTCGGCGGTGGACCCAGGGATGGTGAATTAAGTAAAGATTTGTTTGCTTTTTTATTTCTATGTAACAAACTACGTCCAGAGACTTGGATTTTCTGAAAGAGGACAACCCCTTTAAGCAACAACAAAAAATTGCATATCCTTTTGATATAAATTGGACCTTCATAATAAAAGCTCCAATAAACACCAAAAAGTCTGCTTAAAACCCTAATGAAATGCATGAGGATTCATTATCATATGGGGTGGATGCTCAGAACAGGCATGTCATTAGTTAGAAGGCATTAGACCATATGGGCAAGGTTCACCTCCGAAAAACTCCCCGAGGGCTGATGTTAGAAAATGTTATAGGTGGAAGCTGTGACGTGTGAAATTAATTTGATTTTACATATCTAATGTTTCCCACCCCTTGAATGTGCGGCTGGATCGCGGGGCCGCACACTGGACGCCTTTTAGGTTTTGGAGGATTCTGCAGCACCTGGGACATTTGCCAGCTCTTCTCGGAGTTCAGGAGATCTTCAATTCTTCTGTGATGCTAGGGCTTCATGGTGACTTTATAGCAGAAGAAGTGCACAGGACTCAGTAATCCTCTGCTAAAATAGTTGATACATCATGTAGCCCCAGCCTATTACTGCTCTGTTTTGTAGGCTATCATAATCCGGATTCGATGGTGGTGCATGAACCTTCCCTCCTGTTATAGCATTGCTTCTAGGCTAGAACATATATATATTTTTTAAAACTCGTTTTATTGAAGATTTTACAACACAACAAGGTTACATCATAGAACAAAATAACAAACGGTATTTCTCATTGCTCATTAATACTGTCTGGCAAATTTAACCTTGCCCTCAACATACTATGGGTCTAATACTTTAACCAAAACCATAAGAAACCCATATCAAGCACCAAATATCACTATCATGAAAGAATATTCTTCATCACCTGTTGACTAATGTGAGTCAAGGGGGAATAAAACCAAGGCTTCCATACCATATCCAATTTTTGAGTCCAATGTCTATTTTTATATACCAGTCCAACTGTCCAACCAATTCAAAAAGAAAGGGGAGTCTCCAACAACATGCCAACCAAAAAAGTAAACCTACCCCTAAAAACATCAATCTTTATTAATCACCTATTAATATACACATAATATATCAAAAATCTAGATAAAAAACATCCCTGTTAGGGACCAAATACCTGAGATAAGGGACACAGCCTATAGGCATTTATATAGAGGCCATTTTTACAAAAAAAACAACACAATAGAAAAAATCAAGAAAATATGAAAAAATACCAAAAAAGATGAAACAAATATAAAAAATTAAAAAGTTATTATGCCTCTTCTGACCCTGATAGGAAGGTTATCAGACTTCAGGGCCTATCAGGGTCAGAATTGGCATAATAACTTTTTCATTTTTTATATTTTTTTCATCTTTTTTGTTTTTTTTGGTATTTTTTCATATTTTCTTGATTTTTTTCTATTGTGTTCTTTTTTTTGGTAAAAATGGCCTCTATATAAATGCCTATAGGCTGTGTCCCTTATCTCAGGTATTTGGTCCCTAACAGGGATGTTTTTTATCTAGATTTTTGAAATATGTGTATATTAATAGGTGATTAATAAAGATTGATGTTTTTAGGGGTAGGTTTACTATTTTTATATACCACCCTTTCATAGGAAGCTGCAGTATTTACCATATTGACCCAGTGTGAAATTCGTGGGGGTCTTCTTCCATCTGTCACATGGTGATAGCCTTACAAGCCAAAGACAATGTTTCCCTGAGAAGAGTGTGAAGGTAGTGAGGCCAGATCTCCTAATCAAGGATTCCTAAGAAATACATCTTAGGGCAGATTGGTACAGGAGATTGTAAGATCTCAATGAGAATAGCTATGACCCCTTTCCAAAATTTTGCAGTATAAAATTAAAAAAACATTTTTTTCACAAAAATGATCTTTTCGCCCCCAATTTTTTATTTTCCCAAGGGTAACAGAATAAATTGGACCCCAAAAGTTGTTGTGCAATTTGTCCTGAGTATGCGGATACCCCATATGTGGGGGTAAACCACTGTTTGGGCGCATGGCAGAGCTCGGAAGGGAAGGCGCGCTGTTTGACTTTTCAATGCAAAATTGACTGGAAGTGAGATAGGATGCCATGTCGCGTTTGGAGAGCCCTTGATGTGCCTAAACAGTGAAAACCCCCCACAAGTGACCCCATATTGGAAACTAGACCCCCCAAGGAACTTATCTAGATGTGTTGTGAGAACTTTGAGCCCCCAAGTGTTTCACTACAGTTTATAACGCAGAGCTGTGAAAATGAAAAATTCTTTTTTTTTTCCCACAAAATTTATTTTTTAGCCCCCAGTTTTGTATTTTCCTAAGGGTAATAGGAGAAATTGGACCCCACAAGTTGTTGTCCAATTTGTCCTGAGTTCGCTGATACCCCATATGTTGGGGTAAACCCCTGTTTGGGGGCACGGGACAGCTCGGAAGGGAAGGAGCACTGTTTTACTTTTTCAACGCAGAATTGGCTGGAATTGAGATTGGACGCCATGTCGCGTTTGGAGAGCCCCTGATGTGTCTAAACAGTGGAAACCCCCCAATTTTAACTGAAACCCTAATCCAAACACACCCCTAACCCTAATCCCAACCCTAACCATAACCACACCCCTAACTCGAACATGCCCCTAGCCCTAATCCCAACCACACCCCTAACCCCAACATACCCCTAACCCTAACCACATCCCTAACTCCAACACACCCCTAACCCTAATCCCAGCCATAACTCTAACCACACCCCTAACCCTAATTCCAACCGTAAATGTATTCCAAACCCTAACTTTAGCCCCAACCCTAACTTTAGCCCCAACCCTAACTGTAGCCCCAACCCTAACGGGAAAATGGAAGTAAATACATTTTTTTTAATTTTATTATTTTTCTCTAATTAAGGGGGCGATGAAGAGGGATTTGAATTACTTTTATAGCAGGTTTTTTAAGCGGATTTTTATGATTGGCAGCCGTCACACACTAAAAGATGATTTTTATTGCAAAAAATAGTTTTTGCGTCTCCACATTTTGAGAGCTATAATTTTTCCATATTTTGGGCCACAGAGTCATGTGAGGTCTTTTTTTTTTTGCGGGACGAGTTGACTATTTTATTGGTACCATATTCGGGCACGTGACTTTTTAAATCACTTTTTATTCTGATTTTTGTGAGGCAGAATTACCAAAAACCAGCTATTCATGAATTTCTTTTTTTTTAATACTGTTTCACGTTTGGTAAAATTGATTTAGAATTTATTAATTAATTAATTTAGAAAAGCAGTTTTATTCTTCGGGTCAGTACAATTACAGCGACACCTTATTTATATTTTTTTTATGTTTTGGCACTTTTATACGATAAAAACTATTTCATGTAAAAAATAATTATTTTTGCATCGCTTTATTCTGAGGACTATGACTTTTTTATTTTTTCGCTGATAATGCTGTATGGTGGCTTGTTTTTTGCGGGACAAGATGACGTTTCCAGTGGTACCATGTTTATTTATATCCGTCTTTTTGATTGCGTATTATTCCACGTTTTGTTCGGCGTTATGACAATAAATTATTGTTTTTTGCATCTTTTTTTTTACGGTGTTCACTGAAGGGGTTAACTAGTGGGACAGTTTTATAGGTCGGGTTGTTACGGACGTGGCGACATTAAATATGTCACAGTATAGTGACAAATCCCTGATCTGACACTTTGCAGTGCACGGTGTCAGATCAGCGATCTGACTGGCAGTGCAGGGAGGCTTCCCGATGCCTGCTCTGAGCAGGCGCTTGGAAGCCACCTCCCTGCAAGACCCGGAAGCAGCCCCGTGGCCATTTTGGATCTGGGGCCTGCAGGGAGGAGGTAGGAGACCCTCGGAGCAACGCGATCACATCGCGTTGCTCCGAGGGTCTCAGGGAAGCACGCAGGGAGCCCCCTCCCTGCGCGATGCTTCTCTATGCCGACAACACTGCGATCATGTTTGATTGCAGTGTTCCGGGGGTTAATGTGCCGGGAGCAGTCCGTGACCGCTCCTGGCACAGTGCCGGATGTCAGCTGCGATAGTCAGCTGACACCTGGCCGCGTTCCCCCCGAGAGCGCGGCTGATCTCGCTGGACGTACTATCCCGTCACTGGGAATTAAGTCTCAGGTCACCTCGACGGGATAGTACGTCCAATGGGATTAAGGGGTTAATAACTGGGTGCATAAAAAGGAGATCAACCCCTTGAGTCCCTGGCTCCTTAGAATTCCAATCAGGGGGTATGAGGATATGAGAGAATTTCCAATGTCTGGAAATTGGGTATTTAGGACATGTCTTAGTTGCATATACCTAAACAAAGCAGGTCTGGGGACTTGATCGAGCTGTTAAAATTGATTCAAAGGAAATGAGAACACCTGGATATATTACCTGTGCCAGGTGAAAGTGTGTTGACCCCCTAAGTTGAACGAAAACTTAGCATCTTGGGAATGTAGCAATCATCAACATTAACAGAAATAAACACTTGAAATAGATTACTCTATCTAATATAGGAGTTTCACTTTTTGCATTGAAAAACTGAAATAAACTTTTTGATGATATTCTAATTTTGTGAGATACACATGTACTGCCAGACCTACGTGTCATGCTTCAACTCATGTGACCATAGAGACTGTCTTATTCTTGGCTGGGCACTCACTGCCTGCTATGACCGGCATTAGAAATAATTCCTTTTCTGAAGCTTACTCCAAAGAATTATGGAAGACTAAAATAAAGTATATGACCTCATTCAGTGCAATGGTGAAAAATAATACACAAGCTATCCTATAACACTATACTATGGTATTAAATCAGACCTCAGTATAAAGTGCTCAATTGATTTCTTCTATTAAAACAGATTACAATATAAATTCTGTACCAAAGAAAATGAACAGGAAATTGGAAATGTGAGACTTGCTTTTTCTTATTATAGCCCTGAAAGAAAAAAAAAATGAAGTCACAATAGAGAGGACCAGTGTCAGATATATGACCAATGGAGGGAAAGAAGAGGAAGGTAAGTGTGCCAAGCACATAGCGCTATGTTGGCTGCACGGCAGCGCAGGTGGCTCAGTGGTTAGCACCATCGCTTTGCAGTCCTGGGTTTAAATCCCACCAAGGACAACATCTTCAAGGAGTTTGTATGTTCGTGGATTTCCTCCCACACTCCAAAGACAAACTTATAGGAAGATTAAATTGTGACAGTGATGATGAATTAATGATATTATATAAAAATAATAGATATAAAATAATTACATGTCACTGGAGCCTGGGCAGATGATTACCCCATAGATAGTAATCAAGTATTTATCTGTTCATCAGCCATGACCCCCAGAGATGCCGGCAATGATTTTAGACCACCATGAGAACTGGCATTATATGGAATCTGTCAGTAGTTTGAAGATTCTCAAACTATGAAATAGTTTACTGCCATGAGCTTCCCTGATGCTCATGGCAGTAAACAGGGAAGATGTGCCCATTGGGTAGCTTCTCTCTGGCTTCTCCTTCCCAGCCCTCCGTGATTGACCGGCTTCTCCATGTAGGCAAAGAGAAACCTGGTAATAAAGTATAGCTGGTTGATCAGAATTTTTTTTAAAGTATGCATTGCTTATATAGCGCCATCATATTACTCAGCACTTTACAGATAATCATCACTGTCCCCATTGGGGCTCACAATCTACATTCCCTATCAGTATGTCTTTGGAATGTGGGGGGGGAAACCGGAGGAAACCCACGCAACCATAGGGAGAACGTCAGAGGCGTAGCTAGGGTTTTGGTTCAGGGGGCGCAAAACTTCTGAGTGGGCCCCTAACCAGGTAACCTTGATTACAACTCGGTGACGCGCCCTAATACTGGAGAAGAACCTCAGCAGATGACCGCGCTGTTACTGAAGATAATCTGTATATAAAGACCAATATGGATATTACCACCATATGGTCAGTGGTAGATACCAGCCCTACAGAACATATAAGAGATCCCTGCACAGTTACAGATAATGACTTACCGCTGACGATCTTTCTGGTGGAATCGTTCATTTTTCCCGTCTTTTCCATCTGGCCCAGACCGACATGGCAACTTCTTCCAGCTACAACTCGTCTGCAAGGAATACAACAAAGACACATTTAACTTCTCATATTCCAGCCCCATCACCATCTATTCCCAACCTGCACAAACTCCTCATCCTGCTGATACCCCAATACTGAGCCGCTGCTGCCGTATGTGTCCCTATTACTGCACCTGATACCCCAATACTGAGCCGCTGCTGCCGTATGTGTCCCTATTACTGCACCTGATACCCCAATACTGAGCCGCTGCTGCCGTATGTGTCCCTATTACTGCACCTGATACCCCAATACTGAGCCGCTGCTGCCATGTGTCCCTATTACTACCCCTGATACCCCAATACTGAGCCGCTGCTGCCGTATGTGTCCCTATTACTGCACCTGATACCCCAATACTGAGCCGCTGCTGCCGTATGTCCCTATTACTGCCCGATACCCCAATACTGAGCCGCTGCTGCCGTATGTGTCCCTATTACTGCACCTGATACCCCAATACTGAGCCGCTGCTGCCGTATGTGTCCCTATTACTGCACCTGATATCCCAATACTGAGCCGCTGCTGCCGTATGTCCCTATTACTGCCCGATACCCCAATACTGAGCCGCTGCTGCCCTATGTGTCCCTATTACTGCCCCTGATACCCCAATACTGAGCCACTGCTGAAGTATGTGTCCCTATTACTGTACCTGATACCCCAATACTGAGCCGCTGCTGAAGTATGTGTCCCTATTACTGCACCTGATGTCCCAATACTGAGCCGCTGCTGCCGTATGTCCCTATTACTGCACCTGATACCCCAATACTGAGCAGCTGCTGCCGTATGTGTCCCTATTACTGCCCCTGATACCCCAATACTGAGCAGCTGCTGCCTTATGTCCCTATTACTGCCCCTGATACCCCAATACTGAGCAGCTGCTGCCTTATGTCCCTATTACTGCCCCTGATACCCCAATACTGAGCCGCTGCTGCCGCATGTGTCCCTATTACTGCACCTGATGTCCCAATACTGAGCCGCTGCTGCCATATGTGTCCTTATTACTGCACCTGATACCCCAATACTGAGCCGCTGCTGCCGTATGTGTCCCTATTACTGCACCTGATGTCCCAATACTGAGCCGCTGCTGCCGTATGTGTCCCTATTACTGCACCTGATACCCCAATACTGAGCCGCTGCTGCCCTATGTGTCCCTATTACTGCCCCTGATACCCCAATACTGAGCCGCTGCTGCCGTATGTCCCTATTACTGCACCTGATACCCCAATACTGAGCCGCTGCTGCCGTTTGTGTCCCTATTACTGCACCTGATACCCCGATACTGAGCCGTTGCTGCCATATGTGTCCTTATTACTGCACCTGATGTGGTTCTCTGTGCCCTCTAAATTCTAAAGCAACCCTCTATAATATAGTAATGCTGGGTGCAAATGCCCTAGAAAACAGTGTCCATATTTTGCCCCCCTAGAAAGTAATATTGCCATGTTTGCCCCTTTGATAGCTACAGTAACCTGAGTTCCCCTATAACAATAAGTGCCCACTTTACATTTAATAATGTCCAGAGTCTCCCCTGTACAGCTCCCCTATACACAGTATAATGCCCCCTCACTGCACTGTATAGTACCACCCACACAGCACACTGACTCCTTAGTAGCCTCCAAACGGTTTGATGGCTCCAACACTGTACAATGATGCCGTCACTGTAATCCCCATATTGTATGATGGCCCCCTAGATAGCCTCCATATACAGTAGCATACTGCACCAAATAGTCCACAATATATTATAATGCACTCCCCATGGGTCTGCCTTATGCTATAGAGTCTGCCTCATAGGCAGACACTGTAATAAGGCAGCACCCCCATATAGGCAGACCCTGTAATAAGGCAGTACCCCCATAGGCAGACTCTGTGGTATAAGGCAGCACCCCCATAGGCGGCAGACCCTGCAATAAGGCGGCAGACCCTGTAATAAGGCAGCACCCCCATAGGCAGACTGTGTAATAAGGCAGCACCCCCATAGGCAGACCCTGTAATAAGGCGGCAGACCCTGTAATAAGGCAGCACCCCCATAGTCAGACTCTGTAATAAGGCAGCCCCATAGTCAAACCCTGTAATAAGGCAGCCCCCATAGTCAGACCCTGTAATAAGGCAGCCCCCATTGTCAGACCCTGTAATAAGGCAGCCCCCATAGTCAGACCCTGTAATAAGGCAGCACCCCCATAGTCAGACCCTGTAATAAGGCAGCACCCCCATAGTCAGACCCTGTAATAAGGCAGCCCCCATAGTCAGACCCTGTAATAAGGCAGCACCCCCATATCGGACCCTGTAATAAGGCAGTACCCCCATAAAAAATACTCACCTCTCTTCTTCCTGGTTCCTGAACTGCTCCCGCTGATCTGACAGCAGGCGCCGGGCAATGACGTCATCGCGCCCGCTGTCAGTGTCGTTAGACGCCGACACTGACAGGGGGATGATGGGAGGAGCGCAGCGCTCCTTCTCCCATCAATGCGATCAGCTGTATAGGCTAAATGCCGGTAAAGTTGATCTTCCGATGATGGCGGGGGGCCCACTGCTGGCACCAGGCCCCCCGCCTGCTCAGGGGCCCCATAGCGGCCGGGCGGCAGAGCAGGGAGATCGATTCTCCCTGCTCTGCCGCAGAATGTAACTGTATCGGGGTGCGCAGTGTGCCGATACAGTTACTGTAGCGTAGCTCTGGGTGGGTCCCCTCAGAGCACCCGGCCTGGGGCGCCCGCACCCTCTGCCCCCCCGGTAGCTACGCTACTGGAGAACGTACAAACTCCTTGGTGGGGTTTGACTCCAGAACCTCAGCGCTGCAAAGCAACAGTGTTAACCACTGAGCCACCGTGCTGCCCAGAAGTTGGAAGGAGCTGCTCAGTGGACACTTCTTCCTACACATGGCTCAATTTAAAATACTATAGCAAATAAAACCATAGTCCACTACAATGAGCAAGCCTGTAGTTTTACTTTCTTTATTGCTCAAATGCATCCTAAATGCAAAGTTAAGCATCTTTCTAAACAATCCTCATTAGAAATTTTCACATTTTTGCTGCTGCAGAATGTCTATAAGACCTTTATCTAGATCAGTGCTTTTGCAAAAATATTTCAGATATGGGAGAGCTCCTGCTCCCTACTTTCCTTCTCTAAGAGTTAAAGATGGCAGGAAAGAGGAGAGGATTGTACATAGATCTACAGTAGAGAGAAGATATCACGGAGGGCACAGAAAATAAGTTATTGACTAGGAGGAAAGCACATGGAGAGGAAATAAATACAGTATTGGAGCTGAAACATGAAAGCGGGATAAGACCGCAGCACTCTGGATACACACAGAGCTCAAATCCAGCCTATATTACCGGGAGAGACACTCCTACAAAAGAAACATACATTATCCTTCTCATGAAGATCAGTGCATAGAAAACCCCAACCCAATATAAAAATAAAATTCTAAGTGGTCAATTGATTTTTAAAATGTTTATTTCAATGTACATTTATGTGCTTGCCTTCTAGACAGATCATAAAGACATTTTGTAAACAATGGAAATACAGTAACTGAATAAGATTATTAAAATATAAAAAAACAATTTTAAATAATGTCTTGTTTGTTTTATACATAATTTACTCATGCAAACTGTACTAAAAAAATGATGCTGTACAGTTTGTGAAATGTTAAATCCAGAGATTAGAAATTGCTACGCATAGACTCGTCGACAAGTTGCAAAACGGACTTCAGAACAAATCATTTACTCGCTTATTTCCAGGACACAGATGCACATTGTTTTCCTAATATTGAAACTAATACCATTCACCAAATACATTTTCTCTCCACACTTACACAACGAGATCATAATTTACAGCTGCGATAATTTTATAATACAAAAAAAAAAAAAATGAAATGTATAAATAAAGTGAGAAGTGTCCGCGCTAGAGATTAAGAACCGAGAGTTCACAAATTATCCTTATATTCGACAACAAATAAAATATAAAGCTTTCCTGCAGAATTCACATTAGATGTAGCTGAGGTTAACAGGCATTAGAAGAAAAAAAAAAAAGCAAGGTGTAAGCCCCTTCAGCTGAAAAAAAATAAAAATAATAATAATCAGGAATAATAAAAAAATAGTGCATTGTCATTAACCTGGATTTCTGCAGCTTCATCCAGTGCTTAATTCGTGCTGATTTACATGTACTCCAAGACTTGATAGAAACAAATCAACTTAAAGTGTAGGTTTACGTCAAATATTACTTTAAGACACGACTCTTAGTTATAAGCTGAAACAGTCTGGTTATGTGGCCTGGACCACATCCTATAAATCCGGCGATGCATTTTGGACCTTTCTTCTACAGCAGAAGTGTGGGTATTTGGTCAGGACCGCACCCCCACCCCCAATACCAGCTGTCTAGTTGCATAATATGGACCACCTATATAACAGCAGCAATGTAACTATATGTTCTAGGCCTTCACCTACAGTATTAGTCGGTCTACTGTATGTGCCCTGGCTGTGTAGTCTGATTTTGTAGTCTGGACCGCCCCCTGTGTCATCAGTAGTCTGGCTGTGTCGTCTACACTGATGCCTTTAACAGTAGTAGTCTGGCTGTGTCGTCTAGACCAGGGGTGTCAAACTGCATTGCTCGAGGGCCGCAAACCATGCGTGTTTTCAAGATTTCCTTAGCTTTGCACAAGGTGCTGTAATCAATATGTGTTTAGGTGATTAAATTATCACCTGTGCAGTACAAGGAAATCCTGAAAACATGACCTGTTTGCAGCCCTTGAGGAATGCAGTTTGACACCCCTGGTCTAGACTCCACCTTACAACAGCTGTATTCTGTACTGCTCCCTCATAATATTTGTCTTGCTGTGTAGTCTGAACCACCCAATATAACGGCAGTATCGTGGCTGTGTAGTCTGGCTTTGTAGTCTGGACCGCCCCCTTTATCATCAGTAGTCTGGCTGTGTCTACACTGATGCCTTCAACAGTAGTAGTCTGGCTGTGTCATCTAGACTGCACCTTACAACAGCTGTACTGCTCCCTTATAATATTTGTCTCGTTATGTAGTCTGAACCACCCAATATAACAGCAGTATCGAGGCTGTGCAGTCTGGACCGCCCCCTTTATCATCAGTAGTCTGGCTGTGTCGTCTACACTGATGCCTTTAACAGTAGTAGTCTGGCTGTGTCATCTAGACTGCACCTTACAACAGCTGAATTCTGTACTGCTCCCTTATAATAGTTGTCTCGCTATGTAGTCTGAACCACCCAATATAACAGCAGTATCGTGGCTGTGTAGTCTGGCTTTGTAGTCTGGACCGCCCCCTTTATCATCAGTAGTCTGGCTGTGTCGTCTACACTGATGCCTTTAACAGTAGTAGTCTGGCTGTGTCATCTAGACTGCACCTTACAACAGCTGAATTCTGTACTGCTCCCTTATAATAGTTGTCTCGCTATGTAGTCCGAACCACCCAATATAACAGCAGTATCGTGGCTGTGTAGTCTGGCTTTGTAGTCTGGACCGCCCCCTTTATCATCAGTAGTCTGGCTGTGTCGTCTACACTGATGCCTTTAACAGTAGTAGTCTGGCTGTGTCATCTAGACTGCACCTTACAACAACTGAATTCTGTACTGCTCCCTTATAATAGTTGTCTCGCTATGTAGTCCGAACCACCCAATATAACAGCAGTATCATGGCTGTGTAGTCTGGCTTTGTAGTCTGGACCGCCCCCTTTATCATCAGTAGTCTTGATGATGCCTTTTACAGTAGTAGTCTATTAATATCATCTGGCCTTCACCCTGTAACAGCTGTCATCCAGACCTCTCCCTTATAATTTTTGTCCAACGATGTAGTCTGACCCACCCCACCATAAAGGCATTAGTAAATCTGTTTAGTTTGGCTTGTAGTCTGGACCTCCCCCTTTATCATCAGTAGTCTGGCTGATTGGTCTAGACTTATGGCTTTAACAGTAGTGGTCTGACATTGTCATCTGGACCTTCCCCTATAACAGCAGTCTGGCTGTATAATCTGGAATACCCACCTATAAAAATAGTCTGGTTGCGTAGCCTGGACCAGACTCTAAGACAGCAGCCAACTGTGTAGTCCCGAGGTCTATAAGAGCAGCCTGGCTTTGTAGTCTGGACCACCGATCAAACAGCAGTAGTATCTATGTGGTTATAGTCATACACAGTACACTTCTGTCGGCCAAAACCGATGATAATGACGGGTTTGGCTGAATGTCTAGTGTGTATGGGGGCACTGGTCAAATAATGGTTGGGAATGATGTCGATCAGGCATGTCCCAAACCTGCCTACTGACGATCATATTCTCCTAAAATAAGCCACCAGACGATGTGTCAATCGCCAGGTTTCTAATAGAGAACACAGGAGCGCTCAGCCGAATTAACAATCCTGTGTATAGGAGAGTTGGTTGAGATGGCCGTCAGTCGAATAATCTTTGGGCAGCCAGCAGTCTAATGTGTATGGCCGTCCTTTGGAGTTGCCTGAAGTCTGGATCTGTCACCTAACTTCAAAAGTCTATTACAAATAAATTTATTTTCAGACTTTCCAGCTATTCATTAGGTCAGTTTTAGTGGTAACCTACACTTTTAAGAGCGATTTTTGCATGTAAAATACAATAAATAATTTTAGGTTAAAATATTTCATTTAATGTCAGGTCCGCAACCAATCAGAGTTTAGGAAAAAAATCCTTCCATAATCCCCTATTTGTCGCAGGTATGCTGCTAAAAGTAATCATTTTATATACAGAAGAATCGTGAGAAAACTGATTTAAAGTCAAGTAAACACTTTTTTTTCCTTTTCTAGTGATCCTTGAAATATTGCATTGTGAATGAGAATACATAATGGCACATTGAAAGAGGACTCAATATCCTACAGGCAATCTCAATAATGAGAATGTGTACCTTACAATCATCTCCTCCGACACTAACTACCTTACATCGCGGAATGTTAGTTATCAATCACGCACATAAATATATAGATTTATATACATATACCTTTTTTTAAATTTTTAACCTGCAGTCTTCTAAAAAGCCAGTGTCACATTGAAGGCATCATAAAACATTCAGGCATAGATTGCTGGCAAAATCTATGGGTTCCACTCTTCCCTTCCTGCTCCCTTACACTCGTGACTCACACATTAAAGTAATATTAAAGGAGTTCTCTGACAATATACAAATAGGGGTAAATAACAAAGCACTTAATGTATTTTATGTTTAAAGGCAAACATTTACGTGTTCTCAAAGCCTTAAAACGAAAAATGAAGCAACTTTGTAACTTGTTTTGATTGAAAATTTCCTACCAGTTTGTGTTTACGGTATCTATGCTTCTCCATGGTAACAGACAACAAAAAAACACGGTGTAGTCGGATCCTGCAGTTACGCTAACTTTTTTTTCTAATTCTGTCAAGCCTACCAAATATGCGCTAGCACAAAGTAGGGGACAACTAGAGGAAAATATGACACCGCAATAGGATTACACTACGGAGAGTTTGCGCATTGCTTTTTTTTTATTTATTAGGATCTATTGCAGTGTTGTTTCACTTCTAATTTTAGACTGATTGGGTTAATGCAAAAATTCCAAACTTGTACATGGCCTCTAAAGTCAACCCCAGTATGATTAGATGTACTATCTTTCAGACGCTCTAATTAACATTGGAAAAAAGCCAACCATCTAGCATGTTCTTCCTACTGTGGATTGTGAACAGGTACCTTCATACTATTCCCAGCACCTAGAAGAACACTAGATATTGCAGACATGTGACCTGAACTTTCTGTATTTTTCAGACTATAAGATGCGCCGTACCATAAGACGCACCCCAAATTTTAAGAAGTAAAAGAGGAAAAAAAAATTACATTCAGGTTACTGGGGGGTGAATCGGCAGTGCTGGTGAAGTGTGGTCACAGGGGGTGTTCGGTGGTCCGATGATATGACTCCCATCCCAGACTGGTGCGGCAGGTTTGGCGGTGCTCTGTGGTGTGGGGTCTGCGACGGCATTTTGTGAAAGCCAGTAGGTCCCTGCACATCCATTGCTGCGATGCGGTGGCCTCCGGGAAAATGGCCGCCGGGTGCGCATGCTCAGATATCTCGGGACGAGATCTCATTGCAGAGATCTCAATCTGAGCATGTGCTGCCCCCGGCCTGGGAAGGGAGTGTGTTCATCGCCCTGCAGAGTCGGACCAGGACCGCCGCAGAATCGCTCGACTTCTGCTGTCGTCACACTACTTGTAAGTATATTCCGACTATAAGATGCACCCAAAATTTTTTTGGGAAAAAAGTGCTTCTTATAGTCTGAAAAATACAGTATATATGTATTTTTTTCATCTCTAGTTAATGTAATGTCTTCTTTACTGTTTTCACCGGGCAACAAAAATATCTCGACAGTTAGCAAATCACATACTTAGAAAAAAGCTGGTCTGCTCCTTAGTCCACTGGTGGTGCATACTAATGATGAGCCACAAGTTCTTCCACGGCCCAAGATGATGGCCATCATTCCGTAACACGGTATAAAAGAATAGATTTTTTTTTGAACTTGTAGAAAAGGGAATAAGTAGGTTGGCTAGCAAGAGATTTCAAACACCTCATTTATTTACCAAGATAAAAGCAAACTAATAGCTCCCTACTACCCCCTGAGGCATAATTTGAAGATTTTTATTCTGATGGTTATATAGGGCTGTTCCGAGACTGCCATCATAAACATCGGTCCCTGTCCCCAACTAATTTTTCCTCATATTTTAGCCACGCACAAACTAATAAAATTTTCATGGAAGCTAATTAACCCATCACTTTAATTACAAAGTGTGGCAGGAATATCGACCCTTTAACTAGCCTTGCCAAATGACTTCGGTTAAGAAGCCAAACTAAAAATTCCATTTGCAGACACGTGTTTTGGGGTGTTTCCCCTCCTCAGTGCAAAGCAAGAGACCAAATTTGGATAAGTGAGAAGCCTGTTAGTGGGGATCTATGGGGGAAACGTTTCTCTTTGCGGGGAAAGTCATAGTAGACGGAGTAAACATACTCTAAAACTGAGGAAACAGACAAACCTCAAGTTCCAAATCTAGAACCTCAGTGGTGCCAGGCAATAGAGCTAACTATCAAGACATTGTGTTGCCCCCAGATCAGCACTTAGGGGTCCAATTTCCAACATAATGTACTAGAAGATTAAAATACAATTAAGGGGTGGTCTAAACCTCTTAAGCTATTAGCTATAGAGCTTGTAAGCGCTGCTCTGAAGGTCTTCTGTACCCCTGTACTAGAAGCATCTGAGAGAGCACAATTCACACCAACAGAATGACTATGTCCGCTGGTCTAAATGGCCAGTCTGCAGTAGGCCACGACTCTCTGGCAAGCAGGAAGTCGGGAGGCTGGGGAGCGGCGTGCTCCTGAAGAAAGAACAATAGAATAATCATTTTAGTGCCTTGCTTTATATTACAAAAGGTAAATTGCCAAAGAACTCCTTCTAGCTAACCAAATGCTTGCTCTCTACAAGACATGTATCAAAAGTCTGCTACAGAACAGTGATAGTGCTTACACAAGAGATAAGTACAACTCCGCTTCCAAATACAAGGAAAAATAAGTTCCAAGTTATCCAGTGTATGAATATAGGTCTTTAGGGAGCCAGAGGATCATATACAGAGGTGTAGTGTATTTGCACTCCATGACTATGGAGTTTCTTTTCACTATTTTCAGTAGGTTTGCAAAAAAAAAAAAAAAAGGCAACTAAAAAGTTATTGCACTTAAGACTACAAATTTTGCAAATGAAAAGCAATTCATTTTTCGTTTTCTACATTTCGAATGTAAAAGTGTGTTGATTTCCGGAACGCTAAAATGTTAAGCCATTAGAAAGGGAGAAGACATAAATTATGAACAACATATAAATAATATCCTTCGCTATTCTCCCTTTCCAGCTGTGCAAATTAAAAAGAGGAAAAAAAAAAACGGCAAAAAGATTAAAAGCAAAAGCGATTTTGTCTTTCTTTCTCGCGCCTAGTGCATCATGACCTTAATAATCAAGATCAAAAGGGACTATGCAACTTTGGTATAAAGGTGACATAGTAATTCTAAAGAGCAGAAATTCTGCCCTGGGTTTCAGGAGATCTTCCCAATATTGTTTGCAAGAAAATAGGGTTAAGATTTTTTTTTTTAGCCCCTATAGGCAAACCTCTACGATAGGAAGAGGAAGGGATCACATGAATTGATTGAAAGCAACAAAAAAAAAAAATCTTTGAAAAAGTTAAGGTGATTACGAGATATTTTAACTTGTTCCATGGCGGCTACAATGTAAAACAGAAAATGAGAGTTTACATCGTTTTCACCTCTTGAGATAAAGACTGGCTTTTCGCTGTTTTTTTCAATCTGAAGTCACCAATCATTTGCTAAAACCTGGCATAGGATATGTTTCTAATCAACTTCCGGACGGCTGCGCCGGAGGAGGGGCCATGGTGGCGTGTGCGGCAGCGGGTTTTGTACTCTGATCCGCCATCTGGGTGAGGACAGAGGTCGCTATTGCTTCCGCCACCGAGGTGGAGCTCACGCCATTGGAAGTGCTGATTGAACTGTGCTGGATTGCTTCTGTCTGTGGGCTGCCAGGCATTGAAAGGTCTTCGGAGCTTTCATCTTTTTCAGCATCTACTAATAAAATAAAGATACAAAATATAGAATTAGTGCCCAAGTATACTACACATTTACACTACTTCATCTACATGATATCCCTTAGCTGCGTTTCGCCTGCTAACTACTAGAATCTAAAGCTGTTGTCTGATTTCATAGCCCATATTGTGCGCTGATACATCGGGGTCCATTATTCATAACCTTATTAAAAAGCCACCAAAGTCGCAGTAGAGAGGATCTCTGTGCATTTCCTAGGAAGCTAATTTATTTTTAAAGAAAATCTATCACCAATTTTTTTTTTCTCCTCATCTGAGAGCAGCATGATGTAGGAACAGAGACCTTGATTCCAGTGATGTGTCTCTTACTGGGCTACCTCCTGTAGTTTTTATTTATTTATTTTAATAAAATCACTTTTATCTGCTGCAGATCTAGCAGTTCTCTGAATACTGAGCTCTGTATAACCCTGCCCACACCACTGATTGGTAGCTTTCTGCCTATGCACAGTGTACACAGAGAGTTGCCATTCAGTGGTGGGGATGGTGTTATATATAGCTCATGAATATGGACTACTACATGACACCAGGATTACTAGTTCTCTAGTGATGATCTCCTGCTGATAAAATAGTGATTTCATCAAAACTACAACTAGCAGCCCAGTATGTTACACATTGCTGGAATCAGGGTCTCTGTCCGTTTATTATGCTGCTTTTAGATTAGGTGGCAAGAACCTGCTGACAAACTTCCTATTAATAAGGCACAATGTAATGCTTTATTTCTCCTGTGAAAGTGCAATAGTAGAAATGATTACTTCAAAAACAGTAAATTGTTGGCACTGAGCAGTGAGACAACTTATGAAATCATTATTTTAGGGAGTCCTTCTCTGAAAAACAGAGTACGGAGCATGTCGTGTCTCCCCCTTTGATGCAGGGCTCCGGCGCTGAGCCCACATCAAAGCTGGGACATGTCAGCTGTTTTGAACAGCGGACATGTGCGCGCAACAGCGGCAGGTGGAATCGCAATCCACCCGCCATTAACTAGTTAACCGCCGCTGTCAAACGCTGACAGCGGCATTTAACTACTGCTTCCGGCCGCACGGCCAGAAATGCTCGCATCGCCGACCCCCGTCACATGATCGGGGGTCAGCGATGCGTCAGCATGACAACCTGAGGTCTCCTTGAGACCTCTGTGGTTGTTGATGCCGGCTTGCTGTGAGCACCACCCTGTGGTCGGCACTCATAGCAATGCAGGGATTCAGCTACATAGAGGCGATCTAATGATCGCTGCTATGTAGTGAGCCGATCATGCTAGGCCAGCTTCAAGCCTCCCATTGAGGCTATTGTAGCATGGCAAAAGTTGCAAAAATTGTTTTAAAAAATATGAAAAAAAATAAAAAAAAATATAAAAGTTTAAATCACCCCCCTTTCTCCCCATTCAAAATAAAACAATAAAAATAAAATCAAACATACACATATTTGGTATCGCCGCGTTCAGAATCGCCCGATCTATTAATAAAAAAAAGGATTAACCTGATCGCTAAACGGCGTAACGAGAAAAAAAATTAAAAACGCCAGAATTACTTTTTTTTGGTTGCAGCAACATTGCATTAAAATGCAATAACGGGCGATCAATAGAGAGTACAGTTATATGAAAAAGTTTGGGCACCCCTACTAATCTTAAGCTTAATGTTTTATAAACATTGTTTTTTTGCAACAGCTCTTTCAGTTTCATATATCTAATAACTGTTGGACACAGTAATGTTTCTGCCTTGAAATGAGGTTTATTGTACTAACAGAAAATGTGCAATCTGCATTCAAACAAAATTTGACAGGTGCATAAGTATGGGCACTCTTATCATTTTCTTGTTTTAAATACTCCTACCTGCTTTTTACTGACTTACTAAAGCACTTTTTTTGGTTTTCTAACCTCATTGAGCTTTGAACTCCATAGCCAGGTGTATGCAATCATGAGAAAAGCTACTTAAAGTGGCCACTTGAAAGTTGTTCTCCTGTTTGAATCTCCTCTGAAGAGTGGCATCATGGGCTCCTCAAAACAACTGTCTAATGATCTGAAAACAAAGATTATTCAACATAGTTGTTCAGGGGAAGGATACAAAAAGCTGTCTCAGAGATTTAACCTTTCATTTTCCACTGTGAGGAACATAGTAAGGAAATGGAAGAACACAGGTACAGTTCTTGTTAAGGCCAGAAGTGTCAGGCCAAGAAAAAACAAAGGCAGAGAAGAATGGTGAGATCAGTCAAGGACAATCCTCAGACCACCTCCAGAGAGGTGCAGCATCAACTTGCTGCAGATGGTGTCACTGTGCATCGGTCAACTATACAACGCACTTTGCACAAGGAGAAGCTGTATGGGAGAGTGATGCGAAAGAAGCCGTTTCTGCAAGCACGCCACAAACAGAGTCGGCTGAGGTATGCAAAAGCACATTTGGAGAAGCCAGTTTCTTTTTGGAAGAAGGTCCTCTGGACTGATGAAACCAAGATTGAGTTGTTTGGTCATACAAAAAGGCATTATGCATGGTGGCCAAAAAACACAGCATTCCAAGAAAAACACTTGCTACCCACAGTAAAATTTGGTGGAGATTCCATCCTGCTTTGGGGCTGTGTGGCCAATGCCGGCATCGGGAATCTTGTTAAAGTTGAGGGACGCATGGATTCCTCGCAGTATCAGCAGATTCTTGACAATAATGTTCATGAATCAGTGACAAAGTTGAAGTTACGCAGGGGATGGATCTTTCAGCAAGACAATGATCCAAAACACCGCTCCAAATCTACTCAGGCATTCATGCAGAGGAACAATTACACTGTTCTGGAATGGCCATCCCAGTCCCCAGACCTGAATATCATTGAACATCTGTAGGATCATTTGAAGAGGGCTGTGCATTCTCGGCGACCATCAAACTTAACTGAACTGGAATTGTTTTGTAAAGAGGAATGGTCAAAAATACCTTCATCCAGGAACTCATTAAAAGCTACAGGACGCGACTAGAGGTTGTTATTTTTGCAAAAGGAGGATCTACTAAATATTAATGTCACTTTTCTGGTGGGGTGCCCATACTTATGCACCTGTCAAATTTTGTTTGAATGCAGATTGCACATTTTCTGTTAGTACAATAAACCTCATTTTAAGGCAGAAACATTACTGTGTCCAACAGTTATTAGATATATGAAACTGAAATAGCTGTTGCAAAAAAAACTATTTTTATAAAACATTAAGCTTAAGATTAATAGGGGTGCCCAAACTTTTTCATATAAGTGTATCTGCACAAAAGTTATATAATTAAAAACATCATCTCGGCACGCAAAAAATAAGCCCTCATCTGACCCGAGATCCCGAAAAATGGAAACGCTACGGGTATCGGAAAATGGCGCCTTTTTAACATTTTTTAGCAAAGTTTGGAATTTTTTTTCACCACTTAGATAAAAAATAACCTAGACATGTTTGGTGTCTATGAACTCGTAATGACCTGGAGAATCACAATGGCTGGTCAGTTTTAGCATTTAGTGAACGTAGCAAAAAAGCCAAACAAAAAACAGCTTTGTGGGTAGTTATGATAAATTTATGTTGTATTTTATATTGGAAGGACAACCAGTGCAATGACTGGCACAGATTGGAGGCATTAGTGCAGCGGCTGGGAAGTAAAATAAGCCTGGCTGCTGCATTCAGGTGAGATTGGAATGGGGAGAGTTAACTGAAAAGGAGACCGATTACTAGAATGTTTCAGTAGTCAACATAAGAATGAATAAGATCGACAGTAAGGAAAGGTCGGATTCTGAAGATGTCTTTGAGGTGCAGGTGCATGAAACGAGTGATTGGATATAAAAATATTTAGCATTGAGAGTCCTCAGTGGTTGCTACCTTTGATTGGATATAGAGAGAGGAGGAAAGATCTGAGTCAAATATAACCCTAAGAAGGTGAGTGTGCTCCTTGGGAGTTATGGTAGAACCACCCACAGAAATGGCAATATTGGGTTTAGGTGGTTGGTTGCGGGAGGAAACACAAGGAGTTTTGTTTTGGAATGATTCAGTTTCGGACAGACGGAGGACATGATCTTAGAAACAGCAGTCAGACAGTCACTGGTATTTCTTGGTAGTGTGGGAGTGAAGTCAGGAGATGTGTAAGATTGGGTGTCATCTGCATAGCGGTGGTAATAAGATTGGGTGTCATCTGCATAGCGGTGGTAATATCAGCCAAATCCGCTTATGGTCTGTCCAGTTGGGGTGGATTATAGCAAGAAGAGGATGGGGCCTGGTACTGAACCCTTTAAGATACAAGGGGAAGAAGAGTCGGCAATATATATAGTGAAGGAGCGGTTTCAGAGGTAGGAGGAGATCCAAGAGAGAGCGTATGTCTTTAAGATGGAGTGCCAGCAAATGAAATCATTCGCCAAGCAGCTTCATTAACATCCTCCCAGCGTCTGATATTTTCTGCTATCAAATCTAGATCAAACCCTGAAAAAGAACAAGACATGTCAACCGTGCAACCTTCAGGAGATGAACGGGCGTTGATGTTGTTTTTGAAAATTTCGACTGCAAACCGCTTTAATTGAACTAATGGCGTCTAATTATAAATGTGATGTAAACACACCTCGCAATGATTCCGTGGCAAATAAAGATTATTTTTCACATTCATGGGGATGCCTTTCCATGAAGTGCAGGCAAGTGATGATGCCGGCACCTGACTGTAATGGTGTGCACTCAGGAGAATAAGCCGTATTTAGAGTCTAAATGCCACCAGCTGTTCCAGAGATGCACAAATTAATTGGCCTCAGGGCACAGAAAACATCCACTACTCCGCTCGCCGAATCTAATAATTTAGTCCTTCTGAGCAGATCCTAAAAAGATAATTAAGAAGCCAATGAAAATACATCACTGTAAATTGTAGATGGCAAATGTGCAAATTGCTCTGCTAACCAACAAACATTTCTAAAACGGTAAGGTAATGATGATGATGTTATAACACATAAAGGAGTTAAGGCGAGCGTTGCTATGTTGTAAAGAGACCAGCAATCATGATCCGAGCCGATAGAGCTTGCTTATGTGTGAACAGATTTTACGCTAATTTTGCTGCAAGGACGCCCAAAGTAACTTTGCAAACATGTTTTGACTTAATTATTGTTTGGAACCGCAGTTCAATAGGAAATTACAGGCAAATGGAAACATTCAATTAATTCTAAACATGCAGAATATTGTTGGGACCTACGTATGGTTATTATATACACAATTGAGGTTACTGCTCTACGTAAGGTCACTATTGGTATCAACCTGTTTAGAAAAATAGTTACAAAAAATAAGAAGGAGGGGAAAAATAGCAGCAGGTGCTCTGGACTGATGAGTCAAAATGTGAAATATTCGGCAGTAACAGAAATCAGTTTCTTTGTCAAGGGGCTGAAGAGAGATACAATAATAAGTGTCTACAAGCAACAGTAAAGCATGGTGGAGGTTCCTTGCAAGTTTGGGGCTGCATTTCAGTAAATGGAGTTGGGGATTTGGTCAGGTGCAATGGTGTCCTCAATGTTGATAAATACAGGCAGATACTTATCAATCATGTAATACCATCAGGAAGGTGTCTGATTGGCTGTATGTTTTGGGTCATTGTCCTGATGCAGAACAAATTTGGAGCCAAAGTCATTAAGAAGTATCTTCAGTGTAAAGAAGAACAAAGAGTCCTAGAAGTGATCATTCGGGCCCAACAGAGCCCTGATTCTAACATTATTGCATCTGTGTGGGATAACATGAAGAGACAGAAGGATTTTCACAAGTGACATCTAGAGAAGATCTGTGGTTAGTTCTCTAAGGCTACGTTCACATTGGCGTTCCGCCAATGTGCGTCGCTGTTGCGCCGGCGACGCAGCGGCGACGCGCCCCTATGTTTAACATAGGGGACGCGTGCGTCGTTTTGGTGGCGTTTTTCGCCACGTGCGTCGTTTCCGACGCTAGCGTCGGACGCAAGGAAACGCTACATGTAGCATTTTCTGTGCGTCCGATTTTCGTCGGAAAACGACGCACGCGTCGCAAAACGCGTTTGCGTGCGTTTTAGCGTGCGTCGCGCGTTGCGTCGCCGACGCACGGCGGCGCAACGCTAATGTGAACGTAGCCTAAGAAGTTTGGAACAACCCCCCCCCACACATACACGCACTAGAAAAAATACATATTTTGCAATACATATTGTAAAGAGAACAAAAATAAATAAAAGTCACAGTACTTGGAGAAAAACAGTAAAAAAATGAAAAAATTATTGAAAAAAAGTCAAGGGGTCATTATGACCCCTTCCACAGTTTTAGTTTAAAAACCGTGTGCAAGTGTACATAGAAATGGTGATGTTTTAAGGCAATGGGCAGTCACACCAAAATAGTGATTTAATTTAGATTTCACTTTTAATCATTCACTGTGTATATTGTTAATTGATCAAAATAAACTATGAGCACTTCTACTTTGGAAGGCATTCTTACTTTGCAGCATTTTTTCCACACCTGTCTAAAACTTTTTTACAGTACTAATACATCTATATAATTAAAAAAAAAACAGATTGAGGCAGCACACCATAATAAGGTAGAAAAAAGGTGCTCATTAATGGCTCTTATGGCGGCGTTTCGATCCCAAGTGTGGATCTTTAGCCTTTATCAAGACTATATACTATACATACACATTATATATATATATATATATATATATATATATATATATATATATATATATATATATATATATATATATATATATATATACCGTATATATATATATATAGTCTGGGGGATACACAGCTGATAGTCCTACTGAATAGACTGTTAGCTGCTTTTTTCTTGCCATAATACAAATTCTAAGTAAAGAAAAACGAGTGGCCATGATTACTTTAAGAAATGAAGGTCAGCCAGTCCGAAAAATTGGGAAAACTTTCAAAGTGTCCCCTAGTGCAGTTGCAAAAACCATCAAGCGCTACAAAGACACTGGCTCACATGAGGACCGCCCCAGGAAAGGAAGACCAAGAGTCACCTCTGCTTCTGAGGATAAGTTTATCCTTGTCACCAGCCTCAGAAATCGCAGGCTAACAGCAGCTCAGATTAGAGACCAGGTCAATGCCACACAGAGTTCTAGCAGCAGACACATCTCTACAACACCTGTTAAGAGGAGACTTTGTGCAGCAGGCCTTCATGGTAATATAGCTGCTAGGAAACCACTGCTAAGGACAGGTAACAAGCAGAAGAGACTTGTTTGGGCTAAAGAACACAAGGAATGGACATTAGACCAGTGGAAATCTGTGCTTTGGTCTGATGGTCCAAATTTGAGATCTTTGGTTCCAACCACCGTGTCTTTGTGCGATGCAGAAAAGGTGAACGGATGGACTCTACATGCCTGGTTCCCACCGTGAAGCATGGAGGAGGAGGTGTGATGGTGTGGGGGTGCTTTGCTGGTGACACTGTTGGGGATTTTTTCAAAATTGAAGGCATACTGAACCAGCATGGCTACCACAGCATCTTGCAGCGGCATGCTATTCCATCCGGTTTGCGTTTAGTTGGACCATCATTTAATTTTCAAAAGGACAATGACCCCAAACACACCTCCAGGCTGTGTAAGGGCTATTTGACCTAGAAGGAGAGTGATGGGGTGCTACGCCAGGTGACCTGGCCTCCACAGTCACCAGACCTGAACCCAATCGAGATGGTTTGGGGTGAGCTGGACCGCAGAGTGAAGGCAAAAGGGCCAACAAATGCTAAGTATCTCTGGGAACTCCTTCAAGATTGTTGGAAGACCATTTCCAGTGACTACCTCTTCTCATCAAGAGAATGCCAAGAGTGTGCAAAGCAGTCATCAAAGCAAAAGGTGGCTACTTTGAAGAACCTAGAATATAAGACACATTTTCAGTTGTTTCACACTTTTTTTTGTTAAGCATATAATTTCGCATGTGTTAATTCATAGTTTTGATGCCTTCAGTGTGAATGTCATAGTCATGAAAATACAGAAAAATCTTTAATTGAGAAGGTGTGTCCAAACTTTTGGTCTGTACTGTATATATATATATATATATATATATATATATATATATATATATATATATATATATATATATATATATATATATATATATATATATTTTTTTTTTTTTTTTTTTTTTTCATTTTTTAGTACTGTAAAATTTTTTAGACAGATGTGGTATAATATATATATATATATATATATATATATATCTATATTATATATAAACATACACACTATATAGTAAATATTCAGTTCACTGCTTTCTTTTACTAAATGACAACTATGTTGAATGAGCAAATATCAGGAATGATTATATGATACGGCAGATTTTCCCAATATGACAGCGCATTTAGCCCTCATAATTGCATAGCACGAGGACCTCATTTACTGTCCGGATGAATATACATGTGGCATGTTTACAAGGATATTGGAAAGGCATCAAAGACGTACACAGCGCACAATGCCAGATATTGGGAGCGTGCATTTGACATTATGTGGGTTTATCAGATGTAAAAGGATAATAGCCTCATCCTCCCCGCAATCATTGTTAATACCGGTCTCCAACATATGCCTATGCCGATCCAATTTACTGCAAAATGTTATTCTCTAGCCCTGTCAAATGACTGTGCCTCCGTGTAGGAAGATTTATCAGCTCAGAAATGACAAAAATCAGCTCCCTAAATATATATGGCAATGGAAAGTTGCCTTTACCGCTCAATTCTTTTAAATTAAAAAATATTGCCTGTTCTGATAAAACCGCTTAAAATGACTACAAGTAAAGATGGAGGCTATTAAGTTTTATCGCGAGCACCTGAGGAACTGTTTGCATGCAATTCAAAATGTTTCTTTATCCTCCTGAATTACTGACACTGGCAAATTAAAATGAAGTGGCTGCATATGGCAGAGACAATCTTCACATTTACAAATATCCCGGAATATCATTAAATCATAAAGGAGAAAGCTGTGGGTTATATATTATGAATGTTGCCTAATGCATTCCCAGCTTTGTTATTTGTTACAAATTTGTGTACCAGGGACAAAATTGGCCATTTATTCAGCGGCAGCAGCTGGTTGGAGCGCTGTATATCATAGCCAAAAAAAAAGGAGAGAGCGGAGGCAAGGCTCAATTAACCTTCCAAATGCCAAAGGGGTGACTAGTCGCGTTCTGATGGACAGACGTTCTCCAGCATCTACTTTCCTATAATGCTCACATTAGACAGATACACATGAATAATTAGCAGCTGCCAGGATTCGCCAGAATCCAGGGGCAATTTTCACCCCCGGTACAGTGTAGTTTTTTCTCATTACGGCTCCTCATGACATATGTTTTACTTCCACCATAAAGTATGGCATCATAAATCTAGCATTAAAAGAAAATAAAAGAAAAAATATGTTCTTCACCTGTAAACTTAATAGGAAACTATGGAAATATAAATTAAATCTTAACTTTTGGGCATCAGTTACCAAATTGGGTCTCCAGTGGTTAAAAAAACAATATAAAATAAAATGGATGCCACTTGCATGTCAACATAAGATGGCCAAGAAGTAATCTAGTAAAACATATGCACATAACATACTTCCATACGGGTAAAGGAAGACTAACTATAGAGGGGAGGAAAGGAGAAGATTCTTGTCGGCACACCAACCAGGTAAAAAGCAAAAAGTTTATTTAGCCACTTGTAAAATAAAAAAACGATTAAAAACACCTAACTATAGAGGGAAGCAGAACCTATACCCAACTGGTCCGTGTACAGACAAGTCAATCCCTAGCCCCACAACTAAAAACACCACCTACGACCTGACTTCCTAAAAGGCAGTCGAGGGGTTTCTCATGCCACCTAAGGAACCAGAGGAGAACCAAAAATAAATAAAACTAGGATAACTTCCAAGAAATCTAAAAGGGGTAAAAGGATAAGGTACTGGGACGATAGACAAACAGACACACAGCAAGAATATAAGAGGTGTAAGGCTAGCAGGGAAAGTTCCTTCATTAAAGGGCTAGAAATCCTTAGCACAAATACAACTTGAAGTATAGCCAGCAAGGAAGTGCAGTGAAGGGATAATATATAAAGCTACACCCAGAACGTGATAGGACAAACCAAAACGGGAAAATGGAAAACACCTGGAAAGGAGCGAACCTAAAAGGTTGGTCAAAAACAATAGGAACAACAGGCATTTGGACAGGGAAGGAAAAGAGCAATAGATCCACAGCCAGAAGAACCGACCACAAAGCAACAGGTCACGGAATTGAATTTGCAAACCGATCCATGAAAATAAGTCTTCCATGATTAAACGGCCATTACTTACAGTATGTAAGGCTCATGCAGGAATATTATCTCCATGGTCAGGAGGTAAAATGCCTAATTTATTAACACATTCTAATAGAAACGTGTGGCTTATTGGATCAATCAAAGCTCATCTTCCATGTCTTAAAGTGCCCAGAAAAAACTGAATGTCGTAAAAACAAATTCCAAAAAACAATGTCACAATTGTGTTTGTTTTCTTACACCATTTCATTGCAGTTGTTCTCTGCTTTTCAGTTCAGTAAATTGAAAAATTAACATCGCCATTCAATACTACATCATATCCAGCAATATACAAGCCCCCATAAGGCAATGTTAACGGAAAAATAAAACAAGTTATGGCACTTGGAAGAAGAGGAGGAAAATGACAATTGTTTTTGTCCTTAGAGGGGTTGCCCGGCCTTAGGGTACATGTCTGCAAGCACTGTATGTGATTACAGACTGGGGAATCCTCACAACGCACACTGTCAGGATTCTCTGGTACAGGCAATCTGTCTACATGTAGTCACGTGCCGACTAGACGTGTGCGGTCACGCTCAATGCAAGCGAATTGAGCGATGCTGGACATGTCTAATCAGAATGTGTCTGGAAGTATGTAAAGCACATACCTGCAGTCACAGGACTGCCTGCTCCCGGCGCTGGAGAAACCTGACAGCTCGCAGCGTGGTCGCTGTGAGCATTCACAAGTCTGCAGTCACAAAGAGTAACTGCAGACTCGTATCCTAAGACCTGACAAACCCCCATAAGGGATTGAATTTATATGAGACCTCACCATTAAACTGGCTATATTTTTTAAAGGTAACCTGTCACCATCAATAACGCTGCTAACCTGCAGATATGGGGTTAATCTGCAGGTTAACAGCATTATGATGCTGTCTGGCGCCTGCACGTAGCCGAATGCAGTGGGAAAAAAATGATCTTTATTCTCCCGCCTACATTTGGTAATCAGTCACAGGGGTGGGGCAGTGCAAGTTCAGTCACCGTTGAGAATACAGAGTGGCCGCTGTAACCGCGCCCCAACCTTGACTGACACTGGCTCTACATTGTGGCCTGCTGTTAGACAAGGCCGGTGGTGCGGTTACAGCGGCCGCTCTGTATACTCAGAGTAGTGACTTATCCGGCACCGCCCCTGTGACTGAAACTGAATGATAAAGATCATTTTCTCCCAGACTGCATTAGGTATTCAGTCATAGGGGTGGGGCGATGCCGGTTCAGTCACCTCTGAGAATACAGAGTGGCCGCTGTAACCGCGCCCCAGCCTTGACTGACACTGGCTCTACATTGTGGCCTGCTGTTAGACAGGGCAGGTAGTGCGGTTACAGCGGCCGCTCTGTATACTCAGAGTGGTGACTGATCCGGCACCGCCCCTATGACTGAAACCGAATGATAAAGATCATTTTCTACCTGCTGCATTCGGCTATGTGAAGACGCTGCCAGCATATTAATGCTATTAACCAGCAAATATGAGGTTAATAAGTAGGCTAACAGCGTTATATCTGGTGACAGGTTCCCTTTAAATTTCAAGGTGAATTTTCATATCCGTGTGTACTGTCCAAGTGCTGTGTGATTTTTTTTATTTTTTATTTTTTTCGGACAGCACTTGGACCCATAGAGTTTCACTTATCCATTAACACATCCGTGAAAATCAGGAATCCGAGAGAAAACTCAGAGCATGTTCTATATTGATCTGATGCTGAGGCTGAGATTAGGACTTACTCAGTGAGTCTGTCATATGTATAATAAAAAATCAGGCAGCACACGGACATTAGCATGGTGGAGGGTCAGGAGAAAGAACTGTGACAAACAAAGGGTCGGTAGAATGTTACCTCGCGGGTATGGCCAGCTTACAGGAGTTCTCCACCCTTGGAGACATTTTATTTCTTACATAAATACATGTATTTTTGGCTAAACTTAATTTCGGTAATTAAAAAATTTGTGCTGTTTGCCTTCTCGAGCATCTGTGTTGCACTAGCTACTGCTGGCTACAGAATGTGTTAAGCGAGAATTCGTCAGTGAGCTCCTTCTGATGGTTTTCAACACTTTTATTTTTTTTCTCCGCTGATTTATGACCACAACAAAGTTGAATGTGCGGGAAAACAAATTGTCTCTTCACAGAGGAAGAGGACTAGAGTTCTAGTGCCACCTATTGGAAGTAGCAATCCTAACAGTCAATGTCGACCCTTTAACGAGCCTTGTCACATGACTTAGGATACCAATAGGTGGCACTAGAGTTCTATCCTCTTCCTCTCTGAAGAGACAATTTGCATATTTCCCAGAGGAGCATTGCGGCTTTAAGTCTCCTCACCTCGACATGCTTAACATGTCACTCTCCGCAAGGAGAAACGATACTTCTTGGATCCTAGGAAAACAAAGAGACTATAAAAAGCCAAAGGGTGCAACATTTGTATTGAAACCCACCAGCAAAAATGAATTTTAGCCTTAAATACATGTATTTAAGTAACAAAAAATATTACACACATATACATATAATATATACAGTATATACACTGTACAAAAAAATAAAGGGAACACTAAAATCCCACATCCTAGATATCACTGAATGAAATATTCCAGTTGTAAATCTTTATTCATTACATAGTGGAATGTGTTGAGAACAATAAAACCTAAAAATGATCAATGTAAATCAAAATTAGTATCCATGGAGGTCTGGATTTGAAATATGGTAATACTCAAACTCAAAGTGGAAAATCAAATTACAAGCAGTCTAACTTCAGTGAAAATGCCTCAAGACAAGGAAATGATGCTCAGTAGTGTGTGTGGCCTCCATGTGCCTGTATGATCTCCCTACAACACCTGTGCATGCTCCTGATGTGGCGGCGGATGTTCTTCTGAGGAATCTCTTCCTAGACCTGGACTAAAGCATCCGCCAACTCCTGGACAGTCTGTGGTGCAATATGACAATGGTGGATGGAACGAGACATGATGCCCCAGATGTGTTTGATTGTTTTCAGGTCTGGGGAACGAGTGGGCCAGTCCATGGCATCAATGTCTTCATCTTGCAGGAACTGCTGACACACTCCAGCCACATGAGGCCTAGCACTGTCATGCATCAGAAGGAACCCAGGTGTTGTGAATTCTGCTCTTGGGCTCACTCCGGTGGTTATGAGTGGTAGTGCTGCAGTAGTTGGATCGCAGCATTTATCAGGTGTATCTATTTTTTGCAATTTGGGCTGGGCTATATAGCCTTGCTTTATCCTTTAGTCAGTGCCAGTTGTCCATTGTTTTTGGAGGATTCACATCCCTTCTGGTCTCTCCTGTTCTGCTGTGCTTTTCTTCAAAGATAAGTCCTGGCTTTGTTTTTTGCTGTCCACCTGCTGTGGACCTTATAGTTCTGTGCATTTTCATGTTTCGTCTTGTCCAGCTTTGTCTGTGAAGGATCTTTTGCAGCCTAGCTGTGTCTCTGGAGATGCAGATATACCCTCCATGTCTTTAGTCAGATGTGGTGATTTGTATTTTCTGTGGTGGATATTTTCTAGTGTTTTAATACTGACCGCATAGTACTCTGTTCTATCCTTTCTTTTTAGCTAGTATGGCCTCCTATGCTAAATCCTGATTTCATGTCTGCGTATGTCATTTCCCTCTCCTCTCACAGTCAATATTTGTGGGGGGCTGTCTATCCTTTGGGGATTTTCTCTGAGGCAAGATAGGTTTCCTGTTTCTGTCTTTAGGGGAAGTTAGTTCTTAGGCTGTGTCAAGGGGTCTAGGGAGCGTTAGGTACCCCCCACGGCTACTTCTAGTTGCGCTGCTAGGTTCAGGGTTTGCGGTCAGTACAGGTGCCACCTTCTCCAGAGTACGTCTCATTCTGCTCCAAGGCCACCAGATCATAACACCCAGGGCCCAGTCCACCTGCACATTTTATTGTAAAACCTTGAGCTTGCATCTTTTGAGGTAGCCAATCGTGGATTTTGACGGGTGTTTAAAATCATTATCCATTTGTAGAAGCCATCCTCTATTCAACTTCAGCTTTTTTACAGCTGGCATTATGTTTGCATCAAGAATTTGTTGAAATTTTATTGAATCCATTCTTCCATCTACCCGTGAAACGTTCCCCGTGCCATTGGCTGCAACACATCCCCAAAGCATGATTGACCACCCCCATGCTTATAGGTTGGGGAGATGTTCTTTTCCTAAAATTCTGCGCCCTTTTTTCTCCACACATACCTTTGATCATTGTGGCTAAAGACTTCTATTTTAACCTCATCGGTCCACACGACTTGTTTCCAAAAAGCATCAGGCTTGTTTAAATGCTCTTTTGCATTACTTTACTTCTGACGATTAATATTATGGTGAATACACAGGAGAGGTTTTCTTCTGATGACTCTTCCATGAAGGTCATATGTGTTCAGGTGTCTCTGAATAGTAGAACAAAGTACCACAACTCCAGAGTCTGCTAAATCTTTTTGAAAGTCTTTTGCAGCCATGCGGTCATTCTGATTTGCCTCTCTATCAATCCTATGAGGAGCTCTTGCTGAAATTTTGCCTGGTCTTCCATCCCTTCACCTCCACTGTTCCTGTTAACGGCCATTTCTTAATTACATTTTGAACTGAGGAAAGGGCAACTTGAAAATGGCCTTCTTATAGACTTCTCCTGCTTTGTGGACCTCCACCATTTTCAGAGTGCTAGGCAGCTACTTAGAAGAACCCATGGCTGCTGTTTTTTAGGCACAAGGATAGAGGAGGCTGGATTTTTATAAAGCTGGGAAATTTGCATCACCGGGCCTTTCCGAACGATGAGGGTATGTGCTCATGTTGCGGAAAAGTGTGCTGATTTTTCCGCACTGATTTTGGTAAATCCGCACTGCGGATTTACTGTGGAATTACCAAGGTTTTTTTTTGTGCAGATTCCACCTGCGGATTCCTATTATGGAGCAGGTGTAAACCGCTGCGGAATCCGCACAAAGAATTGACATGCTGCGGAATAAACAACGCAGCGTTTCCGGCGTTTTTTTTCCGCAGCATGTGCACTGCGGATTTTGTTTTCCATAGGTTTATATGGTACTGTAATCTCATGGGAAACTGCTGTGAATCCGTAGCGGCCAATCTGCTGCGGATCTGCAGCAAAATCCGCAACATGTGCACATACCCTGATAGTGAACAAGCCATAACCCTAACAGGCTAATTAAGGTCTGAAACCTTGGTCAAAGATATCTGAGCACACAAATCTCCCAAAAGGTGTCTAAACTTTGGCATTGGCCCATTTTCCCTTTTTGTAGATTTTTAAATGTAAAACATATACATACGTGTATATATATATATATATATATATATATATATATATATACACACACACACACACACACACTATATATATATATATATATATATATATATATATATATATATATATATATATATATATATATATATATATATATATATATACACACACACACGAATATATATATATACACACACATATATATACATATACACACACACACACATGATATATATACACACACATATATCTATAGATTTATTTATTTAGACCTTTTAGAGATCATTTGACGTTCCACTTGCTTAACAGTTCACAATACCAGTAATTTTGACCAGGGGTGCCCATACTTTTACATGCCACTGTATCATCAGCAGAAACACACAGGAATAAAATTGCACAGATCTTCGAACGCTGCCTCAAATTCAGCAACCTGTAGAATCCCATTAGTAGCAGACTGGTCATGCTGAGCCTTTTAGTCCCACAGCAGCGCCATGTAGGACTTGCAAATCCCTGGCTGATGAATATTAACATTCCACACACAAGCCGCTGACCAGAAATATTAGACATTTAATTCAAGATGCGGAAATCAATTCTGTGTGCAACCGGAATAAATCCCATTACAATAAAATCTGTCAGACTATACATACATATCATTTTTTATGTGTTTATTTCACTCACTGGAGAAACTTACCCGAGTCTTTTGCATATGTTTATCCTACTGTATATATGAAAAACAGGAACACAATCGCTTTAGGGATTTTTTTTTTTCAGCATACAGTACTAATTAAAAACTGCTTGAAAAATGGGAAAAAAAAAATCTGCAAAATGTTTTAAAGCTTTAAGTGCCAGAGAGACTTACACTGAAGTTAATCATGTGCAGCCAGGAAATATTTTGCGGAGAGATGAATTCTATTGAAGCAACATCTCAATGTAGCGAGCGCTAACCTTGCCTTATTTTCCATATTTAATGTTAAACACTAGAAGTGCATAGGAGGCTTCCTATATTAATAGAGGCAGGGTTCATTTTGGCAGTATTTCACGACGTAGCCCAAGGCCATGGGTAATGGAACATTACTCACTATGATAGCCAGATTTCTTCTGCATGGCGGTTACAGGGCAATCTTTATGAGCCAGAAGAAGCTGTTTCAGCTGCGCCACTTCATTTCTCAGCAGGGTGACTTCATTCTAGAGGTAAAGGGGAAACTTTCTCTTTAGAACCAAATGGAAGAAGTTCTCAAAGTTCACAGCAAAGTAATAACATCCATGCGGCGCCCTGACAACTCCGGAAGGAAACTTTACACAATGCACGGAAAAATACCTGACAAAAAGGATAGGAAGACAAGAGCAGAAAGTCATAGCAAACGACTGACTACGGATATTACGCTCTACTGATCCATTACACAAAACTTGATAATCCTCTAACGTTTGGGGTTTCCTTCATTTTTAGCGACAGCAATAGTGTTGCATGCACTGTTATTCTTGCTGTCAAAGTGATGGCGATATCTCCGTAAAGCATCATGGTTCATAGTAAAGGAATCTGTCAGCAGGTTTTTGCTATGTAATTTGACAGAAGCATGATGTAGGAGCACAGACCCAGATTCCAGCGATGTACCACTTATTTGGCTACTTGATGTAGTTTTGATAGAATCCCTGTTTTCCCAACTGCAGGTCTAGCAGAGCTCAGAATGCGGAGCTGTGCATAATCCCGCCCACATCCCTTATTGACAACTTCCTGCATACACTACATTGGCAGAAAGCTGCCAATCAGAGGTGGGGGCGGGGTTACACAGATTAACCTGACGGGCCTGCACGTGAGACCTGGTCAGGCAGTGATACTCTCCTGTTGATAAAACACTGATTGTATTGAAAGCCCCCAATGTATAATAAGAGGGTATCGGACGGACACTCTTAAAATACAAGTCCTACAGAAAACATGGAGTTCATGTCCAAAACAAGTATTTAAAAATATATTTTTATTAAACAATCTTGCAAAACATGACAAACATATATCATTAAAACAGCTTATCTAGGATAGGGTGCATGGAGAGCTTCTGTGTAACAACTATGGACACACAAAAACCAAATCAGGACCAGCTGGGCAGGCTGGCATCAAAGAATTAAAGCCCATTGAAGCTGTATACTGTGGCAAGAAAGTGTATAGTGCAAAAAATGAAAGTGCAAATCCTACAAGCCAGAGATCAGACTGGGGAGAGTGTGTGACACTCTACCTGTACCCTCCAGCCCAACTACACTACCCCAACAACAGCTAACAACGAAGCTCAGACGGCAGCTGGCTTACCCATAAGGCCTGCTGGTGTGGGTCCACACAGCCCCGACGCACGTTTCAGTATTAGGCTGCCGTCACACTAGCAGTATTTGGTCAGTATTTTACATCAGTATTTGTAAGCCAAAACCAGGAGTGGAACAATTAGAGGAAGAGTATAATAGAAACATATGCACCACTTCTGCATTTATCACCCACTCCTGGTTTTGGCTTACAAATACTGATGTAAAATACTGACCAAATACTGCTAGTGTGACGGCAGCCTTAAAATGTGTCAGATATATCACAGCGCCTCATGTTTGATAAATCTGGTGTGTATGTACACTATCTAGTCCAAGTTTATACAACTTATAAGTTGGCTTACTTTGTCAAATTATGGCACATCTTTTGGGGCGCATAGGCTCATATGATAAGCCACACCCCTCCCAGCCAGACCACTCCCATTTCCAGCAAAATCATTCCCCTGAAGGGCAAGATGTCGGCAGTCTCTAAAACGCACAATAAAGTCCAAGTCCTTTAAGATGGTCTTTTGGCACAAATTAGTCCAGAATTCTAGCAGTTTCAGCTTTATAAACCATTTTTACGGCTGATACACATGAGTCCACTGGACTATTCCCTATTAACAGAGGTCAGGGGAAAGAAGGATTGGGCATGTTGGATTTCAACATGCCTTATCCTCGTTCCAATGAAAGGTATAACACTGACTGGTTATATCTGATGGTAGCAACTTTTTCCCACCTTCCAATAAAAGATGCGATTGGCAGAATGTGTGTATAAATGGGAGGAATAACTGCGGCAGACAGTTATTTAAGGTGTATGGTCACCTTTACATTATACTAAACCTGCTTGATGGCGGCCAAAAAACCATCCTGCATTTATAATTGAGGTCTAGAGGTGGCGCTGTTGCTCTCATAACAAGACATGTTCCTTCCGGTATACAACAAATGATGATGCCTTAAAATAAAAGATGAGAACGTTTTCTTCTACGGCGGATGCTTTGCTGCAGATATACTGTATGTTTCTGCACAGATTTTCTAGCTGAAGTCAATATGTAGTAATCACGGCCATTCATGCTCAGGACTTCTTTAATAAGGAGTAAGTCCAAGCAAGAATCTGAACTGAGGATCACCCATAAATTCCATGTTGGTTAACACCTTATGAACCTACACAGCACACATTGCAATGCAATTTATACAGAGGTTTTCAAAGAATAGGCATTTTTAATAGGGCAAATATGGCTCTGCTCCAATGGGTTAATTTTCCCATAAAATCTTTATGAGCTGTTGAGAACTGGCTGCAAACTGAAGGTAAATCATTAGAGAAGATGGCAAATACACGGAAAGTGGAGTAGATGGTATAGGCTGGGCAGTAAAGTCAGTGCATTGCATAATTAGACTTAATCATAGATAGAAACGCACAACCTTACAATATACATGATGGAAGAAAATGGCTGAAAATTCAGAGCGATATTATGGAAGGTGAAGAACAGTGCAGAAAATGTTCACATATGTCCCTCCTTCAAGTACTCTGTCCATACCCCTTCAATTACAATGTGAGTGGTACTCACAACTTGTCCATAAACATTGTAAATCAGATAGAGCACAACCGAAAACCTAACATGGTAAGCCATGGAGCGCCTATAACAAGTGTCCTCCAGAGGGTGCGCCCAAAAATAGTGCAACCCACAAGGGTCAGCCAAAGAGTGCACCCAAAAACAGTGATAGCAAAAACACTGTGAGCCAAAGAGTGCACACACAGTGTCAGCCAAAGAGTGCACACACAGTGTCAGCCAAAGAGTGCACAGTGTCAGCCAAAGAGTGCACAGTGTCAGCCAAAGAGTGCATAGTGTCAGCCAAAGAGTGCACACACAGTGTCAGCCAGAGTGCAGTGTCAGCCAAAGAGTGCACAGTGTCAGCCAAAGAGTGCATAGTGTCAGCCAAAGAGTGCACGCACAGTGTCAGCCAGAGTGCATAGTGTCAGCCAAAGAGTGCACAGTGTCAGCCAAAGAGTGCAAACACAGTGTCAGCCAAAGAGTGCACACACAGTGTCAGCCAAAGAGTGCACAGTGTCAGCCAAAGAGTGCACAGTGTCAGCCAAAGAGTGCACAGTGTCAGCCAAAGAGTGCACAGTGTCAGCCAAAGAGTGCAAACACAGTGTCAGCCAAAGAGTGCAAACACAGTGTCAGCCAAAGAGTGCAAACACAGTGTCAGCCAAAGAGTGCAAACACAGTGTCAGCCAAAGAGTGCAAACACAGTGTCAGCCAAAGAGTGCACACACAGTGTCAGCCAAAGAGTGCACACACAGTGTCAGCCAAAGAGTGCACACACAGTGTCAGCCAAAGAGTGCACACACAGTGTCAGCCAAAGAGTGCACACACAGTGTCAGCCAAAGAGTGCACACAGTGTCAGCCAAAGAGTGCACCCAAAAACAGTGATAGCAAAAACACTGTGAGCCAAAGAGTGAACACACAGTGTCAGCCAAAGAGTGCACACAGTGTCAGCCAAAGGGTGCACACACAATGTCAGCCAAAGAGTGCACACAGTGTCAGCCAAAGAGTGCACACACACAGTGTCAGCCAAAGAGTGCAGTGTCAGCCAAAGAGTGTACACACAGTGTCAGCCAAAGAGTGCACACACAGTGTCAGCTAAAGAGTGCGCACACAGTGTCAGCTAAAGAGTGCGCACACACAGTGCCAGCCAAAGAGTGCACACAGTGTCAGCCAAAGAGTGCACACACAGTGTCAGCCAAAGAGTGCACACACACAGTGTCAGCCAAAGAGTGCAGTGTCAGCCAAAGAGTGCACAGTGTCAGCCAAAGAGTGTACACACAGTGTCAGCCAAAGAGTGTACACACAGTGTCAGCCAAAGAGTGCAGTGTCAGCCAAAGAGTGCACAGTGTCAGCCAAAGAGTGCACAGTGTCAGCCAAAGAGTGTACACACAGTGTCAGCCAAAGAGTGCACACAGTGTCAGCTAAAGAGTGCACACAGTGTCAGCTAAAGAGTGCGCACAGTGTCAGCCAAAGAGTGCACAGTGTCAGTCAAAGAGTGCAACCAAGAATAGTGTCAGCCAGAGAGTGCACTCACAACTAGTGACAGTGAGACTACCAATTAACCATGTCAGACAGAGTGTGACTATAGCTGGCCAGAGTGCACCTATAAACATAATCAGCCAGAGAATGCAGACAATACTAGTGGCACCAGGCGAATGTGGCTACAGTGTTCACCCAAGTGACCCATAACAAGTGTCAGGTAGAAAGTGCACACATTATTAGTATCAGCCAGAAAGCACACACACAAATAGCGTCAGCCAGCATGTGTGCCCATAAACATTGCCAGTCATTGTGCACCTACAAACTGAGAGTGCTCCTATAAAGTCAGCCTGAGCGTGCGCCTATTAAAACTGTCAGACACTGGGCGTATAAACAGTTGATGCCCAAAAGATACCATTCAAAGTATACGCTAATTAAAGGGAATCTGTCACCAGGTTTTTGCTGCCCCATCTCTAAGGAAGTGACCTGCTGACGTTGATCAATCTTGAGCAAAAGGTGTTATGAAGGGGAAAAAATGAACACACTATAAATCAGCTTAGAGAAGGTTTTCTCCTGTGTGAGACATGTAATGACGGACTGCCCTGCTCTCTGAAGGGACTCTGTAGTACAGAGCAGAGCTATTACAACTACTTCCAGCTTTCATCTCAGGACAGTCAGTATTTCCCTTCCCCCCAGACTGACTGCTGTGAGATGAAAGTGTTTGTAATCACACTTAGCTCTGCTTTATGCTACACAGTAAGTGCAGATATCACTGAGGACAGCTGTCTGCCATTAAATGTCTCGCATAGGAGAAAGTCTGCACTAAGCTTACAGAGAGAGAGTTCTCTTTTTTGATCCACTGCATGACGCCTCCTAATTATGATTGATCTACCTCATATAGGGGAAAAAGTACATGACCGTTGGATTTATCATAAATTCTAATCTAAACTGTATAAGCTAAATAACTTTATAAGGTCTTCTTTAAAGGGACTGGACTGTGGCCAAGTGGTCTACTCTTGGCTAATCAGGCTACGAGGGGACTCCAATATTACATATCTTGTGTGGCTATATCTGTATGTTTTCCTATATGGTCAAAATCAGGGGACAATTAGAAGAATTCCAACATGGATGTCGCATGTCACCCCAGAGGGAAACATTAAGGGCACCTACTAGATGGAATAATGTGGCTATTTTAAATAGGCTTCGTGGACGACCCCAAGTGCGGCCCTCGCCCAACACCTACTGTGGCGGTTAATGTCAGCCATCTTTATATAATTTTAGGGAACCCTTTTATGTTCTTGGATGATGTTATTTAGCTATATTAGATATTGAGGATTACTTTTTTTTCCAGCTTAGTTTACAAGTTTACCGTCATTATCGCGGCTCTAAAATTCCACTTATAACTTGTTTCTCCAATACAACAGGTTTTTTTTTTTTTTTTTTGGGGGGGGGGGGGATAGTTATTAATTTATTAATAAGCTTTGCTTTATTATACAGATAAAGTGCTAGAATTATCTTGTTGGCTCGCGGTTATATCAGCTAGCTCTATATTAGCGGGTGATTTAGATTGAAGGTTTCAGTAAATCAATTATGTTGGCGGAGGACGCAATCATTCTTGTTCTGGTCTACTGCCCCAGTAATATAAATGTAAAAAAATATATATATAACTAATATAAATGTTGTCAAAACGAAGTGTGATAGTGGCACCATTTATCATGTGCGCGTCGTTTTTACGTAGCGCTTATTATATAACTATAAAGTAACAAATAACTAGAATAAATAGGAGTTGTTCTACCCTGCGTGTTGGGCTATCGGAGTCATAGGGATGTGTGCAGCCGGCCGCCGTCATCAACTGGAGAAACCCAATGTCTACTGTAACTCATCGGGTGCTGGGGGGCCTGTTGTGTGAAGGATCCAGAACAGAGCCTTATATATGGCAAAAATGATCTCTCCTGACACATCAGTTTTAGAAGACATTTAAAGGGGTATTATCCTTATCATAAATGGGTAAAACTGCAAATAATCCACTTTCTCAAGAAAAAAGGGATTTTTAACTCTATAATTTGCAGCTCGTTGTCTAGATTTCCTAGGAAAAGCATGCAGCATTTGTAAGCGCTTTGCTACAGAGCTTGTAAGTGCTGCTCTGAAGCCGGCAGGATCCCCGGCGATCTACCGACGTTGCAAAGGCAAATCTGTCCCTGCTTGCAGCATAGGAAAAAAAAAGCACGCAGTTCGGACCAGCAGCGCGACCATGCCGCTGGTCTGAAAGGTCAATTGTCATGGACGTACCACTCTCTGGCAAACAGCAAGCCAGAAAACTGGTGAGTGACATGCTGCTCAAGATAAAAAATGAAAAAAGCCCTTTAAAGCCCCCGGAGCACTTTTTTTTTTTAGAGTTCTGATCCTTTATTAGTCCTCCTGGAAACATATTAATACATGAACAACTGGATACTACAGTTTCCTTGTCCCAGCGTAACACAGGACACACCTTATTGACAAGGAGAACTATATATGTTGTTAAATTTTTCAATTATTTCCAGGAGGAACAACAGAGGGATGGTGCAATGCAAAATTCTAAGAAAAAGGTACCCAGAATTAACGCGCACGTCAAGAGTACTTTTTGGGTGACAACCATTGTGACTACCACCGTAGCAAGCCCTTTAATTTGCCTACCAAGAATCCTGGATGGCAAATCTGCCAGTAAATTACGCTCCACTCCAATGTACGAGCATGGGCAACTAGAGAGAAATATGCCATTCACATGTATGAAGAATAAATGTAGTAAAAAAGTAAATATCTGAGATATTAAAAAAACCCAGAATGTCCAATTGTTATTGTATTTTCTGGATGTTTGAGGCTTCTTTAGCCTAACGGACGATTGACTAAATGGCCGATTGTCGCCCGATTTCACCTGACGATCACAGGCATTTTGTTAAACATGTCTCCAGGTAAAACAGATTTTCTTAGTAACGTATGAAATCCATAAGAAAGGCTTTCCTGTTACGCCAAGCACAATCCTGGGGTGAAGTGCACCGCGTCCGAGAAGAAAACAGGTCATGGTCTAAATTGCCATGAGAAAGGCCCGAACCTCCAAACATATTACTTTTACTATTAAATGCAACGTAAAAGTAATCATGGGTCATTACTGCCCACTATGCTCATCAGCGCTGCCAGCATGTCAAGTGAAGAGTTATTAAGGGGAGCGCAGGATTGATTAATGCGCTCACATAAAGAACACTTTAATTATTTCTGTGACATTCAATTTTCTTTACAAGTCATTCTGTTCTTCACAGCCGACGGTTCTGCTGTTGGCAGACAGAAAGATTTCGTTCTCCTGAAATCACCGCCAGGGCGGGCATTTTAACCCCTTACAGCCTGGCAGGCAAAAAGCGCCTCTAGGCACGAATATATATGCATTATAATGAGTGAGGGACTCTTACTGCAGGAATGGATCAGACTTTTTCTTTTTTTTTTTATCGCATAGATAGATTTTTTTTATAACTACCGATTTTCATTTTTTTCTGATTTGATAAATGTCTAGCTGTACTAGTGGTCCATTTGAGAAAAAAGGATCGTGCATGTCAAAATCCAGCATGCCCCATCCTTCTTTCCTCAAATCGGTCTATTCACGTTTAGGGACTGAGATAAGAGGCCCATTCTAGGTTTAGTTTTGGGTATGCCTGACTATAATGCAGCTTTATCTTTTTACCACTGATTTAATTTTGTGCATTTCATTGCACCAACATACTATAGATCTGACTTTCAGAATTGTATTGTAAATAACTTAATGAATATACATATGTGTATATACGGTACATACATTTGGTGGCTACCCCTAGTATTGTTTTCTTTATTATTTTGTGTCTCTCATCGGCCTCCCCTTGCTTTTATTGCTTCTTGACTTTAAATTAACTTTTCATTTTTATTGAATACCTGTGTGCTTCAATTAAATATTTACTGTTTATATACATTAGTTTAATTTCTGTTTATTATGGAGTAACACTTATATGATATTTTATTATTGTTATTTTCATCTTCGGCATGTGCTGCAGATTGTAGAAGATACTTGATGTAAGATGCCAGGGCCTGCACAACCACAGAGAAGCAGAGGACTGGTCGACTACCTTTAAAAGTGGCTGACCACCACAAGGATATTGATGACATATCTTCAAGGTGGATCACAAATACCAGGTCGGGGTCAGTCTGACACTCGGCACTCCCACCAATCACTTTTTATGGAGTTGAGCTGGATTCTAGATACAACCCACGGACATGTTGCGTAAAAAAAACGCCAGAAGAAAGCGCCAATGTTTTTCTAATCCTCTATACTCTCACATTTTGACATAAGTCATAAGAAGTTCTAAGTTATAAATGTAAACTTTTAACAGGCAGTCATTATTTAAGCTGCAAATGACAATATGTAGTAATTTTCAGTCCATGCTAATGATTAAGAATGGAGATTTGTGCTCTAGTAGATATAGATGCTAAAAGAGTCATCTATGTACTGATCTGATGAGATTTTATAAAATATACCAGCATAGCGGACAATTACATGCATTTGTCATTTCACCCAAAAATCATGGTGTAAGGTTGCAGCAGAACGTGTCCTGCGTGGAGTGTATGTGTCACCAAGGCCTTGGTGATGTTAAACCTGGAAATAAGGCTCCAGTAAGTGCTGAGAGGTTGGTTTAATGGAGCAGCATGGGTCCAGGTTTCAGGAATGGCTCGCAGAAGATGGGTGGGACCGGTCGTTCCCATCCTCCAATCTGACAGGTGCAGCTGATTTAAAAGTGCAGGTGAGCTGTTCACAAGAGGCTGTGTGTGTAAGGGAGAAAGACCTTGTGTGTGCTGCGCAGACCCTGCAAAGGTTTGAGTGTAGAGGTGGAAACACCTTTCAGACTTTGGTCTATGGGAACCTGATTGGAGTATATGAACTATTTGTTATGTTCTTCCTTTGTGTGCTGGAGAAGGCACTTGTTAGTTTTCCTTTGGAAGACTTTTGGACTTTAACAAATATTCCTGTTTGATTAAGAAACTGCTTCCTGTTCCTACCTCACGTGCTGCCAAAGATTGGAATCCCCACAATGGTCACGCAGCTCTCACCCTCTACAACAAATTAACACTGCTTTGTATGCACATGCCATCTTTTATATCCAGGAACTGTCCCAGATTCTCATGCTCTGTAACATGTTCTTCACTCATTTACAGTGAGCAGTTGTTCTTCATCAGCATCCTGCCAGCATTAATGGTGCAGGACAACCGCCTCACTGTCCAGCATGCCCTTTTTCCGACATTGTTCAGGGACATGCCTGCCTTGAACTGAACTGAAAACCTGCCTCTCTGTGATGCTTTTGTGCAGGAAAGCAACAGCAGAGTGACAAAGACCTGTCCCCACATCTGTAAAGGGACGAAAATCTGCCCCCACTTCCCGCTGAAAGACAAAGGTCCACCCCATCGTCCTGTGGAGACAAAAAAAACACCCCCACTCCCTTTATAGAGACGTAGACCCACCCCCTTCATGTACAAAGACCCACCCCCATTTCCTTTAGAACGACAAAGACTCACCCCCTTCATGTATATAAACCCACCCCCACTTCCTGTCAAGACAAAGACTCGCCCCACTTCCTTTAGAGCGACAAAAACTCACCCCCTTCATGTAGAAAGATTCACCCCTACTTCCTGTAGAGAGACAAAGCCTCACCCCTACTTGCTGTAGAGACAAAGCCTCACCCCTACTTCCTGTAGAGACAAAGCCTCACCCCTACTTCCTGTAGAGAGACAAAGCGTCACCCCTACTTCCTGTAGAGACACAAAGCCTCACCCCTACTTCCTGTAGAGACACAAAGCCTCACCCCTATTTCCTGCAGAGACACAAAGCCTCACCCCTACTTCCTGTAGAGACACAAAGCCTCACCCCTACTTCCTGTAGAGACACAAAGCCTCACCCCTACTTCCTGTAGAGAGACAAAGCCTCACCCCTACTTGCTGTAGACACAAAGCCTCACCCCTACTTCCTGTAGAGACAAAGCCTCACCCCTACTTCCTGTAGAGACAAAGCCTCACCCCTACTTCCTGTAGAGAGACAAAGCCTCACCCCTACTTCCTGTAGAGACACAAAGCCTCACCCCTACTTCCTGTAGAGACACAAAGCCTCACCCCTATTTCCTGCAGAGACACAAAGCCTCACCCCTACTTCCTGTAGACACAAAGCCTCACCCCTACTTCCTGTAGAGACACAAAGCCTCACCCCTACTTCCTGTAGACAAAGCCTCACCCCTACTTCCTGTAGAGACACAAAGCCTCACCCCTACTTCCTGTAGACAAAGCCTCACCCCTACTTCCTGTAGAGACACAAAGCCTCACCCCTACTTCCTGTAGACAAAGCCTCACCCCTACTTCCTGTAGACAAAGCCTCACCCCTACTTCCTGGTGAAAGACATTCTGCAGTGATTTCTGGCCAACAAGATAACAGAAAATGTGAATTGGCACACAGTACATTTTGCACATTTACAGCTCTGGCAAAAATTAAGAGACGACTACATCAAAACCCTGTCATGGGCAGCCCAATCTCCAGACCAGAACCCCATTGAAAACCTCTGGAATGTAATGAAGAGGATGATGGATAGTCACAAGCCATCAAACACAGAAGAACTGCTTACATTTTTGTACCAGGAGCAGTGTGAAAGACTGGTGGAAAGCATGCCAAGACGCCTGAAAGCTGTGATTAAAGATCATGGTTATTCCACAAAATATTGATTTCTGAACTCTTCCTGAGTTAAAACATTAGTATTGTTGTTTCTAAATGATTGTGAACTTGTTTTCTTTGCATTATTTGAGGTCTGAAAGCACTGGAGTTTTTTTTTTTTTTTTTAATTTTGACCATTTTTGTTTGTCAGAAAAAAATACAAAATGTTTTTCTTGGAAATTCGGAGATGTTGTCAGAAGTTTATAGAATAAAAGAACAATTTACATTTTAATCAAAAATATACCTATAAGAGAAAAATCAGACAAACTGAACATGTTGCAGTGGTCTCTTAATTTTTGCCAGACCTGTATATCATTACAGCAGTTAGTCATTCAGGGTTAATATACATTTCATTCATATTATTGCTGAATTACAGCAATGGGATTTCTCAGCCTGTCAAATACTTCTACTTTCTCTGGGTTTTGAACCTGTGTTACGTGCCATGTTTCTTAGCGGGTCTGGCACTGTGCTGAGGAGTTCCTTGTCTTTGGGACAATGCTCTACACAAACAGCTCATCTCAAGTTGCTGACGGTGAACTCACTAAAAAATCCAAAAATAAAGGAGAATACCATTGTTCTCTAGGAATGACAGGGTTAACCCTTGTAGGGCTCTTAAGTAACCATATGGCTCTTACAAGATTTCCACATCGTGCTAGAATTTTTATTGGCAACAGCTTGTCTGTTTTACTCCTTAACGTTTGTACGACCTCAAAACCGCAAGGTTTAAATTAAAAGTTCGAGCTTCTCTGAAGAATGTAGCAGCCTCCCAAGAAGCCAGAGGGTGATGGCAGCCAAATCCTCAGCCTCTGGGTTCTTCTATTTCAATGTGCAAACAAAACAATTTCAATCCTGGCTGTATATACTAATGATTTCAGGAACAACAATCTCCACCCTTAGGCTATGTGCACACGTAGGAAATGTGGTGCAGAATTTTCTGAACTAAATCTGCATCTCCTGGCAGAATCCGCAGGTGTGCGTGTTTTATGCATTTTTAGTGCGGAAATGATGCGGATTTTGTGCAGTTTTTACCACTTCAGATTTCTATTAATGGAGGGGTGCAGAAACCCTGCAGAAACGCACAAAAGAAGTGACATGCACTTTGAAATCTGCAGCCTTTCTGCGCGGATTTTTCTGCACCATGTGCACAGCTTCTTTTTTTCACATTGATTTACATTGCACTGTAAATCACAGTGCATATCTGCAGCAGAAAAATCAGCTGCAGAACTGCACTAATTCTACACTAAATCTGCATCGTGTGCACATACCCTTAGGCTGGTTTCACACTTGCGTTTTAAAACGCATGCGTTTTTTAAAAAAACGCATGGTGGAAAAACGCATGTAAACGCGTGCAAACGCTGCATTTTTTAGACGCATGCGTTTTTGGATGTGGTGAAAACAACGCGGCGTTTTGACGCGTTTACATGCGTTTTTTCATGCGTTTGCGTTTTTTAAACGCATGATGAGAAGTGTGTGTCAGCTGCCAGTCATCAAAATCAAGTAAAAATCCCACTATAAACAGAAAAAGCTAGGGTTAGGGATCCTAACCCTAACGGGATCCTAACCCTAACCCTAAAGGGATCCTAACCCTAACCCTAGGGATCCTAACCCTAGGGATCCTAACCCTACCCCTAAAGGGATCCTAACCCTAACCTTTAGGGTTAGGATCCCTAGGGTTAGGGTTACGATCCCTAGGGTTAGGGGTAGGGTTAGGATCCCTAGGGTTAGGGGTAGGGTTAGGATCCCTTTAGGGTTAGGGTTAGGATCCCTTTATCACCTTTATGGTGGGGGGTGGCATATTAGTGTGTTTTCTGTTTTTTTTTCTATAAAAACGCATGCGTTTTTAATGCAACCAAACGCATGTGCTTAAAAACGCATGCGTTTCCATTGACTCCAATGCATTTTTTGCCGCAAAAAACCCGCATACGAACACATGCGTTTTTTTGCATAAAAAAAAAACGCCTCTGAAAATTACTACATGTTGCATTTCTGCAAAAGAACGCATGCAGCAAAAAAACGCATGCGGTCAAAAACGCGACCAAACGCGTATAAAAAAAACGCATGCGTTTTTAATGTTAAACATAGGAAAAAAAACGCATGCGTTTTTTTGCGGTACAAACGCTGCAGATAAAAACACAAGTGTGAAACCAGCCTTAGACCTTCTTCCACTGATTCGCTTTAAATCGACTTTAAACATTGAGAAGATTGGCTTTATTTATGTCATGCATTGCTTTTCTTCTCCATTAACATCCAAAGCAAGAAAATATTACGTGTTACATGATTGTTACACAATTACAGCTGCACTGAAAGCTCATCAAACTTTCAAAATCAACCAGCTAAAATACTATGTTTACTTTAGGTGTGACTGGAGGAAGAAAGTATGATATTAAGCAATATTTTTTGTGAAGACTGACAGCGCTCCGAGCGCTGCCCTACTTGAGTCGCCAGTCCTGCACGATCACACTGACATGCAGGAGACAAACAGGCTTATACACAGTGTGGATGCGTTCTCATCCCGCTCTCCTGTCTGCAGCAAGCAGGAGCTGCAGACAGGAGAGAAGGATAAGAACACCCCCACACTGTCAGTATGTGTATACGAGCTTGTTTGGCTCCTGCAATGTCAGTACATACGGGCTCTCAACCCTCTCGCCTATCTGCAGTGCACGTACGTCACTGTGAGTCTGTGTGCAGTGAGTAGATGCTGCAGACAGGAGAGAAGGATAAGAACGCCCCCACACTAAAGGTACCTTCACACTGAGCGACTTTAGAACGATAACGATAGCGATCCGTGACGTTGCAGCGTCCTGGATAGCGATATCGTTGTGTTTGACACGTAGCAGCGATGAGGATCCTGCTGTGACATCGTTGGTCGGAGCTAGAAGGCCAGAACTTTATTTCGTCGCTGGATCACCCGCTGTCATCGCTGAATCGGCGTGTGTGAAGCCGATTCAGCGATGTCTTCACCAGGGTAAACATCGGGTTACTAAGCGCAGGGCCGCGCTTAGTAACCCGATATTTACCCTGGTTACCATTGTAAATGTAAAAAAAACCAAACACTACATACTTACATTCCGGTGTCTGTCGCGTCCCCCGGCGTTCTGCTTCCCTGCACTGTGAGCGCCGGCTGGCCGTAAAGCAGAGCACAGCGGTGACGTCACCGCTCTGCTTTACGGTCGGCGCTTACACAGTGCAGGGAAGCAGAACGCCATTTTTCTGCCCAACTAAACAAGTAAAATCTATATTGCAAGTATTTTATAAGGGGCAAGTCCTTATAGTACTGTATAAGAAGTAGAAATTGTGTTTTGAGAGCTACTGACTCCCTTTAAAAAAATAAACGCAAGATGAAAACAATTTTGAACAGAAAAGTAACATTCCTTAATATGGCAGTGGAATAGTCACTTAAATCTAAAAAGAATACGTTAATCATTCCTTTATAGGAAGGACTAATAATAGAGAGGAGCGAGGACTAAAATGCTCAGGTGCTCGTTACTTGAACCAAGCAATTTCTAATGCTCGGGTGCTCGTTTCGAGTAACGAGTATAATGGGAGTCAATGGGAAATCCGAGCGTTTTTCCAGCAGACCCTACACGGAGGTCTGGCAGGGCAGTGAAAATGCTCAGATGAATGGAAAAAGTGCTGAATGGAAGGACAACAGCATGGCAGAGACCCATGGAATCATCTTTGACTCCCAGTTCGCTGCTGAGAATAAAAGTGGCACACTTTTACTCCACTTTACGGACTGACAAAAAAAATTCAAAAATCGACAAAAAGTTAGGAGTTTACAGGAAAAAAAAATTTAAGAAACATTTTTTTCTGCATCATGACTTGACTTGTAGATAAGGCTAAATTGAAAAAGGATTTAAAAAAAATAAATAAAATTTAAGTAAACCAAAATTTAATTTTTTTCATAAAAAAATTGGAAATTTCAGTGTAATTTATGAAGGAAGTGCCAAAATTAGGGATTCAGATATATTGTGTATTAAATATAATGGAGGGCGTCATACAAATTCTGTTCAAATTGTCGTGTAGTGGTACACCTAGGCTCATAAAGGCTATGCACAAAATACAAATCCTGCCCAAAATTATACCTTGAAGGGTGCCTCATAAAAAAATTTCAGAAAGTGTTCTTGTGGTACCTATAAACTCATAAAGGCTTTGCACAAACTGCAGAGACATGAAAAAAATTATAAGTAGGGTCATCCATAGACTCTGGAATGTAACACCTGGGAGCCTCATTCAACTATTGAACATTAAAAACACTTTATGTGCTGCTGTCATCGGGTGGTGTGGAAAAGTGGGGTTTAATCCAGGCTTAGTTCATTGTTATCAGAGTAAACATTTCAGCACTTTTTGTTGACCGGTGAAAGTACGTGACTGTTATGACACATTAAAAACCTGCTTAGACAAGACGCTAGCAGCAGGGCAGCACAATACCTTCAATGCATAGAGGGACAGCTCATGGTAGGTGTCCAGCTTTGAAACCCAATAGGTGAAAGTTCAGCAGAATTAGGGAGCACGCTGGTTTTGTTGACGAGGTAATGCGTGATCATCTTTAAAAAATTGTTCCCTCCTTGTTAAAAATACCCAGTTATCAGGGAATGGACGATGGGAGGGTGTCATGAAACTGGCCCAGGCATTTGACAGTGTACCCCTGCATCTGCTGTGTGCCTCCCTTGCCCCTCTTCTTTGGTTGGGCAAGGAAACGTGCCCCCTGCCGCTAAAGTTGTCTAATGGGAATTTATTCAACATATTTTCCACAATGGCCTACTGGTTTTAGAAGCCATCTCTCCCTCAGTAAGGAGAGCTGCAAAGTTCTCCATGTAGCGTGGCTCGAGCAGGGTGAACAACCACTACTCTTTTTACTGCAAAAAGAATGTGGTATGAGGGTCCCTACAGCCAACACTTCATTGCCTCCACCATGATAACTACTCTCCTTCTCTTCCTCCTCATTCCCCTTCACAGCCCGTCCGTGTAGGTTAGACGGCATGAAGCTTTTGTGGGTACTAGCCTCTTTTATGCCATCACATACCATAGAAGAGAAGCAGGACAAAAGGCACAGCTGTATGACCTCGGGTTGATGAAGCTGCACAGAGAGAGTACTGAGGGACCAAATTTGTACACCTGTAGGAGCAGGCCAATACACACACACACACACACACACACACACACACACACACACACATATATATATATATATATATAAGATTTTTTTTTTTTTATTTAAAACCAACAAAATTTCACACAAACCAAGTTCTACAGTATATGTGACAATATTCAATTTTTGAACAACCAAATTTCTAAACCTGTAGCAGCCCAATTTTTTGACTTGTTGTGAAGGTTATATACCACCAAAATGTACCCCAGAACGCGTAACACTATGGATGAACAATAGAACTCCGAAAATTTCTTGAAAATTTTTTTTGATGGCTATATACCACCGAAATGTACCCCAGAAAACATAGTACTCTATGGATGAGTAATTGAATGAAGATGATTTTTTTTGTGCTTTTTTGAGCGCTATATATCACCGAAATATACCTCAGAAGAAGTAATACACTATGGATGAGTAATTGATGTCAGAATTATTTTCCAATGCTTTTTTTTTGTTTTACATACCACCATAATGTAACAATAGCTGCATTCAACTGTGTGGATGACTAATTGAATCCAGAAAAATGTATTTAAAGTAAATATTTTTAAAGCGTAGTTGCTGTACTCCTACACTCATAAAGGCTTTGCACAAAGTATAAAGCCAGGAAAAAATTATAACAAGGGTAATACAGTAATCCTCTTCAGGTGTCCGCTTCTTCTTCTCCTTCCTCAGGAAGCTGGGGGGACTGCCTCTATCTGAATTCTGGAACCCGATTTCCAGGTGCTTGGGCTGTAAGTGACCCGGCTTCTGGTAATGCCAGAGCCCCCGACATATAAAAATGGTCGACAGCCCCCTGTGTCATCCGCACCATCGCCTGTTCCCACATAGGATATGGGGAACCCCAAGGACAGTATAATCTCCAGGGAGTGTAGTAGCCCCATCTCAAGCCCCACTGAGGAGATTCTCCCAGACCCGTTCATTCCTCAAGAAGGGTTCATTCTGCTCCCTTCCTTCTGGGAACAAAACCACCGCATACCAGTGATGTTGACCCTCCGTTTTGAGGAAGGTGACCCTGGCCCCAGCCGTCAGCTTTTGCAGCCTTTGAGGCAAGTGATCCTTCTCTACTGCCCGATGGTTGAACGAAATATGATGACGGGTCCAATCTCTTCGATGGACCCCCTTCTGTGCTGCTGGTCGTACATAACGACCACCCCCCAGGATGCCAACCATCGGTACCTTGAGGCTAGCGGGCCCGATGGCATTTCTCCAGCCCTAGTCCTGGCTTGCCTCCTTGTCTCTTCCGACCAGTCTAGACTCCGCAGTTCGCTCACCAGTTCCTGGATTCTGGCTCTCCCATCCACAGTCCGCAGGAACCCCAGCGGTGAAGGCTGCGGCCTGGGATCGGGACTTGGTGGTTCCAGGAAAACTACTGGATGAGGACCACAGGCTCCTTTGACCTCTGCTGTTGCGCAAGCTTCCTCTGGCTCCAATATTCCTCCGGTCACTATCTCAGAAGTCTTGCGTAATTCTGCCATCTTTGTCGCTCACTATGGATGACTAACTGAACACAGAAAATTATTTTAAAGCTTTTTTGAAGCGTTATATATCACGGAAATGTACCCCAGAGCACAGAATACTGCATGGGTAAATAATTTAATTGACAAAAATTTTTCAATGCTTTTTTGGTGTTATATAACAGCAAAATGTACCACAAAGCATGTCATTCTCGATGGATCACAATATATTACATTTTTTCACACACACACACACACACACACACACACACACACAAAAAACAGCAACTGCCGCAGCCATAGATATAGCAACGGACTGCAAAGCCCTAATCCCTGCCTACAGATTTCAGCCACTGTCCCTACTCCTACCTCTAGACTAAGGGTATGTGCACATGTCAGGATTTCTTGCAGAAATTTTCCTGACAAACACCGGACATTTCTGCCAGAAATCCGCATGCGCTTTTACCACGATTTTACTGCGTTTTTGACGCGTTTTTTGTGCGTTTTTTCCCAAATGCATAGAATTGCGGGAAAAACGCAGAAAATCCGCAAAAATAATGAACATGCTCATTTTTTTTACCGCAATGCGTTTTTTTTGCGGAAAAAAACGCATCCATGTGCACAAAACATGCAGAATGCATTCTAAATGATAGAGTGCATAATGTAAAAAAAACCTGAACGTGTGCACATAGCCTAAATGTAGAATGTATGTGACACAAACATCAAAGTAAAGATTAGCCCTTATAAGAGCTTTTAGTCTGATGGTTCAAATTCAGCACCAGTATCAACACTTCAGGAGTCTGATTCGTTATACTGTGCACACACAGGCATGGACAAGCACGCTCTCCCTCCAATACGAAGTGTCACAGAGTTTTGCAATGGAGTCAGTTTGCCAAGCCTCACGGCGCCTGTTTTTTTGTAAACCATGATTACGTCAATCACAGTAATGCCACTACGAAGATGGCTACAGTCTTACAGTGACTGGCAATAAACATAAGGATGAATGACCTTGGGGAATTCAAAACATCCAACACCGCGGAGACACCATCACGTGTTTCTCAACGCAAGCAATAAATAGCCAGGTCTTTCACCGGGAAGGAACAACCATGGGAAGGGCAGCATCCATAAAGGAAAACCACCTATGCCAAAACATGGTATCCATCCACAGACAGCTGTTTCGGGGTATTTGCCCCTCATGGGGGCAGTGTTCTGGATCACTGCGTTGAGAAACACGTGATGGTGTCTCTGCGGTGTTGGATGTTTTGATCTCCCCGAGGTCATTCATCCTTATGTTTATAGTCCTTTTACTAGGTACTGCTCCTAATAGCCAGTTTCCAACTCCACACTGATGAGGGGCAAATACCCCGAAACAGCTGTCTGTGGTATTCTCATTGATAGCAGCCGAGGCTGTAAGTGTTTGGATCTCTGCTCATTGAGAAATTTTGAACATTTTGCTTCCATTTTTTCATTATTTGCATATCAGTAACAAGTCTATCCATCCTGTGATTTCCCCAATTCTGCAACTTTTAGTTTTCACTGTTGCAATTTCAATGCTGAGAAGTATATTTTGGGATAGACAATTCTGCTGCAGCTGCATCCCCTTCCTTCCCCTCCTCCTCATTTACTTTTCTTCTATAGGGTGTGTTCACACCATGACTCATAACTTTTATTCTGTACTCTGCCACGCTTTCCCATACAGAAGAACACAGTGGAATAAGTATACCGCATAGGGTACATTTCTTTTACTATGGGGGTCAATATACGGTCTGCATACATCAGAGGTACAAGTTGGGCAATATTCCCAATGTAAACGTAAAAAAATACATTTTGCAGAAACTTCAGCCTTTACGTCAAAGTTCATACATAACCTGGGAAAACTTTAGTTAGAGCAGATGAACAGTACCAGATAGTGGTTAGTATTCATTCCACTTATGCATATGATAACTAACGGTCTTCTGTCCCTGGGGTAATTGTATACACAAGGTCATCACTGGAAATATTAATTATACGTATGAATGTCTATTCTGCAATATTCGGATGGTCTGCTGTCCATCATCTAGCGGCAGTGAGCTTGGCACTACCGACGTGGTGAGAGTAATGTGATAGGCAGGACCATCGCCTATGGATATTTCAGAGTCAGTGACATATAAAGCAGGACCACGTGGACCCCTAACCGTGGCTCCCATGTGCCCTGTATGTGCAACGTGACAACTCCCAGCAGAGCCTTTCACACCTCTTTAAATTCTGGGTCTGGCACCAATGTGTTCTCAGATTCTGCTACCACTGCACATATAAGAAAAAAATGTTGGGGATGTGGAAGCCTTTGGGCATAAAAAGAAAAAACCTTGGCTTTGACAAAGAAAGTAAATTACGGTGCGAGAAAAACACTGATGGAGCCAATTGGTATCGCATGACAAAAGCGACGTGAGGAAACAGGCTTTGCACTGAACACTTTCTTTACATTGAAACCATCTAAGAATTTAATAGGGTTTCACAACCATGACATTTAGGATAGGGGATATGTATATAATCAGTGGGACCCTCAGTAATCACTTTAACAGGGGTCAAGAGTCCTCTGTTCCTCCTCACACGGCCATCTTATTCCACATCATTAGGACTGACAAAGACGGCCGCACATTGTACAGAGCTGCCTTCATCACTCTCATAGACTATGATGAGCAGGAATCTGCATGCTGAGGGTCTCCAGGTGATGATACATCCATCAACTACTATACGGATAGGTGATAAATGTATTATACAACCAGAACCTGGCGCTGACAGCAGCAACTGGAGCTAGCTCCGATAGCTGCTGTTTACCATCTAAATGCCGCAGTCACTCACCAACAGGGGCCCTTAAGGGTCACGTTCTCCTCGGTGCGCCAATTTTTTGGGCCCTCATCGGCCATGATGACAATCGTACCTTGGAGAATACTGAAAGTCTCCTCAACCTCCCACACACTGAAATTGCTAAATCAATGGAATAAATTTTACGAGGTTGTTCACTACTTTTTCATTGATTACTAGTGATGAGCGAATATACTCGTTGCTCGGGTTTTCCTGAGCACGCTCGGGTGATCTCTGAGTATTTGTAAGTGTTCGGAGATTTAGTTTTCATCGCCACAGCTGAATGATTTACAGCTGCTACCCAGCCTGAGTACATGTGGGGGTTGCTTGGTTGCTAGGGAATCCCCACATGTATTCAGCCTGGCTAGTAGCTGTAAATCATGCAGCTGCGGCGATGAAAACTAAATCTCCGAGCAGTTACAAAGACCACCCGAGCGTGCTCGGGAAAACTCGAGCAACGAGTACACTCGCTCATCGCTATGATTACCTATCCATAAGGAGAGGTCATCAATGTCTGATCAGTTGGGGTCCGACACCCGGCACCTCCGTCGATCACCTGTTCTCAGTGTCCTTGGTGGCCGGCACTGCTCAACTGTGGAGCTGCTCCTTCTTATGATAGTGGCCATGGCAGGGTACAGCACATCCTCCTCATATTCATATTAATAGGATGCGGATGTGCAGTACCCTGCCGTGGCCACTATCATAAGAAGGAGCAGCTCCACAATGAAGCAGTTCCAGCCGGCGGCCGCCACCGGGACCAGCTGATCAAGGAGTGGGGGATGGGGGCCGGGTGTTGGACCCCAAACGATCAGACATTGATGACCGATCCTAAAAAAAAGTAGTGGACAATCTCTTTATGGTATTGCAGTATATGATCAACTGATCAAACTCAGGTCAAGTAACCTTATCACCCTTATTTCCCTAATTTAAAAAAAAAAAAAATGTAGAAAAAACCCAAAACATATTTGGTATCACATGTCCACAAAATTCAGATATATATATCAAAACATAATGATATTTATCCTGTACAGTAACGCCATAAAGCACACACCAAAATTGCTCTTGTATATTTGCTTCACTTCCCCCAAATAATGCAGTAAAAAGCAATCAAAATATTGTACGCAACATGCAATCATACCAATAAAAACTACAGTTTGCTATGCAAAACAACAATCCAGCAACAAAGTTCTTTGAGGAAGAAGTTTTAAAAAGTTATGGATCAAAAAAAAAATAAATAATACAAATAGTTTTTACAAATTAGTTAATTTTTTCTTAACAACTAATATATATAAATATATATATATATATATATATATATATATATATATTAAAAAAATTAACATGTTCGCTTATGCTGTAATTGTGCTGACCTGAAGAATAATGTTGCCCTGTAATTTTTGCTGCTCAATAAACAACCAAAAAAACAATAGCAGAAAAGTATTTTTTTTTTCATCATTTCACCACACTTGGAATTGCTTGGCCTATTTTTTTAGCACATTAGATAGTAAATTGAACGGTGTCTTTCAAAACTGCAACTTGTACCACAAAAAAACAAAAACGCTCTACTATGGGTGAATCAGAAGAAAAAAAGTCATATCACATGGAAAAAGGGGAAGGAAAAAAAAATAAAAAAAGTAAATGCAGAAATGAAAACTGGCTGTGGTGGGAAGGAGTTAAATGCAGTGGTGACTGAGCATGTGTTGTGCTGCCCCATTAAAGTCTATGGAACTGATGGAGCCGCTAAGCACAGCGCTATGCTGCCTCCGTTATCACCAAACGATGGCACGCATCCTCGACCGCCGTGCCAATCCAACAGCCTCTAACGGCAATCGTACAGTATGGAAGGACGGGGGGCTTGGGAACTCTGCCTTAGCCATCAGTGGGGGTCTCATTGAACATATATTTATTCCTGTTCTATGGGTCATTCAGAGACATAACTTGAAGCTTCTAGGCCTCAATGCAAAACCTGCAAAATTGGCAAAAATGGTGCATTCTCATGTGGCAGAGGAGTCTTTGAGCCCCCAGATACGACTGCATAGGGAAAAAAAATGTAGATGGAGGCAAACAAATCAATGATTGTTTTTATAGTTTGAGAACTAAGTACACAATGAATTCCGTGACAAGTGATGAAAGTGTCAGCGTTTTATGCCAGCCCTGCGAGGCATGGCTCTGTTTGCTTTCAGGACTGTAATATGTTCTTATAATGAATGGAATAAACCATGCAAAGCTTTAATTGCCTTAAAAAAATGTATTAAGGGGCTTCATTACTGTGTATGTGTGAAGATCCCGCTCCTTCACTGGCGGTGTCTCGAAAGAACTTCCAGCCGGTTATGGGTTGAATTAACATAATGATCCCCGATCCCCCCCAAAAATATGTTCTACGGAAGACAGACTGCAAATAAACGAGCAGAATGACAACTGTCATCGTCCCCGGCCGTCTAATTGTGAGATTCATCCTGCAAGGCATTTCATTACACCGCAAACCATTTCTATCCTGTCGGCTTTCCCTATAAAGCCTTCGGATTCAATGTATCGGAGCAGGAGGAATGTTAGACAGCATTCCATCATACGGACGGGAGGGAGGAACATAAAAGGCCGCTTCCGCTTCTTTGAAATGATTACCAGTTTACGAGACTGTAACCACGTTACACTGGGATGAAGATCTACGCAACGAAGAATGTTCATTTCACGATGGTTTTTTATTCCCCCCCCCGATTTTCCAGGTCATCCATACCTGTAGCTGCACATTAAATGAACCCAGATCCTCGGCTTTCTTTTCCAAGGATTGCACCCACACTTTCCTCTTCTGCCTGCACCGGGAAGCGGCAGCGCGGTTCCGTTCTAAAAACTTCCTCCTCTTTTCATCTGGGTCATCGCTCGCTGCTTTCCTCCGACGCCCCCCTCCTGTGCTTTGAGTTTGTGGTGCGGGGGGAGCTGGAGACGCCTGCGACAAAACAAGGACAAAGTAGTTTGGCGTCTGGCTCATTTGTATATACAACTTTTTCCCTTCTGCGTTCCATCAAAAAGCCCCCCGCTCCCCCCCCAAAAAAAGGAAAATGTAAGCATTAAACAACGGAGGCAACAGCTGGTGAAGCAATCTCCCAGAACGGCCTTCTGTTCAGGAGATGTCGAGGAGGTGCAGAGAGCAAAGGTGGAAAATCGCTCCTTTACTGCAGATAGACGGCATCGTAAAGCCATGATAACACATGGCACTCACATTTCTGTAGACTGTAAGCACGTGTCATGCAGGCACCATAACACAGACGGTACGGCTAACATGAGAATTAAAGGGAATATGTCAGCAGGTTTTTACCATGTAATCTGAGAGCACCATGATGTAGGGTCCGAGACTCTGATTCCAGCGATGTGTCACTTACTGGGGCTGTGTTTTGCGGGTTTAATACAATCAGTGTTTTATTAGCAGGAGATTATCACTACAGGATTAGGAGTCTCCTGCTTCCTGGTCCAACCACGCCCCCACTCCTTGATTAGCAGCTGTCAATGTACAGTGCACACAGAAAGCAGCCAATCAGTGGTGTGGGCGGGGCTATACAGAGCTCAGCATTCAGAGATCTGCTAGATCTGCAGTAGAGAATACTGTGATTCTATCACAGCTGTTGCACCCAGAGCCACATTGCCCGATGTAACCTGAAAGATGAGAAAAAGAGGCTAAATTATACTCACCCAGGGGCGGTCCTGGTACGATGGGCGTCGGGGTCCGGTCCGGGGCCTCCTATCTTCTAACGATGACGTCCTCTTCTTGTCTTCACGCTGCAGCTCCGGCATACTTTGTCTGTCTTGTTGAGGGCAGAGCAAAGTACTGCAGTGCGCAGGCACCGGGAAAGGTCAGAGAGGCCCAGCTCCTGTGCACTGCAGTACTTTGCTTTGCCCTCAACAGGGAAGACAATGTACACCTGTGCCGGAGCTGCAGCGTGAAGACAAGAAGAGGACGTCATCCTATGAAGATGGGAGGCCCCAGACCGGACCGCGACACCCATCAGACCGCACCAGGGTCGCCCCTGGGTGAGTATAATATAATCTCTTATTCTCATCTTTCAGGATACATCGGGGGCTTATCTACAGCATTACAGAATGCTGTAGATAAGCCCCTGATGCTGGTGGGCTTAGCTCATCTTCGATTTTGGGGGTGACAGGTTCCCTTTAAGAAAATCCTCGCCAAAGTCAGGACTTTAACCCCTTTCTGCCAAAGTAGGTCCAGGCCATAATTTTTTTCCAATTCCACCTTTTTTTAAAAGCCAAAATTTTAAAAATACGACTTGTGTCACATTATGTGTTAATAAGTCAAGAATGCTTCAGCCTATTCCAGGGATTCTGAGACCGTGACACATTGGACTTTATATTAGTGGAAGATGTCTGTGGCTACGAGTTGTGTTTATTTCTGAAAATATCTGAAAATTGTTAACAAAATTTTGAAAAATTTGCAATTTTCAAACTTTTAATTTTGCTGCCCTTCAAACATGGGGATTGGCTAACAAACAAGCAATCCCTGCATGTGCGGCGACTGTCGAAAAGCGTGAAACATACAGCCGCGCGGACTCAAACATATTATTCGAGCACGCCGAAGACACTCGGTCAGCACCCGAGCATGCTCAGATAACACCTTATCCCAGCACGTTTGCTCATCACATATTTGTTAACTTCAGGTTCTTCAAAAGAATTAACACAAAATGGAAGGAAAATAAAACATTTCATTTCTTTTTTAAATGCTGCTTTAGGGTATGTTCACACGTTCCTGATTTCCATCCTTTTTTTTTCGGGACTGAAACCGCAGCTCTTGGCAGAAAACGCAGGTCCTTTTTTTGGTGCTTTTTTGGTGCGTTTTTTGATGCGTTTTTTGATCCTTTTTTTTATGCAGTTTTCTATGCAGAGTCTGTGTGTTTTCTAGGAAGTTTTTTAGGGTTAAAATGGCTGAAAATACCCTAACCCTACCCCTAACCCTATTCTAACCTTAGTGGAAAAAAAAAAAAAAAAATTCTTAATTTTTTTATTGTCCCTACCTATGGGGGTGACAAAGGGGGGGGGGGGGGAGTGTCATTTACTATTTTTTTATTTTGATCACTGAGATAGGTTATATCTCAGTGATCAAAATGCACTTTGGAACGAATCTGCCGGCCGGCAGATTCGGCGGGCGCACTGCGCATGCGCCCGCCATTTTGCAAGATGGCGGCGCCCAGGGAGAAGACGGCCGGACGGACGGACACCGGGAGGCCGGGTAAGTATAAGGGGGGGAGATTAGGGCACGGGGGGGGGGCATCGGAGCACGGGGGGGGGGGGGGGGGGGAGGGCATCGGAGCACGGGGGGGGGGGGGGGCATCGGAGCACAGGGAGGGGGCATCGGATCATGGGGGGGTGGGATCGGGGCAGCCACACTCCGCCCACGCACTTCCGCCCGCTCCCCGCACTTCCTGCTGCAGCGGTTCTGCACTACAAACCGCAATAAAACCCGCAGATATATTTTTGATCTGCGGGTTTTACTGCGGGTTTGACCTCACAATGGAGGTCTATGGGTGCAGAACCGCTGCGGCTCCGAAAAAAGAAGTGACATGCTCCTTCTTTTTTACCGCGGCTATTCAGCGCGGCTTTTTTTCCCGATTCCCGCATCATGTGCACAGTGGGTCCTGTTTTCCATAGGGTACATTGTACTGTACCCTGCATGGAAAACAGCTGCGGAACCGCAGCGGCAAAAACGCTGCGGTTCCGCAGTAAAAAACGCACTGTGTGAACATGGCCTTAGCGGAATTTTTTTTTAAAAATTTCACATCGGTAAGTAGGAGAAAACAGGTCCGAACAATTTCTTATGTAACTTCTCCAGAATACGCAGATGTCCCACATGTGGTCAGAACAGAAACTACTATGGGCAACGGCAGAGCTCAGAAGGGAAGGAGCGCAATAGTGCAGATTTTGCCGGGATGGTTTGCGGGTGTCATGACAGATTAGCAGAGCCACGGAGCTACCAGGACAGCATATCTCGCCCCAAAAGGACCCCCTGTAACAAACTACTCCCCTACCCAGTGGCTAAAAGGTATTACAATTCTAAATATTTTTCTTGACTTTTTTTGTTTTTTTTTTCCTGTACCTTTCTTGCGGTGCATCAGATTTCTTGATCGCTTTTCATTCCAATTTTTCCAGAAGAATTAACAAAAAACAGCAATTCACAAATTGTTCACTGTTTGGTAAAAGTTTTAAGACCGCTTTATTCTTTGGGTCAATTTCATACACGGTGTGTTTTTATTAGCGTGCAAAAGTAGCAAAACCATAAGAACTATATTGTATAAAAAAATATATCTAATCATCGCTGTATTCCGAGAGCTATAACTTTTTTACGTTTCCGCAAAGCCAATTTTTTTCCTCTTTACGTATGACTTTTTGCTACACCACTTGTTGTGGTTAGTATGATGATGAAAAAACAATAGCGTTTTGCTGTGTTTTTTTTAAATTTTCTCTAATAGTGTTCACTCTAAGGGTTAAATAATCATAGCTCTTATCGTTCCGGACACGCCAATACCAGATATGTGTACTTTTTTTTTTTATATTTTAGTGGCAAAACATTTTTTTGTGATTTTGATGTTCTTTATTTTAGGTTTTGTTTATTTTTTTATGTTTTTAAGATTATTTTTATAGTCCCCTCTATGGGACTTGCAATTGTTACAATCTGATTGTTATAACAATTCCTGCAATTAAAAGGAAAAATCATTTGTGCAATTGGGTTTCATTAAAAATGTTGCGCGGCTTTGATTTTACAGGCTCTTTGTGTCCCTGCACATTGAACTTTGATGTGGTCTGTGGTCATAAATTACCAAAAAAAACTCAGAAAAAGACAAATAAAACCCGTTACAAATTCCTCATCAGACCATCATAGCGGCCTGACTGGTGGATTCTCAGTTAACTCATTCTGCAGCCAGTAATAGACCGTGCGTAAAAAAAAAACAAAAAACAACAAATGCCATTTAAAGTGGACAACCCCTTTAAAATAATTATAAGAATGTTGGCAAATGTTTGGTAAGATTCAGTATGTCCTTGATATTTGGAAGCTGCAGGGTTGCTAGACATATGCGGTGGCGAGGTACATACCGGGGTTTCGGTAGTTGATGTGGCAGGCTGCTGGAGTGACTGCGGTTGAGCTTCCTCCGGCTGAGTCTTCACAGTTACACTCGTCTGCCCCTTGGTGGTTTCGCCGTTTGTTACCTGAGGATGCTGCTGGGTCAGGGCAGCTTTAAGTCTCTATAAAAAAATAGGAAAAACTTATTAACCAAGCTAAAAAAGAAATGTGTCAGTAGGATCAACCCTCCTGAGCCGCCAATATGGGCATGCAGGTTATAGAAAGTTGAGTAAAATAATACCTTGGTATCTGCGATCCGATGACCTATTCCAGAGATATTTATAAGAAAAATGAGCTGTTAAGATCTACGAGCCGGACATAGATCTCCCCGAGAATCTGTCTTCAGAGTTTACTGGAGATGAAGGGAGGTGTTACCTGTGTGAGACATGTATATTAGGAGAGCAGACCGTCTGCCATTACATGTCTTGCACTGGTAACACGCCCTTCATTTACAATAAAATCTGGAGGCAGATTCTTGGGAGATCTATGTCCGGCCCATAGATCTTAACAGCTCAATACATATTAAGAAAAACATGGATTTCTCTGGAATAAGACATTGGATCACAGATATCAAGGTATCATCTTACTCTACGCCCATAAAGACGGCTTAGGAAGGTGGATCCTACTCAAAGTTTCCATTTAAACGGACTGTAGGAAAAAAACAAACATGTATAGGACATTTGATCGTAGATACGAATTACTGCCAATTGATACTGCTTTTGTCTATGGCTCTGTTCATACTTAATATTATTTCTTCTGGTTCTACCAGCACCATGACGAGTATTGTAGGTCCGTTTTCGAATGGATCCCATTGGACCTTCCATGGGATACTTTAGGTTTCTTTAGTGTTATGGTGGTTTTCCGTTGTTGATCGTACTATTTTTTGCCATCAGACACTGCAGAACAGAGTCTTAGGCCTTTCTGGCTTCTGTTTAAAGAGGTTGCCCACTACTTTATCCTTGGGATAGGTCATCAATGTCTAATTGGTTGGGGTCCGGCACCAGTCGTCCCCGCTGATCAGCTGTTATCGGTGTCGGCCGCAAGTACTCACTTTCAGAGTTGTCCATCTTCTGACAGTGGACGCCACAGGGTACAACACATAAGCCTCCTATTCAAATCAATAGGAGGTGGTGTACGGTAGCCTACGGCGCCCACTATCAGATGTAGCAGCTCCGGAAGTGAGCACTCCCGGGCGGCGGATACCTCTGCGGACACCAATAACAGCTGATCGGTGGGGGTGCCAGGTGTCGGACTCCCACTGATCAGACATTGATGACCTATCCTGAGGATAGGTCATCAATGATAAAGTAGTGGACAACCTCTTTAACTTGTGCACCAAGAACTGAGGCTGTGATGGCTGCCTGACTGGGACATGTGTCAACCATAGGGGTCAGTTTAATAACAGATACATTGTGCGCTATTTCATGAAGTATTCATTAAAAGGGATTTCCAATTTAACAAAACCATTTCCAAACATGTACTCACCCTCCCCAGGTCCAGCGATGGCTCGGGACTGATGCTCCGGTTTCTGTATATTAGCTGCAGCAGTGATGCCACAATATATCACTGCTGCAGCCAATCACTGAGCGCAGCAGCTCCACTGATGCTGATGGCATGAGCTACTGAATCCAGTAATTGGCTGCAGAACTGCCTTTTTTTAGGTTGCCTCACCACTAAAAATGCAATAAAAAGCGATCAAAACGTCATGGGTACCCCAAAATGGTACCATTAAAAATTACAGCTAAGCATGGAAAAAAAAACCCACGTGTGCACTGATGGAAAAAAAAAAAAAAAACAGTTATGGGTGTTGGAAAATGGCGACATAAACCAATATCGTTCCAAACTGGAGAATCATGGTGCCAAGTCAAAAGTCGAATAACAAAACCCATAAAACCGTGATGGCACTGCATTTCACCCCACTGTACATTATATGGTAAAATTAATGGCGCCATTCGAAAGTACAACTTGTTCAGCAAAAATAAGCCCTCATATGGGTATAATAAAGGAAAAATAAAAAAGTAGGGCTCTTGGAAGAGAAAATAAAATGCAAGAAATGAAAATTGACTGCATCCTTAAAGGAGCGCGTTTACCGTAATTTACCTGCAGTTGTCGGTAACATTTACATCTGCACATTTAAATTGCAAAGATTAAGGAAAAAAAAAAAAACCACAAAACCCCCCAGACCTGAAAATCAATATTTGTAGAGGAGGAGACCTGGCTTCCACCTGTGCTTGTACCGAGGTCCCCAAGAGGATTTGTCCCCGGTCTTCGGCCATTATTGTAGTCATGCTCTCAGGAGTTAAGCATTTGTCAGTGACCTTTCTCTCGTTATTTCCATGCGCTGACATGCAGAGTTCCCACGTTATGGGGGGTAAAAATTCATCTTTTAAATGGCCATTAAGTCTATGTGTTGTATCTAGCCATGCTCTGATGTAGGTCATCCTCATCTCCAAATTAATCTCACTATGCCAATTAAGGTGATGATTTAATAAAGTTGAAGAGAATTAATTATGGCTTTCGAAATTTTAATGCATTCACCTATATGCGTGTGTCGCATAGGGAATAGTAGTGCCAGGTGGGCACAGACTGTCCAAAACTGTCAGGACAAGAAGTACCAGAGGTCACAGCAATACACGTGGTCAAATACAAGCCAGAAGTCAGAGCCAGATGGGAGCAGATATAACCGAGACGAGAGACCGTAAAACAGGTCAGAAGACAAGCCGGGTCACATACCAAAGGCCCAAGAACAGAGAGCGAACACTAAGACAAGCGGGGAGGCAGGAAAGGGAGGTCAAGGGAACAGAGTAAATGGGCAGCGGACAAACACGGTACCAAGTGGGTCAGCTGCTCTAGCCTGGAAGCATGAACTATCACTGACATTGGTCTGCAGGCCACAGCACACTGAAATAGCCACACAGAATCCAGAACGAGGCAGAGAGGGTTAACCCCCACATGACCAGACTGGGGAGAGAACAACAAGAAAAAAACCCCGGCCTGGATCATGACACTTCAACTGTTAAAGGGGTTGTCATGGCTTGGGGTCCAAGGCACTTTATGACTGCAGACTTGTGAATCCTACCAGTGTGCGTTGTCAGTATACTCTAGTGTCGGTGCTGGCGGGTGCGTGACTGCAGATGTGCCATTTACATACATGTGGTCACATGCCTACTAGATGTGCGTAGCCTCAATCAATACAAGTGAATTCTAAGGTATATTATGGCTTGTAGGAAGAAAAATAGGAATACCCACATAAAGACAGGGAACAATGCAATACCAAAAAGGAAAGCCATCACAAATCGTAAGAACACGTGGACCTAAGTCTTGGCCCGATTTCACATCTACTAGAGAGAACTGGTAGCCCACACTGATGTTCATTACCGGACAAACAAAATATGGGTTCTGTATTATCAAAAAGTAAATTATCCAGATAGTGGGATAAATCAAAGCCAGTGTGTAATTTGTAGGCATGTTAATGGACAGGACAGAAAAGAGACCCGAAATGCAATCAGATATAGTCAGTAGGCTAAGGAAGAAACTAGAGAAATCGTGAAGAAAATAAATTCTGCTTAAAGAAACATTAGGTTAGCCACACGATTGTATTTGGTCTCATCCGAGAAAATTGGGCCAATTATGCAAATCACAATCTGATCAGAGTATGATCTGATTTTCTAAGATGAGAAGATACAAAAAAAAAAAAAAACTCTCCATCTTCCCCATTCTTTTATCCCATGGAAATTGGACAGCACTCAGATGTCATCCAAGTGCAGTCCGTTTTTCTGCACGGACTCAATGACTTCCAGTAGACGGGCATGGCACCAGGAGATGGAACAGGATCCTTGATGCAAACAACTGGCTAAGACGATGGTGCAGACAACAAGGATTTGGATTCCTGGACCACGGTGTGAATTACTGGTATGATGGACTCCTCGCCAGAGACGGACTACACCTCAACAAACCTGGGAAACACACATTCGCGAGAAGACTCGCTACACTCATCAGGAGGGCGTTAAACTAGAAGAAGAGGGGACGGGAAGAAAAACATTAGACTCGAACAAAGACGACCCAGGAAAACATACTCAGAAGGGAGGTAAGAACATTTCTAAAACAATCCACAGTGAGGAGATTGGAACAAAACAAAATCCTCTAAACTGCATGCTCGCAAACGCCAGAAGCCTGACAAACAAGATGGAAGAACTAGAAGCAGAAATATCTACAGGTAACTTTGACATAGTGGGAATAACCGAGACATGGTTAGATGAAAGCTATGACTGGGCAGTTAACTTACAGGGTTACAGTCTGTTTAGAAAGGATCGTAAAAATCGGAGAGGAGGAGGGGTTTGTCTCTATGTAAAGTCTTGTCTAAAGTCCACTTTAAGGGAGGATATTAGCGAAGGGAATGAGGATGTCGAGTCCATATGGGTCGAAATTCATGGAGGGAAAAATGGTAACAAAATTCTCATTGGGGTCTGTTACAAACCCCCAAATATAACAGAAACCATGGAAAGTCTACTTCTAAAGCAGATAGATGAAGCTGCAACCCATAATGAGGTCCTGGTTATGGGGGACTTTAACTACCCGGATATTAACTGGGAAACAGAAACCTGTGAAACCCATAAAAACAACAGGTTTCTGCTAATAACCAAGAAAAATTATCTTTCACAATTGGTGCAGAATCCAACCAGAGGAGCAGCACTTTTAGACCTAATACTATCTAATAGACCTGACAGAATAACAAATCTGCAGGTGGTTGGGCATTTAGGAAATAGCGACCACAATATTGTACAGTTTCACCTGTCTTTCACTAGGGGGACTTGTCAGGGAGTCACAAAAACATTGAACTTTAGGAAGGCAAAGTTTGAACAGCTTAGAGATGCCCTTAATCTGGTAGACTGGGACAATATCCTCAGAAATGAGAATACAGATAATAAATGGGAAATGTTTAAGAACATCCTAAATAGGCAGTGTAAGCGGTTTATACCTTGTGGGAATAAAAGGACTAGAAATAGGAAAAACCCAATGTGGCTAAACAAAGAAGTAAGACAGGCAATTAACAGTAAAAAGAAAGCATTTGCACTACTAAAGCAGGATGGCACTATTGAAGCTCTAAAAAACTATAGGGAGAAAAATACTTTATCTAAAAAACTAATTAAAGCTGCCAAAAAGGAAACAGAGAAGCACATTGCTAAGGAGAGTAAAACTAATCCCAAACTGTTCTTCAACTATATCAATAGTAAAAGAATAAAAACTGAAAATGTAGGCCCCTTAAAAAATAGTGAGGAAAGAATGGTTGTAGATGACGAGGAAAAAGCTAACATATTAAACACCTTCTTCTCCACGGTATTCACGGTGGAAAATGAAATGCTAGGTGAAATCCCAAGAAACAATGAAAACCCTATATTAAGGGTCACCAATCTAACCCAAGAAGAGGTGCGAAACCGGCTAAATAAGATTAAAATAGATAAATCTCCGGGTCCGGATGGCATACACCCACGAGTACTAAGAGAACTAAGTAATGTAATAGATAAACCATTATTTCTTATTTTTAGTGACTCTATAGCGACAGGGTCTGTTCCGCAGGACTGGCGCATAGCAAATGTGGTGCCAATATTCAAAAAGGGCTCTAAAAGTGAACCTGGAAATTATAGGCCAGTAAGTCTAACCTCTATTGTTGGTAAAATATTTGAAGGGTTTCTGAGGGATGTTATTCTGGATTATCTCAATGAGAATAACTGTTTAACTCCATATCAGCATGGGTTTATGAGAAATCGCTCCTGTCAAACCAATCTAATCAGTTTTTATGAAGAGGTAAGCTATAGACTGGACCACGGTGAGTCATTGGACGTGGTATATCTCGATTTTTCCAAAGCGTTTGATACCGTGCCGCACAAGAGGTTGGTACACAAAATGAGAATGCTTGGTCTGGGGGAAAATGTGTGTAAATGGGTTAGTAACTGGCTTAGTGATAGAAAGCAGAGGGTGGTTATAAATGGTATAGTCTCTAACTGGGTCGCTGTGACCAGTGGGGTACCGCAGGGGTCAGTATTGGGACCTGTTCTCTTCAACATATTCATTAATGATCTGGTAGAAGGTTTACACAGTAAAATATCGATATTTGCAGATGATACAAAACTATGTAAAGCAGTTAATACAAGAGAAGATAGTATTCTGCTACAGATGGATCTGGATAAGTTGGAAACTTGGGCTGAAAGGTGGCAGATGAGGTTTAACAATGATAAATGTAAGGTTATACACATGGGAAGAGGGAATCAATATCACCATTACACACTGAACGGGAAACCACTGGGTAAATCTGACAGGGAGAAGGACTTGGGGATCCTAGTTAATGATAAACTTACCTGGAGCAGCCAGTGCCAGGCAGCAGCTGCCAAGGCAAACAGGATCATGGGGTGCATTAAAAGAGGTCTGGATACACATGATGAGAGCATTATACTGCCTCTGTACAAATCCCTAGTTAGACCGCACATGGAGTACTGTGTCCAGTTTTGGGCACCGGTGCTCAGGAAGGATATAATGGAACTAGAGAGAGTACAAAGGAGGGCAACAAAATTAATAAAGGGGATGGGAGAACTACAATACCCAGATAGATTAGCGAAATTAGGATTATTTAGTCTAGAAAAAAGACGACTGAGGGGCGATCTAATAACCATGTATAAGTATATAAGGGGACAATACAAATATCTCGCTGAGGATCTGTTTATAACAAGGAAGGTGACGGGCACAAGGGGGCATTCTTTGCGTCTGGAGGAGAGAAGGTTTTTCCACCAACATAGAAGAGGATTCTTTACTGTTAGGGCAGTGAGAATCTGGAATTGCTTGCCTGAGGAGGTGGTGATGGCGAACTCAGTCGAGGGGTTCAAGAGAGGCCTGGATGTCTTCCTGGAGCAGAACAATATTGTATCATACAATTATTAGGTTCTGTAGAAGGACGTAGATCTGGGGATTTATTATGATGGAATATAGGCTGAACTGGATGGACAAATGTCTTTTTTCGGCCTTACTAACTATGTTACTATGTTACTATGTTACTTGGACTTTTTGCATGGACTCAATGACTTGCATGGCCAAATTAAATCCGATAATTGGATGCAACTCGGCCATGCTGCTACTTTTTCCACGGACAGTCTCGGTCGAAAAAAAGAAAAATCAATCGGACATGTGCACGGCCCCAAAGAATAACATCGGCCCAAGTGTGATCCAATGTTTAACCGGATTGCAACAAGACTAAAAATACAGCCGTCTGCACGAACCCTTATAACTAGCGATTGAAGGGAATCTTTCAGTAAGATCAAACCCTCCCCACACACGCACAAACAGCATCTGTGGAATTGCAGGTCTTTGAAAAGTAAATTCATCCACGCCTGTATATCTTCTATTTGTTACTGCATTGCAGAGTAATTAGTATTTTTAATTCATATGCAAATAAGGTGTGAAGTGCTCTGGGCGTGGCAGAGCACTTAGGTAGCCACTGCCCCATTGGTTGTTTCCCCGCTCAGCACCAGTCTCTCTACTGATAGCTCACTGTCTGTGTGACGTCAGGTGTCAGGGAAGGAAAGCAGACATGAAGCTAAAGAGGATAGTTTTCAATACGACGACCCCAGGCCACATGTTGCTCATTCTACTGTGCCACCACGGCCTGCAATGTCTCCAGACTTGTCTTCCATTGAGCACATCTGGGACGCCAATGATCGGCAATAACAAAGGAAGCTGCCAGCAGCGGATCTTGATGATTTGCATTCAGTGCTGCAGAACATTCCTTGGATAACCATTAATCTCACTGATATCAGCCGAGGCTGTGAGTGCCGGGATTTCTGCATGTGGCGCTCATGCCCGATACTATGTTTTTACCATGTTCCACGTTTTCATCGCTTGCAGATCAGTAACATGTCTATCCATCCTGTGATTTTCAGAGCTCCACAACTTTTCCCTCTTGGTTTTGCAATTTCACTGCTGAGACGCAGATTTTACAACACCCGAGTGAGACCTACACGCCGGCTGTGGTCTGAACACGGCCGTAGTAATTCCACCAAACCCCCCCAAATATTGCCTGAAAAACAAACCGGAGTTCAGTTACCGCGCACGTAGGCCTAGTGAAAAGACACATAAAAAATCATTATGTTGAAGAATGACTGCAGGGCGAGTCGGTGATCGCATGCAAAGGAAACAGCAGCCATGATTTCTCATCATCTCCTTGTGTGCCCGGACCGCTCGGCAGATACCGTATGGTCTCGCAGACACGAGCTATATGTCACAGTCTCGCACCGTTTAAGAGAACTGATTAGGTGTGACTTAGCACTGGAGGGCAAAACGGAGAACAGGATTTTACCCCCCTAAAGATTTGTGAAATTAAATAAATGTACACAATGAGATTTGTTTAATCCTTACACCCCTCCAGTGCAATATGTTGCTGGCCCCATTGGGAACAGTTGAGGGTTAATGGTGCTTGCAAAACTGTGTGCACCGTTTAGTACAAGCGTGACTCTAGAGGAGGGGGCTGACTCTGTATTCACAAAATGTTCTTTCCTCAACAGACCCGGCAATAAATCGTATGGATAAAATGAAGAAAAATACACGATACACAGACGGGGGGCAACCCTAGATCACATATTGTGGAACGTCGGCCCTAGATCATGCGGGAAACGATACATGACCCAAATCCAGAAGGCAGACATATATCCAACCCTAGGCGGCACTATTGTTGGTGCAGGGATTCCAGCTAGATGCACACGTTAGATAACTGTCGATGGCGTCCGACATGGAGGAAGCCACTGGCTATCACAGGGAGGAAGTTTCAGGATGATGGATCACAATATTCTTCAGGCTTTGCCTCTAGGAGATCAGCAGGAGTCTGGCTGCCGCTTCTGTAAAGCAGAGCTGCACCGATATATTCAGTCATTACAATATACAAAAGTAAAAGCAGCACTTTTCATGAAAAAATGGGTACAAAGCCCCAAATATATCACCAAAACCTCTTGAAAACAAATTAAAAAAAATAGGGGCAGCACTCCAAAGTCGGATTTTAATCAACCCATGCTTGAGAAAGGTTCTGTTATTTCGAGACGAAACATTTCATTGGTTGATTAAAGGAGTATTCTACAGTTATCAAATTGCTTTAAAATAGGTTAGACTGCATGAAAATAAGCATAGGTTTTCTATCTACTACCATTCTCCAGGAACAACAGCTTTTATCTTACATAGTGTACAGCTGGATTCCATTGCGCTCGGTCACTTGTGCCAGCTCACACCCTGGCCAAGAGTGTGCAGTAGAGGCGTTAACTCCTAATATCCCAGCCTGCAGCTATCCCAAGGTTTTTCTCATGCATATTTCGGCACGTAATACAAAATTTGTGAGACAAAACTCTGATCGCTGCAATCATATCCTTTGGGGCTTTCCAACTTATTAACCAAAACTGCGCAAACACCTTGGCATAAACCACCATGCAGTGGTTCCGGAACAGTGTTAAGGTTTCAGTTAATAGAAACCAGATTGCGGATGTGAACACAGCCTTAAAGGGATATTCCCATCTCTAAGATCCTATCCCAATATGTAGTAGGTGTAATAATAATAATATTATTAGCAAATACCTCCAATTCAAAATATAGTATAGTTTTTCTGATTCGCTATGTGACTTACCCCATGTGCAGGGCACTGCAGCAGCTTAGGTATCCATGGTTACAACCAATAACAGCTAACTAACTGTCACTATGCGAGTGGTCATAACCATGGACACCTAAGTTACTGCAGTGCCCTAAGACATAGTGAATCAGAAGTACTATACTGCATTTCTAATTGGAGGTATTTGCTAATATTAATATTATTACACCTACTGCATATTGGGATAGGATCAGTGTCCGGCAGACAGTAGATGCAGCACTTTGCGCAGATTTCTAGATCTCTGTACCCCCGGGATATTGGCCATATGGCAAACGCCATCCGGCCGACATGCCCCACCTTCCATATAGAATAATCTGGCCTGGTGCGTACATCGGGGGATGCTAGTCTGGTTTCATTTCGATGTGTATGCAGGAATGGGAACGATACAGCCAATAACACGACGCACTATATACACCGTATACTGATAAAATGCTTTTTCTCATTAGCGTTCATACAAGGAGACTTGGGTTTGCTGTGCATTAAGTACCCTTGAAAACAAACCGCTCAGGCATCTGTCAAAATTTGGTAGGATTGGGTCGCTCCATCATCAGCTTGCAGAAACCAGGTAATATTCTCCAGGAGCAGCACAGGGAAAAGTCAGATCCATATTTCATATCTGCCACACAGGCTCATCAGGGTAATAACCCTCCTTCTCCTGGGTGTTATCCGACCATCTGCTGCTCTATTACTTATCTTTATTTTGCAACTAATTAACAGCATAATCTTCTAAATTCAGCAAGTTAATTATCATTATTGTGGTCTTTGCAGCATCATCAGTCCTCATGAAGTCTTGTCTCTCCTCCCCCAGAGGACACGGGGAAAATGAAGTAGGCTGGGAGCGGGGTCTGTTTCGAGGGGGGTTCATTAGGTGTTTGCTGATGAGCTTGGCATGCAGAGAGGCAGGTCAGGAGAATTCTGCTGAACACGAGCTTCCATGCCGGGCTCAACCAACTTCATACGGCTTTCTGAATCGTTGCCAGCCTGCCCTCTGTCATCTCGCCTCCTGCCGTAACCCTACCGGCATCATACTGTGTGGAACCATAACTCATCGATTGTCACAGAAGTCTTTACATGGCGGATCCCACAGGGTCGAGCTTCATTTACTGCGCTTCTGATTGTTCTTCCCTCCCCTCCAGCGCCTTCAGTTAAGTAGAGAGCTCCAATATAAAAAGTCAAGATGTGCACTTACCGGCCCTAACCGGAAAATGACAAGCATGACGCACGGGGGTATAGCAGTGGTTTCTTCTCCTTACTGATGCTCTGATGGGTTGTCGTGAACAATAGAGTCCCTACTGAAGACCTGACCTTAGAACGACGCTCACCATCACTTCCATCATAGCTTACAGCTAATAGGATCAACAGAGCGAAGCCTCAGAGGACCGGAGCCCACGGCAGCCTAACCACAAGAACATGTAGTAATAATTCACAAAAACCTAAGAACATCCAGGGGCAACACACTGATATACATATATAGGAAACAGAAACAGTGAAATTGCTTAAAAAAATAAATAAAATGTAATATGTACATACAGTACAGACCAAAAGTTTGGACACACCTTCTCATTTAAAGATATTTCTGTATTTTCATGACTCTGAAAATTGTACATTCACACTGAAGGCATCAAAACTATGAATTAACACGTGTGGAATTGTATACTTAACGAAAAAGTGTGAAACAACTGAAATTATGTCTTATATTCTAGGTTCTGCAAAGTAGCCACCTTTTGCTTTGATGACTGCTTTGCACACTCTTGGCATTCTCTTGATGAGCTTCAAGAGGTAGTCACCGGGAATGGTCTTCCAACAATCTTGAAGGAGTTCCCAGAGATGCTTAGCACTTGTTGGCCCTTTTGCCTTCACTCTGCGTTCCAGTTCACCCCAAACCATCTTGATTGGGTTCAGGTCTGGTGACTGTGGAGGCCAGGTCATCTGGTGTAGCACCCCATCACTCTCCTTCTTGGTCAAATAGCCCTTACACAGCCTGGAGGTGTGTTTGGGGTCATTGTCCTGTTGAAAAATAAATGATGGTCCACCTAAACGCAAACCAGATGGAATAGCATGCCGCTGCAAGATGCTGTGGTAGCCATGCTGGTTCAGTATGCCTTCAATTTTGAATAAATCCCCAACAGTGTCACCAGCAAAGCACCTCCACACCATCACACCTCCTCCTCCATGCTTCACGGTGGGAACCAGGCATGTAGAGTCCATCCGTTCACCTTTTCTGCATCGCACAAAGACACGGTGGTTGGAACCAAAGATCTCAAATTTGGACTCATCAGACCAAAGCACAGATTTCCACTGGTCTAATGTCCATTCCTTGTGTTCTTTAGCCTAAACAAGTCTCTTCTGCTTGTTGCCTTTCCTTAGCAGTGGTTTCCTAGCAGCTATTTTACCATGAAGGCCTGCTGCACAAAGTCTCCTCTTAACAGTTGTTGTAGAGATGTGTCTGCTGCTAGAACTCTGTGTGGCATTGACCTGGTCTCTAATCTGAGCTGCTGTTAACCTGCAATTTCTGAGGCTGGTGACTCGGATAAACTTATCCTCAGAAGCAGAGGTGACTCTTGGTCTTCCTTCCCTGGGGTGGTCCTCATGCGAGCCAGTTTCTTTGTAGCGCTTGATGGTTTTTGCCACTGCACTTGAGGACACTTTCAAAGTTTTCCCAATTTTTCAGACTGACTGACCTTCATTTTTTAAAGTAATGATGGCCACTCGCTTTTTTTTTACTTAGCTGCTTTTTTCTTGCCATAATACAAATTTTAACAGTCTATTCAGTAGGACTATCAGCTGTGTATCCACCAGACTTCGGCACAACACAACTGATGGTCCCAACCCCATTTATACGGCAAGAAATCACACTTATTAAACATGACAGGGCAAACCTGTGAAATGAAAACCATTCCCGGTGACTGCCTCTTGAAGCTCATCAAGAGAATGCCAAGAGTGTGCAAAGCAGTCATCAAAGCAAAAGATGGCTACTTTGAAGAACCTAGAATATAAGACATAATTTCAGTTGTTTCACACTTTTTTGTTAAGTATATAATTCCACATGTGTTAATTCATAGTTTTGATGCCTTCAGTGTGAATGTACAATTTTCATAGTCATGAAAATACAGAAAAATCTTTAAATGAGAAGGTGTGTCCAAACTTTTGGTCTGTACTGTACATACACACACATACATATGTTTCTATTTACCAGCACTATAGGAGCTAGAACACCCTTTACTTCCCAGCATGCATTGTGCCAGTCACTGTCCAATAGTTGGCCTGCCTCAATCTGAAATCCCGTCCTCTCTGTTATACCTACAGGCAGTTCAACAGACATGAAAGTCATAACATAAAGACAAAAAACGCCCTTCTGCCCCTATCATTCCATGATCAATTTGATAGTCATAAGAACTCAATGTTTCTCTATGGCAGAAGAAAAAGTCAGATTAAAATGGTTTTCTGCTTTCGGGAAACCCCTCTACTCCAGCACAGTTTGTTGTAAGAAAAAAAAAAAAAAAAAAAAAACATTATGTGCTTTACTTGTCCTCCCCAGGTCCAGTGTGGACACTGCACTACTGCTACCAGTCACTTTGACAGTGCTGCCGCTTATAACAAAGCTCAGCAGTTCTGCTAAGCTGGTGGCACGAGCAGCTGAAGTCACTCATTGGTTGCAGAGCTGTCGATGTGACGCCAGCGTTGCAGACAGTAACCCACATCGGGAGCAGAGGAGCAGCCTGTTTGTCTAAAAACAAACTGCAGCAGAAATTAAAGGACTTTTCTGAAACTGGAAAACCCCTTTAATATAATAAGTATTCTGACATGACCACATTCAGATTAGAGAAGTAATTATGGATCCCTAGCCTAAGGTAAAAAAAGTTCTTGTGCCTGTCTGAAAAGATAGTCACTGCCGGAAAGGAGAGCAAACAGAGCCCAAAGTTTCTAATTTTGGACTCCGTTTCGCCTTATTCAATTCAGCGGCTTCTTCAGGGGCACATATGAATCACATTTGTACTCTGTTTTTCCTTATTTAATTCCATGGCTCCATAAAAGGCACATATGAGTCACTTTATTTTTGGGGGGGATTCAGAAGGAAGCCCTGTACAGAGACATGGATGCACTTCAAGTCCCAGCATGACCAGGCCCTCAGATAATGTAAGAACAATACAGACAGTTGAGCAGTTACCAGTTTTGCCTCTGACTGAACAGGTGATGGAGATGGAGGGCCCGGAATCCCTGGGATGGTAGGCACCACGGTGACTGGTCGGACAATCTAGGAAAGAGCACAGAGGAAAATTAATAACTTATAACATTTATAACAGCTACGATCAGCAGCTTCCACTCAAAATGCCGCCCACTAGAAACTAGCGCATGCGTAGAGCTTTCAATAAAGGTGGCTAATGGATGAGCCTGGGCACATGCCCATCTTGCAGTAGCCATGTTCAGACTGGGACGCAAGAAATGTATACCATCTTAATGAGACGGGCACAGAAGCTTTCCCCACCTCATCACCCACAAGAAGACGACGGTTGGCAATCATATCGATATTTGCAGAGTAAAATATCGATATTTGCAGATGATACAAAACTATGTAAAGCAGTTAATACAAGAGAAGATAGTATTCTGCTACAGATGGATCTGGATAAGTTGGAAACTTGGGCTGAAAGGTGGCAGATGAGGTTTAACAATGATAAATGTAAGGTTATACACATGGGAAGAGGGAATCAATATCACCATTACACACTGAACGGGAAACCACTGGGTAAATCTGACAGGGAGAAGGACTTGGGGATCCTAGTTAATGATAAACTTACCTGGAGCAGCCAGTGCCAGGCAGCAGCTGCCAAGGCAAACAGGATCATGGGGTGCATTAAAAGAGGTCTGGATACACATGATGAGAGCATTATACTGCCTCTGTACAAATCCCTAGTTAGACCGCACATGGAGTACTGTGTCCAGTTTTGGGCACCGGTGCTTAGGAAGGATATAATGGAACTAGAGAGAGTACAAAGGAGGGCAACAAAATTAATAAAGGGGATGGGAGAACTACAATACCCAGATAGATTAGCGAAATTAGGATTATTTAGTCTAGAAAAAAGACGACTGAGGGGCGATCTAATAACCATGTATAAGTATATAAGGGGACAATACAAATATCTCGCTGAGGATCTGTTTATACCAAGGAAGGTGACGGGCACAAGGGGGAATTCTTTGCGTCTGGAGGAGAGAAGGTTTTTCCACCAACATAGAAGAGGATTCTTTACTGTTAGGGCAGTGAGAATCTGGAATTGCTTGCCTGAGGAGGTGGTGATGGCGAACTCAGTCGAGGGGTTCAAGAGAGGCCTGGATGTCTTCCTGGAGCAGAACAATATTGTATCATACAATTAGGTTCTGTAGAAGGACGTAGATCTGGGGATTTATTATGATGGAATATAGGCTGAACTGGATGGACAAATGTCTTTTTTCGGCCTTACTAACTATGTTACTATGTTACTATGTTTCCAGGAGAACGGCCGAGATCAGAGATATGTCAGATCTTGGACGTTCAACCAAAACCAACAGAAGGCGATTGCTTTGTTCTCCTAGCACCAGTCACAGCCAGCAAAATGGAAATACAATGGTAGAGTCACTTTTTGTTTTGCATTACTTTTCTGCAAAAACCAAATGAGATGAATGCTCTATGTACCCCATAATGGTGCTATTAAATCATGCAGCTCCTCTGCCTCGTCGTACACAATAATGACCCATCCATGATGACCCGGGGTGTAGGGTGTCAACTGGCTAAGTTCTTTGTGGCGCTGATACGATGGATGAAGCACATAGGGTCATAGCACATAGTAACCTGGTGAATGCGGCTATGCTAGGACACTGCAAAGTATTATTTAAATGTATATATCGATTTACAAAGCGATGCTGTGTGTTTAATTGTGGATAAAGATAGGGAGAAAAAAATTAAAAAAAATTGATTACACTTCATTTCCAAGAAAAGTAAATTAAGAGATTATAAAAGTTTATCTAAAGAATTTGTTAAAAATATATTAATTTTTATTTTAAGGATATTTAAATGTGCAAAAACACAATCTGGCCACTAGGGGGCGAGCTTTACAAACGAAAATGGAAAGCAAATAGGAACTGGAAGGCAATGTACAGAAAGGAAGATTTGTGGAAGGACTGGTGTCAGCGAAGCATCAGCGCATGCACTCGGTATAAGAAAAAAAAACAACACATATTTCTCTATCGCGCTGTGTCCCCCAATGGAGGCTCCGAGAAACAGATTTTACGGTAAGCAACCAAAAATCCTATTATTGTGGCATTAGACTCACTAGGATATGCACTGCGAAATAGGGGCGGAACAACTTCTCGTCACGTATGTGGCATAAAAATGATCTGCACATTGCCTCTTCAGGGAGGAAGAGAACAGGAACTCTAGCGCCACCTATTGGAAGTAATCTTAAAAGTCAATATCGACCCTTTAACGAGCTTTGTCTTATGATTAAGGATAAAAGCTAAACCAGAATCTCCATTTGCAGACACAGTGTTTCAGGATGTTTACACCTCCTCAGGACAAAGTATGAGATCTGGTTTGGCTGGGTGAGAGGCCTCTGACTGAGGTCTAAGGGGTAATGTTTCTCCTTGTGACATATCACTCTCCACTTCATATTATTTTAACTCTTTTTCTTTTTCCAAGAAAACCTGCTAGTTTTATTTCCACCCCCATTTGATGCAGAGATTTTAACGTTAACCTACAGAAACCAATGTACTCCCACCGAGCTATTTCAGATGTTGCAGGGGTTTGTCAGGGATCTAGAAAAAAAAAAGTGCAGGGAAGTTGACTTACTCAGTACTTACGTGGTCACACTCCTACAGCTCCAATGACACTTCAGTGGACCCTGCCGGCGCTGTACAGACACATGACCGCTGCAGCGATGAGGCGCTGTACAGACACATGACCGCTGCAGTGAAGAGGCGCTGTGCAGACACATGACCGCTGCAGCGATGAGGCGCTGTACAGACACATGACCGCTGCAGTGAAGAGGCGCTGTACAGACACATGACCGCCGCAGCAATGAGGCGCTGTACAGACACATGACCGCTGCAGCGATGAGGCGCTGTACAGACACATGACCGCTGCAGTGAAGAGGCGCTGTGCAGACACATGACCGCTGCAGCGATGAGGCGCTGTACAGACACATGACCGCTGCAGCGATGAGGCGCTGTACAGATACATGACCGCTGCAGTGAAGAGGCGCTGTACAGACACATGACCGCTGCAGCGATGAGGCGCTGTACAGAGACATGACCGCTGCAGTGAAGAGGCGCTGTACAGACACATGACCGCTGCAGCGATGAGGCGCTGTACAGAGACATGACGTCTGCAGTGATGAGGCGCTGTACAGACACATGACCGCTGCAGCGATGAGGCGCTATCCAGAAACTTGACCGCTGCAGCGATGAGGCGCTGTACAGACACATGACCGCTGCTATGATGAGGCCATACAGTTATGGGTGCGGTTTAAGAGGGGCTTGGGAGCTGTCAGGTTTCCTTTAAATTATATAGATATTATACGTGCGACAGGGATTCAAGCTTCAGGAGGCTAATTTGCATATTCCAGGTGCCTTCTGGGAGAAGCGAAGTCTCCCTAAGCTAGAAGATCGTTGGGTACAGCCGGGACCAGCTGCTTCGAAAGCATCACCAAACCAGGGATTCAAGCTTCAGGAGGCTAATTTGCATATTCCAGGTGCCTTCTGGGAGAAGCGAAGTCTCCCTAAGCTAGAAGATCGTTGGGTACAGCCGGGACCAGCTGCTTCGAAAGCATCACCAAACCAGGGATTCAAGCTTCAGGAGGCTAATTTGCATATTCCAGGTGCCTTCTGGGAGAAGCGAAGTCTCCCTAAGCTAGAAGATCGTTGGGTACAGCCGGGACCAGCTGCTTCGAAAGCATCACCAAACCGCGCGCCTTACGGCGCGCGAATTTTTGCCTGTAGGACATTATTGCAAGAGAGCTTGGCTGAGTAGATTACACAAGGAGGAAAACACACAGCAAGTCAGCAGGATCTAGGAGCAACATGGCAGATGTGACAACCTACATGGTGAGCTGCAGCATGTGCTACATGTTCACAGATCGACCAGAAGAAGAATCCAATTTCACCTGTCAGAAGTGTAGACTAGTGGCCCTTTTAGAAGAAAAGGTGCGGGGTCTGGAAGAAAGAATAGCAACTTTGAAACTCATCAAAGAGAATGAAGACTTTCTAGACAGAACAGAAGCATCTCTACTGGTCACAGAAGGTGCAAAAAGTGTCAGAGAACCTCCAAAAGCAGATGAGTGGAAGCATGTGACCAAAAGAAGCAAGAAGACCATGGAGAAATCACCAACCACACAACTGAAGAACCGATATCAAATCTTTGTAGAGGATGAAGATGGCACACCTAAGAATGAAGCAATACCAGCAAGCAAAAAAGAAAAGGGCACACAGCAACAAGTGACAGCAAAAAGTACAGCCAAGAAGCAACGAAGAGTGGTGGTGGTGGGAGACTCACTACTGAGAGGCACAGAAGCAGCCATCTGCAGACCGGACATAACTGCAAGAGAAGTATGCTGCCTTCCAGGTGCGATGATCAAGGATGTGACCGATAGGATACCAAAGCTCTTCAGCTCCAAGGACGTCCACCCATTTCTTCTGATACATGTTGGCACCAATGACACGGCAAGGAAGGACCTACCGACAATCTGCAAGGACTTTGAAGAGTTGGGGAAGAAAGTAAAGGAACTGGATGCACAGGTAGTTTTTTCTTCTATCCTTCCAGTAGACGGGCATGGCACCAGGAGATGGAACAGGATCCTTGATGCAAACAACTGGCTAAGACGATGGTGCAGACAACAAGGATTCGGATTCCTGGACCACGGTGTGAATTACTGGTATGATGGACTCCTCGCCAGAGACGGACTACACCTCAACAAACCTGGGAAACACACATTCGCCAGAAGACTCGCTACACTCATCAGGAGGGCGTTAAACTAGAAGAAGAGGGGACGGGAAGAAAAACATTAGACTCAAACAAAGACGACCCAGGAAAACATACTCAGAAGGGAGGTAAGAACATTTCCAAAACAATCCACAGTGAGGAGATTGGAACAAAACAAAATCCTCTAAACTGCATGCTCGCAAACGCCAGAAGCCTGACAAACAAGATGGAAGAACTAGAAGCAGAAATATCTACAGGTAACTTTGACATAGTGGGAATAACCGAGACATGGTTAGATGAAAGCTATGACTGGGCAGTTAACTTACAGGGTTACAGTCTGTTTAGAAAGGATCGTAAAAATCGGAGAGGAGGAGGGGTTTGTCTCTATGTAAAGTCTTGTCTAAAGTCCACTTTAAGGGAGGATATTAGCGAAGGGAATGAGGATGTCGAGTCCATATGGGTTGAAATTCATGGAGGGAAAAATGGTAACAAAATTCTCATTGGGGTCTGTTACAAACCCCCAAATATAACAGAAAGCATGGAAAGTCTACTTCTAAAGCAGATAGATGAAGCTGCAACCCATAATGAGGTCCTGGTTATGGGGGACTTTAACTACCCGGATATTAACTGGGAAACAGAAACCTGTGAAACCCATAAAGGCAACAGGTTTCTGCTAATAACCAAGAAAAATTATCTTTCACAATTGGTGCAGAATCCAACCAGAGGAGCAGCACTTTTAGACCTAATACTATCTAATAGACCTGACAGAATAACAAATCTGCAGGTGGTTGGGCATTTAGGAAATAGCGACCACAATATTGTGCAGTTTCACCTGTCTTTCACTAGGGGGACTTGTCAGGGAGTCACAAAAACATTGAACTTTAGGAAGGCAAAGTTTGAACAGCTTAGAGATGCCCTTAATCTGGTAGACTGGGACAATATCCTCAGAAATGAGAATACAGATAATAAATGGGAAATGTTTAAGAACATCCTAAATAGGCAGTGTAAGCGGTTTATACCTTGTGGGAATAAAAGGACTAGAAATAGGAAAAACCCAATGTGGCTAAACAAAGAAGTAAGACAGGCAATTAACAGTAAAAAGAAAGCATTTGCACTACTAAAGCAGGATGGCACCATTGAAGCTCTAAAAAACTATAGGGAGAAAAATACTTTATCTAAAAAACTAATTAAAGCTGCCAAAAAGGAAACAGAGAAGCACATTGCTAAGGAGAGTAAAACTAATCCCAAACTGTTCTTCAACTATATCAATAGTAAAAGAATAAAAACTGAGAATGTAGGCCCCTTAAAAAATAGTGAGGAAAGAATGGTTGTAGATGACGAGGAAAAAGCTAACATATTAAACACCTTCTTCTCCACGGTATTCACGGTGGAAAATGAAATGCTAGGTGAAATCCCAAGAAACAATGAAAACCCTATATTAAGGGTCACCAATCTAACCCAAGAAGAGGTGCGAAACCGGCTAAATAAGATTAAAATAGATAAATCTCCGGGTCCGGATGGCATACACCCACGAGTACTAAGAGAACTAAGTAATGTAATAGATAAACCATTATTTCTTATTTTTAGTGACTCTATAGCGACAGGGTCTGTTCCGCAGGACTGGCGCATAGCAAATGTGGTGCCAATATTCAAAAAGGGCTCTAAAAGTGAACCTGGAAATTATAGGCCAGTAAGTCTAACCTCTATTGTTGGTAAAATATTTGAAGGGTTTCTGAGGGAGGTTATTCTGGATTATCTCAATGAGAATAACTGTTTAACTCCATATCAGCATGGGTTTATGAGAAATCGCTCCTGTCAAACCAATCTAATCAGTTTTTATGAAGAGGTAAGCTATAGGCTGGACCACGGTGAGTCATTGGACGTGGTATATCTCGATTTTTCCAAAGCGTTTGATACCGTGCCGCACAAGAGGTTGGTACACAAAATGAGAATGCTTGGTCTGGGGGAAAATGTGTGTAAATGGGTTAGTAACTGGCTTAGTGATAGAAAGCAGAGGGTGGTTATAAATGGTATAGTCTCTAACTGGGTCGCTGTGACCAGTGGGGTACCGCAGGGGTCAGTATTGGGACCTGTTCTCTTCAACATATTCATTAATGATCTGGTAGAAGGTTTACACAGTAAAATATCGATATTTGCAGATGATACAAAACTATGTAAAGCAGTTAATACAAGAGAAGATAGTATTCTGCTACAGATGGATCTGGATAAGTTGGAAACTTGGGCTGAAAGGTGGCAGATGAGGTTTAACAATGATAAATGTAAGGTTATACACATGGGAAGAGGGAATCAATATCACCATTACACACTGAACGGGAAACCACTGGGTAAATCTGACAGGGAGAAGGACTTGGGGATCCTAGTTAATGATAAACTTACCTGGAGCAGCCAGTGCCAGGCAGCAGCTGCCAAGGCAAACAGGATCATGGGGTGCATTAAAAGAGGTCTGGATACACATGATGAGAGCATTATACTGCCTCTGTACAAATCCCTAGTTAGACCGCACATGGAGTACTGTGTCCAGTTTTGGGCACCGGTGCTCAGGAAGGATATAATGGAACTAGAGAGAGTACAAAGGAGGGCAACAAAATTAATAAAGGGGATGGGAGAACTACAATACCCAGATAGATTAGCGAAATTAGGATTATTTAGTCTAGAAAAAAGACGACTGAGGGGCGATCTAATAACCATGTATAAGTATATAAGGGGACAATACAAATATCTCGCTGAGGATCTGTTTATACCAAGGAAGGTGACGGGCACAAGGGGGCATTCTTTGCGTCTGGAGGAGAGAAGGTTTTTCCACCAACATAGAAGAGGATTCTTTACTGTTAGGGCAGTGAGAATCTGGAATTGCTTGCCTGAGGAGGTGGTGATGGCGAACTCAGTCGAGGGGTTCAAGAGAGGCCTGGATGTCTTCCTGGAGCAGAACAATATTGTATCATACAATTATTAGGTTCTGTAGAAGGACGTAGATCTGGGTATTTATTTATTATGATGGAATATAGGCTGAACTGGATGGACAAATGTCTTTTTTCGGCCTTACTAACTATGTTACTATATGTTACTATGATATATATTTAAAAGGTAACCTGACAGCCTCCCAGCCCCTCCTAAATCGCACCCATAACACACACATTATATATATATATATATATATATATATATATATATATATATATATATATATATATATATATATATATATATATATATACACACACACACACGCACATTCTAGATGGCCCGATTCTAACGCATTGGGTATTCTAGAATATGTCCCGGTATGTAGTATATAGCACAGTCCACGCAGTATATAACACAGCCCACGTAATATATTGCAGAGCGACGTAGTATATAGCACAGCGATGTACTATATAGCACAGCGACGTACTATATAACACAGCCAACGTAGTATATAACACATGCCACGCAGTATATAACACAGCCCACGCAGTATATAACACAGCCCACGCAGTATATAACACAGCTCACGCAGTATATAACACAGCCCACGCAGTATATAACACAGCCCACGCAGTATATAACACAGCCCACGCAGTATATAACACAGCCCATGTAGTATATAACACAGCTCACGCAGTATATAACACAGGGCATGTAGTATATAACACAGCCCACGTAGTATATAGCACAGCGACGTCGTATATAACACAGGCCACACAGTATATAACACATCCCACGTAGTATATAACACAGGGCACGTAGTATATAACACAGCCCACGTAGTATATAGGACAGCGACGTAGTATATAACACAGCCACGTAGTATATAACACAGCCACGTAGTATATAACACAGTCCACGCAGTATATAGCAATGTGGGCACCATAAAAAAAAAAAACAAATAAAATAAAAAACAGTTATATACTCGCCTTCCGGCGGCCCCCGAATCTAGCCCAGGACTTTAGTGACGCTCCGTTCCCGGTAATGCCTTTCGACACTAACTCGTGATCATGTAGCGGTCTCGTGAGACTGCTACGTCATCATCTCGCAAGACCTCTACGTGATCTCGAGTCATTGCCGCAATGCATTCTTGGGACCGGAGTGTCGCGAGGAGCGAGAAAGAGTGCCGCGGACGCCAGAGGGTGAGAATATAATGTTTGTTTTTTTTATTATTATTTTTAAAATTATCTGTTTTTATTATCGAAGCTGCATAGTCAGCATCAATAGTAAAAAAAGAAGCGGTGTTTAACTCCCGCCCCAATATCGCGACCCGGTATTGGGGCGGGAGTTAAACACCAAATGTGAGTATTTCCGTTACGGAAGTTACAGACAAACAGACGGAAGTACCCCCTAGACAAATATATATATAATTTGTCTAGGGGGTACTTCCGTCTGTTTGTCTGTAACTTCCGTAACGGAAATACCGGGTCGCGATATTGGGGCGGGAGTTAAACACCGCTTCTTTTTTTACTATTGATGCTGACTGATATATATATATATATACAGTACAGACCAAAAGTTTGGACACACCTTCTCATTTAAAGATTTTTCTGTATTTTCATGACTATGAAAATCGTACATTCACACTGAAGGCATCAAAGCTATGAATTAACATATGTGGAATTATATGTTTTACAAAAAAGAGTTTAAACAACCGAAAATATGTCTTATATTGTAGGTTCTTAAAAGTAGCCACCTTTTGCCTTGATGACTGCTTTGCACACTCTTGGCATTCTCTTTATGAGCTTCAAGAGGTAGTCATCAGGAATGGTTTTCACTTCACAGGTGTGCCCTGTCAGGTTTAATAAGTGGGATTTCTTGCCTTATAAATGGGGTTGGGACCATCAGTTGTGTTGTGCAGAAGTCTGGTGGATACACAGATAATAGTCCTACTGAATAGACTGTTAGAGTTTGTATTATGGCAAGAAAAAAGCAGCTAAGTAAAGAAAAACGAGTGGCCATCATTACTTTAAGAAATGAAGGTCAGTCAGTCCAAAAAATTGGGAAAACTTTGAAAGTGACCCCAAGTCCAGTGGCAAAAACCATCAAGTGCTACAAAGAAACTGGCTCACATGAGGACCGCCCCAGGAAAGGAAGACCAAGAGTCACCTCTGCTTCTGAGGATACGTTTATCCGAGTCACCAGCCTCAGAAATCGCAGGTTAACAGCAGCTCAGATTAGAGACCAGGTCAATGCCACACAGAGTTCTAGCAGCAGACACATCTCTACAACAGCTGTTAAGAGGAGACTTTGTGCAGCAGGCCTTCATGGTAAAATAGCTGCTAGGAAACCACTGCTAAGGACAGGCAACAAGCAGAAGAGACTTGTTTGGGCTAAAGAACACAAGGAATGGACATTAGACCAGTGGAAATCTGTGCTTTGGTCTGATGAGTCCAAATGTGAGATCTTTGGTTCCAACCACCGTGTCTTTGTGCTGCGCCTGGTTCCCACCATGAACCATGGAGGAGGAGGTGTGATGGTGCTTTGCTGGTGACACTGTTGGGGGTTCTTTCAAAATTGAAGGCATACTGAACCAGCATGGCTACCACAGCATCTTGCAGCGGCATGCTATTCCATCTGGTTTGCGTTTAGTTGGACCATCATTTATTTTTCAACAGGAAAATGACCCCAAACACACCTCCAGGCTGTGTAAGGGCTATTTGACCAAGAAGGAGAGTGATGGGGTGCTACTCCAGATGACCTGGCCTCCACAGTCACCAGAACCCAATCGAGATGGTTTGGGGTGAGCTGGACCGCAGAGTGAAGGCAAAAGGGCCAACAAGTGCTAAGCATCTCTAGGAACTCCTTCAAGATTGTTGGAAGACCATTCCCGGTGACTACCTCTTGAAGCTCATCAAGAGAATGCCAAGAGTGTGCAAAGCAGTCATCAAAGCAAAAGGTGGCTACTTTGAAGAACCTAGAATATATAAGACATAATTTCAGTTGTCTCACACTTTTTTGTTAAGTATATAATTCCACATGTGCTCCAACAAAGTGTTAATCAGCACAGCGGGGAAGCCCACTCAGTGCACAGGTAATTGCATGAACTGATGCTGCAAGCATGTATACAGCAGTAAGTGCTCCGTGAGCCGGGGTGCCACTCCAAAGAAAATAGCCACAATGGATACAAAAATTGAAAGGAACGGATGGCACTCACCGGTTAAAAAACGTCTTTATTCCAATACTTTAAAACATCGGCGTCGGGAAGATGGGAGCAGGAGTGGAATGGACGACAGCCGTTTCGCGCTGCAGTGGCGCTTCTATTGGTGACCAGTAGCAGCGCCACTGCAGCGTGAAACGGCTATCATTCATTCCACTCCTGCTCCCATCCTCCCGACGTCGATATTTTAAAGTATTGGAATAAAGACGTTTTTTAACCGGTGAGTGCCATCCGTTCCTTTCAATTTTTGTATAATTCCACATGTGTTAATTCATAGTTTTGATGCCTTCAGTGTGAATGTACAATTTTCATAGTCATGAAAATACAGAAAAATCTTTAGATGAGAAGGTGTGTCCAAACTTTTATTCTGTACTGCATATATAATGCTGAGCCATCTACAATCACCACTCAGGCTCAATTATTATTAAACTGATTTCTACGACAATTTCCACATAGCAATTACTGCTACAAATTGGACATTGCGATTAATGAAAATCATCCCATGTAATGGCAGTGATGGCGCTATGTACATGTTCACACCAATGCAGCAAGTAAGAAGCATAAGAAGCATTTCCATTAGAGTTCCTAATCTTCCACAAGTCAGAAGTGAGAATGGTACGATGTGATGGACACAAGGGAGATGAGAGAATACAGAGACGCTCTAGCTACACACCAAGGAGAACTCACACACATACAGACTTACTGGGACTGGAGCAGGTATGTGGACATTGGAATTTGTGATTGAGGCAGGAATAGCAACAGGCATGGTTTGTCCATTAGGTAGATGTAACAAGAGAGGAAAAGGAGCTGGAACTGGTCTGAGGATAGAAAAAAGCATGGATCCAACCTTAAAAATTCATGTCGACCACAGACTTGGCAATTGAGAAAGCTTGGGTGCAATAGCCATTAGCAAGAGAAATAAAAGTGAACATTTGTGAAGTTAAAAGCTGGAGAAAAACTTAAAAATCTGCTTTTGTCCTGAGTTTCGGATCTTTACTGACAACACCCCGTGCAATATTTATGTCTATAGTTGGTGCCGATGTGGAGACCCAACGTTGCCATCATACAGACATCTCTGTATCCTGCTCCATTGTTTCATTCCTGATATCAGAATGTTGACCTGTGACATCTCGTGTATGGGAGAAAACAGAAGTGGGAATCAGGGGCTGCCAGGGTCCCCGTTCAGGAGCACCAACTAGTGACGTGTAAAGGCCCCAGCCCCCCCAGACCCCTTGTATGGGCACCTTAGTTCCCGCGTATGGGCACCTTAGTTCCAGAGTATGGGCACCTTAGTTCCCGTGTATGGGCACCTTAGTTCCAGAGTATGGGCACCTTAGTTCCCGCGTATGGGCACCTTAGTTCCCGCGTATGGGCACCTTAGTTCCCGCGTATGGGCACCTTAATACCCTTGTATGGGCACCTTAATACCCTTGTATGTGCAGCTTAATACCCTTGTATGGGCACTTTAGTTCCAGTGTATGGGCACCTTAATACCCTTGTATAGGCACCTTGGTTCCAGAGTATGGGCACCTTAGTTCCCGTGTACGGGCACCTTAATACCCTTGTATGGGCACCTTAGTTACAGAGTATGGGCACCTTAGTTACAGAGTATGGGCACCTTAGTTCCCGCGTATGGGCACCTTAATAACCTTGTATGGGCAGCTTAATACCCTTGTATGGGCACCTTAGTTCCAGAGTATGGGCACTTTAGTTCCAGAGTATGGGCACCTTAGTTCCAGTGTATGGGCACCTTAATACCCTTGTATGGGCACCTTGGTTCCAGAGTATGGGCACCTTAGTTCCCGTGTATGGGCACCTTAATACCCTTGTATGGGCACCTTAGTTCAAGAGTATGGGCACCTTGGTTCCAGAGTATGGGCACCTTAGTTCCCGTGTATGGGCACCTTAATACCCTTGTATGGGCACCTTAGTTCAAGAGTATGGGCACCTTGGTTCCAGAGTATGGGCACCGTAGTTCCCGTGTATGGGCACCTTAATACCCTTGTATGGGCACCTTCGTTCCAGAGTATGGGCACCTTAGTTCCCACGTAAGGGGCACCTTAAAAAATAAAATAGTCTTGGAAAACCCCTTTAAAAAAGATTTTTAAACTCACACGGTGGGAATAAATCCAGTCATCTAGAGGCCTATATCCAGTGCAATGTTTAGAAGGACTATAAGGTGTATAATTGACCATTTAATAAAAAATAACATGTCCTCACCTATTACTGACGACATCACAGCCACAATGCAAAGCAGACAGAGTCTGACGTCTCCTGGAGATCTAAACAGTCTACAAAACATGCAGGCAGTGCGGGGGCAAACAGCATGGCGCAGGGTACTCACACTATGGGTCTGTTAGACGGTGGCGCTTGGGTTATTACAGTGCTAGATGTAGGTGAAGGTACCGTTGGTTGAATAATAACACTTGAGTCCGAATTTGTAAGCAGCACGTTAGGAACTTGGAGGGATGGAGGCCGAACGATGGTAGATGTGGGCTGTGCGGTTGGCAATGGCACTTCCTAGGAGACAGAAAGAGCACGATTCAATATGCAGCAGATTTAGCACAAATTTACAGCCTCACAAATACAGAATTAGATTTACTTACTATTATAAAAAACTTCAAAGAATGGAGATGATGAAAAGGTCCATATCTAAATTTATCTTTAAAAGTAAGTAATAAAAAAGGGATGACCATATAAAACAATTCTTTTTACTTGAAGAGGATATCCGGGACTTTAGGAAACAATACATGTACAGGAGCTTCTCACAAAATTAGAATATCATCAAAAAGTTAATTTACTTCAGTTCTTCAAACCAAAAAGTGAATCTCATATAGTGTATAGAGTCATCACAGAGTGATCTATTTCACGTGTTGATTTCTGACAATGAGAAGCAAATTTGCGCTCGAAGGGACAGGCTGTGGAGGGAGAAAAATGTAAGTATCTGGATAACACCACAGAGAAGAGGATTATGCCAGTGCTTCGGTTAGTGGTTACAAAACCCAACCAGGGAGGCAGTTCCCTGTATATGGTTATCACATCCTCCTAAGTGGCTGTGGTACCGCAACCCGATGAGTTAAATACGCATTTAAAAAAAATGGTCAAATCAATGAGGTTGAATTACCTCATCTCTGGTAAAGCCATGCATAATGATGGAGATTCCGCAAGAGTCGACGAGGTATGCAGTGGAGTAGAGAAATTGCGTGTTAAATCCTTCCGCACCTGCGGTGGTGAGCGATGTGTCGGCGTTGTCGATGAGGGTTGAACGCTGTCCCGGCCGGTGGCAGGCAGCCTGGTTCCGTCCTGTAGTGCAGGCGCGTCCTCAGTGGTTTGTGAATCCTTTCAGTGTAGTGTTTATTTCTGTTAATGTTGATGATTATGGCTTACAGCCAATAAAAACCCAAAAGTAATTATCTCAGTGTATTAGAATACTTTATAACACCAGCTTAAAAATGATTCTAAAATCCGCAATGTTGGCCTACTGAAATGTATGTTCAGTAAATGCACTCAATACTTGGTCGGGGCTCCTTTTGCATCAATTACTGCATCAATGCGGCGTGGTATGGAGGCGATCAGCCTGTGGCACTGCTGAGGGGTTATGGAAGCCCAGGTTGCTTTGATAGCAGCCTTCAGCTCGTCTGCATTGTTGGGTCTGGTGTCTCATCTTCCTCTTGACAATACCCTATAGATTCTCTATGGGATTAAGGTCAGGTGAGTTTGCTGGCCAATCAAGCATAGTAATACTGTTGTAAACCAGGTATCGGCACTTTTGGCAGTGTGGACAGGTGCCAAATCCTGCTGGAAAATGACATTTCCATCTCCAAAAAGCTTGTTGGCAGAAGGAAGCATTAAGTGCTCTAACATTTCCTGGTAGACGGCTGCGCTGACTTTGGTCTTGATAAAACACAGTGGACCTACGCCAGCAGATGACATGGCTCCCCAAACATCACTGATTGTGGAAACTTCACACTAGACCTCCAGCAGCTTGGATTGTGGCCTCTCCACTCTTCCTCCAGACTCTGGGACCTTGATTTCCAAATAAAATGCAAAATGTATTTTCATCTGAAAACAACACCTTGGACCACTGAGCAACAGTCCAGTTCTTTTCCTCCTTGGCCCAGGTAAGATGCTTCTGGCGTTGTCTATTGGTCATGAGTGGCTGACACAGGGAATGTGACACTTGTAGCCCATGTCCTGGATGCGTCTGTGTGTGGTGGCTCTTGAAGCAAAGACTCCAGCAGCCGTCCACTCCTTGTGAATCTCCCCAATATTTGAATGGCCTTTTCTTAACAATCCTTTAAAGGCTGCGGTTATCCCGGTTGCTTGTGCACCTTTTTCTACCATACTATTTTCCTTCCACTCAACTTTCCATTAATATGCTTGGATACAGCACTCTGTGAACAGCCGGCTTCTTTAGCAATGACCTTTTGTGGCTTACCCTCCTTGTGGATTGTGTCAATGACTGCCTTCTGGACATCTGTCAAGTCAGCAGTCTTCCCCATGATTGTGGAGCTACTGAAACAGACTAAGGGACCTTTTTAAACGTTAGGAAGCCTTTGCAGGTGTTTTTTTCTTTATTATTTTAATTTACTGAGATAATGACTTTTAGGTTTTCATTGGCTGTAAGCCATAATCATCAACATTAACAGAAATAAACACTTGAAATAGATCACTCTGTTTGTAATGACTCTATATAATATATGAGCTTCACTTTTTGTATTGAAGAACTGAAATAAATTAACTTTTTGATGATATTCTAATTTTGTGAGAAGCACCTCTAGTTTCTAACAGAGACAACTCCTTGTCTGTTGTAACTGCCCGCGATTACTGACAGCTCCTGCCAGAGATTCCGCTGCTCCCTGTCAACAGAGCAGCAGCTTCTCTTCCTGTTGACAGGGTGGGACAATTGGTATCATGATGATTTACAGCAGAATCCCGCTTCCTAGTTGAGGGAGATGTTTGTAAAATGGCATGTCATCAGTAGTCCTACCCTGTCAACAGGAAGAGAAACTGCTGCTCTTTTGACAGGGAGCAGCGGAATCTCTAGCAGGAGCAGTCAATGACCGACTGCTACAGTCACGGATATCCTCTTTAAAGGCTCCCTGAAGTTTTTTCACTGGCTCCATTTGAAATATAACCCCGGAAAAGCTCTCTACATTTTTTTACATGATAAAAGGAGACCTTTGACTGATGCCACACAAGAGTCTACTGTAAAAAGCATAGACTGTGAGAAACAGTCTACTATACTACTCCATACCTTCATTTACAGTATACCAGCAGCCTCAGTGACGTCATCGAGGTTACCGCTGGTCACTGAGGCTGTGCTCCCAGCTGAGCTGAACTGCGGTGAGCTCAGTACAATGAGAAAAAGGCAGCGAGTTCACCGCAGGCCAGAACTCACTGAAATCCGGTGAACTCACTAGCTTTTTCACACAGTGCTGAGCTCACCGTAGTTCAACCCGGCTGGCAACGCAGCCTCACTGACCGGCGATAACCTCAGTGACGTCAGTGCTAGTCACTGACGCTGTGCTTGCAGCAGCTCATTCCTCAGTGGTTCTCAGCCTGGAAGGTCACATCTTGGCACCGTCCAAGGTTGAAAACTATTTATCCCCAGGCATGGATTACGGCGTAGGACAGAATGACAGACAGGTGAGGGATATGGTTGTTTTTTATTTTCTATTTATTACAGGAGACGAGGACTTCAATGGAATGAGTGTTAGGTGAGTATATCTGTGTCTGTTATTTTTAAATAAAAATTGAAAACTGTGTTTTATTGTATTTCAGACAAAATACTTTATACTTGCTGTGTGCTAATTAACAATACAACTATATGGGTGGACTCCATGCCCTTTTTTAAATTATTTATTTAAATAATTAAAAAAAACAACATCAAAACAAAAAACAGCGTGAGGACCCCTCTATTCTTGATAACCAGCCTTGCTAACACTGACAGCTGGTGTATTCAGCCCGCAGCTGTCAGTTTTGCCTGGCTGGCTATCAAAAATATAGGGAAACCCACGTAATTTCGTAAATTTTTTTTTTTATTTATTATTTATTTAGAGCCCATCAGCAGCTCTTGCTCTCGCTGTTATTAGCAGCAGCAGCCGTCGGCTGATGGAGTAGTAGTACCATCAGCTGACGCCAGTGACCGAATGTAAACTTTTTACCTCCGATCACTGCTTTAGGCTCACGTGGTCATTTGACAGCGTGGGAACCGCGGATATCTGACCCGTGGTAATGATGTTACTGCCGATCAGAGGAAGTGTTTGCCATGCTGTCATGTACATGCAAATACTGGAAGTTCTGCCCCTCCATTCAAATGAATGTTGTCCAGGTTTGGGTACTCTTCTGGTACCCGAACCGAACCTTTGTTTAATTTTTCGTCGAACCCAAACATCCACCCATCTCTAGTCTTGAGGCCACGTTCACACGTTCTGAACATCAGTATTTGTAAGCCAAATCCAGGAGTGGAACAATCAGAGGAAAAGTATAATAGAAACATATGCACCACTTCTGGATTTCTCACCCACTCCTGGTTTTGGCTTACATGTAAAATACTGACCAAATACTGAACGTGTGAACATTGTGTAATGGAAAATATCACGTCTATTACGAGATGAAAGGGCAGTGAAGTCATGAAAAGTATATAAATTAATCCGCAGCGCTACAAAAAGTTGCAGTATAGTCCAGGCCTACAGCATATACAGACCTTGCCCTTGTTTTTCTAAAACCGACTCCTAAAAGTATGATTTTCACAGAACTTTGAGGACTCTTAAAAGAAAACTCCATATATTCCACTCAAATCCTGACATCTATCCCAGGCTCACTAACCTTTTCGTCACTTGTGGTAGACTCCGGATGAGGTAATGGGCTGTTCTGATGTGTCGTCTCTACAATAGCTGGTTCCTCAATCTTGCTTCTTATAACTGGGGTGGCAAGAGGGGACAGATCCAAGGGCATCTGCAACACATTATTACATTGCACATGTAACAAAAAAGTGACCAAGTAAAGAAAAAACCTGGGCCAGATCATACAATCTCCTTTGTTCCCCTTAAAACAAGCTTTGTTATACAAGTCACCCTGGTATAGGCAAGTGCTCTCGTCATCTCCTTTGCATGTGTAGAACATTTGATGGACAGCTTTAACCTCGCTCGCCTGTCACTGTTCCATGGGTCTTTGATTTGCTCTACTCCTGCATTATGATTTAGCAATTGTAATGTGAAGCTATATCACATTGCACCAGGTTATGCTACTTTAAAACTCTTAAAGGGAATATGTCAGCAGATTTTGCTATATAATCCAAGAATAGCATGATGTAGGGATGACCCTGATTCCAGTGATATCTCACTTACTAGGCTGTGATTACCTGTTTCAATAAAATCAGTGTTTAATCAGCAGAACATTATCACTAAAGGACTAGGCGTTGCGTGGCTCCTAGTCAACTGCTGTATAACCCGACCCCCACCACTGATTGGCGCTTTCTTTGTACACTGTGCTGCCAATGAGTGTTGTGGACAGGGTTATACACAGCTCAAAATTCTGAGCACTGCTAGATCTGGAGCAGATAATTGTACCAAAATGACAGCAAGCAGCCCAGCAAGTGACACATCACTGGGATCAGTGCTGCTCTAAGATTACATTGCAAAAACATGGTGACAAATTCCCTTTAAACGGAACAAGATAGAATGTTTTTACATCTGGAAGTACTGATATGGCTGCGTAGGTGTTGCTCCAACAATAACACGGATACTGTTTATGTAGAGATCCGATGTACCAATCATGACAAATTTAGCGTAAAGGTTATATGCAAATCAGGCTGGAAGTGTACAGGGGCGTGTAAATACACTTGGTGCAAACAGTTCAGAAACACGCCCCCAGTGCACTTCCACTATGAATTGTATGTGACTGGCCAATCGGATCTCTTCAGAAATTGAACTTTTAATGTGTGACAACGAATAATCAGCCATACCGCTACTTAAAATGTAAAAACGTACCGACAGGTTCTCTTTAAAGCATCCCTTTAATTTTCTTGCTTTATATGTTTTGTATACAGGGTCATATTAATGAATAGGACACTTGTATGAAAAAAAAAAAAGCGATAAAAAAAAATGAACAAAAAGATAAAACACACGATTCCTAGATTTAGTATCATAGCAAATGTGCTGTTATTTTCCTCTATAAGGTACATCTACGGGTAGGGAGATGTGCACAGAACGGACGCACGAGAGGACAATGCGTTGTTTTCTCGCAGATGTCCTCGCATTCTCGAGTAATCATTTATGTACCTTCTTAATGTCATCGTCTGACCCCTTCTTAAAATCATGTTCAAATGGACTTGCAAGCTCATTGAACAGACCAACTTCTTCACAGTTCTTCAGGAACCGAGTCGGGGTCGGGGTTTGATCTATAAATTCAATATAAAGAAAATAAATAATAATACATAACAAAAGAAGAAAACAAAAGAATTGTCATTTTGGTCTAATACATTCTGTAAACCATTAATGAGTTACTTTGGAAAAAAACACCGCAAGTGCCAAAATCCTCATTATCAGAGTCAAGTTCTAACCTCGGGGTACAATTGCTATGGTCACACCCCAATTTTTCAAAGCCCCAACATTTTAGGGTTACTATCCTTCATGTTTTTTTAAGTCATTGGAGCTTCAATGAAAAATGTGTACCCTGTGAGATATGCAAAAACGGCAGAAAATCACTCGGGCAAGGGGTAAGAAATGCGTGATCACTAACTAAAGCAAACTTTGTGGCACTCGCTCATTTTCTTTTCAAGTCTTTATTGTCAAAAGTACAAAATACAGGAGTGGCGCTTCCATCAGGAAAACCGCTGTTTCACGCACCCATATACTTCTTGAAGGCCTTAAAGGTAAATCATGTACCCGGATTTTATATTGCAGACAATAAAAATTTGAAAAGAAGATGACAAGTGCCGCAAACTTTGCTTTGTAGAGCAATTCTAAGAGAATTTTTGCGCCGACCAGGAGTGGCAAGAAGGTCAGAGAAGGTTGTATCCTCCAATTTCAGGATCCTGAATGGCTCCGGCCAGATAAAGAGAGGGAGGTGCCAGTGATACACTTCGTTATATGGAATATTTATAAAAGGGTGAATTCCTTATTACAGAACTTATAAGACAATAGAGGCCCTCACATTATATGGAGGATGATCGCTGCTGACAATATTTTACAGGAGGCCAAAGAAACTTCTCCAATTTGTAATTAGTAATTAAAGCCATGGAGACCTTTAAACAAAAAAAAAATAATATTTTTATATAAGTTAGTGATAAAAAAAAGTGGTATGAAGATTGAGGCTGCAATTTTCAATCATTTTTAATCTCCTTGACAAGTACTTTGCAACGTACTTCTAATTTCAGACTTTTCTTATATGCACCTGTCACTGCCAGTAATACATACAGGATGCTGATGTCTTCACTTGCTCTCATGTGTCAGCACAGCTTCATTCCTGGACTGATTTCCCCTTTTTCAGCCCCTGAGAGATTTTGCCTCCCTTGTGCTGTTATACATAGATATTGGAGTGTGTGATCTCCCCTTTCTCACCTTAGCTAAGTCTCCTGTGAAAACTCTCCTTAATGTGCTTTCCCCCAATCTATGCTGTGTTGCCTGCCCTCCCTCAATACTTAGAAAGGACAGTTTTCAAGATGACACTTTGCTTACATGATACCCATTAAATAAAATAAAAAAAGATGATATCTAGTCTCTTCCTAAAATGTACAACAGATCAGTGGGGGAGGGGGAGTCTAGATCTTTAGACCCTCAACGACTGTTCCAAAAATGCTCTGCAGGTTATAAAAAAAAAAAAAAAAATAATAATAATACAAGGTGCACATAGACGTTAACTACAGAACTGGGAGTAAACTGAGTCCAAGTCTATTTGGGTTGGGAAGTCAAGGACGGTCAATCAAACTACCAACCTATTTAGGGCACACTCACCTGCAACAATCACGCTTTCGTTTCGGGCAGGGCCGAACTTCAATGTCATCTCATGTTTATGCTTGTGAACGGCCAAATGATCTTCATTGGTAAAACGCTGTGAATTAAATTAAAAAAAAACCCAATTCCACAAAATATCATTCAATTTATTACGTGAAATTAACATTTCTAAGGTCACTTAAAAATATCACAAACTCATTGAAAAGTTTTTCTTTTACATAGAAACCAATCGTGTGAAACAAAATGGAACTAAAAAAAAAACAAACAAAAAAAATGTTAATATTATGAATGTGCTGACTTTTCACCATACTAAACCTGACCCACTCACATGAGAGAAAAGTATGCAGAATTCATCAGTATCAGCATCAGTATCAGCTAACTATCTCATATATATGGTGGCCTGCTAACTGTCGGCTGATGGGAAAAGATCATGCATGTTGGACATCAATATGCCCGATCCTTTGTGGAAGATAAGTTGGCTGTCTGGTGGTGGCTAATTCCTCTGTCCCCCACTGAAATAAATATTCACACTCACCAAGGGCAAGGTTGCATGACAGTCGACAGGAATAGCTTTCGTATGATCTCTCAAGTATATTCATTAATTGTATTCCTGGCAGAATAGATCGGCAGAGCAAATGCTCAACTGCTCCTCTATTAATTCTATATGTGGCTGTCGAGTGCTGCTCTAGGCTTTTTCCGGCAGCCCCATAGAGAATGAATGCATCGTGGCCGGGTACTTAGTTGCCCTGGCTGTGTGTTTTGGGTCATTCTCATGCTGGAAGACCCAGCCAAGACCCATCTTCACTGCTATTACTGAGGAAAGGAGGCTGTTGGCTAAAATCTCACAATACATGACCCCGTCCATCCTTCCTTCAATACGGTGCAGTCGTCCTGTCCACTTTGCAGAAAAGCACCCTCAAAGTATGATGTTTCCCCACCATGCTTCACGGTTGGTACGGTGTTTTTGGGGTTGTACTCACCCTTCTTCTTCGTCACAACACGGCGAGTGGAGTGGATACCAAAAAGTTCCATTTTGGTCTAATCTGACCAGATGACCTTCTCCCATGCCTCCTCTGGATCATCCAGATGGTAACTGGCAAACTTCAAATGGGCCTGGACATGTGCTGATGTGAACAGGGGGACCTTGCGTGCTCTGCAGGATTTTAATCCATGATGGTGTAGTGTTACTAACAGTAATGTTTGAGAATGTGGTCCCAACTTTCTTCAGTCCATTGACCAGGTCCTCTCGTACAGTTCTGGGCTGATTCCTGACCTTTTTCAGAATCACCCTTACCCCATGAGGCGAGATCTTGCATGGAGCCACAGACTGAGGAAGATTCAGTCATCTTGTGTCTCTTCCATTTTCTAATAATTGTGCCAGCAGTTGTTGCCTTCTCACCGAGCTGCTTGCCTATTGTCCTGTAGCCCATCCCAGCCTTGTACAGGTCTACAACTCTGTCCCTGGTGTCCTTAGACAGCTCTTTGGTCTTGGCCATTGTGGAGAGGTTGGAGTCTGATTGAGTGTGTGGAACGGTGTGTTCTATACAAGTAAGGATTTCAAACAGGTGCAATTAATACAGGTAATGAGTGCAGAGTAGGAGGGCTTCTTCAAGAAAAACTAACAGGTTGTAGGTGAGAAAATTTGCAAAATTGGCGGTGTATCAAATACTTATTTTCCCCACTGTACTGCCACCACACGGCGTATATATAATTCACTTTCCAGAGGGATTCAGCAAGAATATTGCAAACAATTTTAACGCTAACTATATTGCGAATTTTATTATTTTTTTTATTTCAGCTAATTTCAATTTAATCCTTTAAAAGATATTTTGGATAGAATTTCCAGGTTTGTGGATTTTTTTAATGTAAATTATCCCATCCATTGATGGTGTCTTACCTGGCCACATCCAGGGGCAGTGCATACAAATGGTCTGTCATCACTCATATTCTATAGGTCCTTGTGATTACCTATGTGAGACAGAAGGATATAAGATGAGCACATATGAGGTCACACTTTTATATATTAAAAAAACAACAACAAAAACTTGAATCTATGTCTATATTACAACTTTAATATGTTGAGTTTCTGATCAGTGGGGGTCTGGTCTGATCTCTTGCCTACTATCTCTAAGAATAAAGGGGCAGCATCACGGCCCCTTCACGGTTTTCTGTGCCCCTGGCCACCCTGAATGAAGGCTGTCATTTTCGGAACTGATGAGAGTCACAGATTTCAGACCCCACTGATCATAAACTACTGGCATATCCTCCCCATATCCTATCCTAAGGATATGCCATCACTTTATGAGAAGGGAGCGCAGTTTAAGTATTCTCAATTGCTGAGGCGGGTAAGGAAAGAGAAGACGACACATATGTACTATGTTTGGTCTACTGATTTAATGCATAAAGTTCCACCAGGTTCTGTGCACCGTACAAACAATTATAGGATGTTCTTTTTCAGAACTTTGTATTGTGCCGTTATTCTGTTCTTATGAAAATGTTCATATCAATTAACAAGTAGGTGATATCATCTTTGCATCCCCTTGCATCCTCTCAACACTGTCCAATTGGTGCTGACCCCGTAAGTGTACGCGCACACCACGTCTTAAAGATGCTGGCGTACCCGGATAGTTTTTGAATAAGAAGATGCTTCAGGAAAACGATGGCAACGGTTTTCCTGAAAAATCTCTTTTGGTCATTTTTGCGGTGGCTTTGCCATCATAATGTTTTATTTTTTTTTCTACATGATATAGTGGTAACTTCCAAGCGGGGTCAAGTCACATCTTCTAGCCGCGCCATTGCTTTCTGGCTAGGTTCACATTGCGTTAGGGCAATCCGTTTAGCGCATACGCTAGCGGATTGCGCTAACGCAATGTCCCAAAAGGGATCGTGTTTGGCGATCCCGCTAGCGCAGATACCCGATCGGCTGCAACCGTCCAAAACTAACGGGACATCCCTAGCGCATGCAAAAAATGGCATGCGCTAGAGATCCGTTAGCACATTGCAGTCAATGGGTGCGCTAACGGATCCGTTACATAGCGTTAATTGCGCCATGTAACGGAGTCCGCTAGCGGACACCCATTAACGCAATGTGAACCTAGCCTAAGCCTGAGGCAGTTAAAAGAAGTTACAAGACGGCGGAACATGTGCACTGCAAGTCGTTTTTTTCCATTGGAATGCATATGTTCATTATTATTAACTTTTATTGATCGCGTTTCCAGGTGGGTTTCAGACAGAATCCTCCTGAAAAAGACGCTATGTGCACATATCCAAAGACTGCAAATATTGACAAGCGGAGAGGTAACGCCCAGTTGTCTATTTATTACATTCCAAGTTGACTAATGAAAGGAAATCACAATGCTAAGGCTATGTTCACATGTTGCATTTTTTTCTGCAAGCAAAACATGCTTCCTTGGAAGTAAAGAAGCTACTTACAAAAAGCTGGTTTGGCTGCATTTTTGGTTCAAATTATGTGCGATTTGTCTACAGTACATGTTTAATAAAATTAGTTGTATTCAACAAAAGAGCAGCAAAAATGCACGGTTTGCATTTTGCATGGAAATGGAGGAAGGAGAAATAAACTAATCCTTGAAGATACTATAAGATTGAAAAAAAATGATTTTTTCCTCTTCCCGAATCCATTTAGAATGCTGGCATAACCAGAAAGATGTAAAGATCACATTGGTTTGAATGGATTTTCAGTAAACGTTTACAATTTCCCATGTTTAGGAAACAACATCCTAAGAATGTATGTCCTGTTGGCACTGTCAATGGCTCAGAGCAGCAAATTTGGATAAAATGTGCAAATCAGAAAATGCAAATGGCCACTGGAAAAATGCAGATACCTTTGCTTCTGCCTATCTGCCTTTGCTTCTGCCTAGGACATGATATATTTTAGAACTAACAAGGTTCGAAGTTATAAATCTTCTACACCTCGGTGTTACAAGCCATGTCCTTTGCAACCAATATAGTTTTTATTAATACAAAGTTCAAGATTTAAAAAAAGGCTGCTTTCTTATTCTTGAAAATCTCCAGCTGTGTCTCCATGGTAACAGACTACAAACAAATCATATGTAGTCTGATCCTGCAGTTCTGCTTCCTATCATTGGTGCAAGTAGGAAAATGGAAATGGTCACCAGAAAAATCCAGAAATCAGGAAAGTTCTTTGCTTCTGCCTTTCTCACTTTACAAACACATGATATATTTTAGCCTACGTTCACATTTGCGCTGTTGGGCGCAGCGTCGGCGACGCAACCCACAACGCAGCGTTTTGTGACGCATGCGTTGTCATAAAATAGTAAAGATCAGGAAATTCGGCGCAGGGAAAACGCTACAAGTAGCGTCATCTGCGCCCTGTCTTGTGCGTCAAAATGACGCATGCGTCGTCAAACACATTACAACACATACCGGCGCATGTCCATGCGCCCCCCCCCATGTTAAAGATAGGGGCGCATGATGCATGCGTCGGTATCCGTCGACGACACTGCGCCGAACAACGCAAATGTGAACGTAGCCTTAGAGGAAATACAGAGAAGGAAGAAGAGAGATTTTTTTTATATTTTACCAAACACAAAAAGGTTTTCTCTTTTCATATTAATATTGATGGGGTTTACTCTTCCTTAAAGCCCACCATAACTCGCTCTTTATTCACCATCATTAAAACATTTTTTTTTAATCATTTGCAATCCCTGCAACGCATTGTCTTTTAGGTGCAATTTAATAAACTAAATGTTAAAAATCCCCGGATGAAGCAGGGTCGAAATGCACGTCAGGGTCTGAGGTGGACGACGATGTGGTGACATATTGAATTTATATTTTTGGGGTATGTCTGACTATAATGCATCTTTATCTCTTTAACATTGATTTAATGTTATGTATTATATTGCACCAGATTTCTATAGATCTAACTTTCAGAATTGCATTGTAATTCTCTTTGAGGATATACGTGCATGTACATACCTGTTATCATCATTCATTAGTGGTATTCTGCGGTCTGGTGGCTAACCCTTGTTGTCATTATTTAGTGGCTCTCATCGCCCTACCCTTGCTTTCATTGCTCCTTGATTTTAATTATCAACGTTTAATTTTTATTGTGTAGTTGTATACCTCAATAAAATATTTAGTGTTTATATACATTTGTCTGATTTCTGATTATTATGGAGTAGCACATGATATTTTAAATGTTAAAAACTCTATTAGTTTGCTATACATGATCATTTCATGTTTGTTCCCTGACTGCAGGATTGTGCGTGTTGGTTTATACACAAAGCCAGTATGGACCCACTGGATGGCGTTGAATGGATAAAGGATAGAGGTCAGAGAGTAACAAACGCTCTGCACTGTACCCCGAAGAGGATGTGTGACCCCAGTAGTGTCCCTACAGTAGTAGAGACAAATCAACAGAAATCATGGCAATGGCCACACTCACTAATAAAGAACAAGCATATCAACTGTACCCCCTCTGCCAAAACTATATTAAAGCAATGCCCCATCCCTAAAATAATAACTTTGTCCCTTTCATTTGTTAAAAACCACAGCTTCATACATTTTGTTATGAATGTGCTTGAAATTAAAATATTAAGCTACACCCTATCCATAGAATGAGAGATAACGTACTGATCACTGGAGGTCCGACAGATGGGAACCCCAGTGATTCTGACAATATACAGAAAAGGGTTCTGCAGGGCCCATCTTGAACGATGTAGATATGCACATGCTCAACAGTCTTCTAGACAATGAATGGAGTAAGAGGTTGAGCATGCGCATATCCACCACATTCAAGGTAAGTTCCAGAGCTCATGTTCTCACACTCGCTGGGCGACCCAGCAATTAGTAAGGTATCCTGCACCTCGGCTCAGACAATCTTCTCTTTCCCTGCTGCCTAAAAACATCCCAAAGCATGATGCTGTCACCACGCTTCACTGTGGGGATGATGTTTTTAGGGGTGATGAGCTTGATGGTTTGGCGCCAGACATAGCGTTTATCTTGGTGGCCAAAAGGTTCCATTTTGGTCTCATCTGACCACAGTAGTAAGGATTTTGTATTTATTTATTTATTTATTTTTTACAACCCAACCATGACTTGTATTTTTTCCACTTCAGCAACTTAGACTATTTAGTGCTGAAGCATCACACACAAATCAGATTACAAAAATTATTTAAACACAGGCTGTAATGTAACAAGATAGGAAGACAAGGAGGGGGGTGAATACTTTCGCAAGCCACTGAAGCCTGGACACAAATCGAAGCAAACTCTCAGCAGAATGATAACTCAACTTTTAAGTTTTCCATTCACAACATATTTTCCCATTCTTGAAACTAGCAAGGAAGTGAATAAGAAGAACAGATTAGAAAATAAAACTTTTCATGATGTGATGATTCAGCTTTAGAATCAGAATCCCCCCCAGAGAGGAACGTTTCGCCGGAATTTAGGTTTCGCTTAGAAAGGGAGGCACTGTGAAAACAGACTCAATCCTCAATCAACTGAGCACAACCTACAGTCATTCAGCTGTGATGTGCTAATATGTCAGGTCAATATTTGCAGGGAGCAGCATAATACACACCGACACGAAGGAACAGAAGCTCAGCACAGGTACAGTGACCATGGTAGTGCAAAAGTCAGGCATCGGCATTGTCTGGATGTCGGCACTCACCGCAAAACTGAATAAAGTCTTGGATCATCCATAAGACATCTGATTCTTACATACACATTGCAATAAATAACATAGGAAACCGGGTTTGATCCTGGACACTTTGTGTTAAACGTTGATGTATAAAAACAGAAAGTCACCGGATGGAATATGGATGACAATACGGATGAAAATGGGACGATTTTTTTTTTTTTTTTAAACTCAAATGTTTTTTATTAAATATAAGAGTACAATAAAACATTTCACATTAAGGTATACATTTCCATTTTTCCCCACTCTTAACCCTCTCCCTTACCCATCCGGGATGATTTTTTTAATGCTTTCGTATAACCCGGGCCAAAGCTTTTTTCACGTCTATTTTTTTCCCCAGTAAATAGAAAGGTATCAACCACTGAGGACTCTCAATTCTAAATATTTTTCTATTTTTTCCACGTATGTGAAAATTTGAATGATTTCCATCAGTGTGCAGGATCAGACTGTAATCAAAGTTTGCTCCGGGTATCAGTTTTTACCATCATTTACCACTAGACAGCACCAGGATGCAACGAAGATGCCAACTTGTGCGCTGCCCGAGATTTTCATGGACCCCCAGACTTGAATGTGCGAGTCTGAGCTATGACTCTGATCAAAAACGGATGTCTCCGTTATTTTTTGGGAAGGTAAATGACACTTAGCCCCATACACTACAACAGATACATGTTCTATTACTAAAAAAATAGGTAGAGGAAGTAGAAGAAAGTCACATGCATAAAGGGGGCCTAAATAGAACATGTAGGCTCCAGATGATGTCTCATTTAACCCCTTAACGATCGCCAATATGCCTTTTTATGGCTATATCTTTAGAATATGGTGCTGCACGAGTTTCCCATGGCGCACAGGGACAGGTGATTGACTACTGACAGTCCAGGTCCTGCTCTAACGGCAGAGATCAGCGAGACCTCTGATCCTAACCAAATAACCCATTAATTGCATTGAGCGTAATCCCTTCACAATTAAATTAAAGGGGGCTTTCCTCCCTTCAATCTGGTCACAGGCAACACAATCAGGGTCTGGGGAATTCTTTTACAGTCAGTCTTAAGGACCTTATATTAATAGCCTGGGAAACTCCATGTTTATTAAATCCTTCCCAGGCTATAAACAAGAGCCCCCAGCTGTCGGTTTTCCCTCAGCTGGTTAAGAAAAATAAGCGGGGCGCAACGCCATTTTTAAAAAAGTTTATTTAATTATTCGCTAAATACATGAACAGTAAGCGGCACTGCACTGACTATAGATCTCAATGACATCTCTCTATCTATATTTGTATACAAAATGGTTTTATTAGTTAGGCTTGGTTCCCATTGCGTTAATGGGAACGCGCTAACGGACAGCGTTGCACGGCGAAATTAACGCCGTGCAACGCGTCCGTTAGCGCACCCATTCACGGCAATGGGAACGCGCAGCACTAGCGCGTGCCATGTTCGGCACGCGCTAGCGACGCGCCGGTGTTTCCTGGCGCGCCGCGGACGCTGCTTGCAGCGTCCGAGGCGCGCCCGCGGTCCGTTCCCCGCTCTCGCAGATCGGGGATCTGCGAGAGCGGGGACGTTACCGCGACCCCGGGACGCGGCCACATTAAAAACATTGCGTTAGCGCAACCTGCTAGCGCTAAACGGGTTGCACTAACGCAATGTGACCCTAGCCTTAGAAACTCTTTTAATGACAGAATTACTATATGTAAAAGCTGATGTTAAATACGCATTGTATATGGATGTTAGGTGAGAAAAATCACATTGTACTCGCATGACACTCATCCTACTTTTCAAGAACAACATTGGACTGATTTTTTTTTTTACACTGCTGAGTGAGAGTCCTAACACTGAAGGAAATATTATTAAATGAGCAGGCATTACATTCATTTTAGGGCAGCACAGTGGCTCAGTGGTTAACACAGCAGCCTTGCAGCGCTGGAGTCCTGGGTTCAAATCCCACCTTGGACAACATCTGCAAAGAGTTTGTATGTTCTCTCCGTGTTTGCGTGGGTTTCCTCCGGGTTCTCCGGTTTCCTCCCACATTCCAAAGACATACTGATAGGGAATTTAGATTGTGAGCCCCATCGGGGACAGCGATGATAATGTGTGCAAAGCGCTGTGGAATATGTTAGTGCTATATAAAAATAAAGATTATTATTATTTTAATGTAAGATGTGGAATAATAATCCCATAATGGGTTATTTCCCAGACTGTGGATAATGTACTGACTGCTCTAGCTCCTAGCGATCCCGAGATTTGGGGCTCTGGATCCTGAATGGAGCAAAGCTGCCCCATGTTCCTCCTCCGCATCGCTCCTTCTCCATGGAGCTGTCTGGAAATAGCGGAGCTCTGTACTCGGCCTACTCTGGCAGTCCCATAGCCAATGAACAGAGCGGAGGTCAATCATGTGCATTTTTGCTCCATTACAATGGAGCTCTGCAGAGCCTGGTACTCGGGATCGCTGGCAACACTCTAGTCCCAATGACCAGTAAGTAAAGTTCTCCTATCCTATAGTTAGTGGATAACTATTTAAAGGGGTGGTCCAGGACTATTGGTAGTTGCTAACATAGGACACGACCTGCTTGTTCTATCCGGCGCCTGCTAACTATTCAGCTGCTCCAGATCAAGAGGTCAGCTCTTCTTCTTCTGGGCGGCTATGTTAAGGTGTGACAGCCGACGTCATGCTAATTGACAGCCAGCATCGGGAAACCAGCTGTCAATCAGCACAACATTGGCAGTCACGCCCCGTCGACAGAGCAGAGGGAAAAAGGAAGAGATGATCTGTCATCGTGAGGATCGGTGCTGGCAGAGATCGGCGCCGGGCACAACAGGAAGGTAGTTAGCGACTATCTGCCGGTTAGTAGTGATGAGCGAACATACTCGTTGCTCGGGTGGTCTCAGAGTATTTGTGACTGCTTGGAGATTTAGTTTTCCTTGCCGCAGCAGCATGATTTACAGCCATTAGCCAGCTTGATTACATGTGGGGATTCCCTAGCAACCAGGCAACCCTCACATGTACTCAGCCTGGCTAGTAGCTGTAAATCATGAAGCTGGGGCCATGAAAACTAAATCTCCGAGCACTAACAAATACTCTGAGACCACCCGAGCAACGAGTATATTCGCTCATCACTACCGGTTAGTCCTTAGGCACAAAGTAAAATATATTATATATATATATATATATATATATATATATATATATATATATATATATATATATATATATATATATATATATGTTATATTATATTCCTGGAAAACTGCTTTAATAGGTTAAAAAGTCTACAAATGTAACATTACATTTAACAAAAATGGGTAAAAAAAGTGAGAAAAATGCCATCACTTACTAAATGCTACATTTTCTTGTGCAGACATTCCAAAAGCAGCGACACTTTTTGGTAACTACAGGACCGTAATCGTCTGAAGAATGTTTTGGGGGCATCTAAGAAAAATTAATAATATTGCTGAACAGTATTTATATTCCCGCAGAAAAAAAACCCCAAAAAGTCTCCTGAATAAAAACATAAGAGTACGTCTAGAGACGTACTCGGGAATAAGTACGAGTTTTCGTGGCTGAAACGCTGAGAAACAAACACTGAGGACACAATCACAGGACGCCCCATAATATTAGGGGCGTCCATGACGGATGACAGTGGGAGGACGCAGCGTGACGGCGACTCCACAGTGGAAATAGCGGAGCAGCGGGAGACATTGTTTTCAAAGACAGATCAATAAACGTTATCGCGGAGACCACAGAGGCCACGACGGCGTGATCGGGAAGCCATTGTCGTGTCGCCATGGAAACATCGTTGATCACCAGTCACAACAACCTGGTCGCCATCACCTGGCAGGGAACATTCTAGACAAGTCACTGGTGGGACTGGTCCTGGGGGGCGAGGGAGAAGAAGGATGCTGTTACCATGGTAACCAGACATCATGGCAGACGGCGCACAAAGCTGCAGCCCAGGCCCCCGCTCCTCGGCATCAGTCCTCCATCCTCCTACCTGACAGTATAGGGGGGAGGTCACCGTCCGGACAGCTCCGATCACTGATGACCACCAATATGCTCCGCCATGTCACCGTGCAGGTTATGTCGCGACAGCTGCAGCCTCCGTGTTTACAAACTTACCCCTTTACAAGGGCTGAACCTTGCTCAAGGCCAAATCCCACCAGCTCCCTGTCAGGATATCGCGATATCTCACTTGACAGTAGGCCGGTGGGGAGGGGGAGTGTGATCGCTGCCTGCTGCTCCGGCTGTGGGAAGAGGAGCCAGCACAAGGGATTACGTCATGGTAACCAGCGCGGGCCTGCCAGCAGTAGTAATGGCGGCTGCACGGCCGTGTGTGGGCGGAGCCACAGCAGGATAGTAATGCTTTCACTTCCTATTCGAGCGCATGCGTGTTGGAGGAAACTCCGTTACCATAGCAAGTGGAGGACTGAGGATACCGGCCGGATGTTGTCGTCAATGAATGTAATCCCTCATACTAGGAGGGTTGTGGCTAAATCCAAGTCGGCTAAGGACCTGGTCCCTCTGCCGACTTGGATTTAGCCGGCTCAGTATAGAGAAAGCTAAATCCCAGTCGGCAGAGGGACCAGGTCCTTTAGCCGACTTGGATTTATCCTGCTCTATATAAGAATGCTAAATCCCAGTAGATAGAAGGACCCTGACTGTATATAGATATATATGAATACTGTCATGTGATTTTTTTGAGCAGCAGACTAGATATGACATCTGATCACACATTTATTTATATGTGACGATTATACGCAAGAATTTTCCCCTTAATCCCAGTGTGTACAATATTCTGCGCCAATCTCATCTGCGTCCCGTTTTATTTTCTGGTGATCATTTTTGTAGATTACACAACCACAGATTTTTTTCCATTCATGCACCTAGGAGTGTTTTAACCCTCGGGCGATTTTCCGTTTTTTAACATTTTTTTTCCTTCCCATAACTTATTTTTCCATCCACATCGCCGTTGGGATTTTTTTTTTATTTTGGCGGGATGTTATTAATGATACCATTTTGGCGCGGATACCATGTTTTGATCACCTCTTATTTCATTTTATTGCAATGTTTGCGGCGACAAAAAAAAACGTAATTATGGCGTTTCGAGTTTACTTCTCGTTATGCCGTTTACCAATCAGATTATTTTATATTTTCATGGGTCAGACATTTCTGAACACATCAATTCCCAATTTATTTTTTTTAATGGAGCAAAAGCGATATTTTTTTTTCTTATATTTTTATGATATATGACGTAACTTGTAGATCACACAACCACAGATTTTTTTCCATGCATGCACCTAGGAGTGATTTAACTCTCTGGCGATTTTCATTTTTTTAATATTTTTTTTCCTGCCCATCACTTATTTTTCCATCCACATCGCCTTTGGGATTTTTTTTATTTTGGCGGGACGTTCTTATTGATACCATTTTGGCACGGATACCATGTTTTGATCACCTCTTATTTTATTGCAATGTTGCGGCAACCAAAAAAAAGTCATTATGGCGTTTCGAGTTTTTTTCTCTTTGTGCCGTTTACTGATCAGATTATTTTACATTTTGATTGGTCAGACCTTTCTGAACACGTCAATTCCAAATTTCCAATTTTTTTTTTTTTTTTTTAAATGGAGCAAAAGTGATATTTTTTTTTTATATATTTTTATGATATATGATGCAACTACATCATGCGTTGTGAAGGGGTCAATTCTATAACTATTGGCCAAATGGACCAGGTCCTTCTGCCAACTTGGATTTAGCCTGCCCTCTGTGAGAAAGCTAAATCCCGGTCGGCTAAAGGACCAGGTCCCTGTGAGTGTTTTAACACTAAAGGCCCCTTCACATTTAGCGACGCTGCAGCGATACCAACAACGATCCGGATCGCTGCAGCGTCGCTGTTTGGTCGCTGGAGAGCTGTCACACAGACCGCTCTCCAGCGACCAACGATGCCGGTAACCAGGGTAAACATCGGGTAACTAAGCGCAGGGCCGCGCTTAGTAACCCGATGTTTACCCTGGTTACCATGCTAAAAGTAAAAAAAAACAAACACTAGGTACTTACCTACAGCCGTCTGTCCTCCAGCGCTGCGCTCTGCTTCTCTGCTCTCCTCCTGTACTGTCTGGGAGCCGGAAAGCAGAGCGGTGACGTCACCGCTCTGCTTTCCGGCTCACAGCCAGTACAGGAGGAGTGCAGAGCGCAGCGCTGGAGGACAGACAGCGGTAGGTAAGTACCTAGTGTTTGTTTTTTTTACTTTTAGGATGGTAACCAGGGTAAACATCGGGTTACTAAGCGCGGCCCTGCGCTTAGTTACCCGATGTTTACCCTGGTTACCAGTGAAGACATCGCTGGATCGGTGTCACACACGCCGATCCAGCGATGTCTCCAGGGAGTCCAGCGACGAAATAAAGTTCTGGACTTTATTCAGCGACCAACGCTCTCCCAGCAGGGGCCTGATCGTTGGTCGCTGTCACACATAACGATTTCATTAATGATATCGTTGCTACGTCACAAATAGCAACGATATCGTTAACAATATCGTTATGTGTGAAGGTACCTTAAATCTAGCAGGCTAAGGGACCAGGTCCTTCTGCCAACTTGGATTTAGCCTGCTCTCTGTGAGAAAGCTAAATCCCAGTTGGCTAAAGGACCAGGTCCCTGTGAGTGTTTTAATACTAGATCTAGTAGGTTAAAGGACCAGGTCCTTCTGCCAACTTGGATTTAGCCTGCTCTCTGTGAGAAAACTAAATCCCAGTCGGCTAAAGGACCAGGTCCCTGTGAGTGTTTTAACACTAGATCTAGCAGGCTAAGGGACCAGGTCCTTCTGCCAACTTGGATTTAGCCTGCTCTCTGTGAGAAAGCTAAATCACGGTCGGCTAAAGGACCAGGTCCCTGTGAGTGTGTGAGTGTTTTAATACTAGACCTAGCAGGCTAAAGGACCAGGTCCTTCTTTCAACTTGGATTTATCCTGGTCTCTGTGAGAAAACTAAATCCCAGTTGGCTAAAGGACCAGGTGCCTGTGAGTGTTTTAATACTATAGGAGGCTAAAGGACCAGGTCCTTCTGCCAGCTTGAATTTAGCCTGCTCTCTGTGAGAAAGCTAAATCCCATTCGGCTAAGGCCTCTTTCTCACTTCCTTTTCTTGCAATCTGTCGCAATCCGTCATTTTGGGCAAAAACGGATCCTGCAAATGTTCTCGCAGGATGCGTTTTTTTTACCATAAACTTGTATTAGCGACGGATCGCAACGGATTGCCACACGTCGCGTCCGTCGTGCTACGGATCTGTCGTGTTTTGGCGGACCGTCGTCACAAAAAAATGTTCAATGTAACGTGTTTTTGTACATCGTGTCCGCCATTTTCGACCGCGCATGCGCGGCCGAAACTCCGCCCCCTCCTCCCCAGACTGCAGAATGGACAGCGGATGCGTCGAAAAACTGTATCCGCTGCCCACGTCGTGCAAAACTTTCACAACGTCCGTCGGTACGTTGGCCCAACGCATTGCGACGAAAGATGATCTACTAGTTCTAGCAGGCTAAAGGACCAGGTCCTTCTGCCAACTTGAATTTAGCCTGCTCACTGTGAGAAAGCTAAATCCAAGTGGGATAAAGGACCAGGTCCCTTGAAGTGGTTTAATACCAGACTTAGGCTAGGGTCACATTGCGTTATGTGACCGCGATTAATTGACTATGTTACACCACGGCATAACGCGGTGTAACGTAGTCCGTTAACGCCGCCATAGCCTGTAATGGCGAACGCATCGCTAGCGCACGCCCACATTGGGCGTGCGCTAGCGATGTGCCGTCATTTGAGTGTCGGACCACGAACACTGCTTGCAGCGTTCGCGGTCCGTTCATTGCTAGCGCAGATCGGGGATCTGCGCTAGCGGGATCGGCTAATGCGATCCCTTTTGGGACATTGCGTTAGCGCAGTCCATAGCGCTATGCGCTAAACGGACTGCCCTAACGCAATGTGACTCTAGCCTTAGTAAGCTAAGCTTAGTAAGCTAAAACACCAGATCCTTCTGCCCACTTAGATTTAGCTTGCTGTATGTAACAAATTCTAGTGGGCAACGCAGTCCAACAGTGATTCACCATCTGATGCACTGTAATGATTCCACTGGTTCACTGTCGGACTTCCGTACTGTAGTGCCCCTGTGTCACGCAGGGGGCAGTCCGGCAATCCAACCTACTACAATGTTTCCGCCAGGTTATGCATATTGCCGGTCACTGTGCTCCTTGAGTTCACCTCAAGTGACAGTTGACAGCTCAGAGGGTTCTGTGATAACCGCAAACTGTAATCTCCAGTGACCTCACAGGTGGTGGCTTCCATGCCACCCTTAGGCCGGGGTCACACTCGGCGTAAGACAATACGGTCCGTAATTTACGGCCGTAATACGCAGAAAAGTCCCCAAAATAGTGGTCCGTATCTCCTCCGTAGGCAGAGTGTATCAGCGTATTTTGCGCATGGCATCCTCCGTATGTAATCCGTATGGCATCCGTACTGCGAGATTTTCTCGCAGGCTTGCAAAACCGACCTATGGACATACAATGGATCCATGTGCTCAAAAAATCGTAACAACATATATACTGTCTATATATATATATATATATGTATATATATATATATATATATATATATGTCAGTAGACACATATATGTATATATATTAATATTTCATCCAGCGCGAGATCGCAAAAGCTGGCAATTGAATTATCGGCTTTAAAGCTATCTCCTTCCTAAGCCCGACATGATATGAGACATGGTTTACATACAATGAATGAACAAAACGCACCAACCCATTTCCTCAGGTTACCAATGGGCCACATTCCAAGCTCAATATAAACATATTGACCATAAGGTAATAAACCCTAGTCACGAAGTGTATTCTTTAAGACAAAATCTTTATTTAACACACATAAAACAACATATAAATATTAAAACAGTGCCTCACAATCAGATGAAATACTACACCAAGGTGAACAGCGAACATCACAGGTATATAATCTTAAGTGTATTTTATAGTTACCTAGAAATCATCGGATAGATATTTCCTATTTCATATCTCCACCAGAGTAGTAAAGCCAGTGACTGAGGGCAGATAGTCCATGGTTATTCGCCCCCTCCCTGGCTAAAAACATCTGCCCCCAGAAAAGGCACATCTGGAAGATGCGCCTATTCTGGCACTTGGCCACTCTCTTCCCATTCCCGTGTAGCAGTGGGATATGGGGTAATGAAGGGTTAATGTCACCTTGCTATTGTAAGGTGACATTAAGCCAGATTAATAATGGAGAGGCGTCAATTATGACACCTATCCATTATTAATCCAATTGTATGAAATGGTTAAAAAAAAACACACACACACACACATTATTACAAAGTCTTTTAATGAAATACAAACACAGGTTGTTGGAATATTTTATTATCCTGGTAATCCACCTGAAGACCCTCGCTCTGTAACAAAGGAAAAATAAAAAAACAACAATATCTCATACCTTCCAATGATCTGTCACGTCCCACGATGTAAATCCATCTGAAGGGGTTAAAATATTTTACAGGCAGGAGCTCTGCTATAATGCAGCTGTGCTCCTGCCTGTAAAACCCCAGCGAATGAATGGAAAGTAGGTCAATGACCTGTAGTTACCTTCATTCGCGGTGATGCGCCCTCTGCTGGTTGTCCTCATATGACCTCGAGGCTGGGAGAATATTCTGAAAAGTTCCCACGCTCGAGGTCATATGAGGACAACCAGCAGAAGTGTCTATCAGCCATAGGCCGGCGTCACACTCAGCGTAAGACAATGCGGTCCGTATATTATGGCCGTAATACGCTGAAAAGTCCCCAAAATAGTGGTCCATAGCTCCTCCGTAGGCAGGGTGTTTCAGCGTTTTTTGCGCATGGCATCCTCCGTATGTAATCCGTATGGCATCTGTACTGCGTGTTTTTCTCACAGGCTTGCAAAACCGACATACGGCTATACAAGGGATCCATGTTTAAAAAAAAAACAAAAAACATATATACTGTCATATATATAAATATATATATATATATGTCAGTAGACACATACAGTATATATATATATTAATATTTCATACAGCGCGAGATAGCTTTAAAGCCGGTAATTCAATTACCGGCTTTTGCTATCTCCTTCCTAAACCCGACATGATGAGACATGGTTTACATACAATAAACCATCTCATATCCCCATTTTTTTGCATATTCCACACTACTAATGTTAGTAGTGTGTATATGCAAAATTTGGTCGTTCTAGCCATTAAATTAAAGGGTCAAATGGCGGAAAAAATTGGCGTGGGCTCCCGCGCAATTTTCTCCGCCAGAGTAGTAAAGCCAGTGACTGAGGGCAGACATTAATAGCCTGGAGAGGGTCCATGGTTATTGCCCCCCCCCCCCCCCCCGGCTAAAAACATCTGCCCCCAGCCACCCCAGAAAAGGCACATCTGGAAGATGCGCCTATTCTGGCACTTGGCCACTCTCTTCCCATTCCCGTGTAGCGGTGGGATATGGGGTAATGAAGGGTTAATGCCACCTTGCTATTGTAAGGTGACATTATGCCAAATTAATAATGGAGAGGCATCAATTATGACACCTATCCATTATTAATCCAATACTAGTAAAGGGTTAAAAAAAACACACACACATTATTAAAAATTATTTTATTGAAATAAAAACAAAGGTTGTTGTAATAATTTATTCTACGCTCAATCCTTCTGAAGACCCTCGCTCTGTAACAAAGTAAAAATAATAAACCAACAATATACATACCTTCCGAAGATCTGTAACGTCCCACGATGTAAATCCATCTGAAGGGGTTAAAACATTTTGTAGCCAGGAGCTCTGCTAATGCAGCGCTGCTCCTGCCTGCAAAACCCCGGGGAATGAAGGTAAAGTAGGTAATTGACCTATATTTACCTTCATTTGCGGTGAGGCGCCCTCTGCTGGCTGTTCCTGGAGCGTGGGAACTTTCCTAGAAAGCTCCCTGGCTCGAGTTCATATGAGGGCGCCCTCTGCTGGTTGTCCTCATATGAACTCGAGCCTGGGAGCTTTCTAGGAAAGTTCCCACGATCTAGGAACAGCCAGCAGAGGGCGCCTCACCGCAAATGAAGGTAAATATAGGTCAATGACCTACTTTACCTTCATTCCCCGGGGTTTTGCAGGCAGGAGCAGCGCTGCATTAGCAGAGCTCCTGGCTGCAAAATGTTTTAACCCCTTCAGATGGATTTACATCGTGGGACGTTACAGATCTTCGGAAGGTATGTATATTGTTGGTTTATTATTTTTACTTTGTTACAGAGCGAGGGTCTTCAGATGGATTGAGCGTAGAATAAATTATTACAACCTTTGTTTTTATTTCAATAAAATAATTTTTAATAATGTGTGTGTTTTTTTAACCCTTTACTAGTATTTGATTAATAATGGATAGGTGTCATAATTGACGCCTCTCCATTATTCATTTGGCTTAATGTCACCTTACAATAGCAAGGTGACATTAACCTTCCATTACCCCATATCCCACCGCTACACGGGAATGGGAAGAGAGTGGCCAAGTGCCAGAATAGGCGCATTTTCCAGATGTGCCTTTTCTGGGGTGGCTGGGGTCAGATGTTTTTAGCTAGGGGGGGGGGGGGGGGGCAATAACCATGGTCCCTCTCCAGGCTATTAATATCTGCCCTCAGTCACTGGCTTTCCCACTCTGGCGGAGAAAATTGCGTGGGGGCCCACGACAATTTTTTCCGCAATTTTACCCTTTAATTTAATAGATAGAGCCCCCAAATTTTACACCAAGACACTTCTTACATTACTAAAGAGGAATATGTAATAAAAGAAGAGATTTGAGATGGTTTACTGTATGTAACCATGTCTCATATCATGTCGGGTTGGAGAAGGAGATAGGAAAAGCCGGCAATTGAATTACCGGCTTTTCTGCTATCTAGCGCTGCATGAAATATATATATATATATATATATATATATGTGTCTCACTGACATATATATATATATCCCTATACTATGTATAGACATTTATTTTAGCAATTCTATTCTAACCTGTCAGTGTGATTTAACTGTACACCGCACTGAATTGCCGGCTTTTCTATAGAACACCGCTGCGTCTTTCTCGCAAGACACACTGTTGGTCCGTGTGTAATCCGTATTTTTCTCGCCCCCATAGACTTTCATTGGCGATTTTTTTTTTGCGCAATACGCTGACAAACGCAGCATGCTGCGATTTTCTACGGCCGTAAAAGACCGTATAATACGGATCTATAAAATACGGCAGATAGGAGCTGGGCCATAGAGAATCATTGTACCGTGTGCAATCCGTATTTTCTACACCTCTCATACATCCGTAAAACTCGCTAGTGTGACGCCGGCCTAACTCTCGACTCTGCCCTGTCCATCAAACCGCACGTCCAAACTCTTGCCACCTCCTGTCGCCTCCAACTCAAACATATTGCCAGAATCCGTCCCTTCCTCTGCCCTCAATCTACTAAAACGCTTGTGCATGCCCTCATCATCTCTCGCCTCGACTACTGCAACACCCTCATCTGTGGCCTCCCCGCTAACTCTCTTGCACCACTCCAGTCTGTCCTCAACTCTGCTGCCCGGCTAATCCACCTCTCTCCTCCCCTCTGCAAATCCCTCCACTGGCTCCCAATTCCCCAACGAATCCAGTTCAAACTACTAACACTGACCTACAAAGCCATCCACAACCTGTCCCCTCCCTATATCTCTGAACTATTCTCCCAATATCTTCCCTCACGTAATCTTCGATCCTCCCAAGACCTCCTACTCTCCTCCACACTTATTCATTCCTCAGACAACCGCCTCCAAGATTTCTCCCCAATATCCCCCATCCTCTGGAATTCAACACCTCAACTCGTCTGATTAGCCACTAGTGCCACCACCCTCGGATCCTTCAGACAGAACCTGAAAACCCATCTCTTCAGGAAAGCCTACAGCCTGCAATAACCATTCTGCCGCCTCCCCACCACCAGAGCTGCTGCACCCCCGACCTTCTGTCTCTTTCCCATTATCCCATAGAACATAAATCCGCAAGGACAGGGTCCTCTCCCCTCTGTACCCGTCTGTCATTGTAAATTTGTTCACTGTAAATGATATCTATAACCCTGTATGTAACCCCTTTCTCATTGACAGCACCATTGAATTAATGATGCTATATAAATAATAATTCATGCCAGGCTGCCCAGAGGCAAAGACAAACTGTCCTCTGTGGGAGGTGTATGGTCTATGTCCTCCCTGCCATGCTCCAGTGATGCCTGTGAGCTACTTTGAGTGCCACCCTGTTGTGTTCACGACATGGTGAAGTGTTGTTCCACAGAACTACTCGCCCGTGCGTGCTGCAGCTGAAACTCCAGTATTGCTTCTGCTCGCACAGCCTCTACAGCGTATGCAACTTTTGAGTTCCACCTTGTTGATATGTCGCATATGAGGCGCTGAGCGAGAAGGCAGAAGTGACGCTGCAGTGCAGACCGTCGAGCAGCTGCAGGGTGTGAACGCCATAATCGTGCACAGACGACCTCTCACATATGGGTAATTTTTAAGAAAGATTTGCAACACTAAACTTGACACATGTGCCAGGCAAGGGATGTGGTCAAACCAGCTACGCCTAGAGGTGCTACCAGATTTCGCCCGTTATTGCACACCACCAGGCCTGGATTTAGGTCCAGCAGCACCAACCACTCATCAGTCTCGTTTATTCCTTGTCCACAGCTCTTGAGCAGTATGGAACTTGTCCCCCAAAATGATGAGTTTGAGAACAGCCTACTGTCTTTTCCCCCTGGCTGTGTTAAAGTTGCTGGTGCAAGTCTTACTGCTAGGTGATGGAGTAAGTGGAGTAGGCCACATGGGCAGAGGAATGTCCAACAATAGATGTAGGACATGCGCTAGAACGCCTTCCTCCTCTGTCCCAGCTGCAACATTTACCCAGTGTGCAGATAGGGAGATATAACGTCCCTGCCAATACTTACTGGTCCACGTATCGGTAGTTATCTGGACTGTGCCACTGATGGCGTTGCACAGTACACACCTGATTTTGGTTGCAACATGTGTGTGCTGGGCAGGGATGGCCAACTTGAAACATTAGTGGTGGATGGGAACCATGTACTTAGCAACAGCCACCACCATCATTTATTTAATATGTTTTTTCTCCATCAGCTGGAATGGCAGTGTTTCAAAGGCCAGGAATTGGTAAATGCTGTTATTCAGGACCAGGGCCTGTGGGCGGGTAGTGGGGTATTTCCTCTTTCTCTATGGGGTTTGGGTGATGGAGAGATGAACACTTCAATGGGACAGGGTGGAGATGCTTGGTGACACTGCTGGTGCTGTCACATCCTGTCTTTGCGGGTAGGCTGTTGTTCGTGAGCTGGATGAAGAGGTCAAGACAGCAGCAGAAGAGGGAGCAGGAGGAAAGCTCACATCTGTCATGTTTTTTTTTTAAGGTGTCTACTCTACTGCTGCTCGTACTTAGAACTCAGATGCAGGTGGTGCTCAGGTTAAGAAAATGTTAAAAAAAAAAAAAAAAATCAGAAGAGACTGCTTCATGACTTTGGGCTGATACTGCTTGGCCGATTTGCAAAGGGGTGAGGTGGTAGAAAGATGCCCACGGTCCTCAGGTGAAAACTGCGCTTTCAGCAGTGGGCCCAGTGGAAGGAACTAGAGGCGCTCTCAGCCATCATAGATGAGGAGGGTGAGGTTTTATTGTCCTGTGATTTAGGTCTGATCCAGGGTTGTGAAGTCTCCAGGAGGTCTGAGGGAAACATTCCTTAATTGATGGAGCAAGATAAATACATGCGACACATTCATTCCAGCTGTGTCACAGGTCGTCAGAATTTTGTAAACCATTAGTACAAAAAAAAATAAAAAAGTATGTAAATATTGCCTAACATTCCAGAGATACATTATTCCTCTGGAAAATATGTCACAGCCTGTCCCATCAGTGGTGGCAGCAGCACCCTCAGAGGAAGCCAGCTTATGTCTTTTACAGAAAAAAACAATTATGGATTTAAAAAAAACACCCAAGTGCGGGTCCGGTCTACTGGTGAGGACGTCCCTACAGATAGTTTCCCCAATAACCTGCAATGTGTAAACTCAGCCTGATACAGATCCAACTCCGTACTCTCCACTAATGTCACCCCGCGCTTAAGAATTATAGAAATGAAAATTCAACTCATAGCTGTCAAACAATTTTATTACAAGTCAAATAGTTAGAAATAAAAGAGATATATAAATATATGCACAAATACAAATGAATAAGTTGTGTTTTAGAAATCAAAACAATAAATTAAACATTAAAGACAGATTAATGATAAAAAAGCAAAACACATTTTGTACCAAAGTCCCCTGTGCTTTAGCTGCAAAAATTGTATTGTGGTGCTTAAAGGGAACCTGTCACCCCCAAAATCAAGGGTGAGCTAAGCCCACCAGCATCAGGGGCTTATCTACAGCATTCTGTAATGCATTCTGTAATGCTGTAGATAAGCCCCCGATGTATCCTAAACAAATGAGAAAAAGAGGTTAGATTATACTCACCCAGGGACAGTCCCAGTCCTGTCCAATGGGCATCGCGGTCCGGTCCAGCACCTCCCATCTTCATCAGATGACGTCCTCTTCTTGTCTTCTCACTGCGGCTCCAGCACAAACTACTGCAGTGCGCAGGCCCCAGGCATCTCTGACCTTTCCCGTCACCTGCGCACCGCAGCGTGAAGACAAGAAGAGAACGTCATCCTAACAAGATGTGAGGCCCCGGACCGCGACGCCCATCAGATCGGACTGCCTGCGTGAGTATATTATAACCTCTTTTTCTCATCTTTTAGGATACATCGGGGGCTTATCTACAGCAACAGCATTACAGAATGCTGTAGATAAGCCCCTGATGCTGGTTGGCTTAGCTCAACTTGAATTTTGGGGGGAGGCGGAGGGACCCGACGGGGCCGGGGAGGCGGAGGGACCCGACGGGGCCGGGGAGGCGGAGGGACCCGACGGGGCCGGGGAGGCGGAGGGACCCGACGGGGCCGGGGAGGCGGAGGGACCCGACGGGGCCGGGGAGGCGGAGGGACCCGACGGGGCCGGGGAGGCGGAGGGACCCGACGGGGCCGGGGAGGCGGAGGGACCCGACGGGGCCGGGGAGGCGGAGGGACCCGACGGGGCCGGGGAGGCGAAGGGACCCGACGGGGCCGGGGAGGCGGAGGGACCCGACGGGGCCGGGGAGGCGTAACGTTTTTTGCTGCAGGCGGTCCGCCACAACACGGCGCAACTGTCACACGATGGTTGCGACGTGTGTCAATGCATCGCTAATGTTAGTCTATGGGGAAAAAACGCATCCTGCAGACAACTTTGCAGGATGCGTTTTTTTCCCCTAAACGACGCATTGAAAACAACGCTAGTGTGAAAATAGCCTAAGCTGCTTTCCTATTTGAGGAGACTAAGGATGAGCGAATAGCAGCACTTACCGAATAGCTGCATCGGGATCCCGGGTACCTGGAGCGCTCCGATAATCAGCTGTTTGGCACCACAGCTCCATGTGACAGTCACAACACATGTATGGAGAGCCTGTGTGTTGGGCTGATCATCCGGAGCGCTCCAGGTATCCGGGTTCCCAATGCAACTATTCAGTAAGCGCTATAGCTATTCGGATAAGGAGTTATCTGAAGATACTCGCTCATTCCTAGAGGAGACTGATGGACAGGTCTGGTCACATGCTCCTCCTCCACAACCTGCCACTACTGTATGGACTCGAGAACTGCAGGAGAACGCGTCCTACCTGTATAATAGTAAGGCCGGGGTCACACTTGCGTGTGTAATGCGAGAAATTCGCACGAGTCTCCGCATCAATTCCTGGCAATGCCACCAGCAGCTCGGATTGGAGCGTTTAGCTGCATAGAAATACATGTAGCCGCACGCTCCGGTCCCGAGTGCCGACGTCAGTGCCGGGTATTGATGCGAGAGACTCGTGCGAGTTTCTCTCATTACACACGCAATTGTGACCCCGGCCTAGGTGCCACAAAATCATGTACCCAACAAATCTGATAAAATAAAGATGACGTGGCCGACCCCTTTAATTCTGCAGCCAGCAATAGACACTGTAATATAGCGGCTATAGGAGGCAAGCGCTGCTACATTTTTAATGAAACCCTATAATGATTTTGAGGCCCAAATGGCATGAATTAAACTTAAAGGAACCTGACAGGTCCCACATTTGTATCTTTTTTTCCAGACACCCTGCCTAACATGCCCTTTATTACATTTGACAAATTACCAGATTTGTAAAAAGTATTTCTAAACTCTTGTCTTTCTTACGCTATTCGATGAGGCTTTTCTTTCTCCAAACTGTTCGTCCCATTCAACATGTTATCACACCCCTGCGGGCGTGAAAACATGATTTACAAGAGCTGTCCACATCACCTGCTATCTGTAAATCTTGCGCATGCGCGCGACTTGCTTTCATTCACGTCATTGCTCCTCTGAATCCGGGTGTACTCTTCGTGGCTTCAGAGGCGGACTGCAAATGTCCAGACACAAAGAAACTTCTTCAGTTCCTCCTTTGATCTCAGGCTTGTCTGTTTCTGGACATTTGCAGTCCGTCTCTACGGCCGGGGTCACACTTGCGAATACAATGCGAGAAACTTGCGCATCAATACCCGGCACTCTGGACCAGAGTGTGTGGCTGTATAGAAATACATGCAGCCGCACGCTCCGGTCCCGAGTGCCGGCAGCAGTGCCGGGTATTGATGTGTGAGACTCGTGCGAGTTTCTCGCATTGTACTCGCAATAGTGACCCCGGCCTAAAGCTAAGAAACATACACCCGGCTTCAGAGGAGCAATGACGTGAATGAAAGCAAGTCACATGCATGCACAAAATCTGCAGAAAGCAGCTGATGACCCATAGGGTTGTGATAACATTAAGTGGGACAAACGAATCTGCAGAAACCAACCCCACATTAACTAGTCAAAAGGTGAGTGGCGTATTAAAAATGGACTTTAAAAATACTCTTTATAAAGATCTGTTAATGTGTCAAATATAATAAAGGGACTGTAGACAGAGAATTTATACCGGAAGATACAAATGCTGGAGGACCTGTGAGGTTACCTTTTAGAAAAAATTGTGGACAACTCCTTTTAAATGGTGGGGGGAAAAAAAACGTCAGAAGCTAGGGAAAAACAATTACATTTTGGTTTGTGTCACCATTTTCTGAAACTTGTAATATTTCTTTTTTACTTTTCCATAAATGGAGCTGCGTTTGGAACTGGTATCTGTAACTGGCTGATGTTTCGATTGCTATAATTTCGGAGTACATAAGACATTTTTATTGTACTTTTTTAGGGGTGTGACGACTATAAAAAACAATTTTGGTGTCTTGATTATTCTCGCTATGGCTACTGATTGGTCTAATTAATTTTATATTTATAGTTCAGCCTGTTAAGGACGTTGTCCAACGATACAAAATATGTATTTTTTAATTTCTTTATTTTAATGGAGGGAAAAGGGAGTGATGTTTTTTTACGAAACTATATTTTTCACTTTATTTTTTAGTCCCATTAGGTGACTTGAATCTGCAATACTTTTAATACCATGTTATTGTACTACAGTGTAAATTGGTTCACTTTAAAGCTCGACATATAGCGGAGTTTTAGAGTTACATGTTCATATGTGTTTTTTTAATTTTATGAACTATGTGTCTGTGCAAAATCATGTTGACGTCCATTTTTTTCAGGTATGACAAAAACAATACAAGTATATGGGTCTGTGAAAATGACTTACAGCACATGAATGGTGTAAGCATGCAGTCCATGATTGACATTTTAATGTATAGAAGCTTTGTAATTTTATTTATCTATACGTAAAAAACACTGATGGTAAAAACTGACACACGGACCAAATACGGATGAAACTCAGATCCAAAACACTGATGACACTCAGACCATTTTTTTGCTACAGCAATAAGCATGATGTCTGAATAAGGCCTTAGGGACATTGAAAAGGGGTTGTGCAGTAGTGGACAACCCTTTTAAAGAAAACCTGTTACCAGTAGTGATGAGCGAGTGTACTCGTTGCTCGGGTGACCTCCGAGTATTTGTTAGTGTTTGGAGATTAAGTTTTCATCACGGCAGCTGAATGATTTACAGCTACTAGACAGGCTGAGTACATGTGAGGATTCCCTAGCAACCCCTGCATGTACTCAGCCTGGCTAGTAGCTGTAAATCATTCAGCTGTGACGATGAAAACTGAGGCTATGTGCACACGTTGCGGATTCGGGTGCAGAATTTTCAGCACAAAATCCGCATCTCCTGGCAGAAACCGCAGGTGCGGATTTTCTGCGGTTTTTACCCCTGCGGATTTCTATAAATGGAAGGGGTCAGAAACGTTGCAGTTTCGCACAAAAGAAGTAGCATGCTATTTCTTTTGATCCGCAGCGGATCTCATGCGGATTACCATTAGCACAGCTTTTTTTTTCTCCAATTGATTTACATTGTACTGTAAATCACTGTGCGGAACTGCAGCATTTCTGCGTGGAAAAATCTGCTGTGGATCCGCACAAATTCCGCATCGTGTGCACACAGCCTGAATCTCCGAACACTAACAACCCGAGCAACGAGTATACTCGCTCATCACTAGTTACCAGGTCAAAAGTGGACACTTTTTGTTGTTATCTTATTGCTTCCCTCCTGTTTCTTTATTTTTTTAAAATCCAGCCTATAATTCCAGGAGTATGAGCCTTATTAATGCACCCAATATGCTATATTTTATGGTCTATACAAAGAGGGTGTTGCTCACAGGAATCTCTGGGGGCGTGTCTTCAGGCTGTTCTGCACCACCCTCTTAGTAAAGACCATAAATATTAACATTGAGCACATTAAATTAAAAGGGCGATCTTTCTGGAACCATATCAAGGATTTAAAGGGACACTGTCACCTGAATTTGGAGGGAACAATCTTCAGCCATGGAGGCGGGGTTTTTGATTCACCCTTTCCTTACCCGCTAGCTGCATACTGGCTGCAATATTGGATTGAAGTTCATTCTCTGTCCTCCGTAGTACATGCCTGCACAAGGTAATCTTGCCTTGTGCAGGCATGTACTATGGAGGACAGAGAATGAACTTCAATCCAATATTTCAGCCAGCATGCAGCCAGCGGGTAAGGAAAGGGTGAATCAAAAACCCCAAAACCCCGCCTCCATGGCTGAAGATTGTTCCCTCCAAATTCAGGTGACAGTGTCCCTTTAAAAATAAAATGGGAGAAGCAGAATAAAATAAGAGCAAAAACTGCCCACTTTTAACCTGGTGGCGGTGCTGCAAAAATCACTGCACTGAACTCCCTCTAGTGGTGCGGCAGGCAGACATAATTGTACCATTAACCCCTTAGCGACCGCCGATACGCCTTTTAACGGCGGCCGCTAAGGGTACTTAAACCACAGCGCCGTTAATTAACGGCGCTGTGAAAAAAGTACATAGCGCCCCCCAGAGGCCGATTTTCTCCGGGGTCTCGGCTGCCGGGGGTAGCCGAGACCCCAGAGAACATGATTCGGGGTTTTTTTAACCCACCCCGCATTTGCGATCGCCGGTAATTAACCGTTTACCGGCGATCGCAAAAAAAACAAAAAAAAAATCGCGATCTCTTTTTAATTTCTCTGTCCTCCGATGTGATCGCACATCGGAGGACAGAGAAAAGGGGTCCCAGGTGGCCCCCCAATACTCACCTAGCTCCCCCGATGCTCCTCGTGGCTCCCGGTGGGCGCCGCCATCTTAAAAATGGCGGGCGCATGCGCAGTGCGCCCGCCGGCCGGCCCCGCGAGAATCTTTGGGGTCTCGGCTGCCGGGGGTAGCCGAGACCCCAAAGAGCATGATCGCCTGTTTTGCGATCGCCGGTAATTAACTGTTTACCGGCGACCGCAAAAAAAAAAAAAAGTAAAGTGTAATTCTGTCTTCTGATGTGATCGCACATCAGAGGACAGAGAAATAGGGGGATTCGGGGACCCTACAATACTCACCTGTGTCCCTGGATCCTCTTGCTGCTCCTCCTGGTCGCCGGCAGAAGAAAATGGCGGGCGCATGCGCAGTGCGCCCGCCATCTGTCTCCATCTGCCGGCCGGCAGGAGAACAGCAGTTGGGGCTAAAATTAGGGTTAGGGTTAGGGCTAGGGTTAGGGCTAAATTTAGGGTTAGGATTGGGGCTAAATTTAGGGTTAGGGTTGGGGCTAAATTTAGGGTTAGGCTTCTTTCACACTTACGTCGGTACGGGGCCGTCGCAATGCGTCGGCCCGACATACCGACGCACGTTGTGAAAATTGCACAACGTAGGCAGCAGCTGTAGTTTTTCAACGCATCTGCTGCCCAATCTATGTCCTGGGGAGGAGGGGGCGGAGTTACAGCCACGCATGCGCGGTCAGAAATGGTGGAGGCGGACGTACAAAAAAACGTTTCATTGAACGTTTTTTTGTGCCGACGGTCCGCCAAAACACAACTGATCCAGTGCACGACAGACGCGACGTGTGGCCATCCGTCACGAGCCGTCGGCAATACAAGTCTATGGGCAAAAAACGCATCCTGAGGGCACATTTGCAGGATCCGTTTCTTGTCCAAAACGACGGATTGCGACGGATGCCAAACGACGCAAGTGTGAAAGTAGCCTTAGGGCTAGGGTTAGGGTTGGGGCTAAAGTTAGGGCTAGGGTTGGGGCTAAAGTTAGGGTTAGAGCTGGGATTAGGGTTAGGGTTTGGATTAGGGTTGGTATTAGGGTTAGGGTTGGCATTAGGGTTACGCTTGGGATTAGGGTTAGGTTTGGGATTAGGGTTAAGGTTAGGGTTGTGCTTAGGGGTGTATTGGGATTAGGGTTAGGTTTGAGGTTAGGGTTGAGATTAGGATTAGGGGTGTGTTGGATTTAGGGTTTTGATTAGGGTTATGGTTAGGGTTGACATTAGGGTTGTTTTGGGGTAAGGGTTGTGATTATGGTTAGGGTTAGTGATTAGGATTATGGATCAGGTTGGGATTAGGGTTAGGGGTGTGTTGGGGTTAGGGTTGGAGCTAGAATTGGGGGGTTTCCACTGTTTAGTTACATCAGGGGGTCTCCAAACACGACAGCCAATTTTGCGCTCAAAAAGTCAAATGGTGCTCCCTCCCTTCTGAGCTCTGCCGTGCGCCCAAACAGTGGGTTACCCCCACATATGGGGCATCAGCGTACTCGGGATAAATTGACAACAACTTCTGGGGTCCAATTTCTCTTGTTACCCTTGTGAAAATAAAAACTTGGGGGCTACAATATCTTTTTTGTGAAAAAAAAAATATTTTTTATTTTCACGACTCTGCATTCTAAACTTCTGTGAAGCACTTGGGCATTCAAAGTTCTCACCACACATCTAGATAAGTTCCTTGGGGCGTCTAGTTTCCAAAATGGGGTCACTTGTGGGGGGTTACTACAGTTTAGGTACATCAGGGGCTCTGCAATCGCAACATAATGCCCACAGACCATTCTATCAAAGTCTGCATTCCAAAAAGGCGCTCCTTCCCTTCCGAGCTCTGCCGTGCGCCCAAACAGTGGTTTACCCCCACATATGGCGCATCAGCGTACTCGGGATAAATTGGACAACAACTATTGCAGTCCAATTTCTCCTGTTACCCTTGTGAAAATAAAAACTTGGGGGCTACAATATCTTTTTTGTGGAAAAAAAATATATTTTTTATTTTCACGACTCTGCATTCTAAACTTCTGTGAAGCACTTGGGCATTCAAAGTTCTCACCACACATCTAGATAAGTTCCTTGGGGGGTCTAGTTTCCAAAATGGGGTCACTTGTGGGGGGTTACTACAGTTTAGGTACATCAGGGGCTCTGCAATCGCAACATAATGCCCACAGACCATTCTATCAACGTCTGCATTCCAAAAGGGCGCTCCTTCCCTTCCGAGCTCTGCCGTGCGCCCAAACAGTGGTTTACCCCCACATATAGCACATCAGCGTACTCGGGATAAATTGGACAACAACTATTGCAGTCCAATTTCTCCTGTTACCCTTGTGAAAATAAAAACTTGGGGGCTACAATATCTTTTTTGTGGAAAAAAAATATATTTTTTATTTTCACGACTCTGCATTCTAAACTTCTGTGAAGCACTTGGGCATTCAAAGTTCTCACCACACATCTAGATAAGTTCCTTGGGGGGTCTAGTTTCCAAAATGGGGTCACTTGTGGGGGGTTACTACAGTTTAGGTACATCAGGGGCTCTGCAATCGCAACATAATGCCCACAGACCATTCTATCAAAGTCTGCATTCCAAAAAGGCGCTCCTTCCCTTCCGAGCTCTGCCGTGCGCCCAAACAGTGGTTTACCCCCACATATGGCGCATCAGCGTACTCGGGATAAATTGGACAACAACTATTGCAGTCCAATTTCTCCTGTTACCCTTGTGAAAATAAAAACTTGGGGGCTACAATATCTTTTTTGTGGAAAAAAAAAAATTTTTTATTTTCACGACTCTGCATTCTAAACTTCTGTGAAGCACTTGGGCATTCAAAGTTCTCACCACACATCTAGATAAGTTCCTTGGGGGGTCTAGTTTCCAAAATGGGGTCACTTGTGGAGGGTTTCTACTGGTTAGGTACATCAGGGGCTCTGCAAACGCAACATAATACCCACAGACCATTCTATCAAAGTCTGCATTCCAAAACGGCGCTCCTTCCCTTCCGAGCTCTGCCGTGCGCCCAAACAGTGGTTTACCCCCACATATGGGGTACCATCATACTCAGGACAAATTGGACAACAACTTTTGGGGTCCAATTTCTCTTGTTACCCTTGTGAAAATAAAAACTTGGGGGCTAAAAAAATTTTTTTGTGGAAAAAAAAATATTTTTTATTTTCACGGCTCTGCATTATAAACTTCTGTGAAGCACTTGGGCATTCAAGGTTCTCACCACACATCTAGATAAGTTCCATGGGGGGTCTAGTTTCCAAAATGGGGTCACTTGTGGGGGATTTCTACTGTTTAGGCACATCAGGGCCTCTCCAAACGCGACATGGCGTCCGATCTCAATTCCAGCCAATTCTACATTGAAAAAGTAAAATGGCACTCTTTCTCTTCCAAGCTCTGCGGTGCGCCAAAACAGTGGTTTACCCCCACATATTGGGTATCGACGTACTCAGGAGAAATTGCACAACAACTTTTGTGGTCTAATTTCTCCTGTTACCCTTGTGAAAATAAAAATTTGTGTGCAAAAAGATCATTTTTGTAGAAAAAATGCAATTTTTTTTTTTTCACGGCTCTACGTTATAAACTTCTGTGAAGCACATGGGGGTTCAAAGTGCTCGCCACACATCTAGATAAGTTCCTTAAGGGGTTTAGTTTCCAAAATGGTGTCACTTGTGGGGGGTTTCCACTGTTTAGGCACATCAGGGGCTCTCCAAACGCGACATGGCGTCCAATCTCAATTCCAGCCAATTCTACATTGAAAAAGTAAAACGGCACTCCTTCTCTTCCAAGCTCTGCGGTGCGCCCTAACAGTGGTTTACCCCCACATATTGGGTATCAGCGTACTCAGGAGAAATTGCACAACAACTTTTGTGGTCTAATTTCTCCTGTTACCCTTGTGAAAATAAAAATTTGTGGGCAAAAAGATCATTTTTGTAGAAAAAATGTGATTTTTTTTTTCACGGCTCTACATTATAAACTTCTGTGAAGCACATGGGGGTTCAAAGTGCTCACCACACATCTAGATAAGTTCCTTAAGGGGTCTAGTTTCCAAAATGGGGTCACTTGTGGGGAGTTTCCACTGTTTAGGCACATCAGGGGCTCTCTAAACGTGACATGGCGTCCGATCTCAATTCCAGCCAATTCTGCATTGAAAAAGTCAAACGGCGCTCCTTCACTTCTAAGTTCTGCGGTGCGCCCAAAAAGTGGTTTACCCCCACATATGGGGTATTGGCGTATTCAGGAGAAATTGCATAACAAAATTTATGGTTACATTTCTGTTTTTACACTTGTGAAAATAAAAAAAATGGTTCTGAATTAAGATGTTTGCAAAAAAAAGTTAAATGTTAATTTTTTCCTTCCACATTGTTTCAGTTCCTGTGAAGCACGTAAAGGGTTAATAAACTTCTTGAATGTGGTTTTGAGAACCTTGAGGGGTATAGTTTTTAGAATGGTGTCACACTTCATTATTTTCTATCATATAGACCCCTCAAAATGACTTCAAATGTGATGTGGTCCCTAAAAAAAAATGGTGTTGTAAAAATGAGAAATTGCTGGTCAACTTTTAACCCTTATAACTCCCTAACAAAAAAAAAATTTGTTTCCAAAATTGTGCTGATGTAAAGTAGACATGTGGGAAATGTTATTTATTAACTATTTTTCGTGACATATCTCTCTGATTTAAGGGCATAAAAATACAAAGTTTTAAAATTGCAAAATGTTAAAAATTTTCGCCATATTTCCGTTTTTTTTCATAAATAATCGCAAGTAATATCGAAGAAATGTAACCACTAACATGAAGTACAATATGTCACGAAAAAACAATCTCAGAATCAGTGGGATCCGTTGAAGCGTTCCAGAGTTATAACCTCATAAAGTGACAGTGGTCAGAATTGCAAAAATTGGCCTGATCATTAAGTACCAAATTGGCTCTGTCACTAAGGGGTTAAACGGCACCTGTCACAGATTCATACTGCCCAAACCGTGGGCCGCAGGAATCAGAGTTTGGCTGAGCAATTGCAGACCAGCATAGTCCCTGAAACGATGTACCTAGTTAGAAAATCTGGCTGGGGACCATTGTCGGAGATTAGACTAGGCCGGTGCCACCCCAGTCAGCTTCTCCAAGTGCCGGTCAAGGAGATTGATAGCTATGGGAAAAGCTGTCAATAACCTGGAGCGGCGCTGGGAGAAACTAGCCAAAGGCTGTGCAAGACTAGTCTCGTATCCTGCGAGAATCTGCTTAATCTCCACCCCCATCTTTTTTTTTTTTTAAATGATTGGCCATGATCACAGAGTGCATGTACGGGGTTTGAATAGTCATTCTATGTTGACAGAGTCCCTTTAACTGTAACAGTAGAGCTGCTGAGCTCAGTGATTGGCTACAGCGGTGGTGGACACTTCCCTACAGCCAAAACACAACCATCAGAGCAGCAGCGGGGAGTCAGTGATGGACAGAGAGGGCTAGTACTAGCATTTGTTTTTTTACTACTAAGTGATCAGTTGGGGTACACTTTTCTAATGGATGGTTCTTGAGTTTTTGGAGCAGAAATGCTCGAGTTTTTAAATTAAAGGAAGATGTGAAGTTTTTGCTCCAAACATTTAATATGAACATACTCTGGAAAGGTGGAAAACGCCTTTATTGGCTCTTCTTAGCAGTACACAATTAAAACACTGTATACTTACCTCCCAGATTGAGTTTGAGCTCAGTGCTTTGTCCCCCCCCGGTGGCCGCTGCAGCCAATCTGGCCACTGTTCGGCTGCAGCCTTCAGTATTTCTTCAGCGTGGACTTCCATATAGAAAAGTGGCATCTGTAGAATGTAAGTCCGCAAGGGCAGGGTCCTTGCCCCTCTGTATACGTCTGTCATTGTTAGTTTGTTTACTGTAAGTGATATCCGTAACTTGTATGTAACCCACCATGGAATCAATGGTGCTATATAAATAATAATGTAAGAATTCTGGCGGCTTGGAACTTTTAAGAGGTGAGGTGTATCTCAAGCTCTACTTTTTATCAGACTTTTTGCCCAAAACATTTTATGGTTTCTCAATGACCATTGCCCTTTCATATAAATCTGCATTATCGCTCCCATGAGTGGACCATGCTGGGCATTTGTACAATATGTCCAAATTCACATCAGTAGGGTAGTTGGAGGAACTTTTGTGTGTCGTGAAAATTGTCCGACCTCCATAGTAGCTTATCTGGACAAATGACTGATGGGAAGGGTCTAAAGTGTGAGCAACTAGGCACCATGAGGAGCAGAGAAAAACAATTTTTTCCTATTATTTCAAGTTTATATCCACATCTGCTCAGTGGTTTCCACCATTTTACTGTTGTGCTAGTTTAGGTTCCAGCTTTATACTAGGACGCTTGCAGAGAGGCCCTGCTGACTACTCATTACGTCTGTACAGTAGCCCTGAGCAGTCACTGGGATTATATGTCCAGCAGGTTCCTCTTGGATGCAGATAAATGTTCTGTGGGATCCAGGTCATTTGCCTCATTTACTGCACATCATGTGTGCACGCTGCTAGTTCTGCCTGTGAATGCAATTAGCATGGTTTTCCCAGCAAATAACCCAGACCCCTTGGTTTCCCTAATACTTTTCTCTTCTCCAAAAATAACTTTAGTACTAGAGTTCAAAACACTTCTCACACCAAGCTTTCCATGTTCTACTCCATTAACCACTCTGGGACCAGACTATTTTTCTCTGAAAAGCAAAAACTTTTTTCTATTTATCTACATAGCCATATCAATATATATTTTTTTTTGGGCAGGACAAGTTGTGCTGCATGGCACTATTCTTTTTAAGATACTAAAAAAGAAAATCCAAGTGAGGTGAAAAACAATCCCTCCATTTTTTTTTAGCTTCAGTTAGACAAGTCATTGAATAGGAAAAATAACCTGGTAATGTGATTTTACAGGTCAGTACAATAAGAGCAATATCAAGCTTTGTATAGGGTGTTTATTTATATATTTTAGCCACTATCATGCCAGAACTCATGAAAAAAGTTGTCACCATTTTGGGCCCAAGTACAAATGTGGCAGTGACTAGAGTCTTCAGCAGGCCTCTGGCTAACTATTACCTCCCCACACTCAGGCTGTGGGGTGTTAAAACATGTGCATACTGGCAAAAAAAAATCCTTTTGAATTATACAGACCGTGAATACCAGCAATCGGAGCTGACTCCGGTTGCTGCTGTTATACAGCTGGTACCTACTTTGTAGTAAGGGTCTTTGATCCTCAGCCCACTACTCCCACACTGGGACACACGCACGTCAAAGTGCACAAAAGATGTTAAATATCCAAAAAGTTATTCCAGTACAACTATTAAATGGGTTTCTCAGATAAGAAACTTCTAAGATCTTAATGCTAAACATCTGTGCATAGACAATGATGCATGAACTCACTGCAGGTCTCCTTTACCCAAAATTGGCAGCATTATATAAGCTTAGGGGTGGGTAAAGTTCAGCCTGTAAGACCTATGGCCAGTCTGTACTCAAACCATGTTTCACAGACTTCTGAATTTTTTCAGAGTGTTTCCAGGAATCAGGACTTTGGATTTAAGTAGCAGTTGTAACTAAAAGCCCTGTTTTATGTTGCTGAGAATACTTGTACACCAAGTATATGTTCTCACTGTGTAAAATACTTCCATCAGCCATTAGGATGGAAGACCACTGAATCACTTTGGCAAACGAAAACTGTCTACATAAATATTTTCCAGCCCTCAAGAGCCACCACTATGTTGTGTATTGAATTTTTTTTTTTTTTTAATACTGCCATCAGTTGTTCAATGCTAAGGAAATCCTAAAATTATGGTCTGTTGGTGGGTATTGAGGAACACTGGCCTACAGCATACTGAGGTCAATGGAGAGCAGTGCGAGAAGAGGTAGATTATGCTGCAGTTGTTTGGCCTATCTAGAGCTGGATTCACAGCTACAGTGCTTAGTAATACTGTATAATTTTTTTATGTTGCTAATACTAAACCCCTGACGAAGGAAGAATACACGTTCCGAAACGCGCGTCGGGTAGCGCGAACACTGGCAGAACCACCTCAAGTATATAGCGATTACAATTGTGGCACCATTTATTTATAATTCTTTGATCATGGGTACTTTGTTAGGCTAATTATCATTTGCACAGGTGCACCTTATCTCTACTACCACCATCAGTCACTATTATCGTCAGTAATTACTCCGGTTGGAGTCTTTTCCACCTGCATAACTCTCCTTGTTAGTTTATTCATAAACCCTCTGTATTGATACAGATTTATCTTAGTTGGAGTGGTGGTATCTAATTATATATATTTTTTATTCTGGCTCGCCCCCCCATTTTTTTCGTTTTGCACTTTGTCACTTTAGTTTGCACACTGGAGTGTGTGATATATTTAATAATTTTGCTTTTTATTATTATATTTTTTTCACTTTTGCTCACTCCAATATTGTTTTTTTAGTCTGTGGGACATTATAGCGAGATTGATACTAGCCAGTAATTTGATTAAATTATTCAAAACTCCTTTTTGCACCTGTCACTTTATTTAGTATTATTGCACATGAATATAGTTGTATAAACAACATTTTTGTTCAGAGATCAATATACAGAGTGATATTGATGCAAGCCATAAAATCTGATTTAGTACTCTTCTTCTACCTCTCGCTGTTGCACCAGCCACTTTATTTAGCAATTTTTACAATTCAGGTGTGTGTATAATTTTTAACACAACCCCCCCCCCCCCCCGTAGATTCTTAGTACTATATATAATACTTTGTCCTTTTTATTTTTTCTCCTTTTATATTTTTGGTGCAGCTATATAAAATATTTATGTAATCTTTCAAGACATATATTATATCCTGTTGGTTGGTTCTTTTGCTAAAAAGATACACATATAGCCCCCTTTTTTATATAATCTGTCAGTGTTCGTATTTTATTATTTATTAAAAAAATTATTTTGCTTGTATTTTTTTTTTTATATCTATTATACAAAATTTGATTGATATGTAATCATTGGCACCCTGTCAATAAAGCCATAATTTTCCATATCCCTTGCCTTGGTATAAATTTTGTATACTTTGTTCCATGGTACATTACGTTGGTTGTTAGCCAATACTAAACATGCAAAACAAAGCAAGAATCTGTGGCTATAGGAGACATCTCTAGTCTCCAAGTGATGCCAAGAACTGAAGACTAGACCGCCTGAAATGACAAAGGTACCGTCACACTGAACGATATCGCTAGCGATCCGTGACGTTGCAGCGTCCTGGCTAGCGATATCGTTCAGTTTGACACGCAGCAGCGATCAGAATCCTGCTGTGACATCGTTGGTCGCTGCAGGAAGTCCAGCACTTTATTTCGTCACAGGACTCCCTGCAGACATCGCTGAATCGGCATGTGTGACGCCGATTCAGAGATGTCTTCGCTGGTAACCAGGGTAAACATCGGGTTACTAAGTGCAGGGCCATGCTTAGTAACCCGTTGTTTACCCTGGTTACCATCCTAAATGTAAAAAAGACAAACACTACATACTTGCCTTCCGCTGTCTGTCTCCGGCGCTCTGCTTCTCTGCCCTGTGTAAGCACAGCGGCCGGAAAGCAGAGCGGTGACGTCACCGCTCTGCTTTCCGGCCGCTGTGCTCACAGCCAGTACAGAGAAGCAGAGCGCCGGGGACAGACAGCGGAAGGTAAGTATGAAGCGTCTGTTTTTTTTACTGTTAGGATGGTAACCAGGGTAAACATCAGGTTACTAAGCGCAGCCCTGCGCTTAGTAACCCGATGTTTACCCTGGTTACCAGCATAGTTGGTCGCTGGAGAGCTGTCTGTGTGACAGCTCTCCAGCGACCAAACAGCGACGCTGCAGCGATCCGGATAGTTGTCGGTATCGCTGCAGCGTTGCTTAGTGTGACTGTACCTCAAGTTCAATGTAGACTTGTGTGTATGTACTGATAATTATCCTTTATTCAGTCGCCATGACAGCACAACGGGAGAGAGGGGATCCGCCCTTCAGGGACAGGAAACCTACAGACATAAAAGGGCGGTACCTCTCTCCCACGTCAGTTGGTTTCCTGTCCCTGACAGCGGAACCTCTTCAGACAGGCCTGTGAAGAAGGTCGAAGGTATGACACGTCCCCACCCCTGGCAGGCTGATACTGGTAGCGGAGGCCCCCTACCTCGGCCTGATCAGGGGGCAGGAAGCACCACACGGCAGGGGGACTGTTGGTGTAGGTGGTAGCAGGAGGAAGCAGCCTCACACAAATAGGCTGGCTTCTATGGTGTCCGCAGTAAATGGGTACCTGTGGAGGATCTGGAGGAGGGAGTCTACGCTTGGTGCGGCTGCTGGGTCCTTGGAGTCCGTCTGTGCCTAGCGGGGGTCGGTCCGGTGAGGTGTCTGCTGCCGTCCCGGTCCGCGTGTCTGCTTGGCGCCGCTGCCGCGTCCGGAAGGGGCGTGTCCGGATGACGCGGCGAGCGGCGCGGCCGAATGACGTGGCCGGGCATGCGCAGTAGCGCTGGTTTCTTCCGGCCAATGGCGGCGCCCAGCTGGGGGCAATCCGGGCTTCGGGGATGGTCTGACGGAGGTTTTTTCTGTCGGGCGGGGGCGGCGCAGCACGGAGCGGTGGCGGTCCCTCATCGATTAAGGCGGCACCTTGGATTCCCTGCTAACCCCCATCGGGGGCGGTACCCTGGGGACCTTTTTTAAACGCTGCACACATGGTGGCTGGTGTTCCTGTTCCATTCCGTAATGGAGTCGCCAGAAGGAACACAGAGCAGCCAGCAGCAGCAGCAGCAGGAGCTTCAGCAGTTAGAGAAGCCTCGGAGGAGCTCCCAGCGTCGGTCTAGTGGCAGTAGCCGCGCTGGTGGAGCTAAGGAGGCTCAAACTTTAAGACCAAAGTCCTCAAGCCGTAAGGAATTGCCGGCTGCGAAGGACCCCCCATCTACGGTACCACTCATTACTGGCAGGGTAAGTGATCTTCGTGAAAGTTCACTTAGTGATTATTTGTTCCCCTTATTTTCCCTCTCTCCTTATTAGGGGAGGAAAAGTTTAACTAAGGCCAAACATAGGCAGTGTGCCGAATGTGCAGAGCCACTTCCAGACGGGCATTTAAGGAAATTGTGCAAAACATGTATACAACGTTTACTGGAGGAAGAGGCTCCTGATCTGACCTCCACAATTAGAGAGATGGTTAGGCACGAAGTGAGAAGTTCTGTAAAGTCCAAGTCTCGGGTGACGGAAGTTGAAAGGTCATCCCCTTTATCTGATGAAAATTCGGACTCGGGTGAGCTGAGCTCTGGGTCCCTCCCGTCTTCCTCCTCCTCTGAAGATCTGGAGTCTAGTCGGGCCTGTTTGTCCTTGGATAGGGTTAACCATCTTGTTAAAGCAGTTAACAGTACAATGGGGATAGAGGACGCCCAATCAGAATGCTCTATTCAGGATGTAATGTTCAAAGGTATTGAGCGGAAGTCCCGTAGAGCCTTTCCAGTGGTGGACAAGATAAAATCACTAATTTCAAAAGAATGGAAGAAGCCCGAGAGAAAGGGGTCACTTCCGCCTGCATTTAAGAGAAGATATCCCTTTGAGGAGGAGGCTTCATCCTCATGGGATAAGGTTCCGAAGCTGGATGCGGCAGTCGCCAAAGCATGCAAAAAAACATCTCTCCCCTTTGACGACTTGGGGAACCTAAAGGACCCATTAGATAGGAAAGCTGATACTTTTCTTAAAGGAGCTTGGGAGACTTCGGCTGGGTCCTTGAGACCAGCTATAGCAGCCACCTGTACAGCCCGGTCCTTGATGGTATGGTTAGGACACCTCGAAGATCAGCTCAAGGATAAGGTTCCCAGAACTGAAATATTATCCTCTATGCCTATAATCCAGGATGCCGCAGCTTTCCTTTCGGACGCATCCGCAGACTCGGTCAGGTTGGCCGCCAGGTCCTCAGCGTTATCTAACGCAGTCCGGAGAGCGCTATGGATAAAATGCTGGCCAGGGGACTTACAGGCCAGAACAAAGTTATGTAGCATCCCCTGTGAAGGAGCTCACTTATTCGGACCGGTCCTAGATGAATTATTGGAAAAAGCAGGGGATAATAAAAAACGCTTCCCTTTCCTAGGAAGACCCTTTTACAGACGGGACTACAATAGAGGATGGTCTAGCCGTAGAAGGCCGTATAGAGATTCTAACAGGGAATCTACCAGATACGACAGCAACAGAAGAAGGGGTAAAGGATTTATGTTTAATCCTTCACGAGAATTTAAGAAACCGCAATGACTGGCGGACCAGGTGGGGGGTAGGCTTTCGGCCTTCTACCTGGCCTGGGTACGGATCACGAGTAGCCCATGGATTCTAGGCATCGTGGAAAAAGGCCTAAAGTTTGACTTCCACCATATTCCTCGAGACAAGTTTATGTTGACACCTGTTCGTTCCTCCTCTACAGAGCAGTTGGCGCTGGAGTCTGAGGTCCGGGAACTTCAACAAAAGAAAGTTTTGGTCAGAGTCCCTACGGGAGAGGAAGGTAGGGGGTTTTATTCCCCTCTATTCCTGATCAAAAAACCTGACGGTTCATATCGCACTATTATTAATTTGAAAGGCCTGAACAATTTTTTGTTGGTTCCCTCCTTCAAGATGGAGTCGGTTAAAACAGCAATAAAGTTACTCTTTAACCATTGTTTTATGGTTGTCTTAGATCTCAAAGACGCCTACTACCATGTTCCAATACATGTAGATCATCAAAAGTTTCTTAGGGTGGCGGTTTCACTAGCTGGCACGATAGAACATTTTCAATATCAGGCACTTCCCTTCGGAGTCGCAGTTGCACCCAGGGTGTTCACTAAAATCATGGTGGAGGTTATGGCACACTTACATGAACAAGACATATTAGTAATCCCATACCTAGATGATTTACTAATTGTAGGTCACTCAGATTCACATTGCAAGGACCAGCTAGAGAAAGTGATGAGAGCTTTGAACGACTTGGGCTGGATAATCAATCTCAAAAAGTCACGTCTTCAGCCCCTAAAAATATAAGAGTTTCTGGGATTTATTGTAGACTCTAGTCGGCAGGAGTGTCGCCTGCCGGACGCAAAGGTAGCTAAGGTTCAACAGCTGGTCACCAGGGCGATTGGCAATCCCTTAGTGTCAGTTAGAAGTGCAATGTCTCTCTTGGGCACTCTTACGTCTTGCATCCCGGCGGTCCTCTGGGCCCAGTTCCACACAAGGACACTACAATGGGACGTTTTACACAATTTCCGTCGTCTAGGGGCTCACCTCTATAGTAAATTTACACTTTCTGCGGAGACTACACATTCACTTGTTTGGTGGACTCACACTTCAAATCTACATAGGGGGGTCCCTTGGATAAATCATGTTTCTAGAGTTCTGACTACGGATGCTAGCCCTAAGGGATGGGGGGCTCACTTAGGGGAGGATTGGGTTCAGGGGCTATGGCCTCAGTCTGAAGAGGACTCCTCCTCCAATCTAAAAGAGCTGTTGGCTGTAAAACATGCCTTAAATAAATTCCTTGTACCCCTACAGGGTCGACACGTCAGACTATTATCGGACAATCGGGTAACTGTGGCCTACATTAATCGTCAAGGTGGTACACGATCCAGTTCATTGATGAAGGTCGCAAATCATATTTTTCAGGTGGCCGAAGAACATCTTCTCTCTCTGACGGCACTTCATATAAGAGGAAGTATCAATACCAAAGCCGACTACTTAAGCCGCAACAGACTCAGACAGGGAGAGTGGTCGCTAAATCCAGCCGTCTTCAAGCAGATCATTCAGTTATGGGGTTGTCCAGAGATAGACCTTTTTGCCAGCAGGGGGAACAAAAAATTGCACCAGTTCTGCTCCCTAAATCCAAAAGACAACCCATATGCGGTGGACGCTCTACTAATATCTTGGCGCTTCAGTCTCGCATATGCCTTTCCCCCTCTAAACCTAATACCATTAGTTCTGAGGAAGATTCGGGAGGACAGGGCTCAGGTAATCTTGATAGCCCCATTCTGGCCCAAGAGGCCATGGTTTCCTTGGCTGAGGAAGATGTCTGTCTGCCAACCATGGATTCTCCCAGAACTGCCAGATCTACTCTCCCAAGGCCCAATCCTCCATCCACGAGTAGCCAACTTACACCTAGCGGCATGGAACTTGAAAGGTCTTTACTGAGGGGGAAGGGATTCTCTCAGAATTTAGTAAATACACTCCTTAAAAGTAGGAAACCCTCTACAACAAGCATCTATGTTAGAGTGTGGAGAAAATTTCTGTCATGTTCAGGGGCTCAAATTGACCAGAAACCATGTATAAACCAGATTCTTGAATTTTTACAGAAAGGACTAGAGATGGGCTTGGCCACAAGTACTCTCAGAGTACAAGTGTCAGCTCTGGAGGCACTATACAATCTTAACTTAGCCAGTAATCACTGGATATCCAGATTTTTCAAAGCAGTCACTAGGTCCAGACCAATCATCAAACAAAGGTTAGTCCCATGGGATCTGAATCTGGTTCTCTCAGCCCTAACGCAAGCCCCATTCGAGCCTATCGATACCATTCCTATAAAAATCCTTTCAATCAAAACAGCCCTCTTGGTTGCACTCACATCTGCTAGAAGGGTTAGTGATCTGCAGGCACTTTCCAGACATCCACCATACATACAGTTCAGGGAGGATAGAGTAATCTTGAAACCCGATCCCCTCTATCTTCCGAAAGTTGCGTCAAAATTCCACAGAGTACAGGAGGTAGTCCTACCCTCATTTTGCTCCAACCCTGCTAACGATAAAGAACGTAAATATCATTGCTTAGATGTAAGAAGATGCCTCCTTAGATATATTACAGTTTCAGATGCCTGGAAAAAAGATAACTCTCTGTTTGTAGCCTATCAAGGGGTGAGGAAAGGTCTTAGAGTATCTAAAAACTCTCTAGCTAGATGGATCAGGGAGGCAATCTCTCTCGCTTATACAGCAGGTGGCAACGAAGTTCCAGATGGTATAAAGGCACACTCCACGCGGGCTGTAGCATCTTCCTGGGCGGAGAGGTCAGAAGTATCGATCGAAGACATATGTAAGGCGGCCACATGGTCTTCTCCTTCTACCTTTCTTAGACACTACAGATTAGATCTGGGTAGTTAGTCAGACCTTACGTTTGGGAGAAGGGTGCTGGAGGCTATTATCCCCCCCCTAGTCTTCCTTGTTTTCTCTGAAAGTCTCTCGTTGTGCTGTCATGGCGACTGAATAAATACGTACGCTACTCACCTGGTAGCAGTGTTTTTTCAGGAGCCATGACAGCACCCTTAGATCCCCTACCCTATTTTCTGGATGATTCAATACCCTTTCGGTTTTCCTTATAATTGCTTGTTCACTTACATAATAAAATGTATTGGTTTATATGCTGCATCTGTGTTATTAACCTTGGTGGTCCTCTCATGCTCTGGAACCAACTGACGTGGGAGAGAGGTACCGCCCTTTTATGTCTGTAGGTTTCCTGTCCCTGAAGGGCGGATCCCCTCTCTCCCGTTGTGCTGTCATGGCTCCTGAAAAAACACTGCTACCAGGTGAGTAGCGTACGTATATTGATATTAGGACTGCAGGGAGCAAGCAGCTGATAACATACATCCTATAATAGAGTTGTGCCTGGTATTTGTACAGCTAACCAGGGTGAGCATACTACCTGGTATTCTGCATTCTCTGAAAGTTGTGCAAGATCCCCACACAGTAGAACACCTGTTTGCCATCTTAGTTCATAGACTATGCAGCATGTCTGCAGCTTTACTCAACTGTCTCACAGCACAACAGATCAAGGACTAAAGACCCACACATTCTAGTGATCAGTGGAGCTCCACAACACTGGTGGCCATTTTCCACCTAAACTATGTCTAGAGAAGATTAAATTGTAGGCAACAGTAACATGTCAGTCTTTGCTGACCCAAAACCATGTAGAATAAAAACCAAGCTTGACTATATACTCTAGAACAATCTGCATAAGATGTCTGCATGGGCAAACAGATTTAGATGAGGTTGATAAATGTAGAATACATTACAGCTGGAGTAATTCTAATGCTGCATATACATTAAATGGAATTCCTCAGGGCCTACAGAACTGAAGGACTTGGGTAGTAGTTACATGTAAGCTGCGAAGCTGTTCTCAGTCAGGCAGCAGCAGCAAAAGCTAAGATTTTAAGGTGTACAAAATAAAATCTTTGGGATTTTAATATATATTTACTACTTTCTAACTCACTTTAATGCCACATCAAAAATATGCATTTAGTTTCAGGCTCCACATTTAACCCCTTCAAGACCCAGCCTATTTTGACCTTAAAGACCTTGCCGTTTTTTGCAATTCTGACCAGTGTCCCTTTATGAGGTAATAACTCAGGAACGCTTCAACGGATCCTAGCGGTTCTGAGATTGTTTTTTCGTGACATATTGGGCTTCATGTTAGTGGTAAATTTAGGTCAATAAATTCTGCATTTATTTGTGATAAACACGGAAATTTGGCGAAAATTTTGAAAATTTCGCAATTTTCACATTTTGAATTTTTATTCTGTTAAACCAGAGAGATATGTGACACAAAATAGTTAATAAATAACATTTCCCACATGTTTACTTTACATCAGCACAATTTTGGAAACAAAATTTTTTTTTGTTAGGAAGTTATAAGGGTTAAAATTCGACCAGCGATTTGTCATTTTTACAACGAAATTTACAAAACCATTTTTTTTAGGGACCACCTCACATTTGAAGTCAGTTTGAGGGGTCTATATGGCTGAAAATACCCAAAAGTGACACCATTCTAAAAACTGCACCCCTCAAGGTACTCAAAACCACATTCAAGAAGTTTATTAACCCTTCAGGTGCTTCACAGCAGCAGAAGCAACATGGAAGGAAAAAATGAACATTTAACTTTTTAGTCACAAAAATTATCTTTTAGCAACAATTTTTTTATTTTCCCAATGGTAAAAGGAGAAACTGAACCACGAAAGTTGTTGTCCAATTTGTCCTGAGTACGCTGATACCTCATATGTGGGGGTAAACCACTGTTTTGGCGCACGGCAGGGCTTGGAAGGGAAGGAGCGCCATTTGACTTTTTGAATCAAAAATTGGCTCCACTCTTTAGCGGACACCATGTCACGTTTGGAGAGCCCCCGTGTGCCTAAAAATTGGAGCTCCCCCACAAGTGACCCCATTTTGGAAACTAGACGCCCCAAGGAACTTATCTAGATGCATAGTGAGCACTTTGAACCCCCAGGTGCTTCACAAATTGATCCGTAAAAATGAAAAAGTACTTTTTTTTCACAAAAAAATTCTTTTAGCCTCAATTTTTTCATTTTCACATGGGCAACAGGATAAAATGGATCCTAAAATGTGTTGGGCAATTTCTCCTGAGTACACCAATACCTCACATGTGGAGGTAAACCACTGTTTGGGCACATGGTAAGGCTCGGAAGGGAAGGAGCGCCATTTGACTTTTTGAATGGAAAATTAGCTCCAATTGTTAGCGGACACCATGTCGCGTTTGGAGAGCCCCTGTGTGCCTAAACATTGGAGCTCCCGCACAAGTGACCCCATTTTGGAAACTAGACCCCCCAAGGAACTTATCTAGATGCATATTGAGCACTTTAAACCCCCAGGTGCTTCACAGAAGTTTATAACGCAGAGCCATGAAAATAAAAAATAATTTTTCTTTCCTCAAAAATGATTTTTTAGCCTGGAATTTCCTATTTTGCCAAGGATAATAGGAGAAATTGGACCCCAAATATTGTTGTCCAGTTTGTCCTGAGTACGCTGATACCCCATATGTGGGGGTAAACCACTGTTTGGGCGCACGGCAGGGCTCGGAAGGGATGGCACGCCATTTGGCTTTTTAAATGGAAAATTAGCTCCAATCATTAGCGGACACCATGTCACGTTTGGAGAGCCCCTGTGTGCCTAAACATTGGAGATCCCCCAGAAATGACACCATTTTAGAAACTAGACCCCCAAAGGAACTAATCTAGATGTGTGGTGAGGACTTTGAACCCCCAAGTGCTTCACAGAAGTTTATAACGCAGAGCCATGAAAAAAAAAAAAAAAATTATTTTCTCAAAAATGATCTTTTAGCCTGCAATTTTTTATTTTCCCAAGGGTAACAGGAGAAATTTGACCCCAAAAGTTGTTGTCCAGTTTCTCCTGAGTACGCTGATACCCCATATGTGGGGGTAAATCACTGTTTGGGCACATGCCGGGGCTCGGAAGTGAAGTAGTGACGTTTTGAAATGCAGACTTTGATGGAATGCTCTGTGGGCGTCACGTTGCGTTTGCAGAGCCCCTGATGTGGCTTAACAGTAGAAACCCCCCACAAGTGACCCCATTTTGGAAACTAGACCCCCAAAGGAACTTATCTAGATGTGTGGTGAGCACTTTGAACCCCCAAGTGCTTCATAGAAGTTTATAATGCAGAGCCGTGAAAATAATAAATACGTTTTCTTTCCTCAAAAATAATTATTTAGCCCAGAATTTTTTATTTTCCCAAGGGTTACAGGAGAAATTTGACCCCAAAAGTTGTTGTCCAGTTTCTCCTGAGTACGCTGATACCCCATATGTGGGGGTAAACCACTGTTTGGGCACACGTCGGGGCTCAGAAGGGAAGTAGTGACTTTTGAAATGCAGACTTTGATGGAATGGTCTGCGGGTGTCACGTTGCGTTTGCAGAGCCCCTGGTGTGCCTAAACAGTAGAAACCCCCCACAAGTGACCCCATTTTAGAAACTAGACCCCCCAAGGAACTTATCTAGATATGTGGTGAGCACTTTGAACCCCCAAGTGCTTCACAGACGTTTACAACACAGAGCCGTGAAAATAAAAAATCATTTTTCTTTCCTCAAAAATTATGTTTTAGCAAGCATTTTTTTAGATTCACAAGGGTAACAGGAGAAATTGGACCCCAGTAATTGTTGCGCAGTTTGTCCTGAGTATGCTGGTACCCCATATGTGGGGGTAAACCACTGTTTGGGCACACGTCAGGGCTCGGAAGTGAGGGAGCACCATTTGACTTTTTGAATACGAGATTGGCTGGAATCAATGGTGGCGCCATGTTGCGTTTGGAGACCCCTGATGTGCCTAAACAGTGGTAACCCCTCAATTCTACCTCCAACACTAACCCCAACACACCCCTAACCCTAATCCCAACTGTAGCCATAATCCTAATCACAACCCTAACCCCAACACACCCCTAACCACAACACTAATTCCAACCCTAACCCTAAGGCTATGTGCCCACGTTGCGGATTCGTGTGAGATATTTCCGCACCATTTTTGAAAAATCTGCGGGTAAAAGGCACTGTGTTTTACCTGCGGATTTTCCGCGGATTTCCAGTGTTTTTTGTGCGGATTTCACCTGCGGATTCCTATTGAGGAACAGGTGTAAAACGCTGCGGAATCCGCACAAAGAATTCACATGCTGCGGAAAATACAACGCAGCGTTCCCGCGCGGTATTTTCCGCATCACGGGCACAGCGGATTTGGTTTTTCATATGTTTACATGGTACTGTAAACCTGATGGAACACTGCTGCGAATCCGCAGCCAAATCCGCACCGTGTGCACATAGCCTAATTCTAAAGGTATGTGCACACGCTGCGGAAAACGCTGCGGATCCGCAGCAGTTTCCCATGAGTGTACAGTTCAATGTAAACCTATGGGAAACAAAAATCGCTGTACACATGCTGCGGAAAAACTGCACGGAAACGCAGCGGTTTACATTCCGCAGCATGTCACTTCTTTGTGCGGATTCCGCAGCGGTTTTACAACTGCTCCAATAGAAAATCGCAATTGTAAAACCGCAGTGAAATGCGCAGAAAAAAACGCGGTAAATCCGCCATAAATCCGCAGCGGTTTAGCACTGCGGATTTATCAAATCCGCAGCGGAAAAATCCGCAGAGGACCAGAATACGTGTGCACATTCCTAACCCTAACCCTAACCCTACCCCTAACCCTACCCCTAACCCTATTCTAACATTAGTGGAAAAAAAAAAATTTCTTTATTTTTTTATTGTCCCTACCTATGGGGGTGACAAAGGGGGGGGGGGGGTCATTTATTATTTTTTTTATTTTGATCACTGAGATAGATTATATCTCAGTGATCAAAATGCACTTTGGAACGAATCTGCCGGCCGGCAGATTCGGCGGGCGCACTGCATATGCGCCCGCCATTTTGGAAGATGGCGGCGCCCGGGAGAAGACGGACGGGACCACGGCTGGATCGGTAAGTATGATAGGGTGGGGGGGGACCACGGGGGGGGGGGGGATCGGAGCGCGGGAGGGGTGGAACGGAGCGCGGGAGGCGTGGAACGGAGCACGGGGGGGCTGGAACGGAGCACGGGGGGGTGGAACGGAGCACGGGGGGGGTGGATCGGAGTGCAGGGGGGGTGATTGGAGCACGGGGGGGTGATTGGAGCACGGGGGGAGCGGACACGAGCACGGGGGGGAGCGGAGCACTGGATGGAGGGGAGCCGGAGCAGTGTACCGGCCAGATCGGGGGGGTGGGGGGGCGATCGGAGGGGTGGGGTGGGGGCACACTAGTATTTCCAGCCATGGCCGATGATATTTCAGCATCGGCCATGGCTGGATTGTAATATTTCACCCGTTATAATGGGTGAAATATTACAAATCGCTCTGATTGGCAGTTTCACTTTCAACAGCCAATCAGAGCGATCGTAGCCACGAGGGGGTGAAGCCACCCCCCCTGGGCTAAACTACCACTCCCCCTGTCCCTGCAGATCGGGTGAAATGGGAGTTAACCCTTTCACCCGATCTGCAGGGACGCGATCTTTCCATGACGCCGCATAGGCGTCATGGGTCGGATTGGCACCGACTTTCATGACGCCTACGTGGCGTCAAAGGTCGGGAAGGGGTTAAGAGGATTTTCAGAAGTTAGGCTACTATCACACTAGCGTCGGTACGGGGCCATCGCCATGCGTCAGCTCGACGTACCGACGCAAACTTAAAAAAAAAAAAACGAACATGGGCAGCGAATGCAGTTTTACAGTGCATCCGCTGCCCCATTGGGAGGTCTGGGGAGGAGGGGGTGGTGTTCCAGCCGCGCATGTGCGGTCAGAAATGGCGGACTCAACACCAAAAAGCGTTACATGGAACGTTTTTGTGCCGACGGTCTGCCAAAACACGACGCATGCGATACGTCGCTAATGAAAGTCTATGGAGAAAAAAACGCATCCTGCGGGCAACTTTGCAGGATGAGTTTTTACTCCAGAACGATGCATTGCGATGTACGTCAAAAAACACTAGTATGAAAGTAGCCTTTGTCTGCTCAAAGGTATCAACTAGATTACATGGGATGGAGGCCTCTTGAGAGGTGGAAGAGTTGGGCTTGTGTTGCTTAGAAGAAAAGCATCAGAATAAGGGCTCACTCATTTGCGAGAAAAACAGACAAGTGGTTAAAAAAAAAAAAAAAAAAAAAAAAAAAAAAAAAAAACACACGGCATACAGACCATGAGCCCTATATCTCATTTATATGTAGTCAATACAAAGGACTGGCCCATGACTTGCTCCTTCCAAAGGACTAGGGGGCATTCGCTATGTGTGGAGGAAAGGCAACACCAGCATCTACTGTACATATCAAAGGACTCTTTACAATTTGAGCAGTTAGTGGTGTGAACGACCACAAGTACTGTATTACTGGCAGATACTATATCATTTATAATAAGGTCCTTATGTTTCTTATAACAAATGACAGTTATAAATTAGTGATGGAATGTATAACTGGTGGAGAAAGATCAAGCTAAATAAGCCTTTTTTTCTACACCAAACAGGCAATAGCTGTTTTCCAGTATTATAGGAGTGATCAGTGAAATACATATTCATGTCCCTTAGGCTACTTTCACACTAGCGTTTTCTGCAATCCGTCACAATGCGTCGTTTTGCAGAAAAAACGCATCCTGCAAAAGGATGCGTTTTTCCCCATAGACTTGTATTGACGACGCATTTGCGACGGATTGCCACACGTCGCATCCGTCGAGTGACGGATGCGTCGTGCTTCTGCAGACTGTCGGGAGCAAAAAACGCTACATGTAACGTTTCTTGCTCCTGACGGACCACTTTTTCCAACTGTGCATGCACGGCCGGAACTCCGCCCCCGCCTCCCCGCACCTTACAATGGGGCAGCGGATGCGCCGGAGAAGTGCATCCGCTGCCTCCATTGTGCAATGCGCTAAACGCTAGCGTCGGAATCTCTCCCCGACGCATTGCGATGGGGAGATTCCAAAACTAGTGTGAAAGTAGCCTAACCATGCAAGTCTTCAGACTGCAGGCCACTTTTCTGCAAAGAAACTCCACATAAGTTAAAGGAAGCTGTGAACTGATAATTGTGTCCTTGATGGATGTGTAATAAATCTGTTTCTTTGCACAGCACCAGAGCAATTGCACAACTTGTTACCATCAGTAGCTTTTAATGCATTTGTAAATTACAAGATACATGGCAGAAGTAGTGATTTTATAAACCCAGCCAAGTCCTCCCAGATTTTGACTTTTGTACATTAAAGGCAATAATTGAAAATGACAAACCTGTACAAACTTTTGTAGCTAAGTTTTACCATTTTTAATGAAAGGACTTTGGAAATATGGTACATTTCCATGACAACATAACATTTCTCAGGAGCCACAGTTATTTTTGTTTTTACATCTGATCAGTTGAAGGTCGACATTCCCAGCACCATTTACATGGCGAATAAAATCAGGAAAGCAACCATCAAACAAAACAGACCCATAGCTTCAGACAGGGCAAATCCCAAGATGGCGTAGGAAAACAGCTGCTGTTTCAAGGAAGGATTTCTGAGAGAAAAAGGGAACAAAAAAAGTACATGTTAGGCTTACCAATTTAAACATTTGAACAGAACAGTCACCAGGAAGATTCACATTATATAGTGGGGTTTAAATGCAAGTCAGATATGCCAGTCTTGTTAGCACAAGCCCAACTACCCATGTTAAATACTGGGGAAAAAAAAAAATCTCTAGTGAATAATGTGAAGACTCTTGGCTTTCATATACAAGAGCCAATTGTGCGGTCATTAATCTTTACTTGTTTTATTGGCAATGACAGCTGCGTCTTAAATCCTAGCTCTAAGCCCAGTTTCACACAATGTTTCATGATCCCTACTTGGACTGGACAGATATCCTGACCTGAATGCAAACTTCAGAAAAGGCCTTGTGAGGCTGTTTAGTCCAGGTCAGAAGACCAGCTTATTGGGAACATGAAAAAAAATGTTAACTTAGCCTTATTCTGGACCCACTTTTCACCAAACATGTTTTGGCCTATTACTCCTGTCACCCATGTGTTAAAAATGTCTTTACAGTGCTGTGGATTAAGCAAGTCTTAGGCTTTTGTGTACACACTGTTTTGTGGCCCCAATAGATTTCTATGGGGCGGCAAAAACAGGCCACAATTTCACAGCGCGCCGTATGGCCGCAATTACAGCCGTAAAAAAAAAAAAAGCCTGCTCAATCTTTCTCCCAGCTTACGAACACAGCACCCATTGAAAAAATAAAAAACAATGAGGCCACAAAAACAGAAGTTTTTGCAGTGCACCATGACTTCCGGCTTTGCAGAAAGCAGTTTTTTTTCCAATACTATTTCCATAGTATTGGAGACCCACAAAAAATGTGATCTGCAAGTTTTTTGCAGTCTGTTATTGCAGCAGACTGAAAATTGCGGCAATACTGCCCACTAACAGGCCGCAAATAACACAGCAAGTGTAAAAGTAGCCTTAGACTTGGGACGAATTCATAGGAAAGCCAATTAAACATTAGCGCATGCATGTTGGTGACCATGTTTATCACCCATCCTGTGAATACAGCATTGGTGGAAACATTTGAGAAGTGTTCTTGGCCCATTGCAGACTTTGAATAGAAGCATGGATTCTAGGGATCAGTGGGGTCCCCAACAGGTCTTATCCATCTTGTGACTAAGCTGAAAGTTCCCTTTGCAGAAATCCCCTTTAAAATGGTTTAAGAGAATTTGACACAATTATATGGGGGAAGTGACCACATACAAACCTCATGCAGGAACCCCAGCATTGCAGGGCAACAAAATTGTTACCATGCCAAGTTGTGGTCAAGGCTGTGTGACTATTGAATAAAGTGGTCTCCACCACTTACTAAGTGCCCTGGGCACAGGACAATGCTCCAAATCTCAATGTAATCACTTGATCAGAGATGGCTCGTCTCCTGTAGACATGGGCATTTTAGGCATCCACATTTGAAGCTCTAGTAGAAATCTTTAGTCACAAAACATTACAAGAAGTTCATGACTTGTAATGGCAAACTTCACCCTTCACACTAGTCCTCAAGAGTCGATTGTGACAAGCATTTTTTTTTTTTATACACAACCCCTTTAGAAATTGGCTCATTTGTAACAGCAAGTTGGCAATGTTATCTTGGATTGATAGAATGCAACTTTTCATATCTTGTGAAGACTTTGTAGCACCGATTGTTACAGTCCACATAACTGCATGCAACACGATGAGTATTAGAACAGCAACTGTAGATCAAAAGTTACTTTGTAGCAGCACAAGTCATCTTGTAGCCCTAACATTGATTAATCCCTTCCTGATGTAGAAAGTAGCAGCACATTTTATGTTGGGTGCAGATATATGGCGCAGGCTCAGCAGCTGAGCCCACTCAATACATGGTTGGTGTCAGCTGTGATAAACAGGCATCTGCCTCCAACAGCAGTGACTGTAGTCAGCTCTGATCACATTTTCTTAAACTAAAGCCATGTATGCACCTGTCCCATCACCCTGCAATGCAAACTCAGTACATATAGGTAATGTGACTGCCCAGGGCCCCTACTTGGAGTTTACAAGTGCTACACTGAAGCTGATCTGGTCCTCCTTCACTTCTAAGCTGTAGAGGTAAAGCAGTCTGCTTATAGCATAGATCTAGTAGTTTGGGCCAGAGGCCAAGTCATGCTGCTGGTTGAAACTCAATACTTCAGGAGCACAATGCCCCTTGATAAAGACTGGGGATTACCAGGGAAAGTATCAGGGAAGATGGGCAAGGTTTAGGGAGGAAATTATTTCCCATAAAAAAAAAAAAAAAGTCCACTACTTGGACAACTTCTCAAATCACTCAGTCTATACACACCTCCCATGCCAGTATTCAGTCACCTGTGCTGTTGTGGTGACACCAGCAACCAATCTGCACTGGCATCACTGTCACCACTTGTCAAAATAGAGCAGGAAGAGGAAGTCTGACATCAGCTGCAGCCCAGGCTTCCTCTTAATGTTAGATTTGTCCGAAGACAGATGCCAGGCTCACGTGTTACAACAACTGCACAGGAGCCCCAAAACAGCAATTGCCAACAAAACGGGAACAGCGCTGGAATGGGAGGGGATTATAAGCTTTATTTTATGGGGGCCAAACACTTCAATCAAGAAGGCGTAGTGCCCAACCACTTAAAATGACCTGTCACCAAGTTATTCACAATGAACTAGACAGTAATTGTGGCTGCAGAGCAAAATAAAACCAGATTTTTCTTCAAGTTGTGTCTCCATTGCACAGCCATTTGCAATCAGTATTTGGCACCCAAGTTAAAAGATTTGTCCACTACCAGGACAACCCCTTCTTGAGCAAAAGGTTTGGCTCCAGTAAAATTGAGCTTGAACTCCCCTCATGTGCTGGCACCGTTCCCACAGGGTCTGCACTGCCCCAGGGCTCTTGTGCCACGTCAGTCTTCACTTTCAAACAAATCGAAAAAAAAAAAATGATTAAGTCAGTGCTGCAGCCTGGACTTCATTTTAGATTTGTCTGAAGGTGGGGACAGTGACGATTGAGTCTAGATGTCAATTGTCAATGGCACAGCAGCCCCAGGAAAACTAGTACTGACATGGTAGGAGAGTATAAGCTTTATTATTTTAATTGGGGCCCAGCATGGGGTATGACAAGAAGTAGTCCAAGTAGTGAACTTCAAGTCCAAGTTTGTGTTAAGAATACAAAGGAAAGAGTATCTAATAACACCCACTTGGACTTCGAGATATTTCATTGGGTGCCAAGTACTTTGTGATCTCTGCAACAAACTTGAAAAATAAAAAAAAGCTAGAAAATTAATCTATTCTGCATTACATAATTTGTTTAGCGCTACATGAAAGTAAAGGGTCCGCTTTACTTTGCAAAGAAATATTTGTATGGTAAAGGAGCTGTCCACCACCAAGAGCCAAACTAGATGTGGATTACAATTATTGAAAGTTTTTGCTATGGGCCATAATACAGACTGGTGTGAGCAGGAATCTGTAAAAAGCAGCATTAGGCTACGTTCACATTTGCACCGCTCCCGGCTGCGTCGGGCGCAGCCGCGGCGACGCACGCGCCATGTGCCCCTATATTTAACATGGGGGCGCATGGACATGCGTTGCATTTACGTTTTGCGACGCATGCGTCGCTGCAGCGCATGAGTCAGGGCGCAGGGAACGCTGCATGATGCAGTTTTTCCTGCGCCCAAAACCATGCAAAAAGCAACGCATGCATTGCAAAACGCAGCGTTTGTGCATGCGTTCATATTTGCGTTGTGCCGCCGACGCAGTGCCGCACAACGCAAATGTGAACGTAGCCTTACCGGTATTTTTTAACCATTGTAAATGTTATTATCAAGTCTGAAGCCCTATAGAAGGATGCAACAGAAGCTATCAGTCTGCAGAACAGAATATTTAACAGGTCAAGAGGAATCTTTAACCTCCCAGTTTAACATTTTACCCCTCCCACCAAAAACAAAATAGTTACCTGGCATAACCAATGATGAGACTACCAAAAACTGTTCCAATACCAGCACCAGAGCCAGCCACACCTACTGTGGCAGCACCAGCACCAATAAATTTAGCAGCAGTGTCAATGTCCCTGCTGATGGCACTGGTCTGGATTTGCCTCAATACCAGCTGGGTGCAGGGGTTCTGTGTCCCACTGAGGAGTGCGCTTCCCTAAAATAGGAAAAACAAAAAGCATTAAAAAAAAAAATCCAGAATATTAGTTATTTTCAATTAACTCAAATGCCCAAGTAATCCTTGTGATAACTCCCAAGACAGAAGTTGTCCTTGAATTGACCCAGTGACCTGTACCGAATGCCCTTCATGTTAATGGCATACTGAATAATTCCAGGAATCAGCATTTAACCTAAAACAAGCTATAGCAAGTGAAAGGCTCAATATATTCTTAAAGGGATTTTAACATTGATGATCTATCCTTAGAATACTCCATGGAGATCCAACACCTACCACTCCAACCTGTCAGCCAAGTGCAGAACTCTGACCACAGCTACACCTCTCCCTGAGCTTGTAGAGGCAGCTCCCAAGCTCTGCAGATCAGCTCCTTCTCATGATTACTGAACATGGCAGCCAACAGATGATTTGGGAGAGGGGACAGATGTCAACCCTCACCCATGTGATATTGATCACCCATCTTTGGGATGGTTCAGCTGTATGACTGGAGGACCCTTTAACAGTAGTACTAGAGGCACTACACTTCAAATCCATAGAAAAAAATATAAGTTATTCCTATGTCAGATCTTGTCAAAAGGCATCACTACATAACCGCCATGAACCTTACATTTCCCCCTTAAGCTACAGGCAACTGGTATTGAAGGAAGATTGAGCAGACAATGGGTAAAGTAGGGTTGTTACCTCTCCAGGTCGGACCTCTGGTCGAGACAAGACTGATGCAGAGATTGGTCTGTACAGAGCGCTGGATCCAGCACGGATCTGACAGGACAAAGACAAAACATTATGGCTAGTGATCACTCAATATGGATCATTGTGTGCACATAGAGGGTTAACCCAAATCCTAGCATTTTAATCACCTGTAAAAACAAAAAGTAAACCACAACTTGAAAAAACCCTATGAAATGAAAACCAAACCGAATATCCATGAAGTCCTCGGTATGGCTCCCCGGCCATTGATCGTGCAGCGCAGGGATGAATGGCGGCTGCTCACGTCCTTGGGCTGTCCCCAGGGCTAAGGTCACCGGCGGAGCAGCACGCACAGTGCGGGAGCCCCACGGTCAGTGCACAGCCCCGGAGGCAGCGGCTGCCAGTCATGGAGGCGGCAGGATTACACCACCGTGCAGCGCAGGGGAGACCTCTGCAGACACACTTTGACCTACACAGGCCCAGGGATGCGCCGCGGGAAGTAGGCCTCGTCCCCCCGCAGCACCGCGGCCGGGAACACTCACCAGAGAAGGGGTGGACACGAACTTGGCGCAGGCGTACATGTTGTCGGAGGTCTGGGGGCTTCTGCCGGGAGAAGGGTCAGCTGTCACGGTCCCTCTGCGGGAGGAGAGACGAGTCAGAGGCGGAAACAACAAAAATACGGCGGAGACGGCAGGGAATGGAGCAAGAGACGTGACGGCAGAGGGGAGACCTAGTAAGAACCCACAACCGGGGCCCGTCAGGGCGCGCAGAGACTACGGATGGCGGAGGATTCCCGGCAGCGCACGTCCCTCCTCTTACCGGCACCAGAGGTCGATCTGAACGGAGGACACCACGCAAGCGCGCACCGCCCTTTATAAAGAAGACCCGGATGGAGGGCGGAGAACTCACTCAAGGTCACTTTGTAACAACTTTATTGACACTGGTTTACAGTAACAAGGAGCATTTACTGGCTGATATTAGGAGGAAGGAGTGTGAGTGACCTTACAGTCAAATGGAGGCTCCGCGGCTGCTGCTGACCTGACAGCCACTCCTCATCCTGCTCTATGCAGTGTCACATCCAGCCTGTAGTGTCATACTGCACCTCACAGTGTCACATCCAGCCTGTAGTGTCATACTGCACCTCACAGTGTCACATCCAGCCTGTAGTGTCACACTGTACCTCACAGTGTCACATCCAGCCTGTAGTGTCATACTGTACCTCACAGTGTCACATCCAGCCTGTAGTGTCATACTGTACCTCACAGTGTCACATCCAGCCTGTAGTGTCATACTGCACCTCACAGTGTCACATCCAGCCTGTAGTGTTATACTGTAACTCACAGTGTCACATCCAGCCTGTAGTGTTATACTGTACCTCACAGTGTCACATCCAGCCTGTAGTGTTTACTGTACATCACAGTGTCACATCCAGCCTGTAGTGTTATACTGTACCTCACAGTGTCACATCCAGCCTGTAGTGTCATACTGCACCTCACAGTGTCACATCCAGCCTGTAGTGTTATACTGTACCTCACAGTGTCACATCCAGCCTGTAGTGTTATACTGTAACTCACAGTGTCACATCCAGCCTGTAGTGTTATTCTGTACCTCACAGTGTCACATCCAGGCTGTAGTGTCATACTGCACCTCACAGTGTCACATCCAGCCTGTAGTGTTTACTGTACCTCACAGTGTCACATCCAGCCTGTAGTGTTATACTGTAACTCACAGTGTCACATCCAGCCTGTAGTGTTATACTGTACCTCACAGTGTCACATCCAGGCTGTAGTGTCATACTGCACCTCACAGTGTCACATCCAGCCTGTAGTGTTTACTGTACCTCACAGTGTCACATCCAGCCTGTAGTGTTATACTGTACATCACAGTGTCACATCCAGCCTGTAGTGTCACACTGTACCTCACAGTGTCACATCCAGCCTGTAGTGTCACACTGTACCTCACAGTGTCACATCCAGCCTGTAGTGTCATACTGCACCTCACAGTGTCACATCCAGCCTGTAGTGTTATACTGTAACTCACAGTGTCACATCCAGCCTGTAGTGTTATACTGTACATCACAGTGTCACATCCAGGCTGTAGTGTCACACTGTACCTCACAGTGTCACATCCAGCCTGTAGTGTCATACTGCACCTCACAGTGTCACATCCAGCCTGTAGTGTTATACTGTAACTCACAGTGTCACATCCAGCCTGTAGTGTTATACTGTACCTCACAGTGTCACATCCAGGCTGTAGTGTCATACTGCACCTCACAGTGTCACATCCAGCCTGTAGTGTTTACTGTACCTCACAGTGTCACATCCAGCCTGTAGTGTTATACTGTACATCACAGTGTCACATCCAGCCTGTAGTGTCACACTGTACCTCACAGTGTCACATCCAGCCTGTAGTGTTATACTGTACCTCACAGTGTCACATCCAGCCTGTAGTGTCATACTGCACCTCACAGTGTCACATCCAGCCTGTAGTGTCACACTGTACCTCACAGTGTCACATCCAGCCTGTAGTGTCATACTGTACCTCACAGTGTCACATCCAGCCTGTAGTGTCATACTGTACCTCACAGTGTCACATCCAGCCTGTAGTGTCATACTGCACCTCACAGTGTCACATCCAGCCTGTAGTGTTATACTGTAACTCACAGTGTCACATCCAGCCTGTAGTGTTATACTGTACCTCACAGTGTCACATCCAGCCTGTAGTGTTTACTGTACATCACAGTGTCACATCCAGCCTGTAGTGTTATACTGTACCTCACAGTGTCACATCCAGCCTGTAGTGTCATACTGCACCTCACAGTGTCACATCCAGCCTGTAGTGTTATACTGTACCTCACAGTGTCACATCCAGCCTGTAGTGTTATACTGTAACTCACAGTGTCACATCCAGCCTGTAGTGTTATTCTGTACCTCACAGTGTCACATCCAGGCTGTAGTGTCATACTGCACCTCACAGTGTCACATCCAGCCTGTAGTGTTTACTGTACCTCACAGTGTCACATCCAGCCTGTAGTGTTATACTGTAACTCACAGTGTCACATCCAGCCTGTAGTGTTATACTGTACCTCACAGTGTCACATCCAGGCTGTAGTGTCATACTGCACCTCACAGTGTCACATCCAGCCTGTAGTGTTTACTGTACCTCACAGTGTCACATCCAGCCTGTAGTGTTATACTGTACATCACAGTGTCACATCCAGCCTGTAGTGTCACACTGTACCTCACAGTGTCACATCCAGCCTGTAGTGTCACACTGTACCTCACAGTGTCACATCCAGCCTGTAGTGTCATACTGCACCTCACAGTGTCACATCCAGCCTGTAGTGTTATACTGTAACTCACAGTGTCACATCCAGCCTGTAGTGTTATACTGTACATCACAGTGTCACATCCAGGCTGTAGTGTCACACTGTACCTCACAGTGTCACATCCAGCCTGTAGTGTCATACTGCACCTCACAGTGTCACATCCAGCCTGTAGTGTTATACTGTAACTCACAGTGTCACATCCAGCCTGTAGTGTTATACTGTACCTCACAGTGTCACATCCAGGCTGTAGTGTCATACTGCACCTCACAGTGTCACATCCAGCCTGTAGTGTTTACTGTACCTCACAGTGTCACATCCAGCCTGTAGTGTTATACTGTACATCACAGTGTCACATCCAGCCTGTAGTGTCACACTGTACCTCACAGTGTCACATCCAGCCTGTAGTGTTATACTGTACCTCACAGTGTCACATCCAGCCTGTAGTGTCATACTGCACCTCACAGTGTCACATCCAGCCTGTAGTGTCACACTGTACCTCACAGTGTCACATCCAGCCTGTAGTGTCATACTGTACCTCACAGTGTCACATCCAGCCTGTAGTGTCATACTGTACCTCACAGTGTCACATCCAGCCTGTAGTGTCATACTGCACCTCACAGTGTCACATCCAGCCTGTAGTGTTATACTGTAACTCACAGTGTCACATCCAGCCTGTAGTGTTATACTGTACCTCACAGTGTCACATCCAGCCTGTAGTGTTTACTGTACATCACAGTGTCACATCCAGCCTGTAGTGTTATACTGTAACTCACAGTGTCACATCCAGCCTGTAGTGTTATACTGTACATCACAGTGTCACATCCAGGCTGTAGTGTCACACTGTACCTCACAGTGTCACATCCAGCCTGTAGTGTCATACTGCACCTCACAGTGTCACATCCAGCCTGTAGTGTTATACTGTACCTCACAGTGTCACATCCAGCCTGTAGTGTTATACTGTAACTCACAGTGTCACATCCAGCCTGTAGTGTTATACTGTACCTCACAGTGTCACATCCAGGCTGTAGTGTCATACTGCACCTCACAGTGTCACATCCAGCCTGTAGTGTTTACTGTACCTCACAGTGTCACATCCAGCCTGTAGTGTTATACTGTAACTCACAGTGTCACATCCAGCCTGTAGTGTTATACTGTACCTCACAGTGTCACATCCAGGCTGTAGTGTCATACTGCACCTCACAGTGTCACATCCAGCCTGTAGTGTTTACTGTACCTCACAGTGTCACATCCAGCCTGTAGTGTTATACTGTACATCACAGTGTCACATCCAGCCTGTAGTGTCACACTGTACCTCACAGTGTCACATCCAGCCTGTAGTGTCACACTGTACCTCACAGTGTCACATCCAGCCTGTAGTGTCATACTGCACCTCACAGTGTCACATCCAGCCTGTAGTGTTATACTGTAACTCACAGTGTCACATCCAGCCTGTAGTGTTATACTGTACATCACAGTGTCACATCCAGGCTGTAGTGTCACACTGTACCTCACAGTGTCACATCCAGCCTGTAGTGTCATACTGCACCTCACAGTGTCACATCCAGCCTGTAGTGTTATACTGTAACTCACAGTGTCACATCCAGCCTGTAGTGTTATACTGTACCTCACAGTGTCACATCCAGGCTGTAGTGTCATACTGCACCTCACAGTGTCACATCCAGCCTGTAGTGTTTACTGTACCTCACAGTGTCACATCCAGCCTGTAGTGTTATACTGTACATCACAGTGTCACATCCAGCCTGTAGTGTCACACTGTACCTCACAGTGTCACATCCAGCCTGTAGTGTTATACTGTACCTCACAGTGTCACATCCAGCCTGTAGTGTCATACTGCACCTCACAGTGTCACATCCAGCCTGTAGTGTTATACTGTAACTCACAGTGTCACATCCAGCCTGTAGTGTTATACTGTACATCACAGTGTCACATCCAGCCTGTAGTGTCACACTGTACCTCACAGTGTCACATCCAGCCTGTAGTGTTATACTGTACCTCACAGTGTCACATCCAGCCTGTAGTGTCATACTGCACCTCACAGTGTCACATCCAGCCTGTAGTGTTATACTGTAACTCACAGTGTCACATCCAGCCTGTAGTGTTATACTGTACCTCACAGTGTCACATCCAGGCTGTAGTGTCATACTGCACCTCACAGTGTCACATCCAGGCTGTAGTGTCATACTGCACCTCACAGTGTCACATCCAGGCTGTAGTGTCATACTGCACCTCACAGTGTCACATCCAGCCTGTAGTGTCACACTGTACCTCACAGTGTCACATCCAGCCTGTAGTGTCATACTGCACCTCACAGTGTCACATCCAGCCTGTAGTGTCATACTGTACCTCACAGTGTCACATCCAGCCTGTAGTGGTATACTGCACCTCACAGTGTCACATCCAGCCTGTAGTGTTATACTGTACATCACAGTGTCACATCCAGCCTGTAGTGTCATACTGCACCTCACAGTGTCACATCCAGCCTGTAGTGTCATACTGCACCTCACAGTGTCACATCCAGGCTGTAGTGTCATACTGCACCTCACAGTGTCACATCCAGCCTGTAGTGTCATACTGCACCTCACAGTGTCACATCCAGCCTGTAGTGTCATACTGCACCTCACAGTGTCACATCCAGCCTGTAGTGTTATACTATACATCACAGTGTCACATCCAGCCTGTAGTGTTATACTGTAACTCACAGTGTCACATCCAGCCTGTAGTGTCATACTGTACCTCACAGTGTCACATCCAGCCTGTAGTGTCATACTGTACCTCACAGTGTCACATCCAGGCTGTAGTGTTATACTGTACATCACAGTGTCACATCCAGGCTGTAGTGTCATACTGTACCTCACAGTGTCACATCCAGCCTGTAGTGTTATACTGTACCTCACAGTGTCACATCCAGCCTGTAGTGTCATACTGTACATCACAGTGTCACATCCAGGCTGTAGTGTCATACTGTACCTCACAGTGTCACATCCAGCCTGTAGTGTTATACTGTACCTCACAGTGTCACATCCAGCCTGTAGTGTCATACTGCACCTCACAGTGTCACATCCAGCCTGTAGTGTCATACTGTACCTCACAGTGTCACATCCAGCCTGTAGTGGTATACTGCACCTCACAGTGTCACATCCAGCCTGTAGTGTCATACTGTACCTCACAGTGTCACATCCAGCCTGTAGTGTCATACTGTACCTCACAGTGTCACATCCAGCCTGTAGTGTCATACTGCACCTCACAGTGTCACATCCAGCCTGTAGTGTCATACTGCACCTCACAGTGTCACATCCAGCCTGTAGTGTTATACTGTAACTCACAGTGTCACATCCAGCCTGTAGTGTTATACTGTACCTCACAGTGTCACATCCAGGCTGTAGTGTCATACTGCACCTCACAGTGTCACATCCAGGCTGTAGTGTCATACTGCACCTCACAGTGTCACATCCAGGCTGTAGTGTCATACTGCACCTCACAGTGTCACATCCAGCCTGTAGTGTCACACTGTACCTCACAGTGTCACATCCAGCCTGTAGTGTCATACTGCACCTCACAGTGTCACATCCAGCCTGTAGTGTCATACTGTACCTCACAGTGTCACATCCAGCCTGTAGTGTCATACTGTACCTCACAGTGTCACATCCAGCCTGTGGTGGTATACTGCACCTCACAGTGTCACATCCAGCCTGTAGTGTTATACTGTACATCACAGTGTCACATCCAGCCTGTAGTGTCATACTGCACCTCACAGTGTCACATCCAGCCTGTAGTGTCATACTGCACCTCACAGTGTCACATCCAGGCTGTAGTGTCATACTGCACCTCACAGTGTCACATCCAGCCTGTAGTGTCATACTGCACCTCACAGTGTCACATCCAGCCTGTAGTGTCATACTGCACCTCACAGTGTCACATCCAGCCTGTAGTGTTATACTATACATCACAGTGTCACATCCAGCCTGTAGTGTTATACTGTAACTCACAGTGTCACATCCAGCCTGTAGTGTCATACTGTACCTCACAGTGTCACATCCAGCCTGTAGTGTCATACTGTACCTCACAGTGTCACATCCAGGCTGTAGTGTTATACTGTACATCACAGTGTCACATCCAGGCTGTAGTGTCATACTGTACCTCACAGTGTCACATCCAGCCTGTAGTGTTATACTGTACCTCACAGTGTCACATCCAGCCTGTAGTGTCATACTGTACATCACAGTGTCACATCCAGGCTGTAGTGTCATACTGTACCTCACAGTGTCACATCCAGCCTGTAGTGTTATACTGTACCTCACAGTGTCACATCCAGCCTGTAGTGTCATACTGCACCTCACAGTGTCACATCCAGCCTGTAGTGTCATACTGTACCTCACAGTGTCACATCCAGCCTGTAGTGGTATACTGCACCTCACAGTGTCACATCTAGCCTGTAGTGTTATACTGTACCTCACAGTGTCACATCCAGCCTGTAGTGTTATACTGTACCTCACAGTGTCACATCCAGCCTGTAGTGTTATAAGGTACATCACAGTGTCACATCCAGCCTGTAGTGTCATACTGCACCTCACAGTGTCACATCCAGCCTGTAGTGTCACACTGTACCTCACAGTGTCACATCCAGCCTGTAGTGGTATACTGCACCTCACAGTGTCACATCCAGCCTGTAGTGTTATACTGTACCTCACAGTGTCACATCCAGCCTGTAGTGTTATACTGTACCTCACAGTGTCACATCCAGCCTGTAGTGTTATAAGGTACATCACAGTGTCACATCCAGCCTGTAGTGTCATACTGTACCTCACAGTGTCACATCCAGGCTGTAGTGTCATACTGTACCTCACAGTGTCACATCCAGCCTGTAGTGTCATACTGTAACTCACAGTGTCACATCCAGCCTGTAGTGTTATACTGTACCTCACAGTGTCACATCCAGCCTGTAGTGTCATACTGTACCTCACAGTGTCACATCCAGCCTGTAGTGTCATACTGTACCTCACAGTGTCACATCCAGCCTGTAGTGTCATACTGTACCTCACAGTGTCACATCCAGGCTGTAGTGTTATACTGTACATCACAGTGTCACATCCAGGCTGTAGTGTCATACTGTACCTCACAGTGTCACATCCAGCCTGTAGTGTCATACTGTACCTCACAGTGTCACATCCAGCCTGTAGTGTCATACTGTACCTCACAGTGTCACATCCAGCCTGTAGTGTCATACTGTACCTCACAGTGTCACATCCAGCCTGTAGTGTTATACTGTACCTCACAGTGTCACATCCAGGCTGTAGTGTTATACTGTACCTCACAGTGTCACATCCAGGCTGTAGTGTTATACTGTACCTCACAGTGTCACATCCAGCCTGTAGTGTTATACTGTACCTCACAGTGTCACATCCAGGCTGTAGTGTCATACTGCACCTCACAGTGTCACATCCAGCCTGTAGTGTCATACTGTACCTCACAGTGTCACATCCAGGCTGTAGTGTCATACTGCACCTCACAGTGTCACATCCAGCCTGTAGTGTCATACTGTACCTCACAGTGTCACATCCAGGCTGTAGTGTCATACTGCACCTCACAGTGTCACATCCAGGCTGTAGTGTTATAATGTACCTCACAGTGTCACATCCAGCCTGTAGTGTCATACTGTACCTCACAGTGTCACATCCAGGCTGTAGTGTCATACTGTACATCACAGTGTCACATCCAGCCTGTAGTGTTATACTGTACATCACAGTGTCACATCCAGCCTGTAGTGTTATACTGTACCTCACAGTGTCACATCCAGCCTGTAGTGTTATACTGTACATCACAGTGTCACATCCAGCCTGTAGTGTTATACTGTACCTCACAGTGTCACATCCAGGCTGTAGTGTCATACTGCACCTCACAGTGTCACATCCAGCCTGTAGTGTTATACTGTACCTCACAGTGTCACATCCAGCCTGTAGTGTTATACTGTACCTCACAGTGTCACATCCAGCCTGTAGTGTTATACTGTACCTCACAGTGTCACATCCAGCCTGTAGTGTTATACTGTACCTCACAGTGTCACATTCAGGCTGTAGTGTCATACTGCACCTCACAGTGTCACATCCAGCCTGTAGTGTTATACTGTACATCACAGTGTCACATCCAGGCTGTAGTGTCATACTGCACCTCACATTGTCACATCCAGCCTGTAGTGTTATACTATACATCACAGTGTCACATCCAGGCTGTAGTGTCACACTGTAACTCACAGTGTCACATCCAGGCTGTAGTGTCATACTGCACCTCACAGTGTCACATCCAGGCTCTAGTGTCATACTGCACCTCACAGTGTCACATCCAGCCTGTAGTGTTATACTGTACATCACAGTGTCACATCCAGCCTGTAGTGTTATACTATACATCACAGTGTCACATCCAGCCTGTAGTGTTATACTGTAACTCACAGTGTCACATCCAGCCTGTAGTGTTATACTATACATCACAGTGTCACATCCAGCCTGTAGTGTTATACTGTAACTCACAGTGTCACATCCAGCCTGTAGTGTTATACTATACATCACAGTGTCACATCCAGCCTGTAGTGTTATACTGTACCTCACAGTGTCACATCCAGCCTGTAGTGTTATACTGTACATCACAGTGTCACATCCAGCCTGTAGTGTTATACTGCACCTCACAGTGTCACATCCAGCCTGTAGTGTTATACTGTACCTCACAGTGTCACATCCAGCCTGTAGTGTTATACTGTACATCACAGTGTCACATCCAGCCTGTAGTGTCATACTGTACCTCACAGTGTCACATCCAGCCTGTAGTGTCATACTGTACCTCACAGTGTCACATCCAGCCTGTAGTGTTATACTGTACATCACAGTGTCACATCCAGGCTGTAGTGTCACACTGTAACTCACAGTGTCACATCCAGGCTGTAGTGTCATACTGCACCTCACAGTGTCACATCCAGGCTCTAGTGTCATACTGCACCTCACAGTGTCACATCCAGCCTGTAGTGTTATACTGTACATCACAGTGTCACATCCAGCCTGTAGTGTTATACTATACATCACAGTGTCACATCCAGCCTGTAGTGTTATACTGTAACTCACAGTGTCACATCCAGCCTGTAGTGTTATACTATACATCACAGTGTCACATCCAGCCTGTAGTGTTATACTGTAACTCACAGTGTCACATCCAGCCTGTAGTGTTATACTATACATCACAGTGTCACATCCAGCCTGTAGTGTTATACTGTACCTCACAGTGTCACATCCAGCCTGTAGTGTTATACTGTACATCACAGTGTCACATCCAGCCTGTAGTGTTATACTGCACCTCACAGTGTCACATCCAGCCTGTAGTGTTATACTGTACCTCACAGTGTCACATCCAGCCTGTAGTGTTATACTGTACATCACAGTGTCACATCCAGCCTGTAGTGTCATACTGTACCTCACAGTGTCACATCCAGCCTGTAGTGTCATACTGTACCTCACAGTGTCACATCCAGCCTGTAGTGTTATACTGTACCTCACAGTGTCACATCCAGCCTGTAGTGTTATACTGTAACTCACAGTGTCACATCCAGCCTGTAGTGTTATACTGTACATCACAGTGTCACATCCAGCCTGTAGTGTTATACTATACCTCACAGTGTCACATCCAGCCTGTAGTGTTATACTGTACCTCACAGTGTCACATCCAGCCTGTAGTGTTAGGCTATGTGCACACGTTCAGGATTTCTTGCAGAAATTTCCTGAGAAAATTCTGAAATTTTCTGCAAGAAATCTGCATGCGTTTTTTGCGCGTTTTTACCGCGTTTTTGATGCGTTTTTTTGTGGATTTTTCTGGACATTTCACAATGCATTATATAGTGGGAATCCGCAAAAAATCCGCAAAATTAATGAACATGCTGTGTTTTTTACCGCGATGCGTTTTTTTCGCTGGAAAAAAACGCATCATGTGCACAAAAATTGCTGAATTCATTCTAAATGATGGGATGCATAATGTATGCTGTTTTTTGTGGTTTTATAGCGTTTTTTATTGCGAAAAAACGTGAAAAAATGCGAAAAATCGGCAACGTGTGCACACAGCCTTATACTGTACCTCACAGTGTCACAGCCAGCCTATGGTGTTATACTGTACTTCACAGATACCTATTTTATAAAATTATTTTTATTGTGTTAAAGCTGCAAAACGTATAAAATTATATAAATGTGGTATCGCTGTAATCGTTCTGACATGTAGAATAAAGTTGTCTTATTACTTTTACCACACGGTGAACTGCTTAAAACAAAACCCCAAAACATTTCCTGAATTGCTCCCAAAAATCAGAATAGAAAGCGATCAAAAAATGTCATGTGCCCGAAAATGGTACCACTAAAAACGTCAGCTCGTCACCAGGGCCGTATTTGGAGTTTCTGCTGCCTCAGGCACTTTAGTGCTGCCTCCCCCTTTGGTGAGTATGACACTATCGGCAGTGACTTTGTCAAAAATCGCTGATGTGAAAGGAGCCTTTTGCAGCAGATCCGCCAGTTTTTTCCGCATCTGCCGTGTAACGGATCACTTACAGCAACACTGCGTTCGGCCCCATTCATTCCCTATGGGACTTGCAGACATGTGCGGAACTTGCGGTTTTGCAGCAATCCGGCAAACGTGGTATTTGCAGCAATGGAAACAAATGCTGCTAGCAGTGTTTTTTGTCTCACTGCAAGGGCAAAACCGCAAGTGTCGCACATGTCCGCAAGTAGCCATCACTACCTGTCCCTGAACCTTGCTAGCTCATCCCTAACCATCCCTCTGACCTAAAACTACTCTATAAAGCTTTAGAAAAACATTAAACTGACATTCCTACGATAATGAGTCTCCAGGTAAAAGCGTAGACTGGGACGGGCAGTCTCCGGGTCTCCATTCTCTCTCTGTGGACACCTTCTCTCCCTGCCTCACTGCCTGTGCTGCACTGTGCACAGACATCCCTCCATTGGACCCAGTAATCGCCGCTCGCAGTAGCATACCAGCAGAGGTTTACCTAGGGTTTCTGGCACCCGGGGCTAAAATTCACCAAGGACATGTGTGATTTTCACACTTAGTCATGTACCCATGAACTCCTCTCCCTAATGCTCTCAATCATCAATGAAAAACAGAGAAGCTGAAGAGAAGCTCGTTGTCTCAGGACCATAAGTGTGAAAGTCGCATATGAGTGAAGTGTCCATGTGACAACTACTGGAACCTGCAGAGCTGAATACTGACATCGCAGGCTACTGAATTCTCACAACTAATGAACTGCACACTTTTGGGATTCTACCTTGCCAGTGTACAGTCATGTCAGCACAAGCATGCGATTTGTATACTTCTGACCACATTCCGACTAGACGTGCCCGGCCTCGCTCAGTTCATTTTCATTGAGTGAGGCCACACATGTCTAGTCATCATGTGACCGCATGTATGTAGATCGCAGCACGAGAGGATCCTGACAGCGTGCAGTGCTCACTGTGAGAATTCAGAAGTCTGCAGTCACATAAAATGACTGCAGACTCATTATAAACCTGGACATCCCCTTTAATGCTCCTAACATAAATAAAAACATGAGAATTAGTCAGTATCACAAATAACATTTATATCCAGGTACCTTGTAGATGACATCGTCTGTGGAGTCATTCTCTTCACACTGACCTCTCCTTTCCATTCCGGCCCCCTCTTCACACTGTCCTCTCACAATGTGTCCCCCCTATAGGGCCCAGTATTTATACTGTACTCTCTCATCACACTCCCCCTCCTTGGTATACTGTCCCCTCCTGGCTGTGCACTTACACTGTCCCTCCATGCTACGCCCCCACTACTCAGTTTCTATTCTGTGCCCACTCACTTTTCTCCCCCCATACTGTCTCCTCACACTATTCCCCTCCCTCCTCATACTGTCTCCTCTCACATCCCCCTGTTCACCATACTGTGTCCTCATATATTTACCTCCTCACTTTCTATACTGCCTGCTCACCTGACTCCCCATACTGTGTCTGCACACATCCCATCACCCTCACTCTCTGTACTCCATCCACATACATTTTTCACATCGCTACTCATACTGTGTCCACATACATTCCCCTGGCGCTCCCCATATTGTCTACACCCATCCCCCATACTGTTTCCTCATACATGCCCCTCATTCCCCCAGTACTGTTTCCTCATACATGCCCTCCATTCCCCAGTACTGTTTCCTCATACATGCCCCCCATTCCCCAGTACTGTTTCCTCATACATGCCCCCCATTCCCCAGTACTGTTTTATCATACATGCCCCCCATTCCCATGTACTGTTTCCCCATCTCCCCCTTTGCTGTTCATTTTGTGTCCTCAAATCTCACCTCACACATTAAAAACCCCCATCCCCACTCAAATTCTCTACACATAATAAATCCCCCCATCCCCGTGCACTTAATCTTCGGTGTCTTCAGCTCCACTGGGTAAGCTTATTGACTCATGTATAAGCCGGGTATGCATTGTCCCCTCATTCCTATCCCGGTATGTGTGGTTCCACCCATCCTATTCTGCTCTGTGTGGCTCCCCCTGTTGTATGCATGGCTCCCCTGTCCTATCTTGTATGCATGGCTTCCCCCCCTCCCATCCTGTATGCATGGCTCTGCTCCCCCTCCTCCCATCCTTGTATGCATGGCTCCCTCCCTCCCATCCTTGTATGCGTGGCTCTGCTCCCCCTCCTCCCATCCTTGTATGCATGGCTCCCCCCTCCTATCTTTGTATGCGTGGCTCTGCTCCTCCCTCCCATCTTTGTTTACGTGGCTCTGCTCCCCCTCCTCCCATCCTTGTATGCATGGCTCCCTCCCTCCCATCCTTGTATGCGTGGCTCTGCTCCCCCTCCTCCCATCCTTGTATGCATGGCTCCCCCCTCCTATCTTTGTATGCGTGGCTCTGCTCCTCCCTCCCATCTTTGTATGCGTGGCTCTGCTCCCCCTCCCATCTTTGTATGTGTGGCTCTGCTCCCCCTCCTCCCATCTTTGCATGCGTGGCTCTGCTCCCCCTCCTCCCGTCTTTGTATGCATGGCTCCCCCCTCCCATCTTTGTATGCGTGGCTCTGCTCCCCCTCCTCCCATCTTGGCATGCGTGGCTCTGCTCCCATCCTGCCATCTTTGTATACATGGCTCCGTTCCCCCCCTCCTCCCATCCTTGTATGCGTGGCTCTGCTCCCCCTCCTCCCATCTTTATATGCGTGGCTCCATTCCCCCCTCCTCCCATCTCTGCATGCGCGGCTCTGCTCCCCCTCCTCCCATCTTTGTATGCGTGCCTCTGCTCCCCCTCCTCTCAACTTTGTATGCGTGGCTCCGTTCCCCCCTCCCATCTTTGTATGCGTGGCTCGGCTCCCCCTCCCATCTTTGTATGCATGGCTCTGCTCCCCCTCCTCCCATCTTTGCGTGCGTGGCTCTGCTCACCTCCTCCCTTCTTTGTATGCATGGCTCCGTTCCTCCCATCTTTGTATGCGTGGCTCTGCTCCCCCTCCTCCCATCTTTGTGTGCATGGCTCTGCTCCCCCTCCTCCCATCTTTGCATGCGTGGCTCTGCTCCCCTCCTCCCATCCTTGTATGCGTGGCTCCGTTCCCCCCCTCCTCCCATCCTTGTATGCGTGGCTCCGTTACCCCCCCATCTTGTATACGTACGTGGCTCCCCCATCCTCCTTCTCCTCCCCCGTCCTCCTTCTCCCCCGCCCGTGATACTCACCCTCCTCACAGCGCGCTGAACGGACTCTTCCTCCTGCACCTCTGTCCCAACTCCCGGCGCTGAAGCTTCTTCCTGTGTGAGCGGTCACATGGTACCGCTCATTAAGGTCATGAATATGCATCTGTATTCATCACCTTAATGAGCGGTACCACGTGACCGTTGTGAGCACAGGACTTGCTGCCGGCGCTGAGACCAGGCACCGCTGGAGGAGGGCGAGTATATTGTCTTCAAGGAGGTGGGGAGATGGTGGGTGGGGAGAGGGTTGAGGGGGGTGGGTGGGCGGACCCCAGCCTTAAAAAAAAAAAACCTTGCTCAGGTGCCGTCCCCCGCATCCTGACGCCCTAGGCACGTGCCCTCACGTGCCTAGTGTCAAATACGGCCCTGCTCCTCACAAAAAATCAAGCCATCACATGACTCTGTCGGCAGAAATCTAGAAAAATTATAGCTCTCAAAATATGAAGATTTAAAAACTTTATTTTGCAAAAATAAAGTGATTTCTATTGTGTGACCGCAGCCAAACATAGAACAAAATATAGATCTGATATAGCTGAAATCACACCGACTCGAAGAATAAAGTCGTCTAATCACATATTTCACGAGGAATGGCGTAAAAAATAAATAAATAAAACCAATTCTATAAAAACCAGTCCTTTAAATTTAGTAGCATCTTAAGGGGTGCATGCGCGTGGGGTCAGGCACGCGCATTTCTGCAGCAAAGCATTACGCAGCTAAGCATAAAGACGCCGCAGTTATTTCAACGGCAGTTAGTCATGGCAGGAGTCAGAACCCCACTCTATGTATCTGTCTCTTGTGGGTATGTCTGCAGAGTAAGCACTTCTTATTACTTGGATTTAGCTTTTCTATTAACCCATCTTACTCCTTCACCATGTTTACATATGCCCTTACAGTGTTTGCTCCACTAATCCTCTCTCTCCTTCGCTATCACAAACCCCAGCACTCTCTAACCTAATAATCATGTCCCCTTCCCTCTTACCTCCCCACCTGTCCTCCTCTGCTGACCTGCTCCTCAACCTAAAATCTGTCCTAAGAAAACATAAAACAAGTCAGCCACTATCTTTCGCCCACCTGCTCTCCCTTTCTCTGCTTCTCCTCACTGCTGGAGACATATCTACCAACCCTGGACCCCCACAGCTCATACCTCCCATTACTACCCCCTCCTATCGCTCCCTATCTAATATGAACTACCGCAATCTTTCCAACATAAAACCTGTGCCCCTGACGCCCACCCCCCTGCTTCATCTCTCTGGAGCACTCTGGAATGCCCGCTCAATCTGCAATAAGCTTCATGTGATTCACAACCTTTTTCTCTCTCGCAATCTTGCCTTCCTTGGCCTCACAGAAACATGGCTAACACCCTCTCACACCGCCTCTCCTGCTTCGCTGTGTTACGGAGGCCTCCACTTCACCCACACCCCTCGCAGCAGACATGGTGGATGAGTGGGTTTTCTCCTTTCTTCAAACTGCACCTTTAACCCAATCCCACCTCTACCCTCCCTTATCCTCCCCTCTTTTGAAGTCCATTCTGTCCGTATCTACTCTCCAACCTCCAAGTGGCCATCATATATCTACTTCTGGGCCCAGCTACTCCCTTTATTGACCATATCCTCCCTCCACGACACAGACACTGCCACTGCTTTCTACAAAGCCACTCTCGCATCAGCTATTGACACGGTTGCACCTCTCGTCCATGGCAGAGTGCGACGTATCAATAGACAACCTTGGCACAATAACACCACTAAAAAGCTCCTGTAAGTATCCAGGGTTGTGGAGCAGCGTTGGAAGAAAACACACTCGCAAGATGACTTCACTGTATTCAAACAAGCAACACTCGCTTTTAAATCTGCTCTCACCTCTGCTAAACTGGCCTACTTCACAACCCTCGTATCTTCCCTATCCTACAACCCCAAACAGTTATTCAAAACCTTTAGCTCCCTCCTCCGCCCCCCCACTGCCCCCTCCAACCTCCCTCATCTCTGCTGAGGACTTTGCCACACACTTTAAAAATGAGATCACCAGACAAGGCAAGTCTTCATTGTTCAACCACCACAACCTCTTTGTATTCCAGACCAATGCCCAAACCCCATAACCTCCCTATCCAACATCACTGAAGGGGGGCTTAATTGTCTCCTCTCCAAATTGCACCTCACCACCTGTGCGCTCGACCCCATCCCATCCCACCTCCTCCCCAACCTCACCACCACACTTATCCCATCCCTAACCCACCTCTTCAACCTATCACTAACTTCTGGTACCTTCCCTTCTGCTTTCAAACATGCCACAATCACGCCTATCCTTAAAAAGCCAACCCTCGATCTAACTGCTATGTCCAGCTATCGCCCAATATCGCTGCTTCCATTCACTTCCAAACTCCTGGAGCAGCACGTCCACGCTGAGCTTTCCTCCCACCTCTCATCTAACTTGCTCTTTGAAAATCTACAATCTGGGTTCCGCCCCCATCACTCAACTGAGACAGCCCTGACCAAAATTACTAACAACCTACTTACCGCCAAAGCTAATGGACAATACTCTGTACTCCTCCTTCTAGACCTGTCCTCTGCTTTCGACACAGTTGACTACTGCCTACTACTACAGAGGGGGAGTAGTTATATCACCCTCACTGCAGTGTGCCCAATAGCCAGTACATAGCAAGGCAGCCTTTCTGGTGACTAATTATCATAGGTGCAGTTCCCTGACTGACCTGAGGGTAAGTGAGGTGCAAGAGAGCTGCAAGTTCCAAACTGGAACTAGGACTTGGGAAATAAATAAATCCCTGATGAAGAACTGGGGGGAACCAAACACCCCTGGTTCATGACAGTGATGCTTGACTGAAGGACATTGATTAAACATAAAAAGAGATGATATGCCTTTGAGAGACTCAGACAGAGAGAGACAGCCAGAGATTCTTCCAAGACAGCCATACATACAAACAAGACCAGAGACAAGTCAGCAGCCAATATATCATGGTTTCATCATGAGGGACACGGATCTATCATTCTACAGGAAACAACCTAGGAGTTCTCGGTCTCGGTTGGTCAAATACAGATCTGCTCTATTGACCATCGTTGAACCATGGATTCGTTTGGAGAAAGCCATGATTGGGAGCCACCGGTCTCCTGGCTCCATGGTGATGTCTGGAGAAGCAAGGTTGTGACCCTCAGGTCAACTGGCCTTGTACCTCAATGGACTGTCATCTTCATAAGCTTGTCGTTACCTCTTCTGTGTGTGTGTGCCACAGGGGGGTTAGTCGACCCTGGAAGATGAAGCCAGCTTGTGATCCTTTGGTCAACTGGCCTTGTACCTGAATAGACTGTCATCTTCCTATGCTTGTCGTTACCTCCTCTCTGTGTGCGTGCCACTGGTGGGGTAGTCGACCCTGGGTTCTCTGAAGTAACAGCTGGCGAGTCAGCGGAAGGGTGAGACTCTGTAATGTGCACCATCTTGGGGTTTTATGCTGGGACTGTTCTATGTGTTATCTGCCTGTTTTGTGGTTCAGTAAAGCATTGCCATGCTGTATTACCCTCACCCTGTGTTCTCTGAATAGCGTTATGCCCACGTTAAAGGGAAAGCGGGCGATCGACGGGACAATCCCTGGTCCGGCTAGCAGACCTGAGTGCCCGCCGACCCCGTGTCTCCACAGGAGCCCCTCTTTCTTATAAAGGATTGAGCCATGACAGGGGAGCTCCTGCTACGTAGGACATCAGGAATTCCACCTTGGCCCAATTGGAGGAAAACTGCTGACCGAAAACATCATAGTGTCGCATGCAATGCTCCAGGAACCCATGGCACTGCTTCAGATCCTCATAGTGCCGAGGCGGATCAGACAAGATGGGTTTCACTCCAGAGGCATAAGATTCGGGTTGCTTAAGCACAACCGAAGGTACTGCAACTTGGTCTGGCACAACTGATGTCAGGGCTTCCAACAGGTCATCTATTGTCTGCAGTTATTTTTATTATTATTATTATACATTTTTATAGCGCCATTTATTCCATGGCGCTTTACATGTGAATACGGGGTAAATATAGACAAATACATTAAACATGAGGAAAAAACAGGGCACACAGATACATAGGAGGGAGGACCCTGCCTACGGGGGCTCACAGTCTGCAGGAGATGGGTAAGGATACACTAGGAGAGGGTAGAGCAGGTTGTGCGGCGGTTCAGTAGGTTGAGGATCACTGCAGGCTGTATGCTTGTTGGAAGAGGTGAGTCTTCAGGTTCTTTTTGAAGGTTTCTATGGTAGGCGAGAGTCTGATGTGTTGGGGTAGAGAGTTCCAGAGTATGGGGGAAGCACGGGAGAAGTCTTGGATGCGGTTGTGGGAAAAAGAGATGAGAGGGGAGTAGAGAAGGAGGTCTTGAGAGGGTCGGAGGTTGCGTGTAGGTAGGAGCCGGGAAACCATGTCACAGATGTATGGAGGACATAGGTTGTGGATGGCTTTCTATGTCATTGCAAGGGTTTTGAACTGTAGTCTCTGGACGATAGGAAGCCAGTGAAGGACTTGGCATAGGGGAGAGGCTCGGGAATAGCGGGGAGACAGGTAGATTACCCGGGCAGCAGAGTGTAGGATGCATTGGAGTGGTGCCAGAATGCTAGAGGGGAGTTCAGAGAGTAGGAGGTTGCAGTAGTCAGGGCAGGAGATGATAAGGGCATACACTAGTGTTTTTGTGGTGTCGCGGAAAAGGAATGCATGGATCCGGGAAATATTTTAGAGTTTGAGATGGCAGGAGGAGGCAAGGGTTTGGATATGTGGCTATGTGGGCGGCACGGTGGCGCAGTGGATAGCACAGTAGCCTTGCAGCGCTAGAGTCCTGGGTTCAAACCCCACCAAGGACAACATCTGCAAAGAGTTTTGTATGTTCTCTCCATGTTTGCGTGGGTTTCCTCCCACATTCCAAAGACATACTGATAGGGAATTTAGATTGTGAGCCCCAACAGGGACAGCGATGATATTGTGTGCAACCTGTAAAGCGCTGCGGAATATGTTAGCGCTATATTAAAATAAAGATTATTATTATTATTGAAAGAGAGGGCAGAGTCGAGGATCACCCCAAGGCACCGGGCGTGTGGGACTGGGGAAAGTGAGCAGCCATTTACTTTGATGGATAGGTCTGGGGGAGGGGTAGAGTGAGATGGGGGAAAGATGAAGAATTCTGTTTTGTCCATGTTCAGTTGTAGCAAGCGAGCAGAAGAGAAGGCTGAAATAGCAGACAGACAGTGCAGGATTTTGGTAAGTAAGGAGGTGAGGTCAGGTCCGGATAGATAGATCTGTGTGTCATCGGCGTAAAGATGGTACTGCATACCGTGGGATTCTATGAGCTGTCCAAGGCCGAAGGTGTAGATAGAGAAGAGTAGGGGTCCTAGAACAGAGCCTTGAGGAACACTGACTGACAAGGGGCGAAGTGAGGAGGTGGTGTGGGGGAGGGAGACACTGAAAGTTTGGTCTGTCAAATATGACGAGATCCAGGATAGGGCCAAGTCTGTGAGGCCAAGAGATGAGAGGATCTGTAGCAGAAGGGAGTGTACAAAGTTGGTACAAAGTTTTCTCCTGGCTCTCTCACTGGTTGCTAAGCTGCCGGCACAGCTTCGAGCGCATGGAGGACTGGTGATCAGTGGGTCCCATGGCCAAAGCAAACAGCTACACTCAAATGTGGCGCAAGTGGATTTGTGGAACCACTGTGCCAAAAGAGCGGGCCTGCCTAGGAAGGGGCATAGCTAAGCAGCTACCTGGTGTTCACTGGAGCTCCTGATGGTAGAGAGCAGAGACAGTCTGGGTTGCAGGTAGCCACCAGGTACCACTCCTAGGCAGATCCCGGTACTGCAGATCAGGTTCCCTGACACTGATTAGGGACTACGTCTCCGTTCAGACTAGTAAGTTCTGGCACCTCTGCAGAACGGCTACTGACATGGATTCGGGCTACGTTTAAATGGTATGCACTGAATATCCCCAGCTCTCCCTGGATCCAGAATGTCTTTGTATATTGCAATGATTTCCTGTGTGTCAGCAAGCACCCTGAATGGTATGCACTGAATATACCCAGCTCTCCCTGGATCCTGAATGTCTTTGTATATTGCAATGATTTTCTGAGTGTCAGCAAGCACCCTGAATGGCATGCACTGAATATCCCCAGCTCTCCCAGGATCCTGAATGTCTTTGTATATTGCAATGATTTTCCATGTGTCAGCAAGCACCCTGAATGGCATGCACTGAATATCCCCAGTTCTCCCTGGATCCTGAATGTCTTTGAATATTGCAATGATTTTCAATGTGTCAGCAAGCACCCTGAATGGCATGCACTGAATATCCCCAGCTCTCCCTGGATCCTGAATGTCTTTGTATATTGCAGTGATTTTCCATGTGTCAGCAAGCACCATGAATGGCATGCACTGAATATCCCCAGTTCTCCCTGGATCCTGAATGTCTTTGTATATTGCAATGATTCTCTGTGTGTCAGCAAGCACCCTGAATGGTATGCACTGAATATCCCCAGCTCTCCCTGGATCCTGAATGTCTTTGTATATTGCAATGATTTTCTGTGTGTCAGCAAGCACCCTGAAATGTAATTTCATGTCATTTAACTCCTTTGCTAGAATTCATCATCAGTTACATGGTGGTCAGTACTCACTGTTGTAGCTCCGGGGGAGGGGGTGGTGGTTTTGTCTCTGTTGATGTTTATCACAGGAGAGGTGTTTAGTATAGAGATGTAATCAGGACTGCATTTTTGATCATCTATCCACACCAGGATGTGTTGAGCAGCTGTCCCTAATTTATAACTAACCAGCTCCCATAATCCCGCTGTCCTCTCCCTGCACTGGGGGCCTATAAATTTAGATTCATTCTTGGGGTGCACTCATGTGTGGGGTCGCACGCATTCAGCAAAGCATCGCATTAGACAAGCATCAAGTTAACCCTAGAACGCATATTGGGGGCCTTTTAGGCCCCCATGCTTACATTTTTGCTATTATCTGCAAAATTACTTTAGTTATCATTTTGAAACTCCAGGTATTCCTCAAGTATGTCGTTGTTGATAATATCCAGTTGTTCATATAATTTTTTTCATAGGCATTTTGGTGTAACAATGCTTGTTTTAGGCCCCCGCTATTTTTATCATGTTCTCAGTAGTGTTTGTATCTCAAGTTACTTTATTTGTACTCAGTAATGCTGGGGGAGGGGCCAGGGTGTGGATAATAACATGTGAGGATGTCATGTGATTTTTGGAGGGAGTGATAAGGCCATGACATCACCTCAGGTCCTTTGCAACACAGTAATGAGCTGTGTATAGAGTACTGAGGACAGTATACACTGTGAGCTAATTGCTGAAGGACCTGTGATAAGATAAGCTGTTGAGAGGAAATCTGATTCATTTTCAGTTTCTGTTTCTAAGAAGCTTGCAAAGGCTAGAGCTTGTGAGCCACAAAAATCCAGAGAATTGTACACCACCTAAAAGTATAAAAGGTAAGAGCTGCTGAGGGTGAGAGGAAGAAGGGGGGACATTACACTTACAGTGTGTCACACACAAGCAAAGAGTGGACAACCCTGATTCTGTTCATTGTTTTTTCTTTTAGTTTGCTAAAATCTAGTCAGCAATGGCACACTTTTCCTCCAAGTGTCTGACTGACCAAGAGATTGAAGCGATTATATTTCAAAGCGATGATGAAAGTGAACTATCTTTGTCTGATGAAGAATATCTGCCACCAGCTAATCAAACATCCTCATCCATTGATTCTTCTGATGATGAAGAAGTGAATCTAGTGGATCCTCAAGAAGTGATAAGCAGAACATCCAAAACGAATGTTTTTTGGGACAGTAATCCTACATTAGTCGGACATACTCCAACACAATATTGTGAGACAGGCTCAAGGAGCTGTGGGAAGTCCCAGTTACTTTACCCTTAAAGATGTATTCTGTACTTATTTTTCTGACAATATTGCAGAAGAGGTCCTATTATGTTCAAACCTAGAAGGAAGATATATCACTTCTGCAAAAAATAAGTCCTGGAAAAATATCTCAAAAGAGGAACTTTATGCATATATTTGATTCGCTTTGATGATAAGCGAACTCGTGCAGCGAGGTTTGAAACAGACAAATTAGCCCCTATCAGTTATATCTGGAACATATTTATCAAAAATTGCACAAAACTTCTGAAAAAATAACATGTCAGAATTGTTTGGAAGACTAATATAATAGAAAATAACGTTAGAATAAAAATGTAGCTGCAGCTAGTTTGCTTTGTAGGGGGGAACGGAGCCACGCATACAAGGATGGGAGGAGGGGGGTAATGGATGGAAGGAGGGAGAGCAGAGCCACGCATAAAAAGATGGAAGGGGGGGAGCAGAGCCACGCATACAAAGATGGGAGGAGGGGAGCAGAGCCACACATGCAAAGATGGGAGGAGGGGGAGCAGAGCCACGCATACAAAGATGGGAGGAGGGGGAGCAGAGCCACGCATGCAAAGATGGGAGGAGGGGGAGCAGAGCCACGCATACAAAGATGGGAGGAGGGGGAGCAGAGCCACGCATACAAAGATGGAAGGAGGGGGGAGCAGAGCCACACATGCAAAGATGGGAGGAGGGGGAGCAGAGCCACGCATACAAAGATGGGAGGGGGGAGCCATGCATACAAAGATGGGAGGAGGGGGAGCAGAGCCACGCATACAAAGATGGAAGGAGGGGGGAGCAGAGCCACGCATACAAAGATGGGAGGAAGGGGAGCAGAGCCACGCATACAAAGACGGGAGGGGGGAGCCATGCATACAAGGATGGGAGGAGGGGGAGCAGAGCAACGCATACAAAGATGGGAGGGGGAGCCATGCAGGGCCGGCATCAGCACCCGGGCTGCTCCGGGCCCCGACACTTGCGATACTTACCTCTCCTGGTTCCAGCGCTGCAGCGTCTTCCATCCTCTGATTGTGATGTTCAGGTCAGAGGGAGCAATGACGTCACCAGTGTGCGCCCTCTGCCTGAGCAGTCACAGCACAGAGAGCAGGAAGACGCCGCTGTTGAGGAGTCCAGAGCAGAGCAGCATCAAGCAACGAGAGGTGAGTATTTCATTTTTTTAAAATATTTGGAGCAATATATGGGGACCATCAGAAAGGGCCCATATATGGAGCATTATATGAAGCTAATTCTATATGGAGTATCTTATGGGGCCAATAATATAGGGAACATCTTATGGGGCCAATAATATAGGGAGCATCTTATGAAGCCTTTTCTATAGGGAGCATTATATGGGGCCAATTTAATATGGAGCATCTTATGGGGCCAATTCAATATGGAGCAGTATATGGGGACAATTACAGTTAGGGCCAGAAATATTTGGACAGTGACACAAGTTTTGTTATTTTAGCTGTTTACAAAAACATGTTCAGAAATAAAATTATATATGTAATATGGGCTGAAAGTGCACACTCCCAGCTGCAATATGATAGTTTCCACATCCAAATCGGAAAAAGGGTTTAGGAATCATAGCTCTGTAATGCATAGTGTCCTCTTTTTCAAGGGACCAAAAGTAATTGGACAATGGACTCTAAGGGCTGCAATTAACTCTGAAGGCGTCTCCCTCGTTAACCTGTAATCAATTAAGTAGTTAAAAGGTCAGGGGTGGATTCCAGGTGTGTGGTTTTGCATTTGGAAGCTGTTGCTGTGAGCAGACAACATGCGGTCAAAGGAACTCTCAATTGAGGTGAAGCAGAACATCCTGAGGCTGAAAAAAAAGAAAAAATCCATCAGGGAGATAGCAGACATGCTTGGAATAGCAAAATCAACAGTTGGGTACATTCTGAGAAAAAAGGAATTGACTGGTGAGCTTGGGAACTCAAAAAGGCCTGGGCGTCCACGGATGACAACAGTGGTGGATGATCGCCGCATACTTAATTTGGTGAAGAAGAACCCGTTCACAACATCAACTGAAGTCCAGAACACTCTCAGTGAAGTAGGTGTATCTGTCTCTAAGTCAACAGTAAAGAGAAAACTCCATGACAGTAAATACAAAGGGTTCACATCTAGATGCAAACCATTCATCAATACAAAAAATAGACAGGCCAGAGTTAAATTTGCAGAAAAACACCTCAAGAAGCCAGCTCAGTTCTGGAAAAGTATTCTATGGACAGATGAGACAAAGATCAACCTGTACCAGAATGATGGGAAGAAAAAAGTTTGGAGAAGAAAGGGAACGGCACATGATCCAAGGCACACCACATCCTCTGTAAAACATGGTGGAGGCAACGTGATGGCATGGGCATGCATGGCTTTCAATGGCACTGGGTCACTTGTGTTTATTGATGACATAAGAGCAGACAAGAGTAGCCGGATGAATTCTGAAGTGTACCGGGATATACTTTCAGCCCAGATTCAGCCAAATGCTGCAAAGTTGATTGGACGGCGCTTCATAGTACAGATGGACAATGACCCCAAGCATACAGCCAAAGCTACCCAGGAGTTCATGAGTGCCAAAAAGTGGAACATTCTGCAATGGCCAAGTCAATCTCCAGATCTAAACCCAATTGAGCATGCATTTCACTTGCTCAAATCCAGACTTAAGACGGAAAGACCCACAAACAAGCAAGACCTGAAGGCTGCGGCTGTAAAGGCCTGGCAAAGCATTAAGAAGGAGGAAACCCAGCGTTTGGTGATGTCCATGGGTTCCAGACTTAAGGCAGTGATTGCCTCCAAAGGATTTGCAACAAAATATTGAAAATAAAAATATTTTGTTTGGGTTATGTTTATTTGTCCAATTACTTTTGACCTCCTAAAATGTGGAGTGTTTGTAAAGAAATGTGTACAATTCCTACATTTTCTATCAGATATTTTTGTTCAACCCTTCAAATTAAACGTTACAATCTGCACTTGAATTCTGTTGTAGAGGTTTTATTTCAAATCCAATGTGGTGGCATGCAGAGCCCAACTCGCGAAAATTGTGTCACTGTCCAAATATTTCTGGCCCTAACTGTACATATGGAGCAGTATATGGGGCCAACAATATATGAAGCATCTTATGGGACTAATTATATATGGAGCATTTTATATGGCCAATTATATATGGAGCATTATATGGGGCCCATTATACATGGAGCATCTTATGGGGCCAATTATTTTTGGAGCATTTTATGGGACCCATTCTGTAAGGAGTATTACATGGGGCCCATTCTGTATGGAGCATCATATGGGGCCAATTATGGAGCAATATATGGGACTCAGTATACTGTATGGGGCCGATCATATACTGTATGGAGCATTATATGAGGCCCATTATATATGGAGCAATAGATGGGGTCCATCATATACTGTATGGAGAATTATATGTGGCTCACTATACAGTATGGAGCATTATATGGGGTCAATTCTGTGTGGAGTCATATATGCGGCTCATTCTGTATGGAGCACTCTGTGGTGCCCATTATACTGTATGGAGCATTATATGAGGCTCATTATTCTGTATGGAGCATAATATTGGGCTCATTATTCTGTTTGGAGCAATATAAGGGGCTCATTATTCTGTATAGAGGACTATGTGGTGCCAATTATACTGTATGGAGCACTATATGGGGCCATTATACTGTATGGGGCAATATATGCGGCTCATTATTCTGTTTGGAGCAATATATGGGGCTCATTATTCTGTATAGAGGACTATACTGTCCGGTTTCTGAGCTAATGTAGAATGTACAATAGATATCACTCATGTAATGTAAGAAGTAAGTGAGATTTTTGGCATTGTACTATACCTATATTTCTCTGCCGTATCGGTGCATTATGAATTGTGGTATGTGTTAAAGGGGCCCACCGGGACTCTTTCGCCCAGGGCCCATGAAAACCTGGTGTTGGCCCTGGAGCCATGCATACAAAGATGGGAGGAGGGGGAGCAGAGCCATGCATACAGAATGGGAGGGGAGAGCCATGCATACAAGATGGGACAGGGAAGCCATGCATACAACGGGGGAGCCACACAGAGCAGAACAGGACAGGTGGAACCACACATACCGGGATAGGAATGAGGGGACAATGCATACCCGGCTTATACTCGAGTGAATAAGCTTACCCAGTGGAGCTGAAGACACCGAAGATTAAGTGCACGGGGATGGGGGGACTACTGTAATGCTCTATTAATTGGCCTCCCCCTTATTCGACTTTCCCCTCTCGAGTCCATCCTTAATGCAGCAGCCAGGGTTGTCCATCTGGCTAATCGTTACTCGGAAGCGTCCGCTCTTCGCCAGTCATTACACTGGCTGCCCATTCATTACAGGATACAATTCAAAGTACTTGTTCTCACCCACAAAGCTCTCCACAGTGCGGTACCCCCAAACATCTCCTCCCCCATTCCTGTCTATCTGCCTAACCGACTTCTGCGCTCTGCAAATGACTTTCGACTAACCTCTGCACTAATCCGTACCTCCCACTGCCGACTCCAAGACTTCTCCCGTGCTGCGCCAATCCTCTGGAATGCTCTACCCCAAGATATTAGGACCATCCACAACTTGCATAGTTTTAGGCGCTCGTTCAAAACACATTTGTTCAGAGTGGCCTATCACGTTCCCTAATCAAAGTCATGTTATGTTTGTGTGTGTGTAGCCCATTCACTATCTCCATCTATCCCCCACCCCCTGAAGATGGCTGCACCATCATTGTAAATACATCATTGTAAATACACACCTGTGCTTTGTATCTCCCCCACCTCATTGTAGATTGTAAGCTCTCACGAGCAGGGTCGTCTTATGTTGCTTTAATTATTGTATTGTTAACATTGTTACTTATGACTGTTGTGTTTGAAACTGTTAAACTGTAAAGCGCTGCGGAATATGTTGGCGCTATATAAGTAAAGATTATTATTATTTATTATTATTATTACGTTTAGACTGTGTTGATTTTGAGACTGGCTTTAGTAAACCTGATAGATACGGACAGAGTGACGAGGTTTCAATCTCAAGGCTGCACACGGACCCGGGGAGCAGGTTCAGGCAGGCTCTGGCTGCACACGGATCAGGGGAGCAGGTTCAGGCAGGCTCTGGCTGCACACGGATCAGGGGAGCAGGTTCAGGCTCTGGCCGCACACGGACCAGGGGAGCAGGTTCAGGCAGGCTCTGGCTGCACACGGATCAGGGGAGCAGGTTCAGGCAGGCTCTGGCTGCACACGGATCAGGGGAGCAGGTTCAGGCAGGCTCTGGCTGCACACGGATCAGGGGAGCAGGTTCAGGCAGGCTCTGGCTGCACACGGACCAGGGGAGCAGGTTCAGGCTCTGGCCGCACACGGACCAGGGGAGCAGGTTCAGGCAGGCTCTGGCTGCACACGGATCAGGGGAGCAGGTTCAGGCAGGCTCTGGCTGCACACGGATCAGGGGAGCAGGTTCAGGCTCTGGCCGCACACGGACCAGGGGAGCAGGTTCAGGCAGGCTCTGGCTGCACACGGATCAGGGGAGCAGGTTCAGGCAGGCTCTGGCTGCACACGGATCAGGGGAGCAGGTTCAGGCAGGCTCTGGCTGCACACGGATCAGGGGAGCAGGTTTAGGCAGGCTCTGGCTGCACACGGATCAGGGGAGCAGGTTCAGGCTCTGGCCGCACACGGACCAGGGGAGCAGGTTCAGGCAGGCTCTGGCTGCACACGGATCAGGGGAGCAGGTTCAGGCAGGCTCTGGCTGCACACGGATCAGGGGAGCAGGTTCAGGCTCTGGCCGCACACGGATCAGGGGAGCAGGTTCAGGCTCTGGCCGCACACGGATCAGGGGAGCAGGTTCAGGCTCTGGCCGCACACGGATCAGGGGAGCAGGTTCAGGCTCTGGCCGCACACGGATCAGGGGAGCAGGTTCAGGCTCTGGCCGCACACGGATCAGGGGAGCAGGTTCAGGCTCTGGCCGCACACGGATCAGGGGAGCAGGTTAAGGACCTGTCCGCACATGCAAAATGAGTTTGAGTTCAGGATGTTGGTCACACCAGGACCAGCAGATTTGGGTTCAGGACACTGGTCGTACCAGGGGGCATCACAACTTACTAGTAGGAGAAACTGAAGAATATTGTTGCTTTGGCGACTGCCTAAGGGGCAATGAGTCTTTTATATAAGATGCCTCCCAGCTATTGCCTGGAGAAATCTTTCAGGTATACCCTGATATTAAATGCTTTTGTGCAATTCGCTGGGGGCATTTTACTATGTGCGCTGCCCCTTTAAGAACGTGCTACCAGGAAGTGCACCGTGCACAAGTAGGAGACTTGTCAGCAGAAGGGAACCATGCCACGGGACCGGAGCAGTGAGTATACCTGCGCCCCTGCGTGAAGGGGGAAGGGGAATCATGTAGGGGCGCTGGCAATAGCGTCACTTAGAGGAATGTGCTGTGGGGCATCATATTGTGTGTTGGGGAATGTACTATATGGGGGCATTATACTGTGGGAGTGACTATGGGGGCATCATACTATGTAGGGCAATGTACAGTGGAGCATCATACTGTGTGATTGGGGGGCTGTGCTGGGCATTACTCTGTTTGGGGAATGTGCTATGTGGGGATATCATACTGTATGTGGGTGTAGAGGGGACTGTGGGCATCATTCTTTGTGTGAAAGTATCATACTGTCTGGAGGCATCATACTGGATGGCAGGGGCACTGTGGGCATCATACCAAGTGGGAGGAGTGTACTATGTGGTGGCATCATACTATGTGTGGTGCTGTGGGGGCATCATATTGTGTGTGGGTGCCATGAAAGAGATACCCTACTGCATGTGAAAACTTATTGGCTTACTAGTAGCAATATTTCTGTATGGGCACATATAAAGGATTGGGCGCGGTGGGAAGAACAGTAGCGTAAGATAGAAATTGCCGTTGTGTTCAATATGTGTACCTCTTTCCTGCTTTATCAAAGTTTGGAGGTTTGCCTAAAATATTGTGCATCATTACATTTATTTTATGGAATGGAGACAGACTATTTCTCTACATACAATACATGATAAATTCATGAGAAATTACTTACTCCAAAATGCTCACATTGAAAAGGTCTGCAAATGTTTTTCAGGCACCTTTGTAACACCTGTGAAAGGGCAAGCACATACCATAAATTTAACAACAGCTTGGCCTACATATTGTGGAGTTATGGATCAGTTGGCTGATTGCAAAAAAAGCGTTCAATTACCATGATCTTTGACTTTTATAAACAATGTATATTTATCAATGTTTAGAGAAATAGTCCTTTTCATGCAGTCTCCATGTTTACCACTAGAGGGAGTCATAAGGTTCTTTTATGCATAACTCAAGAAATGCTCACTACCGATAGATCTCTAGAAATCCTCATTATATTTTCTGCACTTTTCAATTCCCAGAAAAAAAAACCAATACAGTGAATAAATCACAGAAACAAATCAGAGATCACAAAAAGGTTGGGGCTTTTAATCGTGTTAGTGTACAGTAAGCTAAGCAATGCTCAGTTGTGGTTTCTGATTCCCATTGTATAGCAGTTAATTAGGTTTGAGTAGAATCATATTCAATTTATGCAAACCTGCAGAAGATGGGCAGTTATAGAGTCACTTGGGGAACATACGTTAAGTAATGCAAATTGCAAATATCCACATACAGAAAAAACAATTTTCAATCATAAATATTTAGTCCCAGCAGAAAAATTTTTTTCTAATAAAATAATTAGACACTAATTAATTGGTATAAATTAAATATAATGAATGTGCTTGTTTAAGGGGAATGCCAAAGTTAATTAAAAGGCTGCCTGCAGGCACTAATACCGCTAAAAAGTAAATAAGATACACTCACCCTAATACCCCCCTTAGTCTTCTGCTTATGTCAACTGCAGGGGTAACAGCTCATATACCGTACGTGACCTCTGCAGCAATCACTGAATCTTTTGTCCATTCCAGGAAGGACAGTGTGGCTCGTATTATGCATTTAAGTCTAGTACTCTATTGTTTGGTTTGCTGTGTTATAGCACCATCTAGTGGTGGTTAAATTTATAATCTGTGCCTTAGTAACAATTAGAGTGTTGCATTGTGGGATTGTACCAAGGTATGGTGGGAGAGGGAAACTCCATTATTTTCTGTGTCCTTCCTGGGACACACGTGCTCATGTGCTGTGCTGGAACCATCTCACTTACTTGCCATCCTGGTCAAGTTTATCCAGTAAGATTGCTACCTCTGTTTTTGTAATATAGTGTTGCACAGAATGTGATTTACTGTATAGCAGCCAGTACATAGGAAATGTATTATCAGAGACTTACTGTATGTAGTTATATACACAAGTTGCATCATACTGTATACTTTCTCTGTTAGTTGTAAAGTGTCAGCTGTGCTATTATTTGGCCCAATACTTATTTATGTCTTTTGTATTCTTATAGTTTTACCGCATTTGCAATACCTGTTTACCAATAAACAAGTTAGACTACAGAGAACGGTCTGCTTATTTGGAGGACAAAAGTTGTTTATGCTGTATGTTGGATCACACACCGTATCAACGTGCATGAAGACAGAACACTGAACTTGGCAGTCTTGCACCATGTACTGCTGAGACTAGTGATTGGCTGCAGTGGTGACCTGCGGTATATGAGCTGTTAATGAAAATAGGAGATTAAGGGGGAGAATCATGGGTGCAGTACTGGAACAAAGGGGGTATAAGGGTGAATATGTCCAGGTATGGACTGGGACTGAAATTCAGCCCTGGCATTTGAAATCACACAGGCCTATGCTGTCATTGTCCCCAAGCACCAGATGGGATATATTACTAATATTACCCTGAATAGAAGAAAGCAAGATTTACTACAAGACCAATATTTCTAATGATACCCATGGCCTGCTGGGGTAAGTGACAGAGTCAGCGACTTTGTGCTTCATCACAACTCTTAACAGTATGGGCATCTTGAGAAACCGATTCTGTTAACGTAGCAGACAAGGCAGCCCACAATCAGACAGGCCCTTCTAGCATTTGCCAGAATTGCCAGATGGCCAGTCCGGCCCTGAATATGTCTTATTAATTTTTTTAACAGTATTCCAGATTGTAGGCTGCTTTTAGCAAACTTGGACTTCCTATTTAAAGTCTTGATCTGCAGCAATATATAAATAATTACCGTAAATGGTTTGCTCATATTATCATTAGATATAGTTTGGTGGATTCATTAAAGACCAGATATGCATTTTATTAGGCAGGAAAGCACATGAAATTAGCAATATCGTTATCTAAATCATGCCTGATCCTCTACAACTAATCAACTGACTCAAAAAAGGTTTGTAGCCTGGAGATCATAGAAAATCTTGAATTGAGTTTAGATGTGGATAGAGCTTTAGGTTGAGGTTACACAGCGACTTTGGCTATAACACAGGTTGTGGGGCTAAATATCGCTCTGTGCGTCGGCTACATCACGCTGTAATGCATGTGAATGGGGTCACGCTGCAAGTCATAGGGTACCATGACAAGCAAATCGCAAAAAAATCCAACTGGTTCCAACTGTTTGTGACTTGCTTTTCGCAGTCACCCGCATTATGCTGCGAAACTGTCTCAGCCAAAGTCGCTTTGTACCCACAGACTTTATTGCACACAACGGCCCCAGAGCAAAAACCCCTTGGAAGACATGACACCTGACTTGTGATAAATCTTCATTCCATCGCTGGGGAGTGGTACACTCTTGTACCTTCTTGTCTGCTGACAACATGTATTAATATGAATTAGCAGTGAATCTAGATGGCATATTGAGATTTTCATAAGAATATGAAGAATGCCATTATCTGCTCTCTGTCAGCAGGACAACTTTATACAAATGGTATTTGAAGGTTTGTGAACCTTTCAGAATTTGCCATATTTTTGCATAAGCGAGTAATGTCTTCATAGAGTGTTATGCATGTGGTTGTGGAACCACAGTGCCACGGTCCGGGAAGAGCCTGGAGGGGCGTAACTAAGTGACCACCTGGTTTTTCACTAGATCCCTTGATGGTGTGGTTAGACTTGAACCCAGATGGATACCAGGTGCTACTTTGGGAAAGACCCCAAAGCCACAGCAGCTAACTCCAAAATGGGCAGGGAAACAGGACCGACTTGGAAATGGTTAACTAAAAGACGTGCAGCTGGTTAGATTAAACAGGTTTAGAATAGTATTGAACAGGTACTAGATCAGGACCAGACAGGATAGGTTCAGGAGCACAGGGGGGACTCAGGTACAGGATCTCAGCTGCTGGTTCAGACTGGACAGGTGAGGGTAGTGGTAAAGGTGCAGACAAGGCGGATCAGGCTCAGGACTTGGTAGAGGCAGGACAGGAACAGGTTACAGCAGGACGGACAGGATCAAGTTCAGACAGGATGGGCAGGATCAGGTGCAGACAAGATCAGGTTCAGGGAGCGCAGGCACAGCGATCTTACAAATAGGTAGCAGAAATACACTCTGATAGCTAATGTTGCTAATGCACCTCCCAACATGGAAGGGTGCCTTATATAACAGGTGTCTCCCAGCTATTAGCTGAGGACGTTTTCTGAAACACGTGCACTGCCCCTTTAAGAGGCAGGGCGTGTGCTTGTACACAATGCACACTTCCAGGAGACCTGCGCACCATGCACAAGTCTTAGGAGGAAGCAGACGCTGTGAGGACCAGAGCAGCACGGGAGGGTAAATAAACATGCCGGCTTCCCTGCTGTGAGCAGAAAGAGGACTTGTGCAGGTGTACCAGAGCTGTTCCCACAAAGAGGAATGAAATTGTAGAGCAACCTCTAAGTGACAATCCAAAAAGTCGATATCGACCCTCTAAAGGGCCTTGGTACATGACTTAAGATAAAAAGCCAAACCAGAGACTCCATTTGCAGACACTTGTTTCAGGGTGTTTGCCCCTCATCAGAACAAAGGAGGAAAACTGGTTTGCCTGGGTTAGAGACTTAAGACAGTGGAGAGGTACAATTTAGCAAAGGGAAACTTATGTCATGCAATGATCATCTGGGAAATTAAATATACAAGTATCTTCTTGAGAGAGGAAGAGGACAAAGACTCAAGTGCCAGCTATATTTCTACATAAATTTGATGGATTGCACACAAGTCCTAAAAGTAAATAAAGAGAACTAAATCAAAGGAATTAGTCAAAAATATTAGACTTTGTAAAAACATTTATTGAGGAAAATTATCACATAACCATGAGTGGCATACTTTTACTATGTTTGCTGCAATAACTGCATCTAAACAATGCCTGTAATTGTTGATTAGAGTAACAATGGATACCTAAGATCCTGCAATGCCTGCTCATCCGGAAAGAGACATAGCGAATCAGAAACACTATACTTCATTTCTAATTGAAGGCATTTGCTAATATTATTATTGCACCTACTACATATTGGGATAGGATCTTTAACTTTATTCTTCTTTAGCCGTTCTTTTGTAGAACGACTTGTGTTCTTTGGGTTGCTGTCTTGCTTCTTCATCATTCACATTTTCTTGAGTTTAAGCTCATGGACACATTCCCTGACATTTTCCTTTAGAATTTGCAGTTAAAATTCTGAATTCCATTATTGATGGCAGTCGTCATGACTCAAATGCAGCAAAGCGGACCCAATCTACAATTCAGCCACCATCATGTTTCACAGATGGTATTAGGTTTTTATGCTGTTATGCAGTTTTTTCCAAACTAAAGTTTCTCATTTAAACCAAAAAGATCTCTTTTGTTCTCATCTGTCTACAAAACATTATTCCAATAGCATTCACACTTGTCTGGATAATTATTATCAAACTGCAGATTAGTAGCAATGATACTTATAGAGAGCAGTGTTTTTTCCTTGCAGTCCTTCTATGCACATCATTATTCCTCAGTGTACTCCTGATGGTGAGCTCATGAACTTTAACATCAGTTACCGTATATACTCGAGTATAAGCCGACCCGAGTATAAGCCGACCCCCCTAATTTTGCCACAAAAAACTGGGAAAACTTATTGACTCGAGTATAAGCCTAGGGTGGAAAATGCAGCATTTACCGGTGAATTTCAAAAATAAAAATAGATCATTCTTGCCCCATAGCTGTGCCATATAGTGCTCTGCACCGTTCATATTGCCCCATAGCTGTGCCATATAGTGCTCTGCACCGTTCATATTTCCCCATAGCTGTGCCATATAGTGCTCTGCACCGTTCATATTGCCCCATAGCTGTGCCATATAGTGCTCTGCACCGTTCATATTTCCCCATAGCTGTGCCATATAGTGCTCTGCACCGTTCATATTGCCCCATAGCTCTGCCATATAGTTCTTTGCACCGTTCATATTGCCCCATAGCTCGGCCATATAGTGCTCTGCACCGTTCATATTGCCCCATAGCTCTGCCATATAGTGCTCTGCACCGTTCATATTTCCCCATAGCTGTGCCCCATATATGCTCTGCACCGTTCATATTTCCCCATAGATGCTCCACATATATCTGTGCCATTGCTGCCATTGCTGCTGCAATAAAAAAAAACAAAAACATACCTTTCTTGCTTGCATCTCCCAGTGTCCGGTCCCGGCGTCTCTCCGCTCTGACTGATCAGGCAGAGGGCGCCGCGCACACTATATGCGTCATCGCGCCCTCTGACCTGCACAGTCAGTGCAGATAGACGCCGGGAAGATGGAGCGGCGCCCGGCGGCTGGAACGTGGACAGGTAAATATGCGATACTTACCTGGTCCCGGCGTCCGGCTCCTTCCCCCGTACAGCTGTCTTCGGTGCTGCAGCCTCTTCCTCTATCAGCGGCCACTGGCACCGCTGATTAGAGAAATGAATAGGCGGCTCCACCCCTATGGGAGGTGGAGCTGCTTATTCATTTCTCTAATGAGCGGTCCCACGTGACCGCTGAACAGTGGAAGAACTGCAGCACCGAAGACCGTGGGACGGCAGGGGGAGCACCAGGATCACCGGGACTAGGTGAGTATGCCTCAGCGCCCTCACTCCCTCACCCGCCGACCCTGCCACCCACCTTGACTTGAGTATAAGCCGAGAGGGGCACTTTCAGCCCAAAAATTTGGGCTGAAAATCTCAGCTTATACTCGAGTATATACGGTAATTTGAGAGAGGCCTTTAGTTGCTTAGAGATTACCTTCGGTTCTTTTCTGACTTTGTGGACTATTATATACCTTGCACATGGAGTGATGTTCGCTGGTCACTCACTGCTAAGGAAAGTACCGTAATACTGATCCTGAATTTCCTTCATTTGTGCACAATCTCTGTGGATTAAGTGTAGTCGAAACTTTTTAGCAATAGTTTTGTAAACTTTCCCAGCCTGACGAGCATCAACTACTCGTCTTCTGAGGTCCTCAGAAATCCCCTTTGTTTGTGCCATAATACACTTCCACAAACTTATTGTGGAGATCAGATTTTGCTAGATCCCTATTCTTTGAATAAAACAGGTCATCCCACAGACTGAAAACACCAGATTAATTTTACCTTGAAATCCTTAATGTTCACAACTTGTTCCACTCACAGATATGTGATGGAAATTCAACTATCTCCATTCTAGTTAATTGGGTCAGTCAGATGCCACAGGTGTCCAAAATGTCAAGAATTTAATACTGCAATTAATTTTGTTATACTGCATCTATAATAGAGCATAACAACTAAATTAAAGGATAAATCATAGTAAGTCATCCGCTATTCATGTTATTGAACTTACAGATAGTTGGGACGCTCAGTGATCCTGAGAACGTGGCTCTGAAACCCAGGAACCAGGCTCTGCAAAGCCTGATCTTGAATGGAGTGGAAGTGTGCATGATCATCTTCTGCTCCATGCATTGCATTTGAGAAGGTTTTGATGCAAAATTGACTGATACTCAGAGCTGTTCATCATTCTCTCCATCTTGACTAAAGCCCCAGTTCCAGCTGCCAAAAAAAAGCACAAAACATAAGCGCACTCGAATAATATGTTCGAGTCCTTGTGACTTCATGTCTTGCGGTTGTTCGACAGCCACTACACATGAAGGGGCTGGCTAACACATAGGCAATTATTGCATGTGTTGCGGTTGTGGAACAGCCGCGAGGCATGCAGATGTGGGGGCTCGAACATATTTTTCGAGCACGCTGAAGATATTCAGTTAGCACACGAGCATGCTTGGATAACACCTTATCCGAGCATGTTTGCTCATCACTAGCTGCCTCCACTATGCTTCACTGTGGTATGGTGTTCTTTCGGTGATATAAACTTACAAGTACTAGGATTTCATCAGCTCATCCAACCAGACGTATTAGAGTCCAATTGTCAATAGACATGTGCAGAGCACGGATCACCACCAAATTCCTGCCGGCTGACTCCCAGGTGAAAATACAAATCACTCACTTGTCCAACTCATGCAAATATTGAATGGAGGAGATGAAAATAGAATAAAAATCTTGTTCTTTATTAGCGCATCATAAAAACAAACTGACGCGTTTCAGGCAGTACTGCCCTTAGTCATAGCATAATTAAAACACATTAGAACACAATATATAAAGGCACATAACAAAAGGCTACAACCAATCACAATACATGTCAATTAACAATATATCAAACACCTGAGTACCCGTTGGACAAAGACCCTGCCCAACCTGAGTGTTATACAAATGTTATAGCCACTAAGTCTATACACAATATTGCAAATACAAATTGTAAGAATATAACACTACCCTTCGCCAATATATATACTAGCTATTGAACCCGTTCTACGCCCGGGTGGCGAGCATCTATATTGGTATATGGTCTCCATCCTGGTATGTGCTGCTCCATCCTGCGTCCCCATCCTGTCATGAGCTGCTCCATCCTGCGTCCCCATCCTGTCATGTGCTGCACCCATCCTGCACCCCCATTCTGACGTGCTGCTCCAATCCTGCACCCCCATTCTGACATGTGCTGCTCCATCCTGCATCCCCATCCTGTCATGTGCTGCACCCATCCTGCGCCCCCATCCTGTCATGTGCTGCACCCATCCTGCGCCCCCATCCTGCCATGTGTTGCACCCATCTTGTGCCCCCATTCTGTCATGTGCTGCTCCCATCCTGCGCCCCCATTCTGACATGTGCTGCACCCATCCTGCGCCTCCATTCTGACATGTTCTGCACCCATCCTGCGCTTCAATTCTGTCATTTGCTGCTCCCATCCTGCACCCCCATTCTGACATATGCTGCTCCCATCCTGCGCCTCCATTCTGTCATTTGTTGCTCCCATCCTGCGCCTCCATTCTGTCATTTGCTGCTCCCATCCTGCGCCCCCATTCTGACATGTGCTGCACCCATCCTGCGTCCCCAATGTGACATGTTCTGCACCCATCCTGCGCCTCCATTCTGTCATTTGCTGCTCCCATCCTGCGCCCCCATCCTGTCATGTGCTGCTCCCATCCTGTGCCCCCGTTCTGTCATGTGCTGCTCCCATCCTGCGCCCCCATCTTGTCATGTGCTGCTCCCATCCTGTGCCCCGTTCTGTCATGTGCTGCTCCCATCCTGTGCCCCTGTTCTGTTATGTGCTGCTCCCATCCTGCGCCCGTTCTGTCATGTGCTGCTCCCATCCTGCACCCCCGTTCTGTCATGTGCTGCCCTATTCTGTCATGTGCTGCTCCCATCCTGTGCCCCCGTTCTGTCATGTGCTGCTCCCATCCTGCGCCACCATTCTTTAATTTGCTTCTCCCATCCATATGACCAATAAGCTGCTCCATTATGGTTGATGGCCCCTATAAGATGCTCCATAGTATATGCCCCCGTACACTGCTCCATTATGGTTTATGGCCCCCATAAGATGCTCCATAGTATATGCCTCGTACACTGCTCCATTATGGTTTATGGCCCCCATAAGATGCTCCATAGTATATGCCCCCTGTACACTGCTCCATAAAGGTTTATGGCCCCCATAAGATGCTCCATAGTGTATGCCCCCGTACACTGCTCCATAAAGGTTGATGGCCCCCATAAGATGCTCCATAGTGTATGCCGCCGTACACTGCTCCATAAAGGTTTATGGCCCCCATAAGACGCTCCAGTGTGTATGCCCCCGTACACTGCTCCATAAAGGTTTATGGCCCCCATAAGACGCTCCAGTGTGTATGCCCCCGTACACTGCTCCATAAAGGTTTATGGCCCCCATAAGACGCTCCAGTGTGTATGCCCCCGTACACTACTCCATTATGGTTGATGGCCCCATAAGATGCTCCATTGTATTATATGCCCCCCATAAGATGCTCCATTGTATTATATGCCCCCCATAAGATGCTCCATTGTATTATATGCCACCCATAAGATGCTCCATTGTATTATTTGCCCCCCATAAGATGCTCCATAGTGTATGCCCCATATGCTGCTGCCATATATATATAAAAAAAATACCATACTCACCTATGGTCGCTGGGCGCCGAGTGCTGGGGGCCCGAGCAGGCGGCGACACCGGCGCGCTGTGGGGGTCAGGTGCCGGAGTCACCGCTAGCTCAGGCCCCCAGCACTTACTATACTCACCTGTCTGTCCCGTTCCACTGCTGCGTGCCGCCATCTTCCGGCTCCTCTGGCTGTGACTGTTCAGTCAGAGGGCGGCGCCGGTGTGCATTAAGCGCATCATCGCGCCCTCTGAACTGTGAACGTCACAGCAGAGGACCCGGGAGACGGAGCCGCACGCAGCGCTGGAACGGGGGACAGGTGAATATACTTACCCTCCTGGCGGTCCCTGACTCTCCGGTGGAGATCGCGGTGTGCGTTCAGCATACCGCGATCTCCCGGGAGCGTCACTCTGTGGGGGCCAGACTGCGCCGGCGCTTGCGCTTGCGCAGTCTATAAAGGCTTCGGACAGAGTGATGCTCCCAGCATTATATTATAGATATACATGTAAATACATAAAATACCTCCACATGTATACATAAACCACATATCTTTATTATATTTATACATGAGAACATTGCTTAATAAAAATACATCAGATCTGTTTTATAATTGATACCTTTGGGGAAACAAGTATCTGATTTTAAGACCCAAGCTACCTCTCTGGCTCGCAGAGTAGATCCTGTGTCCCCTCCTTCTTTACTCTCATAGAAGTCGTGTCACCAGCATGAACCTCCTTGAAGTATCTGGACACTCCTGACAAAGAACGTTGATCATTGCTGTTACCTGTAGCAGCTCGTGATGCATGTTCTTGAATTCTCTGCTTTACGTTTGGTCGATCCCACATATTGCACATTACATGCCTGACAAGAAACCAAATATATTACAGATCTGGAATTACAATTAGCAAAACATTTGATAGTATAATCATGCTGTGCATCTTTTGCTCTAAATTTAGTGTTTATTTGCATATATTGACACAGTCCACATCTACTCATGCCGAATTTGTAGTTACCCGTACTTTCTAACCAGGAATAAGCTCTTTTTTTCTGAATTATTTGATCCCACATATAAACTGGGTGACAACATGTTGGCTAAAGTCTTAGATTTTTTTATTATTTTATTAGATTCCATTTTATTATATTGACTATTTGTGGATAATCAATGGAAAATGGTGTATAAAAAACTACTTGTTGAGGTGCACAAGTGAGTGATTTGTTCTTTCGGTGATGCACAGTGTTGGATTTGCGCTAAAGATACCTTTTGGAATTATGTCCAAAAAATTCAACTTTGTTCCCATGAAACCATAATGCATTTTTCCACATGATTTAGGCAGGTTTAATTAATTTTTGGGAAAAATACATCTGCTCTTGGATGTTTGTCTTTGTAAGAAAAGGCTTCCGTCTTGCCACCTTATACCACAGGCGATGCATATGATGAATGCAAGAGATTGTTTTCAAATGCAGTAAAATCAGTACATGCCAGAAATTCCTACAACTCCTTTAATGTTGCTGTAGGCATCTTAACAGTCTGCTGGATCATTTTTTTCTTGTCTTTTTATCAATTATTGAGGGACGTGCAATTCTAGATAAAATCACTGTTGTTCTTTAGATTGTTGACTTTCAACAATAAGATCCCTTTGCTGTGTTGCAAGCTGTTTATGCACCATGGCTTTTGCTGTAAAATGCAAGTAAGAAAATGTCAGGAAAATTCTACTAGAACAGTTAAACTGTAAATGATGACCGCCTTGTATTGACTTTTATTTAACATGAGTTTAAATGTGATTGGCTAATTCTTAACACAACCAATCCCCCTATTTTAATATGGTGTTCACGCTGATGTAATCACATTATTTTAACTTTGTTATTTTTATTTTCCTCCTCAAAATAATTTCAGTTTCATTCTCAATGGATGAATACAGATTATGGTTGAGATTAAAGGTGGAAAAAGTTTTGAAATGATTCCTCTTGTTATGATTTTTTACGTGAAAAAACCTGGCATTTTAACAAGGATGTGTAGACTTTTTATATCTTTTGTATGTGTAACATAAAGCCAGATTAAGGAGACACATGCTGTGGGATTAAACGATTGCACTAATTTAATCTGCATTTTTTTACATATTGCAAATTGATATACTTTTTAACGATTCTAAATACTTCACTTCTTGTAAATAGTAGCCTCTTTTGCGTTTTCTTCATGTTATTCAAGGTCATTTAGATTTATGATTCCGTTACTTATAGTCCTTTAATAGGACATTTTTTGATGCTGATTAAAAAAAAAAAATCAGCATAGATTTATTAATGAAATGTGTTTGACCTTTCTGCATATGTAGCCGCGCCGTAGCGTTCCCTCATTGCTGTCATGATACAAGCTGCGAGAATTTGCATATTTCGTCTGGAGCAAGTCTTACGTCTTGGTTCCTGAGCTTTCTTTAATTTCTTCACAGCGTGTTGGTTATCTTTTCTTTCGGGGAGTGTAAAAGAGGGGGGCGCACTTGAGAGTTTTAATTGGTTAACCTACATCCTAATTTGGGCTGCTCATAAACTTCAGCCTTTGTTGTAGGTCCAACGGCTGCGTTATGTCACTGGCAACTAAAAACATTTGTAAAGTTCCGGAATGCGGCAAGACGTTTTATGGGTGCCGCCATAAAAGAAGCAAATTGAATTCACAAAATAATGCTTTTCTGGGTGATTAAAAAAAACGTACAGTGTTAATTAAAAGCTTAAAAGCGCTGTCTAGGTGTTGCCATACAGTTAGTGGTGATGCTGCCAACTCCTGTAGACGAGCAAGAAATTCATCCATCTGTAGAAAAAGAAAAAAATTAGCCGCTAATAATATTCAAATACTATTAATTTACTTTTAATGATGAAGTCTGTTATTGGTTGCGACACTTTATCAGAAGTTATATGTTCCATTTGTTTACTAAGGAGCACCAATTCCTTGTTCCCTCAAGAAATCTTGGTGGCCTGGCCTCAGTCACCAATAGGCGTGATTTATGGCTTCTCTTGACCTCAAAGCCGAATTCGAGCAAGATGTCAGGCAGAGGTCGCCAAAACACAATAGAAGCCAAAGCTTATGTTGCACAAGCCATAAATGAATAGAGGATTGGTCCCACAGATATTTTTGGCCTAGATCAGATATAGTGTTTATAGGATTAATGATGGCTGGATGCAATGGGTGAGTTTTGATACATGAGGACTATTGTATTTGGATAGATGAAGATACTTATTAATTTTACTTGCTTATATAACACCATTAACTTCCACAATGTTATACAGACATTATAATCACTGTCCCCATTGGGGTTCACAATCTACATTCCCTATTAGTATGTCTTGGAGTGTGGGAGAAAACCGGGGATCCCGGAGGAAATACGCAAACACGGGGAGAAGATACAAACTCCTTGCAGACGTTGTTCTTTGGAGGGATACCAGCACTCCAAGGCAACAATGCTAACGACTAAGCCACCGTGCCACCGATAACATTTCACTATATTTGTTATTAAATTATGTAAAAGGCAGGTCATAATCCTATTAGAAGGGAGAGTTATAATATACTGCAAATCTCCGCGTGAGGCTTCTCGTAGAAAAGCAAAGTTTGTCTCCCTGTTGCACTGCCAGATCCAACAGTAAAAACATCAGGATCTTTGGGTTCACCTTTGATCATGTTCCTAGTAGACCTGAAAAAACTAATATAAAGTCTCAATTCTGGAGCATGTTTGTTTTTAGAAGTCTAGTTTGTGACATTCCTCTGTTATTTCTTATAGAAATTTTTGAAAAAAATGACAACTGGGTTTTACCATTCACCTTGTAGTAAGAGCGCGTCCCTGCAAAGTCTGAGGCTAATTTCATACAGTCCGTGTTTGCAGACCGTGCTTGGATCAGAATACGTGGCAAAATCACCTAGTCTCCTGCCCTGGGCTAACTGCCACATATATACCTACAAGATGGGGCTATGAACGCCGATCCAAGCGCGGTCCATGTCTCAGGGAAGTGCGATACTAATACTGTTAGTGCTCATTGGGCAGCGTCAGACTGTGTAGGAAGACCCCCAAATGGTAACACCAACTTATCAACTTATTCATGAATTCTGGGAGGAGTAATAGAGGAATGGCACAACCGAGTGCCAATAAATGCCAATAAAAAAAATCTCCAAAATAGGTAATTATCAATAATAAAACTTCTAATTATTAAAGGATATTACAGGTTTTGGGATATATCCATTTTCCCCAACTCCAGTTTAAAAACAAAAAAAACAAAACCCCTGGGCTTTACTCCCTTACCCAGAGTCCAGTGCTGAGCACACTTTTTAATTCAACTGTGTGGAATAAATTTTGTTTTGCTTTAATGTGGGTGAACAGCAGTCATTTGCAATTGTTTACATCATGCATTGGGTCTAGAAATCTTGAAAATCAAAATCAAAAACATTTCATCAATTCACTAGGCATTTTCTGTGCCGCATTATTCTGTTAGAGAATAGAAACTTCATCCAAACATCCAGTGCTGAAATCCGAACTGCACTAAGATTTAGCACCTACCTCGTATGCAGTGGACGGGTAGTAATAGTTACAGACAAGAATATCCTTTAAGAGCTTGTAGACAAAATGCTAAATTTTTAACAGGTCCCCAACTATCACAAGTTCACAACATATATTACATTGATCCCTTAAAGGGAATCTGTCATCGGGTTTTTGCCGCCTAATTTAGAGCAGCATAATGTAGATACAGAGGCTCTGACTCCAGCAATGTATCACTTACCGGGCTATTCTCTCTTGTTTTTATAAGATCACTGTTTTATCAGCAGGACATTATCTGTGGAGGACAGTGCGCTCTGTTACCGGCTCGTCACTTCCAATCAGAGCCAGCAAGAGAGCGCATTGTCACTGTGCACTGAGAAAAACAGTGCACAGTGACAACATGTTACTGAACACTGACAATCGACACATGCTCGATAGAGCAGGGACTGGCCCAGCCCATGAACTGGAGGTCACTGATGACCCTTCATTTCAGGGAGGGGGCAGAGGCTGCGCCAGTGACCGCAGCCTCTTCCACCCCGATGATGACTCATTTGAATATCCTGACATGGTTTGGATTCTCAAATGAAAAGTCATGAAAGAGGGAGTAATAGAAAAAAAAATAAAACAGAATTTAGTTTCCGACCACCCCATTAATAATATACAAGTAAGCAAAATTTTAGGTGCAAGTACCGTGACATAGGACTAGCCAAAAGTTGATTTGATGCCTTAAGCTGGATTTTTTTAGCAATGGCAACTTCGGAGTGTATTAGTGACTTTTACTTATGGATATGACATCTAATTTTTGTTTTATAAGTTTCATGTTATATGGACATCAAATAAATGAATTATTTTGTGCTACGGACAGTCGAAAGCGATTCTTAAATTGTGGTTATTTCTAGGTAACCTACACATGAAGAACAAAATCTCTCGCCCTCCTCTGGGAAGGATTTGTAGTGTCTTTTGTTCTATGAACATTTGTTTTCCTCTTTTATTTTACTGTTGAAAAGTTGTTGACATGGGTTTAATATAGATTCTCATCATGTAGTGGGGAGTGATATAAGTCAGAAGCGTTCAGCAAGTAGTGGCACTCAGGACATTTCCCATAAAGCCGAGAGCATTATAACCCTCTAATACTTGCAGAGCCAGACATTTCACCACCGAGGACCAGGGGGAATCTGGTTTTGATAATTCTTTTGACAAGGAGGCTGCAGCGCCAGCAGGCCAGCTCCCTGGAGTTGCGATAAAGAAATGAAGCGCTGATTTTTCAACCTTTGACACCTACATGTGGGGCACTTAAAGGGATCTTTGGCAGGGGAACCAGTCCTTTTGGCTATCATTTCTTAATAAGAAGATGAAAAGTAAAGACTACAATTCCCAGGATGCCTCTGTAAAACAAATAACAAAACACTTTTACTGGATAAACTTCCTTTAGTTTTTATTGTATAGACAGAAATAAAAATAAGAAAAAAAAAAGAAGAAAAATTGTTATAGATCGGGTATTGCATTTCTCGTTTTCAGTAAAATACAAATGTACATGGTCACAGTTTCCATGCCTGTAACTGTAAAGATGTTTGTATAGAAAGTGGTCAAATAAATTCTACATGAAGAGAATCATGATGACTTTCAGTTAAGAAATGAACATACGCAGCAGGAATTATGGATAATCCTATTTTTTTCAACCGCACAGTGGAAATGAACAAACCAGATTCATTTTAAGTTAGCTTTACTTGTTTTGTCTGTTTTTCGGACTGAAGAACAAGTTTTCGTTTAGCCATATGCTTAAGTCTATAATTCATCATTTGCAACTTTTTTTTTTAAATATTGAAAAATGTGGGGTCAATTTTGCTTTATCCTACTGTACTCCAAAATCTGTTTATTTTTTTTAAAAAATGTTTGTGCATTTGAAGAGTAAAATGCTACATCTTTAAGCTTAAAGAAAAGATTTTGCAACTTCTACTCCAAAAAGGCACAAAAGAGCCAAAAATGTATGCATTAGTGATGATCGAATATACTTGGTACTCAAGATTTCCCGAGCACGCTCAGGTGTCCTCCGAGTATTTGTAAGTACTCGTCGATTTAGTTTTCAGCGCCACAGCTGAATGATTTACAGCTATTAGCCAGCATAAGTACATGTGGGGGTTGCCTGGTTGCTAGGGAATCCCCACATGTAATCAAGCTGGCTAACATGTAAATCATTTAGCTGCGGCGCTGAAAACTAAATCTCCGAGTACTTACAAATACTCGGAGGACACCTGAGCGTGCTCGGGAAATCTCGAGTACCGAGTATATTCGCTCATCACTTGTAAGCATCTTTGAATTTTCACTAATTTATCAAACATTGTGTGTCCATTAAGATAAATTGATAGGTGATAACTTACAGATCGGCAGATGTCCGAGAGCTGGGAAGCACCCCCCACCGATTGTCATATTTTTATCCCTTTTGCAAAATGAAGGTCAGTTTCAAGAATGCCACTTCATTTATTCTCCATGGGGCTGCCGGAAAAGGCTGAGTGTAGCGTTCAGCAGCCCCATAAGGAATGAATGTAGTGGTAGGTCGAGCATTATTCTGACTCCATAGCTAGGCTGGGAATGTGGGGTGCTTAAGATGCCATTTCTTGGCTGTCTCTATATACCAGTACTCATACTAAGAGATTTCATCAGATAGCTTGACTCGACTACAGAGGCACGTATAAAGATTCCAGAAGTTCCAAGTTGTGGGACATAACAAGCTTGTGCACTACCGCTGCATTCTAACCGGGATAAAAGGTTCCATTTCTCCCCCAGCGGTTGGAGTCCCACCAATCAGAAAGTTATCTTCTGTCCTCTAGATATTAGATTAGATTATTGGTTTTCAACGGGAAATCCCTTTAACCCTTACATACCTGAAACCAGAGCCACTGTGCTCCATAAGTAAAAAAGAATCCAGGTCCTCTCCATCACGGGTGAACTTTGAATTCGACGGTAGCATCACTTAGTTTTTTGGTTCTCTGGAAGAGTCATTGGCCCATGACCAACTCTTCGGAGATTCAGTGATATGTGGCATCAAATAGCTCCGGTGCCTATGTAATGCTGGAATTAGGTATCTAATAAATACTGTAGACTGAATTCTTTTTTCTGGTGCCTCCTATCTAAGCTATAGGACCCATATCGGCTTCATTTACCTCCCTATGTCTGGTGATACACATAATCATGTTACATAAGCCTTAAGTCATACTTTTTGGCCGGCTCTGTGTTTGTTGAGTTGCAGCCATAACTAGATTACACTATCAGGGAGCAGTTCTAGGTCAAAAGGCTAATAGAGCAAAGCTCGTTTTTTATATGTCAACGGGGCCGGTTGAGTGCAGTGAACAGCTGTATTTCTTGGTGCTGCTATCAGTACCTAAGCCTAAATGGCTTGTCTCTTGTTGCCTTTAGTTAATAATGTTTCACCGCTTGGTTTCAGATCAAAACATTGTCATATTGTCCGGTAATTTATGACTTTGCTGTATTGTGGAGCCAGATAGCTGTGGAATTGAACAGCACTGGCAGGAGAAGTTAAAAGGCTTATTCGTAAAAATGCTCAAATTAAAATTGACAGACAAATCTTTTTTGTTTTATGAGCTGCTTGCACGGGCAGCAGAAAAAAGCAACAGTTTGGTCTCTTTTGACCCATATTCTTCCTCTGAGTCTTTTTAAACGGGTTATTCCAGCACGACGTCTCTTATTGGAAAGATGTTTTGCCTGTTACAGACTTGGCTCTGCTGCTTTGTATAAAACAGCTCTCTAAAGTCTGCTCGAAACAGACTGTTTCTTCTCTTAAAGAACTAGTAAGTCTCACATTTTCCGATCGAAAGCAGTGAACTGGATCCCAGCGTTATATTATAAGGGATTGTTGTTTTTGTTAGATATTGTTTTTATATTAAACTAAGCTTGATCCGTTCACTTTTAAAGTCCCATAAACCAAAACTGTACTGTAACATGCAGGGGCTAAAGTTGTCAGCTCCAGACCATAAAAGTGCCATTCATGTTCTACCCGGCGTCCTCCTTCAACCCGCCAAAATAAAACACGGCTAATAAATACTCTGGTTTAACCATAGCAGACAGTAAAGTACATTATACCATATATGCACTACATGGACAAAAGTATTGGGCCTCACCTCATAGTCAATTCAGATTTTTCCTTTAGTCCCATTACCCTCAATGAATAACATCCGGCCTCTCGCCATGCGGTCTGCCTTTACTAACATACATGACGGAATATGCTTGTTGTAAAGCGCTCACTGATAACAGCATTATTGAAAAGTGTAAAAATTTAGGAAGTGCACCAATTCAGCCACGAAGTGGAGACCTCGTAAAGTTACAGAGCGGGGTCCCCAAGGGCATAAAAGTCCCCAACGCTCTGTTGACTCCGTAACTGCAGAGTCCAAAACTCCTCTGGCATTAAGTTCAGCATGAAAACTGGACCCCGCCAGGAGCTTCATGGCCAAGCAGCTGCATACAAGCCTTACATCACCAAGCACAATGCCGAGCGTCGGATGGAGTCGAGTAAAGCTACCACCACTGGACTCTGGAGCAGTGGAAACGTGTTCTGCGGAGTGACAGATCACACTTCTTTATCTGGCATCTCATGAATATTTTTACAATTCAAGTGAAGGGAAATCTTAATACTTGAGCCTTCCAAGACTTTTTGGACAATTGTGGCTTCCAACTTTGTGGGAACTTTTTGGAGAAGACTCTTTTCGGTTTCAGCATGGCTGTGCTCCAATTCACAAAGCGAGGTCTATAAAGTCACGGCTGGGCGAGTTTGGTGTAAAACAACTTGAGCGGCCGCACGTCAACCCCATAGATCACCTTTGGAATGAACTAGACGGGAGACTGTGAGCCCGGCCTCTCCTCCAACATCAGAGTCTGAACTCACAAATGTTCTTATTGATAAATGGGCAAATATTCTCACAGACACCTTCAAAATCTTATAGAGAACCTTCCCACAGAGGAGGCTTCAGATCTACACCTCATTTGGATATAAACTCAAATGCTGATTTCTCAGTAATGGAGGAACGGACTGGTCATGTAAAGATATTGCTGGACTTGGGGGGTGAAATCCTATGCAGCCTATCAGGATTAGAGAAGTGCAGCCTCTCACTCATTTCTGTGTCGCCCCTTGAATTCTGACCGTGAGTGATAAGTCCTCATTGTCTGAATAAGCGTGGCTTCCAAAGGTGGGACTCAAATGTATAACACATTTATGGCATAAATGTCCTAAATGGGAACACCCCTTTAAAATTAGCAAATTCACACACAATATATATATATATATATATATATATATACAGTATATATATATATGATATATATATATATACAGTATATATATATATATTTGATGGACAAGGTATTGAAACAAAATCATTGCTCATGTTAGGTATTTTGTACGTTTACCACAATGATGATTGTAATTAATATTAATATCAGTAAATAAAATCCCAGTAAATGCACAAACATCTGTTTCTCAAAAAATCCGTAGATGTGGGAATTATTTGGAAAATTACTCATATTTCTTTGTGAAGCACAGATGCCTCCTTTTACTAAATCAAGCTTTGTTGAAAGGACAAAACAATTAAAAAGCGCATAATAATGAAAAATAACAAGGCATCTGTGTAGACAATATATAGTGTGCCTGTGTGTATAAAGGAAAATATCAGGACAAGCAGATGAGAATATTGAGAGAATCTGCCAGGGGCTGACACACGAAATTAAGGGACCCAATACTGGCACAGAATAAGGTCCTCAAATATCTGATTATAGACTGTCACGGATCCCTCCGTGCTGTCACTAATTTGTCACATACCCGCTCTGAGTACGTGACTTGGGGTTGCACCTGCAAGGGTTAATCTGTCTCCCCTCTCTCAGTCCAGCATTCTACCTCTGTCCTATGCTGTATTGGGAGCATAAATCATACACTGACCCAGGCCAAACACCGGCTCATACATGCTGCCACCACTCACCGAACACACGGGCGATGAGTCCCGGAAATATTGCTACTACTGTCTACTACTCATAATGATCAAACAGTTTAAGGCTATGGATTCTTTAGAACATACAAGGTTCCACTTATTAAAGTTTTATGCTTTAATACTAAAATGTACAGTGCTTACAGTAAGAAAAAAGATATAAAAATATGGCAATAGAAAGACATATAGATATGCAAACAGTATAAAATAAACAGGAGAAAACTTACAGAAATAGCTAACTTGTAGTCTGCTTCTGCTCCCTGGGGGGGGGGGGAGCGGGGGTGAATATGGACTGGATCACATCAGCTAGGCTGCCCCTCAATCTGTGAACAATTTTGTATGCGTACAAGCCTAATTTATAGAGCTACTCTGGAGGTCAGATTTCTAGACCAGCCCTCATGTTGATATAATTGCTTGTCTCTGATTGGACCATGGCCACTCCACCAGTGAATATATTATTTTCTTCTGTGATTCCCTGTGTAAAAGTTCCTCACAGATAGATAGTGTCATGCTGTAATTGATGCCTCTCTTCAAAAGAGCCGAAAATGTGAAGCGCTTCCTCTCCTTCCTGGTCCTTAGCTAGGCCCCCTGGTGAGATTGGAGACAGAAGGCTGCTTTCTCAGGATAATACGTATTAACACCTTGGTGAGACCTGTAGCCTTCAGGGAAAATGCTAAACCACTGCAAGTCACACAATCATACCTATACATATTTCACTACATAGACCATGTTTTTAACGGTTAGAACTCGTACCCATTTTTGTCTATGGGTCTGTTCTAGGGATGAGCGAGCACTAAAATGCTCAGGTGCCCGTTGCTCGAACCAAGCAATCCCTGATGCTCGGATGCTCATTTCGAGTAACGAGTATATTGAGAGTCAGTGGGAAATCCGATCTTTTTTCCCGGCAGGCCCTACAAAGAGGTCTGGAGGGCAGTAAAAATGTTCAAATGGATGGGAAAAGTGCTGGAAGGAGAACAGGATGGGGAAGACCCTTGGAAGCATCTCTGTCTCCCAGATCGCTGCTGACATCAATGGTGTCACACTCTTACTCCAGTTTAAGGGGTGACAATAAAACATTCCAAACAGACGAGAAATTGCATTTTATAGGAAAAAATGTTAACAAGCAATTTTTCCTGTATAATGACCTGTTTATAAGGTAAAATTTAACAAGGATTCAAAAAATATATAATTTAAGTAAAACAAAATAGATTTTTTTTTATTAAAAAATAGAACATTTCAGTATAATTTATGAAGGCAGCAAGAACTGCCAAAAATACAGGACTCAGATACACCGTGTATTAGACATGAAGGAGGCTTCATACACATTCTGTTGACATTGTCATGTATTGGTTTCCTAGACTCAAAGGCTATGCACTTTTGAGGGTTATATACCAAGGAAATGTACTGTGGAATAGTCTGTATAAGTAATATAATACCGATAAGGGTATGTGCACACGTTGGGTAAAATTTCTGTACAATTTTGTCAGCAAAAATGCAGCTGCAAAAACGCACGCTTTTGGTGCGTTTTAGCCTGCGTTTTTTTTTATTGATTTGAGAGAAGTAAATGTTGAAAAATGGAGGGCAAATACATACAGAGAATTCACATGCTGCAGATTATTTTTTGCATCAAATCTGCAAGTCAAAAATGCTCAATGTGTGCAGGACACTTCAGGTTTCTCATTCACTTTGCTGGCATCATGTTTTGTTGCAGGGTTTGTCTCAAATCTGCACAGAAAAAAAACGCAACGAAAAGCAATCAAATCTGCAGTGTCTGCACAAAGCCTACATTTTTTAACCGATAAATTTGGAACAAGTTTTTGGAGCTTTTTTTTCAATTTTAGAGATCACAGAAATGTTCACAGACCATGTAACACTGAATTTCTGAGAAATAAAAGCCTACAATATTTTTAAAAGCTTTTTAGCAGTTTTAGAGATTACAGAAATGGTGACATACCGTGTAAAACTGTATGTCAGAGAAAAGGAGTTCTACAACATTTTTAAACGCCTCTTCTTAGTTTTAGAGATCACAGAAATGTACTCCACACTGCGGAATAGTGTACTCATATGGCTGAGAAATGAAGCCCAGGAAAATGTTCCAACGATTTTAGAGTGTGTTATATAACACAAAGAAGGACCTCAAAGACTTAATACTTGATGGATCAAAATATATTCAATTTTTTTAGCCCCCACTATAAAAAAAAACTGCAGCTATATAATTGCCAATGCACTGCACAGGCCTAATCCCTGTCTACAGACTGGATTCTGTCACTCTCCCTACTCCTGTGACTCTCTTCCTCCCTAGGCTAAATGCAGATTTTATGTGATGCAAACGATTAGCCGTTAGAGGGGCTGTTACTATGATGGCTCGGCTTCAGCACCAGTATTCAACTCTACGGGTCTCTGATTCGTTATATTGTGCCTTGACAAGCCCTCTCTCCCTCCAATACAAAGTGTCACAGGGCTGTGGAATGATGTCAGTGTTCCAAGCCGGGGCGGTACTTGTCCTTTTATAATCCCTGATGATGTCAGACGGACAGCCAATGACAGTAATGCCACAACCAAGATGGCTACGACATTACTGTGTCTCACAGGCAATCTCTGCATGCTTATTAGTTGCGTAACAGGTGGCAAAGATGCGGGGCGGGGATTCATGATTTACATTGAGCACCACCCAATACTCACCGAGTAATGAGCACATCAGAGCACCGTGATACTCGAATGATATCCAAGTATCACCGAGCGTGTTCGCTCATCTCTAGTCTGTTCACATCTCCATTATGTTTTTTAGTGGACCAAATGTCCACAAAAGTAAAAACAGAGGCGCGACCTTTTCGATCTGAGCCATGAATCAAGATCACACATCTGATGCAAGTCAATGGATCAGTGAAAAAACTTGGGCAGCACACTGATTGCGTCCATGAGCTGTTGATTGTTCGCTGACCGATAGGAGAAGCCTGAGAAACCTCCATCAATTTTTCTTTTTTTGCAAATGAGAAAAACTGATGAAACTCTGATGGTAAAAACTGACACAGGATCCAAAGACTGTTGAAACTCAGATCCAAAACACCGAAATAAGCCGATCCATGTTTTTGTTTTTTTTTAACATAGAAAAAGATTAAAGTAGCGCATGCTATAATTTTTTACACGCAGACCATCGGTGAAGGGTTTAACATATCTAGTGACTATCACCGCATTTACCATTCCGCATGCGCCATTTTTGCCAGCTCCTTATCTTCTGTATTTTCCATCATTATTGTTGCATCTCCCCTAGAGTCTTTCGGAGCACTGATTTTGGTCATCAGATGACGTGTTGCCACATGTTGATACAGCTGATTAATTCCTCACTATTGGTTCTATAACCCAATAAAGATTATCCAAGATCTTTGTTCTCAGTTGGGCTCAATCATTTTGTTCATGTCTAGTTAATGAGAGGTACAAGTACTAATAACCTTTTAGAATGCAATAAACCCAAGTGTCCTCCGAGCTGGGAAACAATGAGGACATAAATCATGCTCTTTGTGTATGTGGGTGGTAGGTCTGAGTTTTGAAGGCTTAATTAAAGAGGTGAATTGCAGATAGATCCCAAATTTTCACCTGTTTTAAACTTCCTGTACAACGAAGTCTTATTGGAATTACTGCAAGCTGTTCTACAAGGTGGTGAAAGGAGATTTCTTTTTGGTGTAGGGTGTGATGGCCTCACTGGTGTTACCAAGAAGTAAACCAGTAGTGACCTATCGATGACACAAGTGCAAAACTGGAAACAATTAACCTCTTCTTTCTTCATTACTTTACAAGGTATTAAACCACATGGCAGGGTTTCCGTCAGAAGAAATTGTAGTTTCAGCACAGGGACTTAAATCCTTGAGTTATTCTCTTCTGTCAAGCTCTTGAAAGTTTATCCAGCCATTTATTGGTGTTTCTGCGAAAGCCAGGCAGATTCCATACAATGCTCAACATAATGTACAATAACAAATTGTATAGTAATTCAGGTGTAGTATGTATATTACCATTCAGGAATCTAAGAGAAAAAAAAAACTTAAAAAAATTGCCTTCAAGAGAACACGTTGGCTATTCTGACATTTGTCTCCTACCAGCGTTTCCCTTAGCGAACGGTACTTCGACGTGACCACATTTTTAGTTTGATCGATGAATGTAAAAAAAAAACGCACACGGACAGAACTAGGACCATTGTTATTCAATAGGGCTGTTCAGATGACAGTTCTTTTCACATGTCCAAGATAAAAAAAAAGTAGCAGCTTGCTCTAGTTTCTTCCGATTTTTGGATGGGAGTCACCTATTCGAGTCTTTGTGTGCACAAAACAAATCAAATCCCATATGAATAAACTTTATAAGATTTGATTTCCAGGGACACATTGCAATTTTTTAATATAGGAAAATTAATTTTATTAATTGCCGATATATAAAAACAAATGGCATACTGATGAGAGTATTAGTGAAATCCAGAAGCAATGGACAATGTATAAAAACAGGTGCCATAAAGATTGCATACCCAGGACAATATGGATGAAAAAATTGTCCGTTTTTTTAAGAATGAAAATCGGACTATTTTTCTTATACGCCCATGTGAACGCAGCTTAAGGCCGGTCTCACACATCCAGATAATTCCGGTACCGGAAAAATCGGTACCGGAGTTATCCGTGTCCGTGTGTCTGTGTGCTCACGTGACACATCAGTGTGGCACACGTGCGGCAGCCGTGTGCCGCCCGTGTGCCGACTGGGTATCACACGGACCGTGCAGGAGACAGTGCTAGAGTTAAGCGCTGTCCCCTGCGTGTGGTGCTGAAGCCGGCATTGATTCCTTCTCCCCAGCAGCGTTCGCTGGAGAGAAGGAATGAAAAATCAGATTTTTTATATTTTTGTGTTTAAAATAAAGTTCCCGGTCAGCTCCCGCCTCCATCCCCCTGTGCGCCCGCCCGCTGGCATTAAAATACTCACCCAGCTCCCGCGATTACTCCTCTCAGCGCCGCAGCTTGTCCTGTATGAGCGGTCACGTCCCCTATGGGAGGTGGAGCCGCAAATTCATCACTGTAATGTGCGGCACCACGTGACCGCTCATACTGGACAAGCTGCGGTGCTGAGAAGAAGCATTGCGGGAGCTGGGTGAGTATTTTAATGCCAGCGGGCGGGCGCACAGGGGGAGGGAGGCGGGAGCTGACCGGGAACTTTATTTTGAAAACCAAAAAAAATAAAAAAACATGATTTTTCATTCCTTCTCTCTAGCGAACGCTGCTTAGGGGAAGGAATCAATGCCTGCTTCAGCACCACACGCAGGGTACAGCGCTTAACTCTAGCGCTGTCTCCTGCACGGTCCGTGTGGTACCCAGTCGGCACACGGGCGGCACACGGACAGCATCAGTGTGCGGTACGTGTTTACATGGACCCATTGACTTTAATGGGTCCGTGTGATCCATGTGCTCCCACGAACACTGACATGTCTCCGTGTTTTGCAAACGGACACACGGTCCATGAAAACACACTGACATGTGCAGAGACACATTAATTTTAATGTGTCTACGTGAGTCAGTGTCTCCGGTACGTGAGGAAACTGTCACCACACGTACCGGAGTCACTGATGTGTGAAACCGGCCTAAAAGGGCTCTTACAGAAGAGTGTATTATAAGACGTGTGCTGTCGGCCCGCACAGGAAAATCATACTCGCTCATTAAAGCCAATGTGCCAGTGTATGTGGCCGATTTTCCACATGGACCAACAGTTTGCATGGAAAATAAATGCTTCATTCACTACTGTGGTGCGATTTAGGCCGGCTGCAGATGGATGTATACAAAATTGTCCGAGTTTCATTCAGAAATCTCAATCACCCGCTATTTCCCATTAAAAAAAAATTAATAATATAACATGATTCATCTGACATAGTGAACATTGTAAAAGAAAAGAAGGCAACCTCCAATCACCTTGTCTCCCAATGAAAAAAAACACAACCAAAAAGTTGTATAAAGCACAACATAGTACTAGTAAATACTACACTTATGCCATGAGAAATGAAGCCCTTATTTTTGTTTGTTTTTTTTTTTTTAAAAAGGGAATCTGTCACCAGTTATTTACTACCTAATCTGAGAGCAACACGATTCCAGTGATGTGCTACTTACTGGGCTGCTTGCTGTAGTATTGATAAAGTCCATGTTTTATCAGCAGGAGATTATCACTAGATGACCAGTAAATCTGCCATATAGTCCTCCATATTATTCCAGCATAGCCCCGCCCCCATCACTGATTGGCAGCTTTCTGACGGTGCACAATGTTCACAGAAATCCGCCAATCAGTGGTGTGGGCGGGGTTATACAGAGCTCAACATTTAGAGAACTGCTAGACGTGCGACAGAGAAAACAGGGAGTTTATCAAAACTGCAGCAAGTAACCCAGTAAGTGATACATCGCTAGAATCAGGGTCTTTGCCCCTACATCATGCTGCTCATAGATGGGTTAACAAAAACCTGGTGCAGTATTCACTTTAAGTAGTAAAAGAAAACAACTATATAAAGGTGGTATTACCATAATCATAGCGATCCACAGAATAAAGTTGTAAACACCAAAAAAACAAATCCAGATAAAAAAAAAAGCTATGGAAAAATTAAAAATGAAAAAAAAAAAATGAAAAAAAAAAAAAAAATGAAAAGTATCTATAGCGGGATGGGGGTTGAAGGTTTCTTCATTGGTTCAGTTTGTCAATTCCGAGCTGCCTTCCATCATAGCTCAATGATCCTCCGTCCCTTTTCCAACATTAAGTTTGTGAAGCCTGAAGAACAGATGATACTCTGTGCCGTTCTGCGCAGCCAGAGACACATTCAGTCAAACAGCTCATTACATTTATTGTTATGAAATAATTGAGCAATGTATTTACACACTTATCTGTTTAGTAAGGTATATTCCACAGTACGTTCATCCAAACCTAAGAAAATTCCCAGCGGTGCATCTGCCAATCCACCTAATTAAACATTGAGATTTGTTATTATTTTCTACGTACGAAGGAAAGAAAATGTATCATTATGAATTAGTGGATTCATCAGAAGCAATGCAACAAATATTGTACAATAAAGTGTTAGAGAATAACAACAGCTGCAGGCTTATAACTTTGGAGGAACTGTGTCCAGCAGACATTAGATGATGCCGTGTTCATCCTTAGAGTTTATTCATTTGTGTGGTTCCTAGACTGTACTGTATGACTTCTCAGTGTTTTTTTTTGTCAGTCCTTCCTCGTATCCTCCATGACATGCGGATGAAGATAATGTTTCCTGTGTGTTCCAAGTGACACCATTGATTCTCCCATAATGCTGAAAGCCGAAATCTGCCACATGAAGCAAATGTGTAACATGGGCACTATGGTTTACAGAATGTTGTGTGTTGAATTGAAGTTCTTAATGCATCGTATTGAAATAAATCTAAATAAAAAAGTTTTGCTGCTAAATATTTAGCATTTCAGCTAGCATTCTAAGATCCCTGCTTACTATCAATAAAACAATATTTTCATCAAAAGCTGAAACTCTGACATCTGAAGGCCCCTGACATATTGTAGGAAACTCATCAGCAATTTATGTGTATGACAGCCTTCTGACTCCTCTAACGGTTACGGTCAGACGTAGATTCTCTCATCTGAGAGAATCGGGCCGATTATGCAAATGGAACTCTGATCAAACTCTGATCATAGTTTTATCCGAGAGTCATCATAATGTAATCCGATTCTCTCTGATGAGCAAACAGTAGCACAGGGGAGTAGAAGATAGAGGACAAAATTTCTCCATCTTCTTCATTTTGTGTGTCCACAGAAATCAGACTGCACTCAGATGTCCTCTGAGTGCAGTCTGATGATTTCCACGCATCCATAGACTTGAATGGGTGAGTGGAATCCGATTTCAAAGTGAAGAGGCATCATGCTGCAATTATTGTTCACAGACAGATTCTGTCAGTGAAAACAATCTGCACTGCCACATTGGATAACACTCGTCCCAGTGCTATCCAATAAAAAAATCGTACAGCACTTGTCCGATGTATACACTCTTGTGAGTGAGCCCAAAATATATCAGTGGAAAGAAGGATGAAGAAATCCAACACCAATAATGCTTATTGATTGCCTATTTAACATTTAATAATGTCCCCTGAGTCCCCATATGTAGGGTTGAGCGACCTTCACTTTTATAGGATCGGGTCGGGTTTCACGAAACCCGACTTTTGGAAAAGTCGGGTCGAGTGAAATCGGCCGATCCTATAAAAAAGTCGGGGTCGGGGTCGGCCGAAACTCGAAACCCAATGCAGTGCATTGGGTTTCCATGGTTCCCAGGGTCTGAAGGAGCGGAAACTCTCCTTCAGGCCCTGGGATCCATATTTAAGTGTAAAATATAGAATTAAAATAAAAAATATCCTTATACTTACCCTCTGACGCGCCCTGGTACTAACCGGGAACCTTCCTTCCTTAGAATCAGCCTTCCAGGACCTTCGGTGACGTCGCGGGTGACGTCGCGGCTTGTGATTGGCCGCGCGGCCGCCCATGTGACCGCTCGCGCGGCCAATCACAAGCCGCGACGTCACCCGCGACGTCACCGAAGGTCCTGGAAGGGCTGATTCTTAGGAAGGAAGGCTGTCGGAAGGAAGCAGGGCGCTTCCGAGGGTGAGTATATTCCTATTAGGTATATACTCACCCTCGGAAGCGCCCTGCTTCCTTCCGCAGGGCGCTTCCGAGGGTGAGTATATTCCTATTAGGTATATACTCACCCTCGGAAGCGCCCTGCTTCCTTCCGACAGCCTTCCTTCCTAAGAATCAGCCCTTCCAGGACCTTCGGTGACGTCGCGGGTGACGTCGCGGCTTGTGATTGGCCGTGCGAGCGGTCACATGGGCGGCCGCGTGGCCAATCACAAGCCGCGACGTCACGGCAAGGTCCTAGAAGCGCGGATTCGAAGGAGGAAGGCTGCCGGTTAGTACCAGGGCGCGTCAGAGGGTAAGTATTGCAATATTTTTTATTTTAATTCTATATTTTACACTTTAATCTGAATTCCGATACCAATTCCCGATATCTTAAACATATCGGGAATCGGGATCGGAATTCCGATTCCAGATTCAAAAGATCGCCGACTTCATGGCCGACCCCCCACTGGGGTCGGGTCGGGTTTCATGAAACCCGACCTTGCCAAAAGTCGGCGACTTTTGAACAATTTCGACCCGTTTCGCTCAACCCTACCCATATGTACAGCTCCCCTATACACCGTATGAGGAGCCTACAGATCCCTTGTACATAATATGGTGGGCCTACAGCTCCTACATACACAGTATAGTGGGCCCACAGCACCCCTATACATAGAATAATGGACCTACAGCTCCCTATACACTGTATGATCTGCCCACTGCTCCCTTTATACACAGTATAATGAGCCCGGCGGTAGTTCTCACACTGTATAATATCCCCTTGTATTAGGTATAATGGTCTCCAGAGTCGTCTCCACACTGTATGATAGGCCCCAAATGTTATAATGGCCTCCGCATTAGCTCCACAATAAATAATGGCCCCACACTTTATGGAGGCACCCCCACAGTAGTCCCTAACCCCACAATAACCACCACACTGTATGAGGTGTCCATGCTGTATTAGGGCCGCCACCGTAGCCCCAGACTGTATTAGGGCCCCCACACTATATTATGGTCCCACACAGTAGTCCCCACACGGATGGCAACCACAGTAGCTCCAAAATTTTATAATACCCCTCCACATTAGCTCCACATTTATAATGGCCCCCACACTTTATGGAAGCCCCACATTAGTCCCTACAATGTATGAGGGGGCCCCCACAGTATTCCCCACACTACATGAGGTCCCCCCACAGTAGCTCCCACGCTGTATGAGGTCGCCATACTGTATGAGGTCCGCTACACTGTGTGAAGTTCTTCCACACTGTATGAGCGCCCCTCACAGTAGCCTCCACACTGTATGAGGGCCCCCACAGTAGCCTCCACACTGTATGAGGGCCCCCCACAGTAGTCTCTGCAATTTATAATGGGCCGTCTATACTTTATGATACCCCTGCAAGTTTTAGTTAAAATAAAAAACATCACACACTCACTTAATCCAGGATCCAGACGAATCCTCCTGCAAAGCGCAGGCGCGCACAGCGGACATCAAGGTCTGATGTAATGGGCGAACGCCGGTGCTTCTGTCCCTGCATCACCTGACATTCTGTAGACGGCAAGCATAAAGCGCCCTGCGGTTTACAGAAAGGAGAGCGGGAGTTTAGAGAGATCACCTCTTCTCTATCACACAACTTTACTATTTCGATGTGCTGCACACGCCAATACAGTTAAGGGTAGCTGTAGCGCCAGATGGGCCCCTCTAAGCGCAATGCCCGGGGCAACCGCCCTCCTCTTATCCCCAGGAACTATTCTATTGGTGCAACATGTCGTTTCTGATTCAGCTTGGAAATGTGATGGTGGAGGCCGGTGTACACACAGGCTCAAAGGGCAGCTTTGCTGGTCAATTTCTAGATGTTCCACCAAAATCAGTGCATATGGTTTGATGTGGAACTGGCACAATACTAGATTGGTGGGAGATACAAAAATAATAGACAACCAGTCGTTTTTGCAAATGTCCAGCAGACATCCCCAAGAGAATTATGAGAAGTCTTAAGAAATTGGTTCAATAACTATCCCATCAGGCTCATGTCAGCAGAACATGTTCACAAGTACTGAAATTGTTTCACCTTTCACAAAGTATCAGATATGCAAGAGAAAAAGGAAGGGGATAAACAGAAGTGTGTGCGTATTGCAATTGGCCACTGGATATTATCGTAGACGACTAGATGGCCATTTATGAATTATGTCAGATGAATTGTGGTTCCATAATCTAACTGGGTGCCTAAATACAAAGAATAGATAGTCCCACACTGAAAATTCAAACAAGCCTAGTCATGATCCAAATAGTGGCACGACTATGGGCACATCCATTGTTAAGTCAATTTTGCTTAGGACAATGTGCCATGTAAATAGACAGGGTTGGCCCGTTTGGAACCAATGTTTTTCTTACTTATATGCACGTATTTTTGAATGTAAAATATTTTTGTAATTGGGTTTCATTAAAAATTTGCATCATTTGCCTTATATAGCTTCTGTGTTGCATTATCTATTGCTGGCTGCAGAATGGGTTATGTAAGAGACAGTCAGTGAGCTCATTCTGAGGATCCATTGATAGAGTTTCTAACTATTTTATCTGTCTTTTTTTGTTTTATGACCACAGACCACATCAAAGTTTAATGTACAGGGAAAATAAGAGCCTGAAAAAATCTTTTTTTAATTAAACCAAATTGCAAAAATGATTTTAAGGCCCAAATACATGGATCTAATTAGAAAAAAAATGTCCCCAGTGGTGGACAACCCCACTAATTATTTATAAGCATGGGTATTGTTTCTATCAGCAAGAAACAGAATTCAGTTTTTCATGGCCCCGACTTGTACCTCTGTAATACGGCAGCTCATGGACCTAGACACAATATGATTTCAATTCCAATTCCGTATAAATGAGTTAAAAGAAAACCATTTGTACGTCTTCATTACAGTAAAGTATAGGCTCCCGGATTTTGTGGGTGTTGTGATACAACTCAAGCTTTCTCCGTGCCTTTCTTTAATGTTTGTTCTGTTATAACCCTTACAAAAATAAATGTTTTATAAATATTTTATAACGTTACTATATTTGATTTTTGCTAAAAACAAACTTGCATCGATTGGTCGGGTTTCTATTTTTGTGCTAGCAGAAGCTAAATCTTGACAGCAGTGTTACCTTCTTCAGAATTCAATCATTGATGTGGGATTTTAAGCAGTTTCTTCATTCAAGCGCTGATTAACGGAATGTCTGAGATCAGATTTCCAATTCTTCTCTCCTGTGGACATTCCAACAGCTTGTTACAAGTAATCTATCGTGCCCCAAATGTCTCTTAATAGGTATCTTTGTTTCTCTGATAACATATCAACAGCCTTAATGGGACTTGTTATCCTGTGATGGTGGACGTGAAATGTTTTGATCCAAAAGGTGGAAAGGGAATGGAAACTCTGTGGAATAATCTATAATTAACATAGTAGCAGATTGTAAATGGAATGTATAATCTATAAGGGAATGGTTTTTGTTGGCTTTAAACCGTCTAGCCGTCCTGCCCTATTAGCAATAACGGTATACATTATAGGGTCACTTGGTGTAAATTGCCCATATAGCCAGCTATCTGCAGAGAAACCAATTATCTGCTTCCATGAGACATAAACATATGGTATAGTTCCTTATCGGTGATGTTGGATCATTTGTTGCCGGACGTCTTAACATTTGGGGCTTTGACTGTCATCTTCTAAACGACTTGGCTATCATCTTCCAATGCCATAAGTGATGGGAGAATTTTACCTTTTACCAAGTGAGGTAGGAGAACATCTGAATTACGATGTAGAACTCTGTTTATTTTACTTGTTAACAAGGAGACAACTAGTGAGATGCTCAACAGACTGTCCGACAATAATACATTTTGGATCAAGCTTATATAGACAATGCGAAATATAGACAATCAGATATGAGAAGCAGTTACAACAAATTCTTTCTAAAGACTATAAATAATATTCTACGCATATTGTTTTTTTAAAAGCTACTGTATGATTACTGTCTCTACACACCCCAGAATGTCATTTTTTTCTGACCACAAAGCTAACATCCGTCTACTTTTCAGTCAAGCTACAACCTTTTGGTAAATCATTATTTCTTAGGTTTCTATTAACGAACACACTGAATATATACGTAATGGATGACTATATGATATACTTACTGCAAAAAATTATTAGAACTAAGCAATTATAAAACATTGTTGATCGTTCTCTACTGTTATCTGTGATCTAGCCTATGCCTCCATTGATGGGGCGTAGACCTTACAGCAGCCAACGATGTCATCGGTTAGCATGATAAAATTATTTTAATTGACATGACGGGAACATGCAAACAATGTATTGGAAAAAAGAAAAAACAAATCACAATAAATTAATTGGACCTTAAAGGTTTATTCCCAAAATTGTTACTCCCTATCAAGAAGATAGTGGATAACTTACTGATTTGCTGGGCTGGTCTGAGGTCTGGGTTCAGTATCCCAGGAACTAATCAGAGCTGGGTTTTGAATTTGGCAGAGGGGCGTATGCTCAATCTCCATTCGTTGGCAGTGGGACTGTCAAAAATAGCAGAAAACAGCCCACCGGTTGATTGTACAACCTACTGCCAACAATCACTTTACCCCAAATGTAATATTTACCGGCTATAGAGGCAGGGCTATATTTCCCATTAGAAGTTTTTATGCCTTATGGATGGCTCCGTGAGAAAGGACACCTGATATTCAAGGCAGGAATACGTTATAGCTCAAGTAGTGGGTGCAGAGGTAGTGTACAGTCTACAAATGAGAGAGTGATATTCAATAACCTCTATTAGACCATGCCATGCGCTAGAGTTGTATCCGTGGAGTTACTAAGGTTGCATTATTGCCTCTAATATCTTGACCCTTGAGTAAGTAGTTATGACCTATGGATTAGCAAATGCAACACCAAAATTTAGATGGGATGTTTTTCAACTGTTTGGCATGTATTTCAGCATTTTTTTTTAAATTATGCCTCTGTGGGGTCACTATTTTATATAGGTCGCTTATACACTGCTTACTGATAGGAAACATGTACTCCCTGATGGCCTTTTGTCAACCCTATCCAGCCATGGAAGGATAGAAAGGCATCCACCCGGCTCTCTATTTTTTGTCTAACTGGAGAGGTACATACACATGAATAACCATGTCTTCTTTACGTGCACAATGAAGCTTTAATGATACACTTAAATCAGATTGTTTACTGCATCAATGGTAGTTCGGGCAAGTCAGAACATCCTCAAAAATCCTTCTTCGCCTTCTTCTCTATGTTTGTGTACCAGTGCTGCTTTGCGTTATTTAGTCCAGTAGCTCCAACAACATCAACAACCTTAAGGGTATGTGTCCACCGGCCGGAATACATCTGGAATAGCTGCGGGTTGAATGCTGTGTACAAGCGCAGCGTACAATCCGCAGCGTCCAGATGTTACAGCATAGTGGAGGGGATTTTATGAAATCCCATCTCCACTATGCGTGCGAACACGCACCCTGCGGCCCTGCGTTTACGGACATGCGGCGCGTCTTTTCAGAACGCAGCATTGCCTGTTTACCTTGCGGTGACGCTCCGTTGCCGCAAGGTAAATAGCAGGGCCCTATGAATGGGGTGCGGAGATTCCGGAAATGATACATCCGGAATCACCGCAAGTATAGAAGAGGGCGGTGCGAGTTTTCCGCTCTGTCCAAAGTGCCGTCATTATGCACACATACCCTAAAACAGCAACTAAAAATAGATCAGGCCAGCCAGCCAAAATATTACAATAACAAGTCTTAACCAGCATTGCAAAATTAAATAGATAGAAAAAAGATTAAAAAAAGCTATAAAACATAGTGCCACATATTTATCATATTTGTATGCCATGATATATTAATTTGAATGTTTTTTTTTAAAACTAAGTATATTATGGCATATAAATAAGATGAAAACATGGCATTTTGTTTCTTTTTTTATTATAATTTTTTGTGTATTTTATATAAGTGAAAATTATTATTATTTTTTTTAAACTTTAATGTGAAATGCAAATGGAAATATATTCTATTCTATTAAATTAGGAGGGCTGACCGGCACTCTATAAGTAAAATTACGTGAGGACCCCTTGACGTGGGTTGCGACCTTGCGTATTTTGGCCAAAATACCTGATATGAATATTGCATTTTTCTGCGCATTTTATATTGTGTTATTAGGTGCAGCCATTACCTTTTTCCAAAGTTTATAATTTAATTTTTGGTTGAATTTTTGTAATGTTCCTTTTATTTATTTGGCTATGCTTTTGATCAGCAAAGATTGACACTTTACTTTCAATTGCATCCACAATAAAGAGAGTAAAAAGAATTGGACCCAACACTGATCATTGTGGTACTCCATTTACAAAAACCCTCCTAATGTATGTCCTACCTTATGGAGAATAAACAGCACAGTTTTCTTCCACTGTATTAGTGCACTTTTCTTTTTGCAATTACAGTTAATGTTTTATGAATTAGTAGTATATAACATTTCCATTAACAGTGTGAAGGTAATAGCTGGAAATTAAAGTAAAAAAATAATATAGATAATAAATCGTCTCTCATATCAAGAAAACTTTTTTTTTTTGTTCAACGTCTCTTATTATGAAGTAAAAATGCAAATCAGATCTCTGCAGTGCAATAATGGATAATTAAGGTAATTGTTCTTTAGTCTTAAGTATGTACTTTTACCAGTGCCACTAATTCAACAGCTACAGAATTGCGAAAGTAAAAAGTAAATAAAAAACATTCGGTATGACCTCACTTCCAACCAAATGATTTCAATAATTTTACCAGCTTTATCAGAGCAAACGTCTCCCATCACAGTGATCCTTGTAATTCACTTGTCCTAATTATCTTATATGAGAATGGTGTTAAAGGGTTATTCCCAAACTAACGAGTTATCACCAATCCAAGGGAGAGGGGATAATTTTATGATTGAGATTGGGCCTCTGGAGCCCCATCCTGAATAGAGCAGAAGTGCACGTGCTTATCCTCCACTCTATTCATCACTGAAAGGATTGCCGGAGAACGCCGATTACTGCTCTTGACTATTTTCTGCAGTCCCATAGACAAGGTCAGGCATGCACACCTTGGATTCATTCAATGTAGGGCTGCAGCGTCCGGTCCACGAAGTTCCAGATTTCTTATCTCAAGACATAAGAAGACAAAAGTTCATTTAGTTCAACCTCCCCAAGGAGAAACGATACTTCTTGGATCCCGGTCAGGCGCCTCTCAATCAGCCAAACCAGATCTCCACTTTGCAATGGCGATTCACCCGCCGCTATTAACCTGTTAAATGACGCTGCCAAATGCTGACAGCGGCATTTAACTACCGCTTCCGGCCGCGCGGACGGAAATGAGCGCATCGCTAACCCCTGTCACATGATCGGGGGTCGGCAATGCATCAGGATGGTAACCATAGAGGTCCTAGAGACCTCTATGGTTACTGATGCCGGCCGGCTGTGACCACCACCCTGTGGTCGGCGCTCATAGCAAGCCTGCATTTCAGCTACATAGCAGTGATCTGATGATTGCTGCTATGTAGCAGAGCCGATCGAGTGGTGCCAGCTTCTAGCCTCCCATGGAGGCTATTGAAGCGTGGCAAAAGTAAAAAAAAAAATGTTTTTAAAAACATGAAAAAAATATATATAAAAGTTTAAATCACCCTCCTTTCGCCCCATCCAAAATAAAACAATAAAAAAAATCAAACCTACACATATTTGGTATCGCCGCGTTCAGAATCGCCCGATCTATCAATAAAAAAAACCATTATCCTGATCGCTAAACGGCGTAGTGAGAAAATTTTTTGCGACATTTCATTAAAATGCAATAACAGGCGATCAACAGAACATATGTGCACAAAAGTGGTATCATTAAAAATGTCAGCTCGGCATGCAAAAAATAAGCCCTCACCCAACCCCAGATCATGAAAAATGGAGACGCTACGGGTATCGGATATTGGCACATTTTTCTTTTAGCAAAGTTTTGAATTTTGTTTCACCACTTAGATAAAAAATAACCTAGACATGTTTGGTGTCCATGAACTCGTAATGACCTGGAGAATCATAATATCAGGTCAGTTTTAGCATTTAGTGAAGCTTGCAAAAAAAGCCAAACAAAAAACAAGTGTGGGATTGCACTTTTTTTTGCAATTTCACCGCACTTGGAATTTTTTCCCCGTTTTCTAGTACAAGACATGGGAAAACCGATGGTGTCTTTCAAAAGTACAACTCGTCCCGCAAAAAATAAGCCCTCAAATGACCATATTGACAGAAAAATAAAAAAGTTATGGCTCTGGGAAGGAGGGGAGCGAAAAAGGAAAACTCAAAAACGAAAAAGGGCCGCAACGGGAAGGGGTTAAAGGGTCGACATTGACTGTTAGGATTACTGCTTCCAATAGGTGGCACTAGAGTTCAAATCCTCTTCCTCTCTGAAGAGACAATTTACATATTTCCCAGAAGAGCATTGCCGCTTTAAGTCTCCTCACCTCGACATGCTTAACATGTCTCTCTCCACAAGGAGAAACGATACTTCTTGGAAATACTGAAGTAAAATATTAAACATGTGAACTGATCTGGCTTGTTTGACATCCATTTCTGATTCTTTACTGAGTTAACCCTCCATTTGCCTGAAATTTTTGTATCTGACTTCATCTTTATGGTTCTGACCTTGGCTATCTCCTGACTTCATCTTTGACTTCTAATTTTGTCTGTTTTCTGGCCTCACTGTTTTTGACCCAGCTAGTCGATTATCCTCTGCCAGCTCACCCCACCATCCAGCAGTTACTCCATCTACGCAACCCAGGGGACCCTGTTGTAAGTCCAGATCCCTGCACAGGGTGAAGGTCAGGGAACCTCATGGACTTACTAAGTGGATTGGCTTATGCAAAGTCTATTAGAGCCCTGTTAAGAGCTTCCAGGTTTCCACATACAGTTTACAAATACATATAGAGTCTGAATCACTTTGTTGCGGCTAACGTACATGTGTATTTCCTAAAACAACAGTAAAATAGAGTATAAAATATACCAAGTGGTCTGTGTGAAAATTGAAAGATTTCTACTTTTTATTTATAATACAGATTATAATAATAATAATAATAATAATCTTTATTTTTATATAGCGCTAACATATTCCGCAGCACTTTACAGTTTGCACACATTATCATCACTGTCCCTGTTGGGGCTCACAATCTAGGTTCCCTATCAGTATGTCTTTGGAATGTGGGAGGAAACCGGAGAACCCAGAGGAAACCCACGCAAACACGGAGAGAACATACAAACTCTTCTCAGATGTTGCCCTTGTTGGGATTTGAACCCAGGGCCCCAGCGCTGCAAGGCTGCTGTGCTAACCACTGCGCCACCGTGCTGCCCGTAATATATATACATAAAACAATTATTAAAAAAAAATATATTTCACACATAAATCTCATGTCATCAGCCTTCGACACAGTGGACCATTCCGTCTTACTACAGAGCCTCTCATCTCTTGGCATCACAGACGTGGCCCTATCTTGGATCTCACATCTAACAGACCAGACATTCAGCGTCTGTCGCTCACACACCACCTCCTCACCTCGTCCCCTTTCTGTTGAGGTCCCCCGAGGTTCAGTCCTACATCCCCTACTCTTCTCCACATACTACTTATAGAGTCCCATGGCTTTCAGTATCATCTCTATGCTGATGACACACAGATCTACATCTCTGGACCCAATATCACCTCCTTACTAACCAGAATCCCACAATGTCTGTTTCATCTTTCTTCTGTGCTAGATTTCTAAAACTTAACATTGCTAAAACAGAATTCATCATCTTTCCCCCATCTCACTCAACCCTCCCCAACAGATCTATCCATCAAAGTTAATGGCTGCCCACTCTACCCAGTCTCGCAAGCTCGCAGTATTGGTGTAATCCTTGAATCTTATCTTTCCTTCAAACCACATATCCAAGCACTTTCTGCTTCCAGCTGACCCCAACTCAAAAAAATCTCCCAGATCCGTACATTCCTCAACCAAGACTCTGCAAAAACACTAGTCCATGCCCTCATCATCTCCCGCTCGACTACTGCAACCTCCTGCTTTGTGGCCTCCCTTCTAATAATCTCGCACCTCTTCAATATATCCTAAACTCCACTGCCCCACTAATCCACCTGTCCCCCCGCTATTCCCCCTCTATTCCCCCCTCTGTCAATCCCTTCACTGGCTCTCCATTGCCCAGAGACTCCAGTTCAAAACCCTAAACTTGGCATACAAAGCCATCCACAACCTGTCTCCTCCATACATCTGTGACTTCGTCTCCCGGTACTTTCCTGCACGCAACCTCCGATCCTCACAAGATCTTCTTCTATATTCCCCTCTTATCTCCTCTTCCCACAATCGCATACAAGATTTCTCCCGTGCTTCCCTCATACTCTGGAACCCTCTACCACAACACATCAGACTCTCGCCTACCATCGAAACCTTCAAAAAGAACCTGAAGACCCACCTCTTCTGACAAGCCTACAACATACCATAATCCGCAATCCACCATACTGCTACATGACCAGGTCTACCCTCATCTACTGTATTCTCACCCATCCCTTGTAGATTGTGAGCCCTCGCAGGCAGGGTCTTCTCTCCTCCTGTACCAGTCTCATTTTGACTTATTTGTTTCAAGATTATAGTATTTGTTTTTGTTATGTATATCCCTTTTCACACGTAATACACCATGGAATAAATGGTGCTATAATAATAAATAATAATAATAAACCTGATTTAAACTGTAGATTATTTTCTGATGACACATTCCCTTTAGTGATAGATTCAACAAATAGTAGGTAGATACAACCCACAATATTATGAATGATATTGATGACTTTATAGAAGCTGTGGCATTAATAAAGAGAGAGATGCACAGGGCAGATGGAGTTTCCAAACATGGTACATCTAGTGCCTTAGCTTTAATGTTTTTTCACAGGTGAAATAATTTGTGAATATTTATTTGATAAGAATGGGCATATATAACAGACTTGCAGAAAATGTTATCAGCACTGAGGAAGCTACCGGACTGGCGATACATAAGGAGATTAATCACATCCCCCTATGTCTGATGTGTCCCGATCCTTTGGATATGGTAGCATCTGTGCACTTTAATGCTGTATTCCATGATGTTGAATTATTAGGCAAGAATACCATTTCACGTTCTGATCTAGGCATGGCTCACATCACATTTGCCCCTACGTTCAATGACTTCATCAGGGCTTATGTCTGAACCCCCACAAAACAAGGTTCACGCTGACGGGGCCATTGACTATAATAATGCTGTCACCTACCTTGCTGTATATTTAAAGTGAAATTTAGTAAAGGTGGATATTTGGCATGGTATTTTTTACTGTTATCCAGTTTTTCCGCTGACCTGCACATGATGGTGTGGAGCTATTTTCCTGGTGGATTTCCAGATACTATCAATAGGATATACAGCTGTTAATGTACTCAACAGACTCACTTTTGTGCAAAGAGTATAAAAAAAGGATCATAAATAGGCAATATCGTTGATATATTTCCACATGTCCTACTTTGCCACCTGCTGTACACAAATAGTACTGCAAGATTTTTTTTTAATTTTTTGACACGTTTTACAACTTCACATGCAATAATTTGTAGTAATTTACTATTGCAATTATACAACAGATATAAAAATAATTTTCTTAAATAACAGTTATTTATTCACAATATTTATAATATAACCAGCATGATGTAACTGATAGTCTGTTTAACTATTGGCTAAAGGCCCTGTTAATGCAAAAGTTTTATACCCTTTTTAAGTACATATAATTATATGTTTTGAGCATGCGCCATTAAATTAACCTTGCATGGAAACTGCTAATTCCTTTCTGGTTGACCAAACCTGGAGTCTAATACGGCACCTTCTTATCCTGCAAGATGATACAAGAATCATTGAAGCCGTGCAATGTTAATTATGTATGATCACTCTTGTAATGCTTCCTATATACCAACATTATGTACCAGAACTGTATGCTGCCTAATAAATTATTTTGAGAAAAGTTCATTAAAAGGACATCTGTGCACCTCGTCTGCGGTAATTGGACAGTGTGGAGGTTTTTTTCTTTTAATTACGATCACCTTTCCTAGCAGTAAATTCAGGACAATAATGGTTAATGATATCAGCTCATTTAGAACATCATTACTGTATCATGCAGACAGCTATGTTATTCCTGCTGATTTCCAGAGCAACTGCTGTGAACTAAATAGAACACAATGCAAGTGATCATTTGCAAAACATCACCTCAGCCTATATGTATCCCTTCTCAAGCTTTGCCAAGAATTGTTCACATCGAAAATTCATGTTGGAAATAAATGATTTCCAATTTCATGGCAAATGTCAATTGGGACATCTGCACACTTATTGTTCTACACTGGGGCAGAGCATTGCTTTACATTAAGGACTCATGCAGACATCCATCGTTCTCAGGCTACAGTGAATGGACTGGCCATGGCTCTCCCGACTGTGACATGTATTTCTATGAGGCTGTCACGCTCGGATTTGGAGAGCCAGTGCTTGGACTGATTTGCTCGGATGACTCCATGAGCCCTAATGGCTACTGGTCAGGAAATTTTCATTATTGCGTCATCTTCTTCTTCTTCTTCTTCTTCTTCTTCTCCTTTTCCCTTATTCTCCTTTTCCCTTCTTCTTCCTCTTTCTTTCTCCTTCTCCCTTGTTCTTCCTTCATCATCCTTTGTCTTCCTTCTTCTTCCTTCATCCTTCTTCCTCCTTCTTCATCCTCCCTCATCGTCCTTATTCTTCCTTCTTCTTCATTCATCCTCCATCATCCTCATTCTTCCTCCATCTTCTTTCTTCATTCGTCTTCATTATTCCTTATACTTCCTTCTTATTGCATCTTCCTTCTTCAATCTTCTTCCTACTTCCTCTTTCTTCCTCCTTCTTCCCTCTTGATCCTTCTTGATCCTCCTTCATCCTGTCACAAGAATGTCATGTCCCCCTGGAAGACCTGAAGTAAGATGGTCACGTCAGGTAATGAATTGCAGGTCTTCTTTAGACCTTCCTCCTTCTTCATTCTTCCTATTTCATCCTCCATCATCATCATTCATCCTCATTTTTCTTCATTCCTCTGTCTTCCTATCATTATCCTTCTTCCTCCTTCTTCATCCTCCCTCATCATCCTTATTCCTCCTTCTTCTTCATTCATCCTCCATCATCCTCATTCTTCGTCCGTCTTCTTTCTTCATTTGTCTTCATTATTTCTCATACTTCCTTCTTATTACATCTTCCTTCTTCAATCTTCTGCCTACTTCCTCTTTCTTCCTCCTTCTTCCCTCTTGATCCTTCTTGATCCTCCTTCATCCTGTCTCAAGTATGTCATGTCCCCCTGGAAGACCTGAAGTAAGATGGTCACATCAGGTAATGAATTGCAGGTCTTCTTTAGACCTTCCTCCTTCTTCATTCTTCCTCTTTCATCCTCCATCATCATCATCATCATCATCATTCATCCTCATTTTTCTTCATTCCTCTGTCTTCCTATCTTCATTTTTCTTCCTCCTTCTCCCTTCTTCCTTCTTCATCCTTCTTCCTCTTTCTTCCTCCTTCATCCTTTTAACCCCTTTACCCCCAAGGGTGGTTTGCACGTTAATGACCGGGCCAATTTTTACAATTCTGACCACTGTCCCTTTATGAGGTTATAACTCTGGAACGCTTCAAAGGATCCTAGTGATTCTGACATTGTTTTCTCGTGACATATTTTACTTCATGATAGTGGTAAAATTTCTTTGATATTACCTGCGTTTATTTGTGAAAAAAATGGAAATTTGGCGAAAATTTTGAAAATTTCGCATGTTTCCAACTTTTAATTTTTATGCAATTAAATCACAGAGATATGTCACACAAAATACTTAATAAGTAACATTTCCCACATGTCTACTTTACATCAGCACAATTTTGGAACCAAAATTTTTTTTTTAGGGAGTTATAAGTGTTAAAAGTTGACCAGCAATTTCTCATTTTTACAACACCATTTTGTTTGAGGGACCACATCTCATTTGAAGTCATTTTGAAGGGTCTATATGATAGAAAATACCCAAGTGTGACACCATTCTAAAAACTGCACCCCTCAAGGTGCTCAAAACCACATTCAAGAAGTTTATTAACCCTTCAGGTGTTTCACAGGAATTTTTGGAATGTTTAAATAAAAATGAACATTTAACTTTTTTTCACAAAAAATTTACTTCAGCTCCAATTTGTTTTATTTTACCAAGGGTAACAGGAGAAAATGGACCCCAAAAGTTGTTGTACAATTTGTCCTGAGTACACCGATACCCCATATGTGGGGGTAAACCACTGTTTGGGCGCATGACAGAGCTCGGAAGCGAAGGAGCGCCATTTGACTTTTCAATGCAAAATTGACTGGAATTGAGATGGGACGCCATGTTACGTTTGGAGAGCCACTGATGTGCCTAAACATTGGAGATCCCCCACAAGTGACACCATTTTGGAAAGTAGACCCCCTAGGGAACTTATCTAGAGGTGTGGTGAGCACTTTGACCCACCAAGGGCTTCACAGAAGTTTATAATGCAGAGCCGTAAAAATAAAACAAAAATTTTTTCCCACAAAAATTATTTTTTAGCTCCCAGTTTTGTATTTTCCCGAGGGTAACAGGAGAAATTGGACCCCAAAAGTTGTTGTCCAATTTGTCCTGAGTACGATGATACCCCATATGTGGGGGGAACCACCGTTTGGGTGCATGGGAGGGCTCGGAAGGGAAGGAGGGCCATTTGGAATGCAGACTTAGATGGATTGGTCTGCAGGCGTCACATTGCGTTTGCAGAGCCCCTAATGCACCTAAACAGTAGAAACCCCCACAAGTGACCCCATATTGGAAACTAGACCCCCCAAGGAACTTATCTAGATGTGTTGTAAGAACTTTGAACCTTCAAGTGTTTCACTACAGTTTATAATGCAGAGCCATGAAAATAAAAAATCTTTTTTTCCCACAAAAATTATATTTTAGCCCCCAGTTTTGTATTTTCCCAAGGGTAACAGGAGAAATAGGACCCCAAAAGTTGTTGTCCAATTTGTTCTGAGTACACTGATAACCATATTTGGGGGGGGAACCACCGTTTGGGCGCATGGGAGAGCTCGGAAGGGAAGGAGCGCCATTTGGAAAGCAGACTTAGATGGAATGGTCTGCAGGCGTCACATTGCGTTTGCAGAGCCCCTAATATACCTAAACAGTAGAAACCCCCCACAAGTGACCCCATATTGGAAACTAGACCCCCAAGGAACTTATCTAGATGTGATGTGAGAACTTTGAACCCCCAAATGTTTCACTACAGTTTATAATGCAGAGCCGTGAAAATAAAAAATCTTTTTTTTTCCACAAAAATTATATTTTAGCCCCCAGTTTTGTATTTTCCCATGGGTAACAGGAGAAATTGGACCCCAAAAGCTGTTGTCCAATGTGTCCTGAGTATGCTGATACCCCATATTTTGGGGTAAACCCCTGTTTGGGCATACGGGAGAGCTCGGAAGGGAAGGAACATTGTTTTACTTTTTCAACGCAGAATTAGCTGGAATTGAGATCGGACGCCATGTTGCGTTTGGAGAGCCCCTGATGTGCCTAAACAGTGCAATCCCCCCAATTATAACTGAAACCCTAATCCAAACACACCCCTAACCCTAATCTCAACGGTAACCCTAAACACACCCCTAACCCTAACACACCCCTAACCCTAATCCCAACCCTATTCCCAACCATAAATGTAATTCAAACCCTAACCCTAACTTTAGCCCCAACCCTAACCCTAACTTTAGCCCCAACCCTAACTTTAGCCCCAACCCTAACTGTAGCCTTAACCCTAGCCCCAACCCTAACCCTAACCCTAACCCTAGCCCTAGCCCTAACCCTAACCTTAACCCTAACCCTAGCCCTAACCCTAACCCTAGCCCTAACCCTAGCCCTAACCCTAACCATAGCCCTAACTCTAGCCCTAACCCTAACACTAATAGGAAAATGGAAATAAATACATTTTTTAAAATTTTTTAATTTTTCCCTAACTAAGGAGGTAATGAAGGGGGGTTTGATTTACTTTTATAGCGGGTTTTTTAGCGGATTTTTATGATTGGCAGCCGTCACACACTGAAAGACGCTTTTTATTGCAAATATTTTTTACGTTACCACATTTTGAGAGCTATAATTTTTCCATATTTTGGTCCACAGAGTCATGTGAGGTCTTGTTTTTTGCGGGACGAGTTGACGTTTTTATTGGTAACATTTTCGGGCATGTGACAATTTTTGATCGCTTTTTATTCCGATTTTTGTGAGGCAGAATGACCAAAAACCAGCTATTCATGAATTTCTTTTGGGGGAGGCGTTTATACCGTTCCGCGTTTGGTAAAATGGATAAAGCAGTTTTATTCTTTGGGTCAGTACGATTACAGCGATACCTCATTTATATCATTTTTTTATGTTTTGGCGCTTTTATACGATAAAAAATATTTTATAGAAAAAATAATTATTTTTTCATCGCTTTATTCTGAGGACTATAACTTTTTTATTTTTTAGCTGATGATGCTGTTTGGCAGCTCGTTTTTTGCGGGACAAGATGATGTTTTCAGCGGTACCATAGTTATTTATGTCCGTCTTTTTGATCGCGTGTTATTCCACTTTTTGTATGGCGGAATGATAATAAAGCGTTGTTTTTTTTGTTTTTTTTTACCGCGTTCACTGAAAGGGTTAACTAGTGGGACAGTTTTATAGGTAGGGTCGTTACGGACGTGGCGATACTAAATATGTGTACTTTTATTGTTTTTTTTTATTTAGATAAAGAAATGTATTTATAGGAACAATATTTTTTTGGGGGGAGGGGGAATTTTGGGGGGAATTTTGGGGGGAATTTTTTTTATACATGTGAATTTTTTTTTTACACTATAACATTGCCCCAGGGGGGGTCTCATGTTATAGTGTAAGATCGCTGATCTGACACTTTGCTGTGTACTGTGTCAGATCAGCGATGTGACATGCACAGCTCCAGGCTTCACAGTGCAGCGCTGTGAAGCCACCTCCCTCCCTGCAGGACCTGGATGCCGTGGCCATTTTATATCTGGGGCCTACAGCGAGGAAGGAGGTAAGAGACCTTCGGGTGGCTCCGGGGGGCTCAGGGAAGCACGCAGGGAGCCCCCTCCCTGCGCGATGCTTCCCTGTACCGCCGGCACACTGCGATCATGTTTGATTGTGGTGTGCCGGGGGTTAATGTGCCGCCAGCGGTCCGTGACCTCCTGGCAAATAGTGCCATAGTCCCTCCGTGAGCGCGGCCGATTGCTATGACGTACTATCCCGTCGGTGGTCATATGGGCCCACCCCACCTCGGCGGGATAGTACGTCATATGTCAGAAAGGGGTTAAATCCTCCTTCTTTCAACCTGTCACAAAGGTGTCACGTCCCCCTGGAAGCCCTGGAGAGAGACGGTCACGTTGGGTAATGAATTGCAGGTCTTCTTTAGAGATGGAGGGATTTGTGTCCCATACTAAATGGATTTTGTTTCCTCTGTTGCTGAAGAGGTTAATGACCCTTTCTATGCTGGTCAGTAACATGCAGCTTCATTTCAGCTGCTTCTGATCTGGACATTACCTCTTCCTATAAAAACTGGTCAGACCTTCTTGTCCCTGCCGGTAAAAGATTTGCCTTCCCATGCTGTGTGCTAAAGCTAAGTGGTTGAAGTAGAGTTGTTGTAGTAGTGTTCTGTGGTTTGCTGTAGTACATGTGTGTTTATCTTCTTGTCCCTGGTCCAATTTAGTCTATTCCTCCCAGTCCCTATCCTCCTCACTATTGTTTGTTAGTGTTTTTGTATGATAGAGGGTTTCTGTTATCCCTGTTTTGTCTTTGTCACTTGGTTACCTTACATTTCTGTCCCAGGCCTCATGGGATGGGGATGGGACCGATCATGGTTTCACAGGAGCATAGTAAGGTCAGAGACTTGGGCCATTCTACCTTCATTAGTACCCCCGGGACAGGGATAGTTAGGTTCCAGTTCCAGGGAGAGTTTGAGGCCCTCCTTCCTTACCAAAGGCCATGACAGTGTGACACAGCCTCCTTCCTCATTCTTCCTTCTTCATCCTCCTTTTTCCTCTTCTCACAAACTTTTTCATTTTCTGTCAGCAAAGCCATATGATTGCTTTTTTTTTACTAGTTAACTTCTAGTGCTGAATGCCATCATTCACTTTATTGTATGATGCACTGACAAACAGGAAAAAAAAAATCAAATTAATCGGTGAAAAAACACTTCCACCATTGTTTTTTGTTGGGGGTGATGTTTGCAGTGTTCAAAGTGCAGTAAAAATTACCTACCACCATGATATGGCAGGTAAGGGCTCATGGACATGACCGTGTTTTCAGTCAAAGCAAAACATTGGATCACATCGGGACCTATGTTATTCTATGGGGCTGTGCACATTTCCAATTTTTTTCCACGGACCTTGCCGGTCCAAGGAAAAAAATTGCAACCTGCCAAAGTTTAATCCAATATTGTGATCGCTCTTGGTCATGCAAGTCAATGAGTCCCTGGAAATTATCGGACTGCACTTGGATGACATCTGAGTGCAGTCTGATTTCCATGGATACAATGATACCAAATGTATATCATTTATACTTTACGGGCAATAATATTTGGTTTGAGCCATTTTCTGTGACCCATACCATTTTTTATTTTACAGTCATGGAACTAAATGAGTGCTTGTTTTGTACTATTTTGGGGAGCCTATGATGTTTTTGAAAGCCTTTTATGGTATTGATAAAAAATGTTGTTTATAATTTTTGGATTTATGGCAATTGTCTGCTGAATAAAACAATTTTATATTTTGATAGAGGAAACTTTTACAGATGCGGCTATGTATCTATTTTTTTATTTATTTTCAGATTTGGAAGGGGAATGATTTAAACTTTATTTTTCTCAGTTTTTGCAGTATTTTTGAGATTTTTTTTATAATTACACTTTTTATATTCCTCCCTATGAGACCTGATCCTTGTTTATTTAAGTATTTATTTATTCACAGACTTGGAAGATGTGGTGATTTAAACTTTTATTTTTTTCTAATTTTTTCTTTAGTATTTATGAGATGTATTATAATTACATATGTTATATTCCTCACTATGGGACTTCATCCTTTTTATTAATTTATTTCTTTCAAGATTTGGAAGAAGTAGTGATTTAAATTTTTTTTCTCTTTTTTTAGTATTTTTGAGACGTGTTTTTTTTCTGCAATTACATTTGTTTTAATCAGCCCTATAGCATCTGTAGTCATAATGAAATAAAGCCTGAAATTTTATTCATTTACACTTGGTGCTGAAATACTTTAAGCTTCTGACAAATGGCAAATTCAGGTAACATTTATGTAATGTGTTTGGCCACTTTAATTCCATTCCCATTCTCTGCAGATGCCAGGTGGAAGGGTACGTGTTGAGCTCCTGTAGTTGGTGCAGATGTTTTTCTAGCCGCCTGCAGTTTGCAGAAGACAAATCTCATGGACTGGAAGAGACTTGAAACGGAAACTACAAAAAATGCACAAATTACAATTTTTCCTCTGTAAAACATACTAGATTGTAAAGTTTTTAAAATGTCCACGAAAGTATTTATATTCACTTTTCTGAATTTTTCCTGAAGAGTAAAAAAAAACTTCTATTTTCTTTGAAGAACTTTTGTTAAGTATGAAAAGTCCTGAAACTCTGCAGGATATTCTTCTGCTACGACTTCTCTCACACTTACGTATGACTCGGATGAGTGCAATCCGAGAAAAAAAAAAAGGATTGCACTCCGACCAATGTTATTCAATGAGACAGTGCAGATCTGTTATTTTTTCTCGCATCTATTGAGCAGGAGAAAAAGTAATCGCAGCATGTTGTGATTTCACTCCGAAACGGGATGGATGAAAGAAAAATTACGGATGCCATATGGACCAGACCATATGGATCAGAGAGGCTCATTTACAGTACGGTAAATGGTCCTGTAAAAGATTAATAGCTGCTTAGTAAAAAAACAGATTGTATGCGGACAGGTAAGAAAAAAAGTCATAACACTTTCTTGGATGAAAATCGGACCAACTTTTTTTTTATATGCTTGTGTGACCCCAGCCTAACCACACAACGCACTGCAGAGGAGACAGGTGCTGACCGATCACTGCCATCACCTGTACTCCAAATGCAGCTGAAGGTAGGCAAATAGACTGGGTAACAGCTGGGTTTTTGAAGCCACTTATATTTACCGCATTTTTCAAACCATAAGACTCACCAGACCATAAGACGCACCCCAAATTTTCAGAAGGAATATCAGGAAAAAAATTAATGCCATCTTACTGTCCGAATTCAGCTTACCAGGGCAGAGGATCGTCAGTGCTGGTGGAGCGGGGTCACAGGGGGTGTTTGTTGCCGAGATCTCAATCTGCGCATGCGCCACCTACATTTTCCCAGAGGCCACTGTATTGCAGCAATGGAAGTGCTGGGGGCTCTGGGCTTTCACAAGATGATGGTGGAGCCCCCACACCACTGAGCACTGCTGCACCAGTCTGGGATGGGAGTGGGATCATCACCTTGCAGTGTCGGACCACTGAAAACTCCCTCCTCCCAGCCCAGGGCCGGCAGAATCGTCCAACTCCTGCTGCCGCCACACTCCTGGTAAGTACATTCTAACTATAAGACGCACCCCCATTTTCCCCCAAAAAATTTTTGGGAAAAAAGTGCGCCTTATAGTCCGAAAAATACGGTATTTCTCTTTGTTACAGGAATAAAGACACATCCCATAATAAAGTGATTTGTGAAGTTTCATAACTTTCCAAACTGGACATAATTCTGAAAAAAAATAATGAAAGTTTTGTTAGTCTCTGACAAGACCATGATGATCCGCAGTTATTCCATACTAGGTGTGAACCTTTAGCAGCATCTAATTTGACTTTCCTTGTTCATGCAATGAATGGCAGTGATACAGGATCGGTTGTTATGTGGTCGTTCTCTGTAGATCCATTTTATGCCGGTCGCAATCTGTGGTTCACTTTTACACAAGAAGCAACCAACATTATATATGGGTCATGGTAGATAGAGGATCCTTGCCTTTTGGGCAAGATTGCACGTTCATAGAGCATGTTGGACTTGTTTCCTATAGGGATCCATTGACTGTGATTTTACATTATTATTTATTATTATAGTGCCATTTATTTTACATCCACTAACTTGTGGGCTAGCATTGGTTTATCGTCTCATAACTACCCAATTAGACCTGCTTATTTAGTTTTTTTATAAACCTACAGACATCTAAGTGTTTACACCTTTTTTTGCACATGCTTATACAACCAAGCAAGCAGATTACGATGTCTTGTTTGTCTAATATTTTATGACTTTTGTATAAATGGACATCTCTTTGGGTCATGCTGTGAGCAATCGGGGAAGAAAACATTAAGTTGTATCATCATTCTTGTCTTTAAAGAATATACATACATGTTAAATATGAAAAGCACTTTATCTCCAGATTGTTCGGAAATTAAATTGTAGCAGCGGGGGGCGCGTAAGTGTGATTGTCCATAAATAAAGCTGGCAATGGCTGAGCAGGATTCCTGCTGGCTCCTATACCCCGTGTACTGCAGGAATGTAATAGATGATGGTGTAACTATTATATTTATGTGCTCACTTCTCTCAGTGTAATTATTTGTCTTCTTAGATGTAGAAGTAATTTCCATAAGTAGTTTAGGCTTGTTGGGAGCTACTCTACACACTACGGGCTGATAAATTGGTGTAATTGTATTTAGTCTGATTGTAATGCAGGTTAGGAAAGCATTTTATGGTGTTATAAAGTAAACTATCTGTTATGAACCCGCACCCTACTGATCCCTCTACAGACTAGACAATCCTCGACAACTGCACCATGGCACTCGGGAAGACCAGGGACGAAGTGCCAGAATTGGTACATCTAATGTGATGTGCCAATTCTGGGGTGCCTTCAGGCTTGTATTTTAGGGACCAATAATAATCAGTGACCTTCCCAGCCTGATAATATAAGCCCCTGCCTGTCTGCTTTACCTTGCCTGGCTCTTATACCCCGTGTACTGCAGTAATGTAAAAGATGACAGTGTAACTATTATATTTATGTGTTCACTTCTATCAGTGTAATTATTTGTCTTCTTAGGCTTCTTTCACACTTCAGTTGTGTGGCATCAGTCAGCTCCGACAGAGTGACGGATCGACGGATCCGTCACAATTGTTGAGAAAACGGTTCTAACGGGTCCGTTTTTTTGACGGATCAGTTACTTGGGGGTTGTCTGGGAAAAGTATCTACTTTTTGGAGCATGCGCATTTGAAAAAGCGGATTGGGGCGACGGATCCGCCGAAATGACGGTCGCGACGGATCTGTCGCCCATAGGCGGCCAATCTATGGAATGGCGGATGCAACGGATCCGTCGCAAACCGCCATTTCGGCGCAGACAAAAAACGTTACAATGTCCGTCAATGTCTAGATGACGTCCGCCAAATTTTAATAATAATAATAATAATTTTTATTTATATAGCGCCAACATATTCCGCAGCGCTTTACAAATTATAGAGGGGACTTGTACAGACAATAGACATTACAGCATAACAGAAATCACAGTTCAAAATAGATACCAAGAGGAATGAGGGCCCTGCTCGCAAGCTTACAAACTATGAGGAAAAGGGGAGACACGAGAGGTGGATGGTAACAATTGCTTTAGTTATTCGGACCAGCCATAGTGTAAGGCTCGGGTGTTCATGTAAAGCTGCATGAACCAGTTAACTGCCTAAGTATGTAGCAGTACAGACACAGAGGGCTATTAACTGCATAAAGTGAATGAGAACATGATGCGAGGAACCTGATTGTTTTTTTTTTTTTTTTTTTTATAAATAGGCCACACAGGGATCGTTAGGTTAATGCATTGAGGCGGTAGGCCAGTCTGAACAAATGAGTTTTAGGGTACGCTAAAAACTGTGGGGATTGGGGATTAATCGTATTAACCTAGGTAGTGCATTCCAAAGAATCGGCGCAGCACGTGAAAAGTCTTGGAGACGAGAGTGGGAGGTTCTGATTAATGAGGATGCTAACCTGAGGTCAAATTTTGACGGATCCATCGCAAGGCGGATGGAACGGACGACCATCCGCCACAATCCGTCGCTAATGCATGTCTATGGGAAAATAGCGTATCCGCAAAAAAAAAAAAGGCGGATCCGCTTTTTGAGGAAAATGGCGGTTTCAGACTGACGCCAAAAGACTGAAGTGTGAAAGAGGACTTAGATGTAGAAGTAATTTCCATAAGTAGTTTAGGCTTGTTGGGAGCTACTCTACACACTACGGGCTGATAAACTGGTGTAATTGTATTTAGTCTGCAGGTTAGGAAAACATTTTATGGTATTATAAAGTAAACTATCTGTTATGAAACCGCATCCTACTGATCCCTCTACATACTAGACAATCCTCCACAACTAAAAACACCGAGTGAGAAAACTTAAAGCACGTTCATAAAGAGGAGAGAGGGAAAATAAAGGAGAACCAAAAATAAATGAAACAAGATTACCCTCCCAGAAACTTAACTGTGGTCAAAGGAAAAGATGCTGGTAACGTAGGTGTTCAAGAAACCATATATTGACTCACTGGCTATTTCTATTTGTGTATCTTCATGAGCTTGATTGTGATATTATCTTGTCTCAGAAGGACATAAGAAAAGTATATATTATTTATCTTATCTTGTGCCTAAGGTCACTCAAATTCTTCTCTATCTTTTCTCCTCCCCTTTCAGTGCCCTGTAGGGTCAGCAAGGGTGCAAACGGGGGCACCACTGTGCAGGTGATGGATACCAAACTCTGCTGCAAGGCAGGATCACACCAAACCGAATATAGGGTATATTATAATTTTTCCATGTTGGCTTTCTTTCTATGCAGCATTTCATGAGATGTCTTGCCAAAGCATTGTAGTCTATCTATGTAGTTTAATACTTCCTAGTCTAATCGTCTCCTTTTATATAATCTACCATGTATTTACATATCACTATTGAGGTGTACTCTCCCAAACTCTAGTTCCCTCTAGAGTATTTTAGGCTGGTTTCACACTTGCGTTTTTATCTGCAGCGTTTGTACCGCAAAAAAACGCATGCGTTTTTTCCCCTATGTTTAACATTAAAAACGCATGCGTTTTTTTATACGCGTTTGGTCGCGTTTTTGAACGCATGCGTTTTTTTGCTGCATGCGTTCTTTTGCAGAAATGCAACATGTAGTAATTTTCAGAGGCTTTTTTTGCCGCAAAAAAACGCATGCGTTCGTATGCGTTTTTTTGCGGCAAAAAATGCATTGGAGTCAATGGAAACGCATGCGTTTTTAAGCACATGCATTTGGTTGCGTTAAAAACGCATGCGTTTTTATAGAAAAAAAACAGAAAACACACTGATATGCCACCCCCCACCATAAAGGTGATAAAGAGATCCTAACCCTAACCCTAACCCTAAAGGGATCCTAACCCTAACCCTAAAGGGATCCTAACCCTAACCCTACCCCTAACCCTAACCCTACCCCTACCCCTAACCCTAACCCTAACCCTAACCTTAGGGATCCTAACCCTAACCCTAACCCTACCCCTAACCCTAGGGATCCTAACCCTAACCCTACCCCTAACCCTAACCCTAAGGGTTATGGTTAGGATCCCTTAAAGGGTTAGGGTTAGGGTTAGGGGTAGGGTTAGGGGTAGGGTTAGGGTTAGGATCCCTTTAGGGTTAGGGTTAGGGTTAGGATCCCTACCCCTAACCCTAACCCTAACCCTAGCTATTTCTGTTTATAGTGGGATTTTTACTTGATATTGATGATTGGCAGCTGTCACACACTTCTCATCATGCGTTTAAAAAATGCAAACGCATGAAAAAACGCATGTAAACGCATCAAAACGCCCCGTTTTTTTCACCACATCCAAAAACGCATGCATCTTAAAAACGCAGGGTTTGCACGCGTTTACATGCGTTTTTTCACCATGCGTTTTTTTTTTAAACGCATGCGTTTTAAAACGCAAGTGTGAAACCAGCCTTAGGGATAGATAGAGATAGACATCATATGAGCGGGGGTGCCACTGTGCAGGTATAGGGTGCCATCTTCCGCAGCAAGGAAGGGACAAGATAGACCCTATATAAGAGTGCATATATACCCTTTACTCTGCCCCAGTTCAGTGCTATTTCTTTTTGGGCCACACCTATACACTTAAGGCATTTTAAAGGGAACCTGTCACCCCGTTTTTTGAGATTGAGATATAAATACTGTTAAATAGGGCCTGCGCTGTGCGTTACTATAGTGTATGTAGTGTACCCTGATTCCCCATGTATGCCGAGAAATACATTACCAAAGTCGGCGTTTTCGCCTGTCAATCAGGCTGGTCTGGTCAGGTGGGCGTGTTCACAGCGTTCTTTTCTTCCCCAGGTTTCCGTTGGTGGCGTAGTGGTGTGCGCATGTCCAAGGTCCGGATTCCCTGTGCCCACGTGAAGACACAGCGCGCGATCTGCGCTGTCATTCCTTTCATCGGTGCGGGCGGCCATCTTCCTGGGGCCGCGCGTGCGCAGATGTAGTGCTCTGCTGCACGGGGCTTCAGGAAAATGGCCGCGGGATGCCGCGCGTGCGCAGAAGAGATCGCGGCGGCCATTTTCCCAAAGCCGAGATGCAAACTCGGCTTTGGGAAAATGGCCGCCGCGATCTCTTCTGCGCACGCGCGGCATCCCGCGGCTATTTTCCTGAAGCCCCGTGCAGCAGAGCACTACATCTGCGCACGCGCGGCCCCAGGAAGATGGCCGCCCGCACCGATGAAAGGAATGACAGCGCAGATCGCGCGCTGTGTCTTCACGTGGGCACAGGGAATCCGGACCTTGGACATGCGCACACCACTACGCCACCAACGGAAACCTGGGGAAGAAAAGAACGCTGTGAACACGCCCACCTGACCAGACCAGCCTGATTGACAGGCGAAAACGCCGACTTTGGTAATGTATTTCTCGGCATACATGGGGAATCAGGGTACACTACATACACCATAGTAACGCACAGCACAGGCCCTATTTAACAGTATTTATATCTCAATCTCAAAAAACGGGGTGACAGGTTCCCTTTAAATTAATTTTTTTCTCTTTTTAACCTCTTTACCCCCAAGGGTGGTTTGCATGTTAACGACCAGGCCAATTTTTACAATACTGACCACTGTCCCTTTATGAGGTTATAACTCTGGAACGCTTCAACGGATTCTGGTGATTCTAACATTGTTTTCTTGTGTCTTATTATACTTCAGGATAGAGGTAACATTTCTTTGATATGACTTGAATTTATTTGTGAAAAAAATGGAAATTTGGCAAAACGTTTGAAAATTTCACAATTTTCTAACTTTGAATTTTCATGCCCTTAAATCACAGATATATGTAACACAACATACTTAATAAATAACATTTCCCAAATGTCTACTTTACATCAGCACAATTTTGGAACCAAAATATTTTTTTGTTAGGAAGTTATAAGGGTTAAAAGCTGACCAGCGATTTCTCATTTTTACAACACCATTTTTTTTAGGAACCACATCACATTTGAAGTCACATTGAGGGGTCAATATGATAGAAAATACCCAAAAGTGACACCATTCTAAAAACTGCACCCCTCAAGGTGCTCAAAACCACATTCAAGAAGTTTATTAACCCTTCAGGTGATTCACAGGAATTTTTGGAATGTTTTTAAAAAAAATTAACATTTAACTTTTTCCACAAAAAAATTACTTCAGATCCAATTTGTTTTATTTTACCAAGGGTAACAGTAGAAAATGGACCCCAAAAGTTGTTGTACAATTTCTCCTGAATATGCCGATACCCCATATGTGGGGGTAAACCACTGTTTGGGCGCATGGCAGAGCTCGGAAGGGAAGGAGCGCCATTTGACTTTTCAATGCAAAATTGGCTGGAATTGAGATCGGACGCCATGTCGAGTTTGGAGAGCCCCTGATGTGCCTAAACATTGAAACCCCCCACAAGTGACACCATTTTGGAAAGTAGACCCCCTAAGGAACTTATCTAGATGTGGGTGAGCACTTTGAACCCCCACATCCGTGACCTCTCCTGGCACTTAGTGCCAGGTGTCAGCTGTGAGAATTAACTGATACCCGGCTGCGATCAGCCACGCTCCCCCCTGATCGCATTGGACATACTATTCTGTCCATGGGAATTAAGTCCCAGGTCACATGGTCCAATGCCAGAAAGAGGTTAATTATTATCAAATAAAAGTGATGTTTTACTTAGCTATTTGTAAATAGTGGCAAGCCGGTGATCTACTTTTTTCGTTCTTACACTAGTCAATTGAAAATCTGTGAGATTTTGTTTTTATCTTAGTAATGGGGGTGTCTGTTAGATGCCTCTTCCATTACTAAACTTGATGACATAACGTTACTCAGCTGATATCAACTCCATAAACCATAACCCTGATTGCCACCTCACCAGCGCAATCGGGAAAATCCGGGGTGAAGTGCCAGAATTGGTGCATCTTTGGGAATTCTGGGGTGGCTGCAGGCTTGTATTTTTAGTCTGGGAAGGGACCAATGACAGGGACCTTCCCAGCCTGATAATATAAGCCCCCAACTGTCTGCTTTACCTTGGCTGGTCGTCAACAATAAAGGAGAACCCACATCATTTTTTCTAAATTATTTATTTATTTAATAGGTTAAATAAAACTAAAGACCCTTTGGTGCCACACGAAAGGCACTAAAGGATGTACGTTCATTATGTATAGGGTCTTGTGACATTAAATATCTGTAAGACATCTATCTATTCTATCTACTGTATCTATCTATTTTATTTATATCTATCTCATATCTATCTATCTATCTATCTATCTCATCTATCTATTTTGTATTTATCTATCTATTTCATATCTATCTATCTATCTATCTATCTATCTATCTATTAATCTATCTATCTATTTCATCTATCTATTTCATATCTATCTATCTATCTCTGTATATAAGATTGCTTTATTAATTTTGTGAACTAGCTTTAAATTACATAGAGAATTACAGTGTGTAAAAGATGACGTTAAAAAAGTATTGTATACAGATTGTATACGAATATCATACAAATGCTAGGTGAGAAAAATCGCATGACTCTAGCTGGATTAACATCAGAGTGATTTTTTTTATTGTGATTGTGTGAATTTAGCCTAAATAGGAATTTCTCTATGCAGAATAGGGTGGACCCTATGTCATTTTTTTCATTTAATTATTTATTTATTTGTGCTTAGTAGAAAGCTCTACTATCTATTATTATCTTTCCACATCTTTAACACTTAAAAATCTGTAATTTCTTCAATACATTACATTGTGGTACATGTCACACCAATGCACACGGATCTCACATGGATGTCATCTGTGTGTTGTACATAGACTTGTATGGGTCCATATGATCCATGCCGCTGGTAAAAAACAGACTTGTCACTCATGTAGTTCACACGGACACACGGTGTTGTGAATTCTGTTGTCAAGCTCCCTCCTGTGGTCATGAATGGTACTTCGGCTGGTTCTGTCCATGGGCTTCCTCTGGTGGTGGTGAGTGGGGCTGCAGCTTCTGGGGTTCCTTCCACAGGTGACGAGGTTAATTCGTTAGCTGGCTGCTCTATTTAACTCCACCTAGATCATTGCTCCATGCCACCTGTCAATGTTCCAGTATTGGTCTAGTTCACTCCTGGATCGTTCTTGTGACCTGTCTTCCCAGCAGAAGCTAAGTTCCTGCTTGTATTTCTCTGGTTTGCTATTTTTCTGTCCAGCTTGCTATTTTGATTGTTGTCTTGCTTGCTGGAAGCTCTGGGACGCAGAGGGAGCGCCTCCGCACCGTGAGTCGGTGCGGAGGGTCTTTTTGCGCCCTCTGCGTGGTCTTTTTGTAGTTTTTTGTGCTGACCGCAAAGCTACCTTTCCTATCCTCTGTCTGTTCAGTAAGTCGGGCCTCACTTTGCTAAATCTATTTCTTCTCTGTGTTTGTAATTTTCATCTTTACTCACAGTCATTATATGTGGGGGGCTGCCTTTTCCTTTGGGGAATTTCTTTGAGGCAAGGTAGGCTTTATTTTTCTATCTTTAGGGCTAGCTAGTTCCTTAGGCTGTGACGAGGCGCCTAGGGAGCGTCAGGAGCGCTCCACGGCTGTTTCTAGTGTGTGTGATAGGTTTAGGGATTGCGGTCAGCAGAGTTCCCACGTCTCAGAGCTCGTCCTATATTATCAGTAACTATCAGGTCATTCCGTGTGCTCTTAACCACCAGGTCCATTATTGTCCTAACCACCAGGTCATAACACACGGTCCATGTCCAGACATGTAAGCAGCACCATAGATTACAATGGGTGTGCGTGTGTACGTGTCTCTAGTATGTGTGAAAACGGACGACACACGTGCTGGAAACACGGACATGTGAAAGGGGCCCTAGGTGGAACAGCAGCCACGTTCCCTTTACCTCTCAGGCTTCATGTAGTTTTGTGCTTGCAAATTTGCACAATGTGAACAGTTGATTGGCTCCAATGAGTCTCCTGTTCTCATTCTTATTCCACTGATTTTACATATTCCTTTCATTTTTAGTTTCTTGTTCACGTGGACTGAATGTCCATATGAAAACAATCTCATTAAGCACAACTCTCTTCCATATATTGGATGAAACTCGCTCATTCAAGTCTATGGATGTACCAAAAAATCAGATCTCATACGAAACATCTGTATCACATCCAATGTTTACTGATACCTTGCAGTCATTAACTTAGAAAGTGTACTGTATCATGATCATTTCAAAATATTGGTGTATAAATATACGGACGTAAAATACAGACGCATGGTTAACAATACGAATGAAAATCCATGTTTGCTGGCTGCAGCGGTGTTGTTACAACTACAGTGCATTTCACTGCTGCAGCCAATCATTGAGCTCAGTGGCTCTTCCGACATACAGGCTGCGTTGTTTTAAAGTTAATAGAGCAATTGGGGACATTAAATGTCATATTGAGAAATCTTTCTTAACAAGAGTAAATATTGCAAAATGCTGCAGAATAAGCTTTAAAATGACATACCCAAAGTAAATTTCCATTTCCTGGCGGCAGGCTGGCAGTATTTCACGAGAGGTAGAGCACATTTTTAGATTTTTAAATACACCAGCTTTGAACTTGGCAAGCTGCGGATATCACAATATCAGTCATGAAGCAATCTGTAGAAGGACCTGTCATGAATTTTAATGACCATACTAATTTAACTCATTAGAAAATTGCTGACTTCTCATCTCAAAACCCTTCTTCTCTTTTTCGCTAATCAATAATGATTTTGATATGAATCAAAATTTTTAAACTTTAATCACTAGAACATATGTGGATGTATTCACACACCGCTGCTGTGATGTTCTGACGCAAAAAAAGTTATATAAAAAAAAGATCGGAGCCCCTGCACATGTGAACATGTGATACTTTTATGGCTCGGTGCAAGTGTCTTATGACTATTTGATTCCAGAAAGCTGGATTGGATCCTTATTTTGGGTAAGTTGTTTTTTTTAAGGAAAGGTTTCCTTGTTTTTAAGCATGATAGGATTTATTTTCGATATGTCTCTATATATATATATATATACAGTACAGACCAAAAGTTTGGACACACCTTCTCATTTAAAGATTTTTCTGTATTTTCATGACTATGAAAATTGTACATTCACACTGAAGGCATCAAAACTATGAATTAACACATGTGGAATTATATACTTAGCAAAAAAGTGTGAAACAACTGAAATTATGTCTTATATTTAGGTTCTTCAAAGTAGCCACCTTTTGCTTTGATGACTGCTTTACACACTTTTAACAACTTGTTTGGGAGAACCTGAAAGAATGGGCTGGGACCCAAGTTAAGTCTCCCCTAGAAGAATTATTAATAGGGGAGAATATCCTCATCCATACAGAGCCTCTACAACAGCAAATGGAAGCTGTACAGCGCCGTACAATATCACTGATTAAGAAAGAAAAGGATTCTAGAAGAAAATATCAGTGGTGTCTCCATAAAGTCTTTCAGAAACTGGTCCTCAACTTTCATCTGTTACCTTGATGCACTTTCGTCTGCTTACATTTGCTCTTCATTTCCAAATTCATTTTATGTTATCTTGGATTGGAACTTATTGCAACTCATTTCACAGCTGCTGACTGTTGGAGACACAAGCCTTCAATCATGACTTGTGATGTGCAGTGGGTTAGTCTTCAAGATGCAGGCTAGCTGACAAGTGTATTTTATTGACTACCACAGTTTGTCTCTCACATTCTATGAACGTGATGAATTTATAAATCCCTGTCCCTATCAGTAGGAATTGGTGTGGTAGTTGATGTGAGACATCATTTATTTGACAAGGAAATATGTGACTATGTCATGAATCTTCATTTAATTGAAGGAGTATGAGTTTTAAACAATAGATTGAGATATATTTTCATCTAAAATGTCACATTTTTTGTTGTTTAACTTATTTGCCTAAAAGGTTCATTTTTCAAGCCTGCTCAAGTGCCGCAATTCATGGCAGGTCACAAATTACGTCATCTTCCCAATTGGGATTTTGACTCCTTCTTGTAAAGTTATTTTTATGTTTATGGTCCTCTAAACAATGTATTCCCGGGATATATTTAATTGTTTAAGTTATTCCTTGTTTTAATTTTCGGTCTGATGAAGGGGAGCCGGACATCAAAACGTGAAACCTTTTAAGATGCTGATTGAATAATATATCACGTTTTACTGCACCTCGGTACTGATGCCACATCCTGTTGTAGTGAGAGCGCCAATTTAGCATCTTCTTCTACAAATACGTACCTACTCTTGTTTGGTGAACCATCCAAAACTTTTCTGGAGAAAGGAGTAGACCCCTGTAGTCGCCAGACATTAGCAATCACTACTGTTCCTCCTACCATATAAGTGAGGTATAAGTGTAGTAATGCACTCACCTACTACCACTCTCTTCGGTGTCCAGTGACGTTCTTCTACACTTCTCAGTGACGCCGCCGCTCTGCAGACTCTCCCGGTCACGCTGTGCTCTCTGTGACCCGGAAACGACTTTTACAATGTAAGACTAAGGAGCACCATATTTAACCTTCTTCTGTCCCTGCTGGCTTCACTTCAACTGTCCTGCTCCTGAGTATGCCACGTTCTTGCTCCTAACATGTCATCCTGCCAGGTGCACCAACGCCCAGGACCATGCACCTTGGCCTGTGGCTTAGTGGGTGCACTTCATAAGGTTAGCCTGGCAAAGCCCAAGACTGGAGCTACACGTCATCATGTGTCGTGTGACAACAATTCTCAAATAAGTCATGCGACTGGAAACATCTGTGCAACTTGTTTGATACTTGCTGTTGCACAACTATTTTAGAGCTTTAATGTTGCTGTAAAAAATGGCCAAATCATAGACAATTTGCTCGAATGTCACAGCCGCATGTGACTTGCATTGAAATTAATGGCATGTGAGTCGGGTGCGCCTTGTAATCAGTGACAGAAAATTCAACGTATTTTCTGCAGTCGCCGAATATTGTAAGTCCAAACGCAACACCATAGGAAATTATTAGCTGTGATGTCACACTCGACACTGCAACCTCCACCATGTAAAGAGGTTGCCAATCATCTGACGAACAAGAAAAATCCTCATTAATCGGATGAAATGATCTTTTGATTTGCACAAAAGATCATCATTCTCGGCAAATAGGAAGGCGAATGTCACAATTCCAGGGAACAGAAAAAAATAAGTGGTAGAAAGTATGTGCCATGGTAAATCATAAAGGGTTTAGAAGATATACATGTAAGTTATAAAATCCAAAATGGGTATGAATATAGCATGGTAAACAATACAAAACAGGATAAAAGGTAATCAGTGTTAGAAGATAAACATGACAGGAATCCTCATGAAGATGCTAATGAGTATGACAGTGTCTAGTATTAGCTATAATAATAAATAAAGTGCTTGGTAGTATCAAATCATCAGACAGATCAAAAATACAATGCCAGTGACACAAGCAACCCTATATGATGTCTAATGTGGAGCCCAACCATATCGAGACTGGTGTGGACTAGCCAAGAGTTATCCTGATGGTAAATATACAAGCTAAGCACAAATAGTAAATGAGTGTAACATAGTAACATAGTAACATAGTAACATAGTTAGTAAGGCCAAAAAAAGACATTTGTCCATCCAGTTCAGCCTATATTCCATCATAATAAATACCCAGATCTACGTCCTTTTACAGAACCTAATAATTGTATGATACAATATTGTTCTGCTCCAGGAAGACATCCAGGCCTCTCTTGAACCCCTCGACTGAGTTCGCCATCACCACCTCCTCAGGCAAGCAATTCCAGATTCTCACTGCCCTAACAGTAAAGAATCCTCTTCTATGTTGGTGGAAAAACCTTCTCTCCTCCAGACGCAAAGAATGCCCCCTTGTGCCCGTCACCTTCCTTGGTATAAACAGATCCTCAGCGAGATATTTGTATTGTCCCCTTATATACTTATACATGGTTATTAGATCGCCCCTCAGTCGTCTTTTTTCTAGACTAAATAATCCTAATTTCGCTAATCTATCTGGGTATTGTAGTTCTCCCATCCCCTTTATTAATTTTGTTGCCCTCCTTTGTACTCTCTCTAGTTCCATTATATCCTTCCTGAGCACCGGTGCCCAAAACTGGACACAGTACTCCATGTGCGGTCTAACTAGGGATTTGTACAGAGGCAGTATAATGCTCTCATCATGTGTATCCAGACCTCTTTTAATGCACCCCATGATCCTGTTTGCCTTGGCAGCTGCTGCCTGGCACTGGCTGCTCCAGGTAAGTTTATCATTAACTAGGATCCCCAAGTCCTTCTCCCTGTCAGATTTACCCAGTGGTTTCCCGTTCAGTGTGTAATGGTGATATTGATTCCCTCTTCCCATGTGTATAACCTTACATTTATCATTGTTAAACCTCATCTGCCACCTTTCAGCCCAAGTTTCCAACTTATCCAGATCCATCTGTAGCAGAATACTATCTTCTCTTGTATTAACTGCTTTACATAGTTTTGTATCATCTGCAAATATCGATATTTTACTGTGTAAACCTTCTACCAGATCATTAATGAATATGTTGAAGAGAACAGGTCCCAATACTGACCCCTGCGGTACCCCACTGGTCACAGCGACCCAGTTAGAGACTATACCATTTATAACCACCCTCTGCTTTCTATCACTAAGCCAGTTACTAACCCATTTACACACATTTTCCCCCAGACCAAGCATTCTCATTTTGTGTACCAACCTCTTGTGCGGCACGGTATCAAACGCTTTGGAAAAATCGAGATATACCACGTCCAATGACTCACCGTGGTCCAGTCTATAGCTTACCTCTTCATAAAAACTGATTAGATTGGTTTGACAGGAGCGATTTCTCATAAACCCATGCTGATATGGAGTTAAACAGTTATTCTCATTGAGATAATCCAGAATAACATCCCTCAGAAACCCTTCAAATATTTTACCAACAATAGAGGTTAGACTTACTGGCCTATAATTTCCAGGTTCACTTTTAGAGCCCTTTTTGAATATTGGCACCACATTTGCTATGCGCCAGTCCTGCGGAACAGACCCTGTCGCTATAGAGTCACTAAAAATAAGAAATAATGGTTTATCTATTACATTACTTAGTTCTCTTAGTACTCGTGGGTGTATGCCATCCGGACCCGGAGATTTATCTATTTTAATCTTATTTAGCCGGTTTCGCACCTCTTCTTGGGTTAGATTGGTGACCCTTAATATAGGGTTTTCATTGTTTCTTGGGATTTCACCTAGCATTTCATTTTCCACCGTGAATACCGTGGAGAAGAAGGTATTTAATATGTTAGCTTTTTCCTCGTCATCTACAACCATTCTTTCCTCACTATTTTTTAAGGGGCCTACATTTTCAGTTTTTATTCTTTTACTATTGATATAGTTGAAGAACAGTTTGGGATTAGTTTTACTCTCCTTAGCAATGTGCTTCTCTGTTTCCTTTTTGGCAGCTTTAATTAGTTTTTTAGATAAAGTATTTTTCTCCCTATAGTTTTTTAGAGCTTCAATGGTGCCATCCTGCTTTAGTAGTGCAAATGCTTTCTTTTTACTGTTAATTGCCTGTCTTACTTCTTTGTTTAGCCACATTGGGTTTTTGCTATTTCTAGTCCTTTTATTCCCACAAGGTATAAACCGCTTACACTGCCTATTTAGGATGTTCTTAAACATTTCCCATTTATTATCTGTATTCTCATTTCTGAGGATATTGTCCCAGTCTACCAGATTAAGGGCATCTCTAAGCTGTTCAAACTTTGCCTTCCTAAAGTTCAATGTTTTTGTGACTCCCTGACAAGTCCCCCTAGTGAAAGACAGGTGAAACTGCACAATATTGTGGTCGCTATTTCCTAAATGCCCAACCACCTGCAGATTTGTTATTCTGTCAGGTCTATTAGATAGTATTAGGTCTAAAAGTGCTGCTCCTCTGGTTGGATTCTGCACCAATTGTGAAAGATAATTTTTCTTGGTTATTAGCAGAAACCTGTTGCCTTTATGGGTTTCACAGGTTTCTGTTTCCCAGTTAATATCCGGGTAGTTAAAGTCCCCCATAACCAGGACCTCATTATGGGTTGCAGCTTCATCTATCTGCTTTAGAAGTAGACTTTCCATGCTTTCTGTTATATTTGGGGGTTTGTAACAGACCCCAATGAGAATTTTGTTACCATTTTTCCCTCCATGAATTTCAACCCATATGGACTCGACATCCTCATTCCCTTCGCTAATATCCTCCCTTAAAGTGGACTTTAGACAAGACTTTACATAGAGACAAACCCCTCCTCCTCTCCGATTTTTACGATCCTTTCTAAACAGACTGTAACCCTGTAAGTTAACTGCCCAGTCATAGCTTTCATCTAACCATGTCTCGGTTATTCCCACTATGTCAAAGTTACCTGTAGATATTTCTGCTTCTAGTTCTTCCATCTTGTTTGTCAGGCTTCTGGCGTTTGCGAGCATGCAGTTTAGAGGATTTTGTTTTGTTCCAATCTCCTCACTGTGGATTGTTTTAGAAATGTTCTTACCTCCCTTCTGAGTATGTTTTCCTGGGTCGTCTTTGTTCGAGTCTAATGTTTTTCTTCCCGTCCCCTCTTCTTCTAGTTTAACGCCCTCCTGTGTACAACTTGTAAACCTAGCCACATATGGAATGTACTTATCTGAACGATCTGGGTGGAGTGAGGATAGGTACCCCAACGCGCGTTTCACGTTAGCATCTTCTGGTATTTAGCTTCATTTTTCTTTTGGGCTCTAATTCAGATTCACACTCAGGTGTTTTTGCAGCGTTTTTTATGTGCTTTTTTCAGAAATCTCATGCACACAGCCTGTTTTTTTTTTTGTAAGCAGCATTTTGCGCTTTGCATGTTTTTTGCACAATGGAGCATATCACCTCTTTCATTATTTTCTTCATCATTTTTCGCCCATTGAAATGAATGGGTGGTGAAAAAACGCACCAAAAATGCAGGTATCAGGTTCTGTTGCGTGTTTTGAGCCAAAACCTGATTTTATAGAATATGACTTTTTTTCCGGCACTAAACTTTATCAGAATGCACAAGAGACAAATCTTGTATGCCAAAACCAGGGCAAAAAATGCACAGCCTTTTAATGGAGCCATAGTGTATATGTTCAAAATCCAAATGGCGATCTGCACATCACTCTTTGTGGTGCACATGGAAGTAAGTTAAATTAATTGAAGATTTCCCGACACTCGTAGTGACGGGAATTCTTCACTTTATAGCATATATATAAACTTCGGCCACTCTATTCAAACTGCACTAACATGTTTGACAGAATGGCTTGTAAAACACTCACTGATATCCGTGTAATCCTTTAATAGGAGCTTCTGACTTGTTTTTAGAATTTCTTCCCTCCTAAATATTCCACTATCACCTGTGAATTATATTATTGAGTGGAAGGAACAGAAGCAACTCAGCCACAGGGCGGAGACCACATACAGAGCGGGGTCACCGAGTGCTGAGGATTATACTGTAGTTCATAGGGGTTGCAAACGCTCTACTAACTCCATAACTGCAGTTTTGCAAACCTCCTCCTGTGTTAACATCACAGATTTCCAAGGCCAAACAGTTGCATACAAGTCTGAAATCGTCAATCACAATGCCAAGGATCGGATGGAGTGCTGTTAAGTCGCTGCCACTGGACTCGGGAGCAATGGAAACATGTTCTGTGGAGTGACGGATCACGCTTTCCTATCTGGCACTGTGATGGACAAGTCTGGGATGGCAAACCAGGAAAACGTTAGCTGTTGACTGCACTGTGCCAAATGGAAAGGAGGAGGGATAATGCTATGGTTTTTTTTCTCAGATGTCCGTCTAGGCGGTTTACTTCCAAGAAAGATAAATGTTAAAGCTTCAGCACAAGACATTTTGGACAACTGTAGCTTCCAATTGTGGGAACAGTTTGGGGAAGGTCCTTTTCTGTTCCCCATGACTGTTCTCCAGTGCACAAAGTGAAATTCATAAAGACATGGCTGGGTGACGTTGGTATGGAAGAACATGAGCTGCCAAACAGAGCCCAATCCTCGACCCTTACCAACATCTGTGGGGTGATATAATCCAGATCTTACAAATGCTGTTCTGCATGAATGGACCAAAAGTCTTGTAGAAAGTCTTCCCAGAAGTGTGGAACTTGTTTTAGCTGCAAATTTGATGAATTTGTTTGGCTGGCATTACCAAGCCCTATCCGCCTCCTCCCCAGTTCCACCCCTTGGTCAAAAGTGAGAAAGCCAAAAGTTGCAATCTTTTTGTGCAACTTCACATTGCTCAAAATTTTAGCAACTTTTCAAAGTGTTTTTTTTTACGCCAAATTTCTAGTGTAACTACTTTGAAGAATTGGAGCTTCTGCTAGATTTCATTCATCAGGACAATAAAAAATCTGCATCTATGAGCTACTGCTGTGCTTGTAGATTGCTTCAGTTTAAAGAAAAAAAAAGGTACACAGCCATATATTAAATGTTAGTTGAAACACATATTATATTGTTTACTGCTTCTTGCTAAAGAAATATCATTTCACGCTGATAGTATTTCAGAGAATATGCTGTTTCTACTTGGGATGTTATAAAAGAGATTGATGACCTGCCTGGGGGCTAAAAGATGTTTTTACATTTTTTTGATCTCATAAAATTACTTGGAACTCAATTCAAATCTGAGCATTGTATTGGCTGCTGCTTTTCCATAAGCCAATAAATCATCTAGGTGGGGAAGCTTGCCTTCTTCATCCAGTTTTGTATTATTAAAGCATTCTGGAATTTATTAATATGTTAAGCCTATTTGAATGTCCAACATAATAGCTGTAGGTACTGAGATGATATATTCATAGTCTGTGATAATTTATGTAGCTGTGGGTTGCAAACCTTTAAAAGTATCCTCAAGTGTGATGAATTAATATTGAAGGTACATGTTCTAGACTTGTGTATTTTGCTTTGTTACTTGCGTAATTGCGTAGTCCATATTTTAGTTTCTGTATAAGAAAAAGTGATAATTTATTTTAAATAAATTTTCGACAGCTCTGCTCGCTGTCAATTAATAAGAACTAGTGATGAGCGAACGTGATCGCATAAGGCATTATCCGGGCATGCTCGTGTGCTACCCGAGTGTCTTCGATGTGCTCGAATATTATGTTTGAGTCCTCGCGGCTGCATGTCTCACAGCTGTTCTACAGCCTCAACACATGCAGGGATTGCCTAACAGCCGTGAGACACGCAGCCTCGGGGACTTGAACATATTTTCTGAGCATGCCGAAGACACTTTGTTAGCACCTGAGCATGCTTATCCTAGCGCGTTCGCTCAAAAGAACCTTTTATTGTTTACTGTGGAGCAGGGAAAAAACAGAGTCAGCTCACTGTTGATGCAACCACAATCCTGCTGAGATTGTTTAGCAACCACGAATAAGGCTCATCAGAGCTGAAACGCGTCGGTTGTATCCACTGTGACCAGAACCACACTTACCATGTTTCTATAGATGTGATTTATTTCTTTAATAAAATTGGATATTTTAGTTACCTGCTTCTAAGCTGGATTTTTCCTCTTTATTGTTTACTGTTTCTCTTCATAGTCTCATTAAACCGGTTGTTAACATAACTGGCACATTTTGTATATCAGGCACAATGTAGTTGGTGTATTTTATGCAGATGCCACAGTATTGGGGGAAACATTTTATGCAGTAGATACAGTGTTTGGTCCATGTTTTGTATAAGGGAACAGTGTGGGAGCCATGTGAGGGAAGTGACGAGGAGAGGCGAGCTTTGCGAGAGGTGTTGTGGGCATGGGAAGTTGTAATGAATGTCAGGACCAGATGGAGAACAAAAAGAATGACTTCAATTAAAAAAAGACATCACAGTTTTCTTGTTATGGGAGGGATGTGTTTGGTATATTTACATTTATTAAAAAAATGTGGAAAGTATTATCATTTGTATGCTAATGCATGTAATGTTATCCTTTCTGCTTTCTTCAATAAAAAGTATTTGATTTTAAAAAAGACATCACCTGAGTCACTGAATGTCATTGTTAATGTGCCATCAAATTGTGTCTGATCAGCTTGGTTCTAGAATGGCAAATCAGCTCCTATTCTCTATTCTGCAGTATCTGCCAATTATCGCCACACATTAGAGGATGGGGCCTCTCCAGAACAAATAAAAGCTGATTGCAAAATTAATAACTGCTGATAGATAGGACTGTGAGTTGAAAGACCCCTACTAATCTGATATTGTTGACTGATCTTAAAGATACCACAGAAAAAAAGAAAAAAAGACGGCAGCACAGCCCACAGCGAGATCAGGTGCACAATCAGTCCTGGGAACCCGACAGTCTCGGGAGGTGCTCGCGAAGAAAAAAATCAGGAACAAATCATGCGACAATAGTAGAAAGAACGCGGCAACACTCACCGGACCTGTGATCAAGTCTTGTCTTTATTAGAATGCATAAAAAACCATCTTCACGGCACGGGGGAGTGAGGAGGCAAAGGAGGTGAGCGGAGAAAGGACGACGGCCGTTTCACGCCAAACTGGCGCTTCTACGGGTCTACGGGTCCACCCGTAGAAGCGCCAGTTTGGCGTGAAACGGCCGTCGTCCTTTCCCCGCTCACCTCCTTTGCCTCCTCACTCCCCCTTGCCATGGTTTTTTATGCATTCTAATAAAGACAAGACTTGATCACAGGTCCGGTGAGTGTTGCCGCGTTCTTTCTACTATTGTCGCATGATCTTAAAGATAGCTCATCAATATTATATGCCTAATTAGTATAATCAATATTAAATATGTATATGTAAAGATATATGATTCATAAAACTTAAATATTTTCCTGAAATTTAATGTTTTTTTCTGAAATCTAATGTACTCCAAAATGTTATAAAAACTATAGCTGAAAAAAGTTATGGGTCTTTGTATATTGCGAAAAACAAACTGAAGTTTTAGTATTTTTTTAATTTTGTTTTTTTTAATATACAGTACAGACCAAAAGTTTGGACATATCCTCTCATTTAATGATTTTTCTGTATTTTCATGACTATGCAAATTGTACATTCACACTGAAGGTATCAAAACTATGAATTAACGCATGTGGAATTATATACTTAACAAAAAAGTGTAAAACAACTGAAATTATGTCTTATATTCTAGGTTCTTCAAAGTAGCCACCTTTTGCTTTGATGACTGCTTTGCACACTCTTGGCATTCTCTTGATGAACTTCAAGAGGTAGTCACCGGGAATGGTTTTCACTTCACAGGTGTGCCCTGTCAGGTTTAATAAGTGTGATTTCTTGCCTTATAAATGGTGTTGGGACCATCAGTTGTGTTGTGTAGAAGTCTGGTGGATATACAGCTGATAATCCTACTGAATAGACTGTTAGAATTTGTATTATGGCAAGAAAAAAGTAGCTAAGTAAAGAAAAACGAGTGGCCATCATTACTTTCAGAAATGAAGGTCAATCAGTCCGAAAAATTGGGAAAACTTTTAAAGTGTCTCCAAGTGCAGTGGCAAAAATCATCAAGCGATACAAAGAAACTGGCTCACATAAGGTCCGTCCCAGGAAAAGAAGACCAAGAGTCACCTCTGCTTCTGAGGATAAGTTTATCAGAGTCACCAGCCTCAGAAATCGCAGGTTAACAGCAGCTCAGATTAGAGACCAGGTCAATGCCACACAGAGTTCTAGCAGCAGACACATCTCTACAACAACTGTTAAGAGGAGACTTTGTGCAGCAGGCCTTCATGGTAAAATAGCTGCTAGGAAACCACTACTAAGGACAGGCAACAAGCAGAAGAGACTTGTTTGGGCTAAAGAACACAAAGAATGGACATTAGACCAGTGGAAATCTGTGCTTTTGGTCTGATGAGTACAAATTTGAGATATTTGGTTTCAACCACCATGTCTTTGTGCGACGCAGAAAAGGTGAACGGATGGACTCTACATGCCTGGTTCCCACCGTGAAGCATGGAGGAGGAGGTGTGATGGTGTGGGGGTGCTTTGCTGGTGACACTGTTGGGGATTTTTTCAAAATTGAAGGCATACTGAATCAGCATGGCTACCACAGCATCTTGCAGCGGCATGCTATTCCATCCGGTTTGCGTTTAGTTGGACCATCATTTATTTTTCAACTGGACAATGACCCCAAACACACCTCCAGGCTGTGTAAGGGCTATTTGACCAAGAAGGAGAGTGATGGGGTGCTACACCAGATGACCTGGCCTCCACAGTCACCAGACCTGAACCCAATCGAGATGGTTTGGGGTGAGCTGGACCGAAGAGTGAAGGCAAAAAGGCCAACAAGTGCTAAGCATCTCTGGGAACTCCCTTCAAGATTGTTGGAAGACTATTCCAGGTGACTACCTCTTGAAGCTCATCAAGAGAATGCCAAGAGTGTGCAAAGCAGTCATCAAAGCAAAAGGTGGCTACTTTGAAGAACCCAGAATATAAGACATATTTTCAGTTGTTTAAACTCTTTTTTGTAAAGTATATAATTCCACATATGTTAATTCATAGCTTTGATGCCTTCAGTGTGAATGTACAATTTTCATAGTCATAAAAATACAGAAAAATCTTTAAATGAGAAGGTGTGTCCAAACTTTTGGTCTGTACTGTATATGGATACACTTAAATAAAATGGGAATGGTTGGTGATATCAACTTCCTGTTTGTGGCACATTAGTATATGGGAGGGGGAAAACTTTTCAAGATGGGTGGTGACCATGGCGGCCATTTTGGATCCAACTTTATAAATGGCCCACCCAGGTGTATCCATGTAAATGGCCCACCCTGTAGTTTACTCATTGCTCTAAGCCACATGGTTGAGAGAGTCGGCCTTAAAAGTGGCATTCATCTGGCAACCTGTGAAACCTGGTGTGGACCAAAGGAAATTAAGGCAGTCATAAAAGAAGGGAACAAGGGCCGGTACCAAAGCTGGGACAGGAACGTAACTTATGTGAGCCACTGGAAATGGAAATGTGTACATTTTCTAGAATACTCAAGGTTTGGTCACTAATCAATGGCTGATTAGTTTTATCTCCTTGTCAAATGGCCATTCTCTATTGCAGAGGTCCCCAACTCCAGTCCTCAAGGCCCACCAACATGTCATGTTTTCAGGATTTCCTTAGTCTTGCCCAGGTAATAATTGCATCACCTGTGCAATGCAAAGGAAATCCTGAAAACATGACCTGTTGGTGGGCCTTGAGGACTGGAGTTGGGGACCTCTGCTCTATTGTATGCAGTTGTTCCTGGTGGGTCGCATGCAGTACAATGACAAAAATCATTTTTCGAAAACCTAAGGGGGTATGAGTATAATACTACAATTTAGCGTGCTGTCTGTTCTTCGTACCTGGCACCTCTCGTATTCTCCAGTCTGTCAAAGCATCATCTCTTAACTGCTCCTAACAGGTTCATTCAGTTATATAGTACAATTACAACTAAAACCTGAATAAGCAAAATATATGTAAAGTGCCCTACGAATTTTACTGCAGAATATTGCTTTTTATCGATCTGAAAACCTGATTAAGACATGTCACTTATTTCTTCCCTCCGTCTTTGCTCTTCCTTTGAGATCTGTAATGGCACTGCTTAACATTTATTAATAACTCTGTTTCATGAATACAGATGCCACCGTTAATAGAAGTCGTTGACAGAGCAATCATATTGTGAGACACACCAGGCTTATGTAGTAACAGCTGTTGTAGTCATACATGCTGCTGACATCCACCGGGAAAGTATGTTTGCTGCTATCTGGGGTACACAATAAATGAGAGGCTCAATAAAACACAAGATAACATTTTGAAAATTCCTGCAACTCTCGGAACTTTATTGCAAATTGCAAGTACTTTGATCTCTGGCCGGTACTTAAATCTTAATTATTGGACTAATTGCACAGACCATGTTCATTTTCTGTGGTAATCCTTTAGTGATTAGCTTCTCTGTTCAATAACGGACCTATCCTTTAATTAAAAAGGCTATTAACCTTAAGGTGACTGCTGAACGCGTTTAGGTGTAATTCATTGAAAGCATCTATAGCATAATTCTGCGTTTTTCCTTTTTTTAGAGTATTGGATATATAATACTAATTTCATTTCACATCTAGGGAATCTCATCGCACCTTCTGACAGCTGGCCACTGCTTAAAGGGGTTCTCTGGGATTTTATATATGCTGTTTTGGGGAACCATAGCTGTCAAGAAGTCTTTGTTAATCTACATTTCCTATGCGATTAATTAGTCATATCTGCCTGTATAAGGTATGTGCACACGTAGAATGGTCCACTGCGGATTTTTCCGCTGCGGATTTGATAAATCTGCAGGGCAAAAACGCAGCGTTTTTGCTGCAGATTTATCGCGGATTTACCGCGTTTTTATGCAGATTTTACTGCGATTTACACCTGCGGTTTTCTATTGGAGCAGGTGTAAAACCGCTGCGGAATCCGCAGAAAGAAGTGACATGCTGCGGAATGTAAACCGCTGCATTTCCGTGCGATTTTTTTTCCGCAGCATGTGCACAGCGTTTTCTGTTTCCCATAGGTTAACATTGTAATGTAAACTCATGGGAAACGTTGCGGATCCGCAGCAAAATCCGCATCGTGTGCACATAGCCTCAGTGTGACACACACATTGGTAACCTACTGTATAGCTGTTTTCTATGCATCTTGGCATAGCTCCTGCATCATTCCAGAAGTATCATTCCGTTATGTAAATTAGATTTTTTTTTATTATAAACACATTTTTTTCTTCCCACTTTGTTATGACAAATCCATTTTACACAATGACCGCTACAACATTGACAGACCCTTCCTGGTTTCTCTAGCTTACTTAGCTTTACTGCACAGACCTGGACAAAATAAACAGAGTCACTTCATTATCACTTGAAGAAGTTTAGTTGTAAAGCAGGATAGTAACACATTCCTCATGAGGCTCTCTATGCATCTAACCTGTCACTTTCTGGTCCTTGGTGGAGGGGGCTGTGCTCTACCAATTGATATAAACCATAGCTATTTATTGAAGGAATTAATAGAAAGCTGTGTCTATTGTTAGGACTGGCGGAACGCACCAAGACAGATGGTATAGATGCGTTCGCAGTCCGGGGTCCACCGTGCAGGTGAAAACCTGCTGCTAGCAATTAGCAGACTATATGGCGGTACACTAGAGTATACACGCATGGGTTAACCTCACCCAGCGTGAAAGAAGCAATCCTGTTAAGGCACAGGACCGCGGTACCGTACCTAAAGCGCGAGCAAGTAGTCAGCGAACTCAACCCCAACTGGGATTGAAGTCCGATTAGACCCTTGCTGGCGCAACACCGCAACTGGGTGTGAAATGAAACAGAAGAGCATGCAGTGCCGCACTGACGAACGCCACTAACCACCCAGGCTTGGGTAAGGAAAGCACAGAGGAAGTGCACAGCGCCGTACTGGCGGTCACAGCAACTGGACGCTATAATGTGTGACTAGTGCTGTAGGATAAGTCGGGCGCTAGGTAGCAGCCATACACCTTCCGCGAACAGTCATACTATAGGGTAGGGGTATCCAAGGACGACTTGCACTCACAACATACACACATTAGCAATTGTTTGACAATACTAGCGCATGGCCGTGCGGTCATGCGCAGTTTATATAGCAGCAGCACAGGAAGTGGCCACAGCACTTTTGCCCTTCTAGGACCTGCCAAGAGGACCAATGGAATGTGCTGCAGAGCCTGAGCACATGACCCTCGATCTCCAACGGGAGACCTTACGCTGGGCATGCTCAGTACGTGCAGACAAGGACTTAGTCCCAGAGAAGTCCGCTCGCTGCTGACCAGCACAGACTTTAATAGCAGAGACTGGAGAAGCAGCAGTAACTCTCAGAACAGAGTGAGAATGAGCAAGACGCTGGGACCGACGTCCTTGCTGAGCAGACTCCACTGCGGCTGGACAAGAATGGGAGACCGCAGCGGAGGTGGCTCGAGATTCCCCCTGTGCAGAAGCGGGAACTCGACCCCTAACATCTATAAACTATAACATTTGAAGGTGTATTTTTTTAATCACTCTTTATGTAATTGTTTATAGATTAGCTAAATTGTGCAATATTCTAATATATGAGTATTCATACTAGATCTGTCACCAAATTTCACAATACATTTAATACCTTTTAATACATTTAATTGATGTTTGATGAGACTAGTGTATTTACTGAGAATATCCATGTCAGAACAGCTGTATATTCCTGATATTAACATGAGTATTTTATGAGTCCAGTTGTAGGGTGAGAGAGCTCATTAGTCCTAGTGTTTTCATTCCATGTCATTCTAGTCTGACAGCTTCATCATCTTTAATAATATAGTATAGGTGTAAAGTAGTATAGTAAGGTACTGAAATAATTTTAATTTATTCAAATAATTCACCATAAAAACATTCAAACACAGTCTTAATGAACCATATTTTGGAAAATGTACGGAGAGACATGGGGCAGTATGGAGAGACATGGGGCAGTATGGAGAGACATAGGGGTAGTATGCAGATACATGGGGCAGTATGGAGAGACATGGGGCAGGATAGAGTTACTTTGGTCAGAATGGAGAGGCATGGGGCCAGGAATGAGAGGACACAATGGTCCAGAAATGGGAGGATACAAGGGGCCAGCAATGGGAGAATACAACGGGCAAAGATTGGGAGAACACAAGGGCCAGGAATGGGAGAAAATATAGGGCCAGGAATGGGGGAATATATGAAGCAAGGAATGGAAGGACACAAGGGGCCAGGAATGGGAGGACACAAGAGGCCAGGAATGGGTGGACACAAGGGGCCAGGATTAAGGGGTGGACACAAGGGGCCAGGAATGGGTGGACACAAGGGGCCAGGAATGGGAGGACACAAGGGTGCCAAGAATGGGAGGACACAAGGGGCCAGGAATGGGAGGACACAAGGGGCCAGGAACGGGAGGACACAAGGCGCCAGGAATGAGACACAAGGGGCCAGGAATGAGACACGTGGGTTCCAAATGGAGTACATATGAGAGAGGAATCTGGGATATTACTACGGTAGGGGCTTATTATGGGATATTATTAAAGCTGTGATGCATTTTATTTTTCAGGATACTCTTTTCAGTGGGAGGAGTCCGGTTACTGTTCAGAGGGACACTCTTGCTTTTCCCTTCATCTGGTGTAGTGTAGAATTTGGGGAAAATTGGGGAATGTGCTCTAGATAACTGCTATTATTGCAGAGACGAGTCCTGGCTAGAAGACATAATGGTGGTCTGTGCTGGATGAAGAACAAAAGCGAAGATGAAGGACTTCAACTGGAGATGTCACTAGTGAGTCAGCGTGTTACCTGTACACTTACACTATTCACTAGAAAATGTGCTCAGTAGAGGATAAAACATCAGTGTAGACAGTGAATAAAATGCAATATCAACGCGTTTCATAATTAAGGGTGCTTGGCCACCAGAAACGCGTTGATATCGCATTTTATTCACTGTCTACGCTGATGTTTTATCCTCTATTGAGCACATTTTCTAGTGAATACAGAAAAGGTTTTTTCACTACCTCGTTGAGCTGGATTCTCCATTTCTTATGATTACCACACGCCCTGACACAGCGGTTCCGTGCTCCAAGTTCCTTAAGATATAGACTATGGTGAGCTGGACTTTGTTCTATTACACTTACACTATACACTATATTGTATATACAGATCTCCTGTGTATAGTGTCACCGGTGATCACTCTATTACCTGTACACTGACTCTATATGCCGAGCTCCTGTGTATAATGTCACTTGTGATCATTGTATTACCTGTACGCTATATGCTATATACAGAGCTCCTGTTTATACTGTCACTGGTGATCCCTGTATTACATGTACACTGACACTATATACAGAGCTCCTGTGTATAATGTCACTATATTACCTGTACACTGACACCATATACTGTATACTATGTTCAGACCTCCTGTGTATATGGTAATATTAGTATAGTGGTTTTTTTTATTAATGATCATGGGGATCTGGTCATGGTGTGACAGTATTAGTCCCTTGTATGTGTTATTATTCGGTCACTATGTGGTCCAGCCATGGGGAGGCGGTATTTGTCCCGTGTATGTGGTATTATTTGGTCACTATGTGGTGGTAATATGTGGTCTGGTCATGATGTGGCGGTATTTGTCCCTTGTATGTGGTATTATTTATTCACTATGTGATGGTAACACGTTGTCCGGCCTAGTGTGGCAGTATTTGTTCCTTGTATTGGGTATTCGGTCACTATGTGGTGGTAATATGTGGTCTGGTCATAGTGTAATGGTATTTGTCCGTTGTATATGGTATTATTGTTCATTTTAAAAAATGTATTTGACACATTGCCTTAAAGAAAAATAAATACAAATATACCTAAACAGAGTATTGGATATTTTAAGAAATATTTAATAGGTTAGAGTACAGTAGGACCCAGCCAAAAAGAGTCTCCTTTTCGTGGTGGCAGCTTAAAAAATCTTTTGGCTAAAACAAATGCTAATGGCTACGTATGTGATATGGTGTTCAATAGGAACTGTTAATGTGTAATTGGTGAGGACGAGGTGCAGAAGTAGAGTTTTTTCCAAGAGTGGGCGGTGGAACTGTGAAATGTTCAAGGGGTTAAGGCAGAGCTGGGATGGAGCCTGGGCAGAGTCTCAAGGGGGCCTGAAAATTTTGACAGTATAGGGCCCTAAAATTCCTAGTGGTAACCCTGCACAAACCACATACAATATGAAGCTAAGAAGCTAGAAATGCATCGTTACTCTCCAATGCACTTCCAAGCACAACTTGAAAACATGATCTCTCACTACTGGAGCATTGGTTGGGTCATAAAAGAATCAACTAACTTAACTTTTAAATTGCTACCCTATTATATTAATGAAAAAACACCACAGAAAAACAGGCAAATGTGCTTACCTGTCTAGGCCTCAAATCAAATGCACTAACATGGTGCAGAGGACCCAAGTAAAGATGGCGAGTCATTGGCGACTACACAGATGCGGTAATACCAAATGAGACAGCCAGTCTACAATCAGGGATTGGCCGCTTGGCACACCAGTGTAAATAAATAATCTGCAGCAGTGTTCACACAGAGTATGCACAGCTGTTGTGAATTCCGCTCTTGGGCTTCCTCCGGTGGTTGTAACTGGCACTTTTGTGAGTTCTGCTCTTGGGCTCCCTCCAGTGGTTTTAAGTGGAATGGCTGCTCCTTGGATTTAGCAGTCTGCAGCTGCTTCCACTGATTGTCTTTCTGCTCGGCTATTTATGCCTGGCTCTTCCCTTCAGCCAGTGCCACTTGTCATTGGTTCCTGCTTGGATTCACATCTCTGTTGGATTTCGCTGATATCCTGACCAGTTCAGCAAAGATAAGTCCTTGCTTTGCTCTTTTCTGTCCACATGTTGTGGACTTAATTGTTCTGTGCATTCTATGTTTTGTCCAGCTTGTCAGTATGGATTAATTCAGTTAAGCTGGAAGCTCTGGGAAGCAGATTTACCCTCCACACCTTTAGTCAGGTGTGGAGATTTTTGTAAACTCTGTGTGGATTTTTGTAGTTTTTAATACTGACCACACAGTATTCTATCCTGTCCTATCTATCTAGCAAGACTGGCCTCCTGTGCTACATCCTGGTTTCATTCTGTGTATGTCTTTTCCCTCTCCACTCACAGTCATTACTTGTGGGGGGCTATCTATCCTTTGGGGATTTTCTCTGAGGCAAGATAGTTTTCCTGTTTCTATCTTTAGGGGTAGTTAATTCTCAGGCTGTGACGAGGTGTCTAGGGAGTGACAGGAGCATCCCACGGCTACTTCTAGTGTTGTGTTGAGCTTAGGGACTGCGGTCAGTACAGGTACCACCTCCTTCAGAGCTCGTCCCATGTTGCTCCTAAACCACCAGTTCATAACACACAGCATCTGGATCATAGCCTATTAGTAACGCCCTGTGGTGGGCTGCCCAGTGCTAACTGTAACGCATCCTGTGGGAACAGAGGCCACAACTTACAAAGCCATCAGGGCCCAACTGCACCTCAAAAAGTAAAAGTAAAAAAAGTGCACAAGAACATATCAAAATATGTAAGGTATTAGTTAATATTATGGCCACGATACGTAAGCTGGCAACCCATATCAAGGGTCCTCACGCTTGCCAGTCCTACACTTACAGCAAAAACCACAACAGAAGGAAAAACGGAAGAAAAAACCTCCACTATTCAGGAAAAAACACCACAGAATTATAATAATGGTTTTGGAAAAAAATCCCTTTAAGGGCAACCCCTAAACCTCCTGTCTCCTTAGCCTGTAGAATGTAAGGCCGCAAGGGTACCTCTGTACCTGTCTGTCCCTCTTAGTTTGCTCATTGTTATTTTTATATGGCTTTATTTAGCTTACTTTTGAAGCCCCCTAGTCCTTACGCTGACCATCTTTCAGCCATTTTACAGCACTGAAGTTTGGGCCCCCTTTGATTTGAATGGGGTTTGGAGTCCAGGGTCAAGTTTGGGTCACATTTGAGTCCCGAACCGGACTTTTTAAAAAGTCTGCCAGAACTTGGTGAATCCGAATATCCATGGGGTTCTCACAACACTACTTATAAGGCAAACTTCATAACCAAAACATGCTGCTTTTTGAGAATAAATTGGAAAATGCTAAAATTCTTAGTCTTTAGTGCATTTTATAATAACTTATAGCAGGTAACTCTTTCCCACCATAGCCATTTTTCCTTTTTTGAAAGCGTTGTCTAGTATTTATCTATAAAAAGTGAAGCTGTGAGTTGAGCTTTCACTCCATCCCTAAAAGTCACGAGGTTCTCGAAGATTAGTTATAACTATGGATTATAGTTAATTCGCTTAAAAACACAAAGGTAACATAATCACCAGGAACTGAAGAGATGAAACCTGAAAACTCCAGAAGAATAGACTTATAAAGCAGAAGTCGGCAGCACCAGCCCTGTGGGTTAAAGAGTTACCACGAAGCCAGATGCTGCTGTAACTACTCTATATCTTCAGTATTTGGCATCTGGGTCTTGCAAAGAACATCCATCCCCAGTGTGTGGCCAGAGCAATTGCTTTGTTTCTCTACTCTTCTAATGGAGGGCAAAAAAAGGAGAAAAGAAAATTGATTTTGCTCTTTCATGTGCACATAAAAGCAATCTCCCTTGGCAGGCATTATCCGGGTGTGGAATAAGCTGGCCAAAATATATCCTTTCTTTAATAGCGTAACAATGATTTCAAATGCAGATGTAACATAAGTATATTGTAAAGTGCAAAATGGCCATCATTTGTCTCAGAATCTTCCTGTTGTTTAAATGTGCTCCTGTGAGCTACTGTCGGGCTGATTACTGAACTCAACCATATAAAAGTCCCAGCAAATTCACACAAGTCTGGGTAATGGACACTGGCCAGACATCATCATTAGTTTAAAATATCCAGGGGCTTTCTGTAAGGTGTAAGTGAGGTGTCTGCTCCAAAACTACACAACACATTTTACTAACTTCCTCTGCTTTCATTCTATTACTTTAAATGTAAAGGAAATCAATGTAACAGGTTAATATTAAATTTGTGACATTGCTATTAATTATACAGACATGGATAAGTAACAGGATGTAGGTGCTTCTATGCCTAGACTGAAAAGAGTTAACTCCATATCCACTGCACAGGTGATGAATGCATGATCCGTGGGGGGTCCTACCATTGTGGAGTTCATACAACTGGGACCCACACTTTACTTGAGTTTGATGGACTCAAAGTCCTGTGCGAATGGAATGGTAGTACGCATATGTGACCACCAAAATATTCACATTTATGGTCCTATTGTTGTGGTACTGAACATATGTGACCATTGCTACAATGGAAAATAGTCACAGAGCAGAGTGAGAGGTCGGTGGTCATGCATGCACACTACTACTTAATTCACACAAGGAACACGTGATCTCATGATCAGTCAGACCACTACCGTGTCTTGTGGATAGGTAATAATAAATGTTGGTGGGATAACCCCATTAACTTCTTCCCGCTTCATGACATATTTTTACAACATGCAGTAGTTGCAGGTGTATCGAGCAGGCTGAGGAGCTGAGCCCGCTCTACACAGAGCAGGTGCTGGCTGTGTTATATGGTCTTCATCTCCCTATAATCACCGCTCTAAAAAAAAAAAAAACACAGCTTAAAAATAAAGAAATAAAAAAAGTATATTTGGGACTGGCAAGACCATAAAATTCCAATCCATGAAAAAATCCAATTTATTATAAGGTAATCACCGAAAAGAAGAAAAATACACCCAATGTCATGAGGATACCATGATAGAGTGGGGCCAGATGATCACAGCACCTGGTGACACATACACCTTGGGGTAGTTAGTTCACCGTCCTAGTAGCAGTTCTGGCTTTCTTGGCTCTGGTGCTACAAGGGTTAAACTGCTTAGTTGAACTTCTGGAATTCTCTGTCTTGGGTTGTGTCAGTTTATTGCTCTCAGCAGGTATAAGAACAAACCTTTTTGCTTCTCAATTTGTCAGTGATAGTTACCACTGCCTGGTTTGGAGTGGAAGGAGAGCGTTCAGGCGTAGGTGGTTGGAGAGTTATTCAGGAGATTGCTGAGTGGAGTTGGTTTGCATGTTTATCCTTATCCTCTCCCATTTGGTTTCTTCCTGCCTATTCCTACCATTTCCAACTCTTTTGCTTTGTGAATGTATTTGTATGATTGTAGTTTTCTTTTATCCCTGTCTGTTTAACCCTGTTTGGTTAGTGTTTGCCTATACACTTCAGTCTCACATCTCCCTGGGTGGGGGAGGGAAAAGATGAGAGTAAGATAGGAGAATAGCAAGGTAGGAGACCCCAGCATCTCTACCATCTAGAGTAATCTCTAGTTTGAGGAATCGGATAGGTGCCCACAGTCTCTTGTCACTATGTAACACCTAGCCTAAAAATATATAAAACAGATCAAAACATCATAAGATTGTAAGATTAAGATTAACGGCTCGGCATGCAAAAAGTAAGCCTTTATGCAGGTCTGTTGATGGAAAAAAACAAATATTATGGTCATTATTCATCAAATCACTTTTGCCAGAATTCTGGGTTAAAAAGGTTTGAGAAGTTGCAAATTTTTTGTGCAGCATGAGATTGTGTAAACATTTCTACAACGTTTGGCATTTTTACTACATTTTCGACCAGCTCTGACCAACTGGTACATTTTCGACCAGCTCTGACCAACTGGGTAGAGCTGGGACAGGACAGCGACATGGCGGGACATGACAATCACCACCTGTTAAATTCACGAAGAGTGGCAACGCTCACTAGGCCACAAATCTTACTACCAACGATACTGGAGTAAGCTTTGTAGCAAGGTGGACTCAAGACAGGAACACAACTTTGCTATCTATCTGACTGTCTGTCTCTCTATCTGTCTATATACTACGTTTGGTATCGCTGTAATTATCCTGACCTAAATTGTACTAAACTTAAAAAATAACTGCAACTGATCCTGCAGAAAACAAGACTTCATTCACCTATGTCATTAGAAAACTAAAAAAAATTCTTGTAAGAAGTGGCAAAATTGAAAACTTAAAGGATTTCCAATAAAAAAAACATTTGCCTGTTTATTGTGCATAATTCCTTTAGATAAGTGACATCTGCAGAACAGTAACTGCTCAGAAGTCAGGTGCTAAGATATCTATGGGTATAGAAAGGAACATGGAAAACTAAAAGCACCTACAATAATTGGTAGTCCTTGCAAAGATATTATTCCTGTATTGTGATTTTATTCTTTTTAAGGAACATCACTATTTTGCACCATTATTTATTATGATATCACTAGGTTTAAATACTTTTATTTTCAATAACCATACTACATAAATATAGTGCCAGAGCTAAGCTCATAGCAAAAAATACAATATCAGATCCAAGTATATAACACTAGATTGTGGCCCGATTCTAACGCATCGGGTATTCTAGAATATGCATGTCCCCGTAGTATATGGACAATGATGATTCCAGAATTCGCGGCAGACTGTGCCCGTCGCTGATTGGTTGAGGCAACCTTAATGACATCATCGCCATGGTAACCATTATGACATCATCGTCGCTGTGCCCGTCGCTGATTGGTCAAGGCCTGGTGGCCTCGACCAATCAGAGACGCGGGAGGTCTACGTCCTTTATGACATCGTCGCTGTGCCCGTCGCTGATTGGTCGAGGCCGCCGGGCGGCCTCGACCAATCAGAGACGCGGGATTTCCAAGACAGACAGACAGACAGACAGAAAGACAGACAGACGGAAAAACCCTTAGACAATCATATATATAGATGAATACAGTAGCAAAACTAATCACACTATATAAATTACTATATCTAAGCTCATAGCATAAATACAGTGCCAGAACCAAGCTCATAGCATAAATACAACACCAAAACTAACCTCACTACATAAATGCAGTGCTAGAACTAAGCTCATAGCATAAATACAGTACCAAAACCGAGCTCATCGTACCAAAACTAACCACACTACATAAAGTACTATAACTAAGCTCGTAACGTAAATACAGCACCAAAACTAACCACACTACATAAATACAGTGCTAGAACTAAGCTTATAGCATAAATACAGTACCAGGACCAGGCTTATAACATAAATACAGCACCAGAAACACTAAATGTTACTGTAGTTTCAAATGCATCCTAAAAGTTTTGATTTTAAAGAATTCTAAAAACAAAATATATATTTTTAAATCTCCTGATAACCTTTTGTGGAGCCGAATGTTTCCAAAATATATACATTATTAGTAAAACAAGTGGAGCAATAACAACTTTACTGTAATTTGCAAATTTGTAACAATGATTGATATTCAAATAGCACAACGAAGTTATCTACGGGGCTGATCTGCACTATTAGCAATTTGCTAATTATTAACAATGCATAGCATAAGCGAGAGAAAATTAAAGGCAAGAAAAATAAATAAACATGGTGTGTGACCTGGTTTAGGTAGTGCATATACTGTACATTCTATCTCATAGATGATAACATCAGACATAGACTGTACAGGTTGGAATTGTAGAACATGCTGCCACAAGGGGGACACATTTCGTGTTAGGGCTAGCGGAACGCACCAAATAATAAGACTGATAGTGTACGGTGCGTTCGTAGCCCGGGGTCCACCGTACAGAGATGGAACCTGCTGCTGAGTAATGACGGACTATATGGCGGTACTCATAAGTATACTCGCGTGGGTTAAACTTCACCCAACGTGAAGGAAGCGATCCTGTTGCGTCACAGGATCGCGGTACCGCACATAGAAGGCGAGCAAGCAGTCAGCGAACTTAACCCCAACTAGGATTGAAGTCCGATTAGACCACTTGCTGACACAACACCGCAACAGGGTGTGTTAGGCAACTCTTATAATTAGAGCACCGAAGTGCGAACTGTGCCGTGCTGGCAGGCACCACTAAGCACCCAGACGTGGGTCAGGAAGCGCACTACTGGCGCGTGGCGCCGCACTGGCGGTCACAGCAATAGACGCTGATACGTGTGTGACACGTTGAGTGATTTGTCGGGCGCTAGATAGCAGCCATACTCCATACGCGAACAGTCATACAATAGGGTAGGGGTATTTAATGAACGACTTGCACTCACAACAAACACACGTATTCAATTGTACACTAGCGCATGGCCGTGCGGTCATGCGCAGTTTATATAGTTGCAGCACAGGAAGTGGCCACAGAAACTTTGCCCTTCCAAGACCTGCCAAGAGGTCCAATGGAATGTGCTGCAGAGCCTGAGCACATGACCCTCGATCTCCAACGGGAGATCTTGCCCTGGGCATGCTCAGTGTGCGCAAACAAGGACTTAGTCCCAGGGAAGTCCGCTCGCCGCTGACCAGCACTGACTTTAATGGCAGGAGCTGAAGAAGCAGCAGTAACTCTCTGTACAGAGTGAGAGCGAGCAAGACACTGGGAGCGACGTCCCCGCTGAGCAGACTCCACTGCGGCCGGAGGAGAATGGGAGACCGCAGCGGAGACGGATCGAGATTCCCCCTGTGCAGCAGAGGAAACTCGACTCCTAACATTACCCCCCCTCCTAGGGCCCCCCCCTCCTTGGGCCTCGCTATGCTCGAAGGCAGCAATGAGCTGTGGGGCCCGAATGTTTTCAGCAGGCTCCCAAGACCTGTCCTCTGGACCATAACCCTTCCAATCCACCAAATAAAACTTTTTGCCGCGTACCACCTTGCACCCCAAAATAGCGTTCACCTCGTAATCGTCCGTAGACGAACCCGATGTCCCGGCAGATGACTCGGAAAACCGGGACATGTATACGGGTTTCAAGAGGGACACATGAAAGGTGTCGGTGATACCCAAGCGTGGAGGAAGAGCCAGGCGGTAGACCACAGGATTAACCTGTTCGAGAACCTTGAAGGGACCCAAGTAGCGAGGAGCAAACTTAGTGGACTCAACTCGCAGCCTGATGTTACGGGCGGAGAGCCACACCAAGTCGCCAGGGGCAAAAGTCGGAGCGGGGCGCCGATGAACATCGGCGGAGGACCTCATTCTCTCCTTGGAGGCCCGAATGGCATCCTGCGTGCGATCCCAAAAGTCCCGTGCCTCCACAGCCCAGTCTGCCACCCTGGGATCAGCGGAAGACACAGGCATGGGCACAGGAACACGCGGATGCTGGCTGTAATTTAAGAGGAATGGAGTCTGACCGGTGGAGTCGGCTACGGCATTGTTAAGTGCAAACTCTGCCCACGGTAGCAAGGATGCCCAGTCATCCTGTCTGGCAGAAACAAAATGTCGCAGATATGTGACCAAGGTCTGGTTGGCCCTTTCTACCAACCCATTCGTCTCGGGATGATATGCCGAAGAGAGATTTAACTCAATACTGAGTAGACGACATAGCTCCCTCCAGAATCGAGACGCAAACTGGGGACCCCGGTCACTAACAATTTTGTCTGGCATACCGTGTAAGCGAAAGATATGCTTGATAAACAAGACAGCCAACGCCCGTGCAGATGATAGCCGTGGAAGAGGCACCAAATGCACCATTTTGGAAAAATGATCGGTGATCACCCAGATAATGGTGCAATTACGAGACTTGGGTAAGCCAACCACAAAGTCCATCCCGACCATCTCCCAGGGCCTGTCAGCCACGGGCAGAGGATAAAGCAAACCAGCTGGCCGTTGCCGAGGAGTCTTGTTCCTGGCGCAAGAGACACACGCCCGAACGTACTCCGCGACATCACGAGCCATATGCGGCCACCAGTATGTCCTCGCCAGTAACTCTGATGTCCTTTTAGTACCAAAATGTCCACCCACCCTGGACGAGTGCGCCCAAGAGAGAACCTCCGGTTGCAAACTAGATGGAACAAAAGTCTTGCCCGGGGGCACAGACTCCAGCGAAACCGAGGCCACGGTTCTCAAACTCTCGGTGGGGACAATAAGCCGAGGCTCCTCCTCCTCCTCCGCAGATGACACAACGGAGCGAGAGAGAGCGTCGGCCCGAATGTTCTTCTCCCCAGAAAGGAAATGGAGGGTGAAATGAAACCGGGAGAAGAATAAGGACCATCTGGCCTGGCGAGAATTCAACCGCTGAGCTGTCTGCAGATACACCAAATTTTTGTGATCTGTGAAGACTTGGAAGGGAAAACGTGCTCCCTCCAAGAGATGTCTCCACTCCGAGAAAGCCAACTTCATGGCTAGCAACTCCCTGTCCCCGATGGAATAATTCCTCTCTGCTGGTGAGAAGGTCTTGGAGAAAAAGAAGCAAGGATGCTTCAGACCTTGAGCATCCTTTTGGAAGAGGACTGCTCCAGCACCAACAGAAGAGGCATCCACCTCCATGATAAATGGCTTATCAACATCGGGGCGATGAAGAATGGGAGCGCTAGCGAAGTGTGACTTTATAGAGATAAAGGCCTTGGAGACCTCCTCAGACCACAATTTGGGATTCGCCCCCTTCTTGGTGAGGGCAACCAAGGGAGCTACCAAAGTTGAGAAATGCGGGATGAACTGGCGATAATAATTGATGAACCCCATAAAGCGCTGCACCGCTTTAAGAGAATGGGGTTCCTGCCAGTCCATCACAGCCTGTAGTTTGGCAGGATCCATAGCCAATCCCTGGGCTGAGATGATGTAGCCTAGGAAAGGTAAGGACTCCTGCTCAAACATACACTTCTCCAACTTGGCATAGAGGGAGTTTGCCCGTAGGAGGTCGAAGACTTTGCAAACATCTCTCCGGTGGGAGTCAATATCTGGAGAGTAGATGAGAATATCATCCAGATAGACTACGACCGAGGTGGAAAGCATATCCCGGAAGATATCGTTCACAAAGTCTTGGAAAACGGCTGGGGCATTACAGAGCCCAAAGGGCATCACCAGATATTCATAGTGCCCATCCCTGGTGTTAAAAGCCGTCTTCCATTCGTCCCCCTCACGGATGCGAATCAGGTTGTAAGCACCCCGCAGATCTAATTTAGTAAATACCCTTGCTCCCCGAAGCCTATCGAACAGTTCAGATATCAAAGGCAAAGGGTATTTATTCTTAACGGTGATGGCGTTAAGACCCCTGTAGTCTATGCATGGACGCAATTCCCCACTCTTCTTCTGCACGAAGAAGAACCCTGCCCCAGCAGGTGACACTGACTTCCTAATGAACCCTCTTGCCAGATTTTCCTGGATGTACTGTGACATTGCCTCCGTCTCCGGGAGAGATAGCGGATAGACTCGACCCCGGGGAGGCTCAGCACCAGGCAAGAGGTCAATAGGACAGTCATAGGGGCGATGGGGCGGAAGGGTCTCCGCTGCCTTTTTGGAGAATACGTCTGCATACGACCAATACTGCTTGGGGAGAGAGGAAAGATCTGCGGGTACCTCAGTTGTAGCTACCTGAACGCACTCCCTCTGACACCTACCCCCACAAGATTCACCCCATCCCAGAATTCTGCCTGAGGACCACTCGATATGAGGAGAGTGGTACCGTAGCCAAGGTATTCCCAACAGGACCTCATCAATTCCCTCTGGAATGACGAGCAGAGAAATAATCTCCTGATGAGATGGCGACATGGACAGAGTAAAAGGGATGGTCTGGTGAGTTATCTGTAAGGGCAGAGTCGACCCATTCACCACTCGTACCGTTACAGGTTGAGCTAGCATAACCAGAGGTATTGCGTGGCGTTGGGTGAAGGCAGAAGACATAAAATTGCCCTCCACCCCAGAATCCACGCAGAGCTCTACCGAGTGGGAGAATGAGCCTAAAGTAATTGTCCCCTTAAAGGACAATTTAGAGGCAAACGTCGCCGTGTCTCTTGTACCTCCACCTACGACCACTAGATGCTGACGTTTCCTCGACCGCTGAGGACATCTGGTGGCTAAATGTCCAGACTGCTGGCAAACATGACAGACCCTGAGTGCACAAGCGGTCCGGGACTTAGGTCCCGCTTGTGACACTTCCCTGGCCTCATGTGACTCAGGAACCAGGACCGGAGGTTCCAGAGGTTTGGCGAAAGTAGGAGCCAGCCGAAACATCTGCCTACACTGGGCTCGCTCTAACCTCCGCTCGTTAAAACGGAGGTCAATTCGAGTGGAGACTGTTATTAACTCCTCCAGTGTGGCAGGAATCTCCCTAGTGGCCAGAGCGTCCTTTACATGGTCAGCCAAGCCCCTCCAAAATATGGGGATAAGAGCTTTATCCGACCATTCCAGCTCAGATGCTAAAGTGCGGAATTGGACGGCAAAATGACTGACCAAGGACTCACCCTGAGTTAATGCCAGCAGTTGGAGCGCAGTGTCATGGGTGACTTGAGGTCCTAAAAAGACCTGTTTTAAAGTGCTCAAAAACAGAGGAGCACTCTGCACCACATGATCGCCACGCTCCCACAGCGGCGTAGCCCATTCCAACGCCCTGTCCGACAATAGAGACACAATAAATCCCACCTTAGCCCGCTCTGTGGGGAAACGTGCAGCCAGAAGCTCGAGATGAATAGATCACTGACTCACGAATCCCCTACAAAATTTGCTATTACCAGAAAATCTTTCTGGCAGCGGGAGGCGAGAAAATGTCGGAACAGGGGTGGCAATGGACAAAGTTGCTGCAGCCACGCTGGCAGCCTGTACAGCAACTGCGGTAACACCCACAGCTGAGATTGCGCTCTCGAGAGCCGCCAACCTACCCTCCAGCTGCTGTATATACCGCAGGGATTGCTGTTTGTCCGTCATCACTAGCCAGACCCTGGCGCTAGTGTAATGTTAGGGCTAGCGGAATGCACCAAATAATAAGACTGATAGTGTACGGTGCGTTCGTAGCCCGGGGTCCACCGTGCAGAGATGGAACCTGCTGCTGAGTAATGACGGACTATATGGCGGTACTCATAAGTATACTCGCGTGGGTTAAACTTCACCCAACGTGAAGGAAGCGATCCTGTTGCGTCACAGGATCGCGGTACCGCACATAGAAGGCGAGCAAGCAGTCAGCGAACTTAACCCCAACTAGGATTGAAGTCCGATTAGACCACTTGCTGACACAACACCGCAACAGGGTGTGTTAGGCAACTCTTATAATTAGAGCACCGAAGTGCGAACTGTGCCGTGCTGGCAGGCACCACTAAGCACCCAGACGTGGGTCAGGAAGCGCACTACTGGCGCGTGGCGCCGCACTGGCGTTCACAGCAATAGACGCTGATACGTGTGTGACACGTTGAGTGATTTGTCGGGCGCTAGATAGCAGCCATACTCCATACGCGAACAGTCATACAATAGGGTAGGGGTATTTAATGAACGACTTGCACTCACAACAAACACACATATTCAATTGTACACTAGCGCATGGCCGTGCGGTCATGCGCAGTTTATATAGTTGCAGCACAGGAAGTGGCCACAGAAACTTTGCCCTTCCAAGACCTGCCAAGAGGTCCAATGGAATGTGCTGCAGAGCCTGAGCACATGACCCTCGATCTCCAACGGGAGATCTTGCCCTGGGCATGCTCAGTGCGCGCAAACAAGGACTTAGTCCCAGGGAAGTCCGCTCGCCGCTGACCAGCACTGACTTTAATGGCAGGAGCTGAAGAAGCAGCAGTAACTCTCTGTACAGAGTGAGAGCGAGCAAGACACTGGGAGCGACGTCCCCGCTGAGCAGACTCCACTGCGGCCGGAGGAGAATGGGAGACCGCAGCGGAGACGGATCGAGATTCCCCCTGTGCAGCAGAGGAAACTCGACTCCTAACATTTCGTTTGTCAACTCAATAGTGACCAGAAGGAAAATACAATTAAAGAGTAATGTTCTAACCTTGTAATAGATAGAGTTGTAAACGTATTAAAATGGTATCACTTGTGTGTAAATGAAATTTATACATTATACTTTTATTCCTAAATAAGATAAATTAGCAACTACATATTTTTCTAATACTTGTACCTTCCAATAATTGCTAGTGACTAACATGAATACAGTATATAATACTTTTTAGTAGTATTTTATATATTGTGTAAAATAGCCACCGGATGGTCCTTAAGGGGAGATATGTATCATAGAGGTCCGTAGCTTGGGTGATGTAAATCCGGGAAAGCAGACTCCAGCACGTATAGTGCTGAGATAGTTAATAACTGTATGGCCTATTTACTTTCTGTTTTCACTCGGTGCTGGAAAAGGCTGACTTTTTGTTTGATTATGCTGAGCGGTTTATGAAGTTTTAATAAACCAGCCTGGACATTTTACTGAAACCACTTCCTGTGCCTACCTCAACCGCAGCTTAGTGAGTAGAAATCCTACAATTGGTGTTAAAAGTACAGGCACAAATCCAGAGGGTCAGTGTGACTGATGCAAAGATACCACATGTCTTGGGTGAAGGCGGCTACAGATTCTACACCCTACAGCAGTATAATCATACATGTGGCCCAGATTCAAGAGACAATTGCAGAGGTGATGCCCATTGTGAAAGAATACCTCTTCAAGGCACAAGAGGCACAGTAGAGGGTGTACAATAGATCTGTAAGGGTGAGACACTTCAACCCTGGGGATCAGGTACTGGTGCTTGTACCTACAGTGGAGAGCAAATTTCTGGCCAAGTGGCAGGGCCCCTATGAAGTACTTGAAAAGGTTGGTGATGTCAACAATAAAGTCCACCAACCAGGGAGAAGGAAGCCCTACAAGGTATACCACGTCAACCTGGTTAAGCCATGGCAAGATAGGGAGCCCATGGAAGCTCTGTGTTTGTGGCTAAGTCTGAAGCTGAAGTAAAACAGGTCAATGTGGCAGAGTCACTGTCACGTGCCCAAAAACAGCAATGCAAAGAGCTGCTACAACGGAATATAGATCTGTTCTCAGAATTACCAGATTAACTCAGGTCATAGAGCAGGAGGTTCTCACGGAACCGCATGTTCGGGTGAACTTGAAGCTATAACGGATTTGCGAAGCCTGCTGAGAGGTGATCTAGAAAGAGGTGAAGCTGATGCTGAGCCTGGGAGTCATTGAATATTCCAAGAGTGCCTGGTCTAGTTCCAAAGTCTTACTGCCAAAACCAGATGGAGAATGGCGGTTTTGCATTGACTATAGGAAGCTGAATGAGGTCTCTAAGTTTAATACGCATCCAATGCCCCTAGTCGACGAACTGATTGAAAGGCTAAGGCCGGCCTAGTACATTACTACTCTTGACCTCATGAAAAGGTGTTGGCAAATTCCTATGCCCCAAGTTGCCAAGGAGAATATGACCTTCTCAACGCCAGATGGTTGTTTCCAGTATACAGGGATGCTGTTTGGGTTGCAATGAGCTCTGGCCACCTTCTAGAAAGCCATGGACCAGAATCTAGCTCACCACAAAAAAGTATGCAGCGGCCTACCTGGATGACATTGTGATCTTCAGCCACTATCGGGAAAGCCATCTGACTAGTGATGGGCGAACCCATGGATGTTCGGGTCAGGCGGGTTAGCCCAAACATCTAAAAAAAAGTTTGGTTCAATTACCCGAACCCCATTCAGATGAATGTGGGGCCCAAACATCCGCTGTTTGCCATGTTGTTATCTGCATGACAGCATGACAAACACAGGCTCTGATCAGCAGTAAGATTATTGCCATCAGTCAGAGAGCTGCTGTTTCCATGCTGTCAGATGACAGCGCGAGCCAGCAGCTGTTACCTGCGGTAAAAAGTTGAGCGCCAGTCACAGGCGTTGGCTGATGAGGGGGTACTACTCCCATCAGCCTACGCCTAACTGTTGTAAGCGAGAACACGCGCCGCTAATGAGAGTATTCATCAGCCGGCGCCTGTGCTATAAGTAAATACATATTTTTTAAAAATTACATGGGGTCTCTTCTATTTTTGATTACCAGCGCAGGCAAAACTGACGGCTGCGGGCTGCGACCCTCAGCAGTCAGCTTCATCAATGCTGGTTATGAAGAATAGAGGGGTCCTCATGTCATTATTTTTAAATTATTTAAATAATTTTTTTGACAACCAGCCAAGATAAAGCAGGCAGCTGGGGGCTGGTTCTCAGGCTGGTAAGGGGGTAAGGAGCCATGGATATTCCCCCAGCCCAAAAATAGCAGCTTGTAGCTGCCCAAGGAAAGGTGTATCTATTAGATGCACTAATTTTGGTGCTTTGCCCAGCTCTTCCCATTTGCCCTGGTTCGGTGGCAAGTGGGGTAATATTTGTGGGGTTGATGTCAGCTGTTTTATGGCTGCTGACATCAATACCACAGGCTAGTAATGGAGACATCTATCCATTACTAACAAAATAGTTAGATTGCAAAAAGACACAGTCAGAATAATTTTTTTTATTTGAAAAAGACACTGACTCCTTTATTTGAAATAAAGAAAACACAGTCATACTCACCTTATGCCCATTCCACTGAAGCCCTTGTCCCGTAAAAACAGAAAATAATCAACAACCCTGATACTCATCTTATGCCCATTCCTTTGAAGCCATTTTCCCCTGTAAAAAAAAGAAAAATAATAAATAATCATATCCCTCACTTGTCCGAAATGAAGATTAGCAATACTGTCCATTCAAGAGAAACGTATTAATGTTACATAAAATATGCATACTCAGAGCAGCCAGGTAAAGGGATCAAGTCGCTAATGCAATATACTGACCTTGTGCCAGAGAGATAAATGGAGGAGAGAAAGGAATGAGTCCCAGTAGGGCTAGAGGAAGAGGAAAATAAGGGATATCAGAGACAAATGAGTAAATACATAGCCAAGTAAAGGGGAATACATAGGTTGCCATAGTTACCAGCTCTGGTGGGAGTTTCAGAAAGCGTGTCCGCCTTGTGGGTGATAGAGCGGCTAATGTGAGGGGCAGTCGTGTTTTAAGCAGATTGCTTCTGCTGTCATTTCCGGGTCTGTGCAGCTAGATGCGCAGTTCCGGAGAGTTGAAACGAGGCTTGACACGCTAGAGCGTGTGCGTGTCAGCATTGCGCCTGAGCGGCAGACGCCGGGACCCGGGCATATCATTGCAGCTGCGTGGCCAGTGCAGAGGCCTAGTACATGCGCAGTGTAACCGGGAAAGAGCCAATGTAAGAGAGTATCTTGCGCTTGCGCAGGGAATTCTAATGGAGACAAGCTGGAATGTAGTTGTTCCTATGGAAATATGAGGGGGATTGTACTGGAATGCAGTGATTAAGGCATATCAGATAAAGGGGGAGGGAAAGGAAAGAGGAGACTGAATAATAAAGACATGAATCAGGAATGGTTGTAATCTGAAAGGTAGTGAAAAACAAGGAACAAAAATAGAAGAGGTTTATAAAAATAAAGAAATAAATGAAAAAATAAGAAATAAAATAAATAAAATGAATAAGGGGAATAAACTGGACAAAATTGAAAAAAATAAAAAAATAAAAATTAGAAGAACTTCAAAAATAAGAACAAAATTACTAATGAAAGTGGAATGCAAATTTAGGACATAGGATTAGAAGGAAACAAGGAAAAAAATAGTAAACAATAAAAATAAAAATTCAAAACAAAATACAAAATAATGAATATAATAAAAGATAGAAAATAAAAAATAGAAAATAAAATTAGAAATAAAAAATGAAAAAAATATAACTGAAAGGAAAAAAGTTTATTCCGGAAGAATAGAAATAAAATTAGAAAAATAAGTGATAAAAAGAAAAGAAGCAAAAAATAAATAGCAAAAATAAATAAAAACAAAATAAAAAATAATAAAAATAAATGTGGTAAAAAAGGTGAGAAATAGTCCAACCTGATGACCATAAAGGGACTTACCAGGATGTGTCATCTTGAAGAAAAAAAGAACCAAAAAAATCATTCCTATAGTTCCTTCTCATGAGGTCTGACGGGAGGAAGAAGAAATGGGGGGAAAAAAGAAAAAGATAAATATTAACCCCTTTACCCCCAAGGGTGGTTTGCACGTTAATGACCGGGCCAATTTTTACAATTCTGACCACTGTCCCTTTATGAGGTTATAACTCTGGAACGCTTCAACGGATCCCAGTGAATCTGACATTGTTTTCTCGTGACATATTGTACTTCATGACAATGGTAAAAATTCTTTGATAGTACCTGCGTTTATTTGTGAAAAAAACGGAAATTTGGCGAAAATTATGAAAATTTCGCAATTTTCCAACTTTGAATTTTTATGCAATTAAATCACAGAGATATGTCACACAAAATACTTAATAAGTAACATTTCCCACATGTCTACTTTACATCAGCACAATTTTGGAACCAAAATTTTTTTTTGTTAGGGAGTTATAAGGGTGAAAAGTTGACCAGCAATTTCTCATTTCTACAACACCATTTTTTTTTAGGGACCACATCTCATTTGAAGTCATTTTGAGGGGTCTATATGATAGAAAATACCCAAGTGTGACATCATTCTAAAAACTACACCCCTCAAGGTGCTTAAAACCACATTCAAGAAGTTTATTAACCCTTCTGGTGCTTCACAGGAATTTTTTGAATGTTTAAATAAAAATGAACATTTAACTTTTTTTCACAAAAAATTTAATTCAGCTCCAATTTGTTTTATTTTACCAAGGGTAACAGGAGAAAATGGACCGCAATCATTGTTGTACAATTTGTCCTGAGTACGCCAATACCCCACATGTGGGGGTAAACCACTGTTTGGGCGCATGGCACAGCACGGAAGCGAAGGAGCGCCATTTGACTTTTCAATGCAAAATTGACTGGAATTGAGATGGGACGCCATGTTTCGTTTGGAGAGCCCCTGATGTGCCTAAACATTGAAACCCCCCACAAGTGACACCATTTTGGAAAGTAGACCCCCTAAGGAACTTATCTAGAGGTGTGGTGAGCTCTTTCACCCACCAAGTGCTTCACAGAAGTTTATAATGTAGAACCGTAAAAATAAAAAAATCATATTTTTTCACAAAAATTATCTTTTCGCCCCCAATTTTTTATTTTTCCAAGGGTAAGAGAAGAAATTGGACCCCAATAGTTGTTGTACAATTTGTCCTGAGTAAGCTGATATCCCATATGTGGGGGTAAACCACTGTTTGGGCGGATGGGAGAGCTCGGAAGGGAAGTAGCGCCGTTTGACTTTTCAATGCAAAATTGACAGGAATTGAGATGGGATGCCATGTTGCGTTTGGAAAGCCACTGATGTGCCTAAACATTGAAACCCCCCACAAGTGACACCATTTTGGAAAGTAGACCCCCTAAGGAACTTATCTAGAGGTGTGGTGAGCACTTTGACCCACCCAGTGCTTCACAGAAGTTTATAATGCAGAACCGTAAAAATAAAAAAATCATATTTTTTCACAAAAATTATCTTTTCGCCCCCAATTTTTTATTTTTCCAAGGGTAAGAGAAGAAATTGGACCCCAAAAGTTGTTGTACAATTTGTCCTGAGTGCGCTGATACCCCATATGTGGGGGTAAACCACTGTTTGGGCGGATGGGAGAGCTCGGAAAGGAAGGAGCGCCGTTTGACTTTTCAATGCAAAATTGACAGGAATTGAGATGAGACGCCATGTTGTGTTTGCAGAGCCCCTAATGTACCTAAATAGTAGAAACCACTCACAAGTGACACCATTTTGGAAAGTAGACCCCCTAAGGAACTTATCTAGATGTGTGGTGAGCGCTTTGACCCACCAAGGGCTTCACAGAGGTTTATAATGGAGAGCCGTAAAAATAAAACAAAAATTTTTTCCCACAAAAATTATTTTTTAGCCCCCAGTTTTGTATTTTCCCGAGGGTAACAGGAGAAATTGGACCCAAAAATGTGTTGTCCAATTTGTCCTGAGTGCGCTGATACCCCATATGTGGGGGGAAACCACTGTTTGGGCGCATGGGAGGGCTCGGAAGGGAAGGAGTGCCATTTGAATGCAGACTTAGATGGAATGGTCTGCAGGCGTCACATTGCGTTTGCAGAGCCCCTAATGTACCTAAACAGTAGAAACCCCCCACAAGTGACACCATTTTGGAAAGTAGACCCCCTAAGGAACTTATCTAGATGTGTGGTGAGCGCTTTGACCCACCAAGGGCTTCACAGAGGTTTATAATGGAGAGCCGTAAAAATAAAACAAAAATTTTTTCCCACAAAAATTATTTTTTAGCCCCCAGTTTTGTATTTTCCCGAGGGTAACAGGAGAAATTGGACCCAAAAATGTGTTGTCCAATTTGTCCTGAGTGCGCTGATACCCCATATGTGGGGGGAAACCACTGTTTGGGCGCATGGGAGGGCTCGGAAGGGAAGGAGTGCCATTTGAATGCAGACTTAGATGGAATGGTCTGCAGGCGTCACATTGCGTTTGCAGAGCCCCTAATGTACCTAAACAGTAGAAACCCCGCACAAGTGACACCATTTTGGAAAGTAGACCCCCTAAGGAACTTATCTAGATGTGTGGTGAGCGCTTTGACCCACCAAGGGCTTCACAGAGGTTTATAATGGAGAGCCGTAAAAATAAAACAAAATTTTTTTCCTACAAAAATTATTTTTTAGCCCCCAGTTTTGTATTTTCCCGAGGGTAACAGGAGAAATTGGACCCAAAAATGTGTTGTCCAATTTGTCCTGAGTGCGCTGATACCCCATATGTGGGGGAAAACCACTGTTTGGGCGCATGGGAGGGCTCGGAAGGGAAGGAGTGCCATTTGAATGCAGACTTAGATGGAATGGTCTGCAGGCGTCACATTGCGTTTGCAGAGCCCCTAATGTACCTAAACAGTAGAAACCCCCCACAAGTGACACCATTTTGGAAAGTAGACCCCCTAAGGAACTTATCTAGATGTGTGGTGAGCGCTTTGACCCACCAAGGGCTTCACAGAGGTTTATAATGGAGAGCCGTAAAAATAAAACAAAAATTTTTTCCCACAAAAATTATTTTTTAGCCCCCAGTTTTGTATTTTCCCAAGGGTAACAGGAGAAATTGGACCCCAACAGTTGTTGTCCTATTTGTCCTGAGTACGCTGATACCCCATATGTTGGGGTAAACCCCTGTTTGGGCACACGGGTGAGCTCGGAAGGAAAGAAGCACTGTTTTACTTTTTCAACGCAGAATTGGCTGGAATTGAGATCGGACGCCATGTCGCTTTTGGAGAGCCCCTGATGTGCCTAAACAGTGGAAACCCCCCAATTATAACTGAAACCCTAATCCAAACACTCCCCTAACCCTAATTCCAACGGTAACCCTAACCACACCTCTAACCCTGACACACCCCTAACCCTAATCCCAACCCTATTCCCAACTGTAAATGTAATCTAAACCCTAACTGTAACTTTAGCCCCAACCCTAACTGTAGCCCTAACCCTAGCCCTAACCCTAGCCCTAACCCTAGCCCCAACCCTAACCCTAGCCCTAACCCTAGCCCTAACCCTAGCCCTAACCCTAGCCCTAACCCTAACCCTAACCCTAACCCTAGCCCTAACCCTAACCCTAGCCCTAACCCTAGCCCTAGCCCTAACCCTAGCCCTAACCCTAACACTAGCCCTAACCCTAGCCCTAACCCTAGCCCTAACCCTAGCCCTAACGGGAAAATGGGAATAAATACATTTTTTTATTTTTCCCTAACTAAGGGGGTGATGAAGGGGGGTTTGATTTACTTTTATAGCGGGTTTTTTAGCGGATTTTTATGATTGGCAGCCGTCACAACCTGAAAGACGCTTTTTATTGCAAAAAATATTTTTTGCGTTACCACATTTTGAGAGCTATAATTTTTCCATATTTTGGTCCACACAGTCATGTGAGGTCTTGTTTTTTGCGCGACGAGTTGACGTTTTTATTGGTAACATTTTCGGGCACGTGACATTTTTTGATCGCTTTTTATTCCGATTTTTGTGAGACAGAATGACCAAAAACCAGCTATTCATGAATTTCTTTTGGGGGAGGCGTTTATACCGTTTCGCGTTTGGTAAAATTGATAAAGCAGTTTTATTCTTTGGGTCAGTACGATTACAGCGACATCTCATTTATATCATTTTTTTATGTTTTGGCGCTTTTATACGATAAAAACTATTTTATAGAAAAAATAATTATTTTGGCATCGCTTTATTCTCAGGACTATAACTTTTTCATTTTTTTGCTGATGATGCTGTATGGTGGCTCGTTTTTTGCGGGACAAGATGACGCTTTCAGCGGTACCATGGTTATTTATATCTGTCTTTTTGATCACGTGTTATTCCACTTTTTGTTCGGCGGTATGATAATAAAGCGTCGTTTTTTGCCTCGTTTTTTTTTTTTTTTTCTTACGGTGTTTACTGAAGGGGTTAACTAGTGTGCCAGTTTTATAGGGCGAGTCGATACGGACGCGGCGATACTAAATATGTGTACTTTTATTGGTTTTTTTTTTTTTATTTAGATGAAGAAATGTATTTATGGGAATATTTTTTTTTTTTTTCATTATTTAGGAATATTTTTTTTTTATTTTTTTTACACATTTGGAAATTTTTTTTTTTAACTTTTTTACTTTGTCCCAGGGGGGGACATCACAGATCAGTGATCTGACAGTTTGCACAGCACTCTGTCAGATCACTGATCTGATAGCAGTGCAGGCTGCTTCACAGTGCCTGCTCTGAGCAGGCTCTGTGAAGCCACCTCCCTCCCTGCAGGACCCGGATCCGCGGCCATCTTGGATCCGGGACCTGGAGCAGGGAGGGAGGGCGGCAAGACCCTCGCAGCAACGCGATTACATCGCGTTGCTGCGGGGGTCTCAGGGAAGCCCGCAGGGAGCCCCCCTCCCTGCGCGGTGCTTCCCTGCACCGCCGGCACATCGCGATCATCTTTGATCGCGGTGTGCCGGGGGTTAATGTGCCGGGGGCGGTCCGTGACCGCTCCTGGCACATAGTGCCGGATGTCAGCTGCGATAGGCAGCTGACACCCGGCCGCGATCGGCGCCGCTCCCCCCGTGAGCGCTGCCGATCGCATATGACGTACTATTGCGTCCTTGGGAAGTAGGGCCCACCCCCCATGGACGCAATAGTACGTCTGATGGCAGAAAGGGGTTAAAGAAGCGGCCTTGATCAGAGAACCTGGAAGAAAACCTGAGGCAAAAATGGTTAATGCATATCAGTCATTGATGAACATCACTCTGCTTAGCTGAAAGTCAAGTCTAGTTCCCTGTTCAGGCCCTTGGGGGCCATAGTCTGTAGCGTATATATCCAGAAGGATTCTCTTTCCTTCAGGAGTTTAATGTGATTACTCTCTCGCCTAGGTTTTTCTACTCTCTCTATTACCTGGAGCCGAAGTTGTGATACAGAGTGGTTGGCCGAAGCGAAATGATGAGGAAGCGGGAGCCAGGTTTTTTTCAGTCTGATGATGGACTTATGGCCCGAGATTCTATCACTAACGTGTTGTGTGGTCTCACCTATATATAGGAGGCCACAGGGACATTTAATTAGATATACCACGAAATTGCTTTCACAAGTATAGAATCCTTTAATCCTGAATCTCTTGCCCGTGTGTGGATGTGCAAAATCGGTCAACTTAATCACATTGGCACAACAGGCACATCCCAGACAAGGGAATGTGCCCACTCTCTGGGTGCCTAGAAATTGTTGTTTGGATTATTTAGTGAGGCTACCAATGTCGGCCTTGACTAGGGAATCCTTGAAATTTCTAGGTCTGCGTTTACACATCAGTGCAGGTGCCTGGAAGGATACTACTTGTGGATAGGCTTCTGAAAGGAGGCGCCAGTGTTTGTTGATCGTTTTGTAGACGAGGGGCATGATGGGGTCGTGAGTGTGTTTAGGTTTGGGAGTTTGGGATGTGTGAGGAGAGCATACAAGTGCTCTCTGTTTTTTCATATTGAGAATATTGTCTGGATAATTTCTATCTCTGAATTTTTTGGCCATGTCTTCTAGCCGAGATTCGATCAAGTTGGGGTCGGAGACTATATTGGTGACTCTACGAAATTGGGAGCGTGGAAGGCTTTCTTGAGTGGACTTGGGATGGCAACTTGTGAAGTGAAGTAGGTTGTTTGAATCCGTAGGTTTCACAAAAATGTCAGCATCTAAACCCCTTGTCCATTTTTGATGACTAAAGTATCGAGAAATGGGACTTTTTGGGTATCCCAATTGGGTGTAAACTGTAATTCGGGCCTGACCTTGTTAATTTGTGAGACAAAGAATGAAAAGGTTTCGGCTGGTCCGTCTATTAGACAGAACTGTTATGATACGGTGGTCGAGGAGCAACATGGAAAGAGCTCTGAAAGAAGTGGTAACTGTACTGACCGCAGTCCCTAAGCTCAACACAACACTAGAAGTAGCCGTGGAATGCTCCTAACTCTCCCTAGGCATCTCGTCACAGCCTAAGAGCTAACTACCCCTAAAGAAAGAAGCAGGAAAGCTATCTTGCCTCAGAGAAAATCCCCAAAGGATAGATTAGCCCCCCCCCCCACAAATAATGACTGTGAGTGAAGAGGGAAAAGACATACACAGAATGAAACCAGGATGAGCACAGGAGGCCAGTCTAGCTAAATAGATAGGACAGGATGGAATACTGTGCGGTTAGTATAAAACACTACAAAAATCCACGCAGAGTTTACAAAAAAATCTCCACATCTTACTAAAGGTGTGGAGGGCAAATCTGCCTCCCAGAGCTTCCAGCAAGACAGAATTAATTCACACTGATAAGCTGGACAAACATAGAAAGCACAGAATGGATAAGTCCACAATCTATGGACAGAAAAGAGCAAGCAAAAACTTAGCTTTGCTGAACTGGTCAGGATAACAGGGAACTCCAAAGAGATGTGAATCCAACCAGGAACCATTTACAAGTGGCACTGGCTGAAGAAAGAGCCAGGCCAAAATAGACGAGCAGAAGAGACGATAAGTGGAGGCAGCTGATGACAGCTAACACCAAGGAACAGCCATACCACTAGAAACCACAAGAGGGAGCCCAAGAGCAGAACTCACAAAAGTGCCACTTACAACCACCGGAGGGAGCCCAAGAGCGGAATTCACAACACAGAACATGTCGTGTAGTGGAGCCAGCACTTTGAATGTTTCTGAAAAAGTGCATTATTATAAATGTAGCTATTCTCAAAAGTGTCCATATATATGTTAGCGTATGCTGGTGCCACGTTTGATCCCATGGCAGTTCCACAGGTTTGTAAGTAGAACTGGTCACCAAACATAAAGTAATTTTCCTTAAGGACTGTGGAAAGAACATCCAGGATGAACTGTTGGGACTGAGGGCTAAGATCGGAGGTCTGTAAGAGGTTACCCACGGCCTCCAAGCCTAGATCATGTTTGATCGAAGTGTAAAGGCTCTTTACGTCCAGGGTTGTTAAAAGGCATTGTGGTGAAATAGTAGAGAACTGTTTGATTGTCCTAATGAAATGGCCTGTGTCTAGGACAAAGGATTTTGTGTTTTTAACAAATGGGGTTAAGTATTTCTCAAGGAGGATAGACAGGGGAGACAGAATGGAGTCTGTCGATGCCACTATAGGGCGTCCTGGGGGATTGATGAGCGACTTGTGGATTTTTGGGAGGACATAGAAAACCGGTATTGTTAAGTGTGGATTTGATAGGAAAGTAGCTGTTCTTTGATCTTGGACCTAATCTTTAGTGTGGGGTCATGTGCGATTTTTTGGTAAGTAAATGTATCTGACAACTGGCTATTAATTTCTCTCAGGTCGTCGTTTTGATTCATAATGACTGTGGCCCCACCCTTATCCGCCGGTTTGATGATTATGCTTTTGTTGGTTTGTAGGTATTCGATGGCCTGTTTTTCTACGGGTGGGATGTTACTTCTGGTAGGAAAAAAACCTTTTTGTTGTTTCAGGAGAATATTTTGTATGTCCCTGTGGATTAAATCAATGCATGCTTCCGCTGCATGGTATGTGCAAGGTGGATGAAACAAGCTTTTATTAAACAAATCTAAGGAGGAAATGGACAGCTCGGGAATAGAGCTCACCCCTCCAGGGGGAGCTCTATCCCTGAGAGAATCACTCTCTAGACCAAAATGGGTTTTTAGTCTGATACTATGGAAAAAATGTTGGAGATCCTGCTCGAGTTTAAAACTATCCCATGGTGAGGTTGGGCAAAATTAAAACCCACGATATAGGACCGAAAGTTCTAATCGATACAAGGTGTAGGAGGATATATTGATCACGGATTTAGTATCCCTACCTGTGACCTCCTTACCATACGCTCGGTTGGATTTGCAGTTTGACCTCCTTGTCGGTCTCCTCCTCCTTGTTTTCTCTTGCCTCTCATGGGTGGTCTTTTCCCTAAAAAACGCCCTTGATTGGAATTGCGTAAGGAACCACTGCTGTCTCAGCTGAAGGAGCCGGGGCGTCTTGAAGTGTACTGTCCTCGCCCTTGTCCAAAGTTCGTAGATTCGTTCCATCTATAGACGCGTTCTAATCTGTAGTCCTCTGAATCTCTGTGGAATTTATTCCTCTTCTTTTCTTGTAGTCTTCTACGGTTATCTTCGATGATCTTGTCAGTCTTTGCTTTCAAGTTTTGCCAGTCAGAGCTAGAAATAGTTGAGCAGAGTTGTTCTTCTATGGATTTAACTTTAGCTTCTGTTTCTTCTATAGCCATATGGAGGGTTTCTATGGTCAGAAGAATTATGTCCAAAGAACACTTGTTTAGAATTTGCTTGTACCTTTCGCAATAAGCGGGTCTGTCTGAAAAAGTGTAGGATGCAGATTACAGAGCAAGCCCCTTGGAATACGGCTTAGTTTAAAATATTCTGCTAAGGTAATTGAGTGAAGATCGCATGACATCAATCTCCTACATTCCTTTTCATAGTCCTTGCTTCTAATCTCATGTGTAGGTGTCCGTAGAAAATCACTGGAATTCGTGATCTTAGACAAGATAGTAGAAGCTGTTATTTCATCAAATGCAAAGGTTTGTGTAGACATCATGAAACAGGTGCGACCATCAACAAAATTATGCCTAAAGAAACCGCAATTTGGTTTAGAAAAAGAATCCTTTATTTTGAGAAGATGCACCATTATTGGACACAGATTTGAATGGTAGGGTAGTTAATCCACATTAGCTTACATGGTAATAAACTGCAAAACCAGACACAGATCCTGGACAGATGAGGAGTTTTTTGTGGAAAAGCATATTCATTTTATAAACCTAGCCAACAACTTTCATTGATAGAGGGATGCTGATCTGGTATAGGATCTGCCTCTTGTTAGGACTGGCGGAACGCACCAAGTATAAGGTGTAATGGTATTAGGTGCGTTCGCCGTCTGAAGTCCACCGTGCAGGTGAAAACCCTGCTGCTAGTAGAGACGGACGAGATGGCGGTACAATATGAATACACACTTGGGTTAAGTTCACCCAGTGTGAAGGAAGCGAACCCTGTTGAGTCACAGGGCCGCGGTACCGCACCAAGAGAATATATTTAGAGGCACGAGAGTGCGTGCGGTGCCGCACTGGCGGACGCCACTAACCACCCAGGCTTGGGTTAGGAAAGTGCAGAGAAAGCGCACGGCGCCGCACTGGCGGTCACAGCAATAAGACGCTGTAATGTGTGTACCGTGCTGATGGCTAAGTCGGGCGCTAGGTAGCAATCACCCACCTTCCGCGAGCAGTCATACAATAGGGAGGGGATTTTAAAGAACGACTTTCACTCACAACACACACACATTTACAAAAGACAATACTAGCGCATGGCCGTGCGGCCATGCGAGGCTTAAATAGCTGCAGCATGTTTAGGACCTTCCAAAGAAGGACCAATGGAGTGCTGCAGCACCTGAGCATGTGACCCTGGATCTCCACTGAGAGATCTCGCCCTGGGCATGCTCAGAGTGCAAAGCAGGATTTAGTCCTAGCAGCTACAAGGACCTTAGCTGCAGTATCTGATCATGTGACCCTCGATCTCCACTGAGAGATCTTACTCTGGGCATGCTCAGAATGTAAAAAGCAGGACTTAGCCCCAGAAACATCCCCTCGCCGCTGCCCAGCACTGACTTCAATGGGAGAAGCAGGAAACGCAGCAGTAACTCTAAGCACAGAGTCAGACTGAGCGAGACACTGGGATCGACGTCTCTGCTGAGCAAGCTCCACTGCGGCAGGAGAAGAATGGGAGACCGCAGCGGAGATGGCCCGAGATTCCCCCTGTGCAGAGGCAGGAACTCGACCCCTAACACCTCTTATGCTAAATTCACACATGTACAGTGCTCTTCACTGAGCCCTGTATTGGGTTTTCCATCATAATCTCCGAAAAACAGGCTTCTGATGAAAGCCCTAACAGAACATTCACTATTACAAGGCTGATGGATTCACTTTGGACACTGTCTGGCCTTTGATCTGGCAGTGTTTGTCTTTTTCAGACATGCACAAAAATGTGGCAGATCAAATTGATTTTTTCTGCCTCAAAATAGTGAGTGGCTCCATTGGCATTTCTGGCGGAATCCTGTTTTTCAGGGATTATGAAGATAATCTGGATTCGGTGCTCAGTGGAGAGCACTGTAAGTATGTGAACTCAACCACTTTGCCATGCCTTTGAAAGTACAAGTTATGTTTGGTAACAGTTTGGGCATTTGATGTCTCAGCTCAAGACATATCTGATCTTAGGATAGTTCATAAATGTAGTTCATAAGCTTTAGAATTTTGAATACAGAGAAGTGAGAAAAATACTATTGCATCATTTCCTCTCCAAAATCTACTCCACTCTTATTTAATGCAAATGACAAAAACATATTTTTTGTATGGAGTTTTAGTGCAAAAACTTTATTTCAGAGGAGGACTTTAGCTAAAAGTAGAAACTGTTCATATGCTTACAGTGGAGATCCATGTGAGGATTAAAGGGAATCTGTCAGGAAGTTTACATCTGAGTTTATTTGCAAAAAACTTTTAACCAGGTTTACTCCATGCTGGGACATTTTTTTGGGGGACCATACAGGTATGCATGAACTTGTACCTCTGTGACCTACACAGTTATGTATTATGTTTATTTGCATTAAATGTCCTGAAAGATTCCCTGTAAAGAATTGAATTATGTTAGTAAAAAGATTTCATAAGCCTGGGATTTGGCATAGATGGGAGAAATAGTGTGGAAACTTTATATGGATCTATTTGTATGGAGACTAAAGTCACTTGTATATGGGCCTTGCCTTATTCAAGCAAATGCATAACACTGCTAAAGGCAACATTGAGTTAAAAATATATGAGAAATAGGATGTTAAAAGTTTTATAATCTTATTGCTGTAGATTTGAGCACATGAATTAGACAGGTTGATGTTACCATGTCCCCATCACGCCAATGCTCTGCCCACTTTGGTGGAGCTGATCGGGTCTGGCATGAATTGCCGAAAGTCACAATATTCCTAAGCAATTTCACACTGTGCAACAATTTTGCAACTTTCCAAAGTGTTTTTTACACCACAAAACTGGTGTAAACAATTCAGTGAATCAGCCCCACAGCCTTAGTGCTTTGCCGAAGTTATCACTATAAGTCACTCAATTAGAGACAGCCATTGAGTACAATAATAGTTGTAGAAATCCATCACTCAACTGCCCCCATTGAAGGCTGCAGGCAGTTGGGATTTTATATTTTCCTAAATAAACCCAAACATAGCATTTAACACTCCATAGTGTTGATTTCTAAATGTAGTTAGCCTAGTTTGCTGGTGAAATTTTGTAAATTCTGGTGTTTATGCCTAATATCATATTTTATAAATGCTTTTACATTGTTTTTTTGTTTACCCTAAGTTCGGCAATGCAGCATCCCCCTTGTGCAAGTCTTAATAAATCACCTATTTTTTTTAAAAACAGCTAGAGATCAATAAAGAATTTACTAAAACATAGTAATCACTTTTTTACCCAAAAGCACAAGAAAATACATCTCCAATGTTCTCAAAAACCATATAAATAAGCCACAGATGTTTTGGCATTCTGTTTGTGGATCAATGAAACAAATATGGAACTTTTTGTGCAGTATGTCTGGAGGAGGAAGAATGAGGCATTTATAAAGTGAAGCATGGTGGCATCTCGGTGATGCCTACAGTCAAACATGGCAGGTGCTTGATGATGCCTGCAGGAAAGCATAGAGATGGGTCAGTGTGGCTTACAGTCAAGCATGGTGGTGGCTTGGTGATGCCAACAGTCAAGCATGGTGGTGTTTCAATGATGTTAGCAGTGAAGCATGGCGGTGTCTTGGTGATGCCTACAGTCAAGTATGGTGGGGGCTCAATGATGCCTACAGGGAAACATGGTGAGTGGCGAGTTGGTGTTCCTTACAGTCAAGCATGGTAGTGGCTTAGTGATACCTACAGTCAAGCATGATGGAGGCTTGATGATATCTTCAGGAAAGCAAGGTAGTGGGTCAGTGATGCCTACAGTAAAGCTGGTAGTGTCTCAATATTGTCAACAGTGAAGCATGGAGGTGGCTTGGTGATTCCTACAGCGAAGCATGGCTGGGTCTCTGTGATCTGGGCTGCTTTGCTTCTTCTGGCACTGGTAGCATGTAGTGGGCAAAATTAATTAAATCAAGTATCAGGAAATTCTAGGAGAAAACTTCATGTCTTCTGTTAGGAAGCTGAAATTTGGACAAAATTGGACCTTCCAAAAGCACAATGTTTTCATCCCTACCTCAAAGTCCACCAAGGCTTTATTTCAGCAGAAGTTCAGGAAGATTCTGGAGTGGACATCACATTCACCTGACTCGAACTCTGTAGAAATTATTTGCTGGGATTGAAGAAGTCTGTTAGAGCACACAAAACTCAAGAATATTAGAGACCTACAGGCCATTGCCTATGAAGGATGAGATAAGATCCCTCAGGAATGCTGCCAGAAGCTGGTGTCTGGCTATGTATCAGGTTTGCAGCAGGTCACAAGAGCCGAAGAGTTTCTACTAAGTACTAAAGATGCTAGTCATAAAGAGTATGAATAATTCATCAATGTGGTCTGTGAATAGTGCCAGCAGTAATAAAGCTTTTGCTTTTGAAAAACAGCCAAAACTCTATAAAGAAGTTACAAAATTATGGTAATCGTTAACTTAATAAAGGAGAAGTCCATTTGTTGGCGTTCTCAGTGGAGGGAGGAGTCCAATCCAGATATTGCTCAGTGGCTCTCTGATTTCTGCAAATGGCCCCGAGCTTTGCTCACAAAATACTCCATTAGCGCACAAGATGAAGATGGCTTATTTTTGCTGAGAACAATATAAAATAATTTTTGGCCAGTTCTACAGAAACATGTTTGTGGTAATAGGCACAATTGAAAAGGTTAGATCTGTAAATTTGTGCTCTGTGAGAGGATTAATTAATGTTGTATTATTTTATAATACAGATTTAAGCAGCGCTTTTCGCACTCACAAAATATACTGACCTTTTTCAAGATGCTCATTATCCTTAAATGTGTTCTCTTCTCAAACATTGTCGTCTCATTTATTTTGTTCATTGCTTTGTAATTTAAGATAATTCAGAGCATGGGGGTTGCGACAGCTTCTTGGAAGAAAAAAAAACGCAGTAAGGTGGACTAAGTTAAAAATAGAATAAAATTGAGTTTTTCTAAAGCTTTAGAATACGGTCTAATTATTCACCAGTATCTTACTGTCATCTCTTCTGATGCATACAGCCATGCGGAAATATAAGTGACTTCTACTATTATACATAATGTAGCTGCTTAATTGGCAAGGAGAGGGTGAAAACTGGGGCAGTGAAACTCCTGAGAGACTGATAGGGCACATATTAGTGGCTTCATCACTGCAAACGTCTTCAACCTGATTGAAGTCAGCAAATATTTCACAAGAAGCGCTAAAGAGGTTTCCCCATCTTGGTAAGAACAATTACTCGACAAGTTTGTAATGAATTTTTTTTGACAGTAATTATTTACAGGGCACCAGAAAACAATGATTGATGCTAATTCCTTAATTAGTACTGGATATGCAGTCACATTTTATCTTTTTTAGAAACGCTGAAACGCGTTTGGGCACCTGGAAATTCCTACAGAAAGACAGAGGTGGTTCCAAGGCCTGACAACCCAGCACAAGTGCAAAAAAAACTCGTAATCCATCTCATCATTAAATTACATTTGTACTGAAAGTCAGTGCATTTAATGATATATCAATAAATAATTAGATGTTCATGACAATGTATATGAAAATAAAAAAATCAAGATTAACTTACAAACATTTTAACTGCAGCAACTTTAATATCCCTTTTGAAGCGGGAATTGCCACAGCTCATAGACCAGGACAAGCCACCCAATTGAAGGATTTAAAGGGAACCTGTCACATTGCACATGTTATAGAGCAGGCATAGCTGAGATGTTTGACCAATAGTTTTGTAAGGAACGATTTAGCATAAAATGTGGTACATTTACCTATATCCCTATTCATTCTTAAGTAGTCTATTCAGTGCTTAGCTACCTTTGTTGACCAACTGTACATACAAAAATGGCTGTCAGTCAGTATGTAAGGCCACCAAAGACCAGAATGAGCGGAGATTTCAATAAATAATATAGAAATTATACTACATACAGTACAGACCAAAAGTTTGGACACACCTTCTCATTTAAAGATTTTTCTGTATTTTCATTACTATGAAAATTGTAAATTCACACTGAAGGCATCAAAACTATGAATTAACACATGTGGAAATATATACTTAACAAAAAAGTGTGAAACAACTGAAAATATGCCTTATATTCTAGTTTCTTCAAAGTAGCCACCTTTTGCTTTGATGACTGCTTTGCACGCTCTTGGCATTCCCTTGATGAGCTTCAAGAGGTAATCACCGGAAATGGTCTTCCAACAATCTTGAAGGAGTTCCCAGAGATGCTTAGCACTTGTTGGCCCTTTTGCCTTCACTCTGCGGTCCAGCTCACCCCAAACCATCTCGATTGGGTTCAGGTCTGGTGACTGTGGAGGCCAGGTCATCACTCTCCTTCTTGGCCAAATAGTCCTTACTAAGCCTGGAGGTGTGTTTGGGGTCATTGTCCTGTTGAAAAATAAATGATGGTCCAACTAAACGCAAACTGGATGGGATAGCATGCCGCTGCAAGATGCTGTGGTAGCCATGCTGGTTCAGTATGTCTTCAATTTTGAATAAATCCCCAACAGTGTCACCAGCAAAGCGCCCCCACACCATCACACCTCCTCCTCCATGCTTCACGGTGGGAACCAGGCATGTAGGGTTCATCCATTCACCTTTTCTGCGTCGAACAAAGACACAGTGGTTGGAACCAAAGATCTCAAATTTGGACTCATCAGACCAAAGCACAGATTTCCACTGGTCTAATGTCCATTCCTTGTGTTCTTTAGCCCAAACCAGTCTCTTCTGCTTTTTACCTGTCCTTAGCAGTGGTTTCATAGCAGCCATTTTACCATGAAGGCCTGCTGCACAAAGTCTCCTCTTAACAGTTGTTGTAGAGATGTGTCTGCTGCTAGAACTCTGTGTGGCATTGACCTGGTCTCTAATCTGAGCTGCTGATAACCTGCAATTTCTTAGGCTGGTGACTCGGATAAACTTATCCTCAGAAGCAGAGGTGACTCTTGGTCTTCCTTTCCTAAGGCGGTCCTCATGTGAGCCAGTTTCTTTGTAGCACTTGATGGTTTTTGCAACTGCACTTGGGGACACTTTCAAAGTTTTCCCAATTTTTCAGACTGACTGACCTTCATTTATTAAAGTAACGATGGCCAGTCGTTTTTCTTTACTTAGCTGCTTTTTTCTTGCCCTAATACAAATTCTAACAGTCTGTTCAGTAGGACTATCACCTGTGTATCCACCAGACTTCTGCACAACACAACTGATGGTCCCAACCCCATTTGTAAGGCAAGAAATCCTACTTATTAAATCTGACAGGGCACACCTGTGAAGTGAAAACCATTTCCGATGACTACCTCTTGAAGCTCATCAAGAGAATGCCAAGAGTGTGCAAGCAGTCATCAAAGCAAAAGGTGGCTACTTTGAAGAACCTAGAATATAAGACATATTTTCAGTTGTTTCACACTTTTTTGTTAAGTATATAATTCGACATGTGTTAATTCATAGTTTTGATTCCTCTAGTGTGAATTTACAATTTTTCATAGTCATGAAAATACATAAAAATCTTTAAATGAGAAGGCGTGTCAAAAGCCTTGGCTTAGCATCTGGTTCCTTCATGTGTGCGGTTAGCTCAGAAGAGTTCCAGAGCAAGCACAACTTTCAGGTAGGGTTTTAGTCCCTGTGTACAGCGCGACTCTGTGAGGCAACTGAGCTCGCTTTCATTTCACACGGCGTGAAGTTTAACCCACGTGTGAGCTCAGTGTCAATCCGCCATTACTTGCAGCAGGTATCTCTGCACGGTGGACCCCGGGCCTTCGAACGCACCTCGTATCTATTACCCTATTACTTGGTGCGTTCCGCTAGCCCTAACAGCGTGTCTTTGGATTGCTCTGCATTATTAATCTGTGAGCCACACCCCTGAAGTAAAGACCATAACAATTAGCACTAAAGAAAAAAGCCTATATCTCTGGAACGATATGGCAGATTTAACAAAAACAAAAACAAAAAATGCAATATTCATAATAAATTAGAACAAAAACTGGCCACTTTTGATCTAGTGACACATGCCCTTTATACATCTACCATGTATTCGTCCTAATACTGCCTGCTTGTAGTGGAATAATATTATTCTCTACCAGTGCTGTCTTTTTGCCTTTGATAAAAGTACGTCTATGTGATCTCACTGGGGAACATTAGTAAGAAAAATATGAAATGCAGATGTCCATTGTCTTTAAAAACATTCACCAGAACTTTCTTTATTCATCATGAGGCAAGCAAAGAGCAAACAAAGGAGACGAAGACTGTTAACGGTATTTATTTATGCACATTATGTTCACAGATTACTTGGAATACTGTCAACAATGCAAGGACACATTCATGAAAGCATAATCACATATTTATGCAGCTTCAGCAATAACCCAGAGGAATCACTCATTAATGGCACTATCTATTTCAGTTAATGAAGCGTAATGGCATGACAGGGGGTGTGGATAATGTTAGACTTTCTGATGAGAACATCTTGAAATAAGCTTGAGTGACATCTGTGTGCAAAAGTTTATGAATAGCATCAAATGTATCTAAAAGCCCTGAAGTGTCATAAGATTATTATGATGGGTCTGTGGAGGAGAGACGCGTCGTAGAGGAACCAAAAAGTATAAATAATGCGGCAAGTGTTTCTTAGCATAAGGATAGAGCTTTCTCGCAACTAAGAGTTGTATATGTGCAGGACACCCCCCCCCCATTTAATTTCTTCATATACACAATTGTTATCTTGATGGCAGAACCCCCACAGTCTTTCAATTTAGTGCAATAAATAGCAGAAGTGTTTAGAAGAGGTATTGGTTGCATATCTGTAGAAGTTCAGCGAAGACAAAGAGTTGATCAGATTTTTTTTTTAGTCCCTCCTTCCAGGAAAGAGCTAGTTTGCATGTTTTCCCAAAGCAATATTGCCAATAAGACTATACTCAGCTGGTCTCCTTACAGAGAGCAAAATTGCACCTAAAAGGTTTTTTGTTTTTGTTTGAGAATATATATAATATGGGGACATGTATAAATATTAATGCGAATAGGAACTGCAATAGCAAATAGCAAGCCATCTGATCCCAGTAGTTTGTGAAGGCTTAACATTAATTTAATTAATTACTTTTGACTAAACCATATTTTTTGAGTTTGAGAAAAGTTGAGCCCCTCCTAGATAATACTGTATGTCATATCAGTGTCATATCATATCAGTGTGTCATATGACATTATCTATTAGTTAGAATAGGAATTCTAGATAACATAAAGTACTACTATGAATTCATACAGTAAATCCATTTTGCAGGTACCTATGAGAAGGACAACTTTAATTTTTGCTACCTACCTCTACTGGATCCAGCATTGTCTCTGCCTCCTCCTTCTGATGCCGTCTCTTTCTGTTCCTCGGTGAGCTTTGTAGCCAACAACATGCCAATAGGCCTTAAAGGCTGGATCAAGTGGCGGATCCATGCCTGAGTGTTCAGGTAGTTGAGGCATACTATCGTGGACTGTTCCCTGCACCAACACTGCATTAGACTCTCCGAGAAACTCAGTTCTGCAGCTCAGCTCTGCTATAATACTGTGCCAGTGCTGCCCGGACATTGGAACAAACTCAGCTCTCTGAGGCAATTCTAATATTACCCTGTATCAGCTCTTCATTGGATTCTGCTGAAAATTCAGCTTAACAGAATCGCTAAGAAGAAGCGTAGCTAAGGGCTCAGCTCAGAGGGGGTGCAACTTTGTGAGTCGGACCTTAACTAGGTAATCATGTTTGCAACTAAGGTGGCACACCTTAATCGTCGGTAAAGGGGAACCTCAACAGATGACCATGCTGTTACTGAAAATAAATCTCTATACAAAGACCAAGCCCCCGATATTACTGTCATATGGTGACCATATTATGGTAGATACCAGTCCTGCAGAACATATAAGTGACTACAGTACAGTTAAATATAGTGACTTAGCGCTGACGCTTCTGATGGAGTCATTCACTTTTCTGTCTTTTTCATCAGGTCCAGGCCACCATGACAACTTCTTCCAGCCATGATTCATCTGCAGAGTTTACAATAAAGATACATTTCACTTTTCACATTTCCAAAATCATCTCAATCTATTCCCAACCTTCACAAGCTCTGCACCCTACTGACACCCCAAATCTGAGCAGCTGCTGACATACAGCTCTGGCAAAAATTAAGAGACCACCACATCAAAACCCTGTCATGGGCAGCCCAATCTCCAGACCTGAACCCCATTGAAAACCTCTGGAATGTAATCAAGAGGATGATGGATAGTCACAAGCCATCAAACAAAGAACTGCTTAAATGTTTGCACCAGAAACAGTGTGAAAGACTGGTGGAAAGCATGCCAAGACGCATGAAAGCTGTGATTAAAAATCATGGTTATTCCACAAAATATTGATTTCTGAACTCTTCCTGAGTTAAAACATTAATATTGTTGTTTCTAAATGATTGTGAACTTGTTTTTTTTGCATTATTTGAGGTCTGAAAGCACTGTTGTTGTTTTTTTTATTTTGACCATTTCTCCTTTTCAGAAAAGAAATACAAAATTTATTGCTTGGAAATTCGGAGACATATTGTCAGAAGTTTATAGAATAAAAGAACAATTTACATTTTACTGAAAAATATCCCTATAAAGAGAAAAATCAGACAAACTGAACATTTTGCAGTGGTCTCTTAATTTTTGCCAGAGCTGTATATGTTCCTATTACTGCACCTGCTGTGTGGCAAAAAATAGTGCCTCTCCTAATAAATAATGCCACCACTGTACCCCTTTTTCATGCATCATTTGAACCCTTGAGCCTGTGCTTTGTGATTGGCTTGTCTGTCCGCCAAACTACAGAAGATACACCATTTCTCCAGGTGTTTAGCTTCTGTTATCCTTGCTTCAGTCTTTTTAGGGTAACAGGTGTTTCCATTTATTCATCTGCCCTATCACCTTTCGGGTGCGACTTTATATACTTCGAACCTGCTGGAATTTTCTGCTGGTGATAGCCTTATTTGAATGTCCAGCCATACTGCTGTAGATTAAGCCTGTGTAAGACCAGCTAGGGTTTATCTCCCTTCTTTTTATGTTCTTTACCCTGCACTTATCTTCTTTTCTTTTTAGCAAGTAGGTGGCATATTCTCTAACAGTACGTACTTAATCGTTTATTTTGTATTTCGTGGTTTGCTTTTCTCACTCTGGAATCTTTTTCTCTTTCAGTACACTTTCCCTTCTGTAGGTAATTTGCACTCTGCTCTGCCCTCCGGTTCTTTAGGAGGAACATGAAGCACTCGGCAGCCTTTCAGGCAGCATAGGTCTGAGTTGCTATTGATAACTCTGTGGTTAGGGCTTTCTCAGCTCACGCAGGAACCACTAGGATCTCTAAGCTATACAGGAATTGGCAGGGTCAGTTGCAGGTTTTAGTGTGTTACCTTTTTACCCAAGTGAGTTGCTACACTATAATAACACCCTTACAAAGTAAAAGACATCATTTGTGCCCTCTAGATGGTAAAAAATGCTCCCTATAAAATATTATTGACCTGTGAACGTGCCCTAAAAAAACTATGCCCACATTTTGCCCACTATAAAGTAATAATGCTATATTTGAGCCCCTTTAACAGTCACAAAAATTTGAATATACTTATAATAATAAGTGCCCACTTCATATTTAATAATGTTTCCTTAGTCTCCTGTATGGCTCCCTTATACACAGTGTGATGGACCCACAGCTCCTCTATTCATAGTATAATGCCCCCAAAACTCTATCATGTTCTCACAATAGTATCCACATGGTATGATGGATCCCACAGTAGCCAAAAACTGTATGATGGGCTCATCAGAAGAAGCCCACAATGTATGATGGCGCCAATAGTAGCCCCCACATTGTATCATGCCCCCTTAGTAGCAACATTTCTAATTATTTCTGGAACAAAGAAATAAGGTAATAACATAGTAACATAGTAACATAGTTAGTAAGGCCGAAAAAAGACATTTGTCCATCCAGTTCAGCCTATATTCCATCATAATAAATCCCCAGATCTACGTCCTTCTACAGAACCTAATTGTATGGTACAATATTGTTCTGCTCCAGGAAGACATCCAGGCCTCTCTTGAACCCCTCGACTGAGTTTGCCATCACCACCTCCTCAGGCAAGCAATTCCAGATTCTCACTGCCCTAACAGTAAAGAATCCTCTTCTATGTTGGTGGAAAAACCTTCTCTCCTCCAGACGCAAAGAATGCCCCCTTGTGCCCGTCACCTTCCTTGGTATAAACAGATCCTCAGCGAGATATTTGTATTGTCCCCTTATATACTTATACATGGTTATTAGATCGCCCCTCAGTCGTCTTTTTTCTAGACTAAATAATCCTAATTTCGCTAATCTATCTGGGTATTGTAGTTCATTGTCTTTTGCAAGATCAACCATGCACCAGCCTCAGAGCCTCCTCATTGTATTGATTCTCTTTTTGATAGCTACTACCGCTTTGATTACATCTTGCGTGAGTGCAACCTTTGGCATATTTACTCCTGCCATCCTCAATCAGGATTAACTATCTTCAACATGTGATAATAAATACTTCTTTATGTTTTATATTTATTTATGTCTCCTCTATTTTCTTCGCAATTGCTATGTCAGGTTGACCTTTTATGATATAATAATGCAGTCTATACAGGCAGATGCTAAGCAGATCAGTAAAACGCTATTGACGAAGGCAAGAGAGTGATATAACAGATCTTATGCAGTGCATGCTGTCTTATTTCTAGATGGTTTACATTAATATTTTTAAGAAGTGCTTAAAACATTTATGACTCCTAAACTCAAAAATGCTGAGACTTAAAAAAAAGATTGCAAAATAAACTTGACTTAGCAAATAAGTTGAGATTTGTTTGCACAATGCTTTGAGAGTTTTAGTAAGCATTTCTACAATCAGCATTTCATACTGGTTAAAAGTCATTATCACAACAGGTTTTGGGTATTTCCAGCTGTTTCTTTCCATGCAAAGAACAGTGTTTCTCTTTTCTTAAAAATATTCACCATGGCCACAATATTCAGTTTATAATAAGGCTGAACATTCCTTGGGCAACATTTTTACGAAATTATTTGACAGATGCACCGTATGTGTAACTGCATTTGAAATACAACACATGTATTTTACACTGTCTTGAACAGTAACCACAGAATACACACAAAAAATCGTTTCTCCTATGGAGAGTGACATACTCTAAGGGGTATTGTTTCTCCTTATGAAGAGTGACATACGTATGTCACTCTCCATAAGGAGAAATGATACCCCTTAGACCCCAGTCCAGAGCCTCTCACCTAGCCAAATCAGTTCTCATGCTTCGCACTGACGAGGGCCAACAGCCCGAAACACAATGTCTGCGAATTGAGATACTGATACTCCTCCTCGACCTGTCGACTGCCTTTGACACAGTGGACCATTCCCTATTATTACAAACCCTCTCATCCCTTGGCATCGCAGACTTGGCCCTATCCTGGATCTCATCATACCTAACAGACTGGACATTCAGCGTCTCCCACTCACACACCACCTCCTCACCTCGCCCCTTATCTGTCGGAGTCCCACAAGGTTCAGTTCTTGGGCCCTTGCTCTTCTCCATTTACACCTTTGGCCTGGGACAGCTCATAGAATCTCATGGCTTTCAGTATCACCTCTACGCTGACAACACACAGATCTACATCTCTGGACCAGATATCACCTCCCTTCTAACCAGAATCCCTCAATGTCTGTCTGCTATTTCATCCTTCTTCTCCACTAGATTTCTAAAACTTAACATGGACAAAACAGAATTCATCATCTTTCCCCCATCTCACGCGACCCCCCCAACGAACCTATCCATTACAGTAAACGGCTGCCCACTCTCCCCAGTCCCACAAGCTCGCTGCCTCGGGGTAATCCTTGACGCTGATCTCTCCTTCAAACCACATATCCAAGCCCTTTCCACTTCCTGCCGCTTTCAACTCAAAAATATTTCACGAATCCGTTCATTCCTCAACCATGAATCTGCAAAAACCCTAGTCCATGCCCTCATCATCTCTCGCCTTGACTACTGCAACCTCCTGCTCTGTGGCCTCCCCTCTAACACTCTCGCACCCCTCCAATCTATTCTAAACTCTGCTGCCCGACTAATCCACCTGTCCCCCCGCTATTCCCCGGCCTCTCCCCTCTGTCAATCCCTTCACTGGCTCCCCATTGCCCAGAGACTCCACTACAAAACCCTTACCATGACGTACAAAGCCATCCACAACCTGTCTCCTCCATACATCTGTGACCTCGTCTCCCGGTACTTACCTACCCGCAACCTCCGATCCTCACAAGATCTCCTTCTCTACTCCCCTCTTATCTCCTCTTCTCACAATCGTATACAAGATTTCTCTCGCGTATCACCCCTACTCTGGAACCCTCTACCACAACACATCAGACTCTCGCCTACCATCGAAACCTTCAAAAAGAACCTGAAGACCCACCTCTTCAGACAAGCCTACAACCTGCAGTAACCACCGATTGACCAAACCGCTGCATGACCAGCTCTACTCTCACCTACTGTATTCTCACCCATCCCTTGTAGATTATGAGCCCTCGTGGGCAGGGTCCTCATTCCTCCTGTACCAGTTATGACTTGTATTGTTTAAGATTATTGTACTTGTTTTTATTATGTATACCCCTCCTCACATGTAAAGCGCCATGGAATAAATGGCGCTATAACAATAAATAATAATAATAATAATACTGATTTGGCTTTTATCCTAAGTCATATTGCACAACTCGTTAAAGGGTTGATTGTGACTTGTAGGATCGCTACTTCCAACAGGTGGCGCTATAGAGTTTAAGTCCTCTTTTTCTCAGAAGAGGCAATTTGCATATGATGGATTATTGATTCATTCACTGCAATTGCCGTATTTTAGTGTTTTAGATCACATTTTCATCAGCATCTGGTCTGTGTCAGTTTTTACCATCAGAGTGTCATCACCTTTTTTGTGTCGGAGAAGTTTTCTGTCCTAGTGCCCGCAATGTCATTCTACAAAAGGCCCACATCGCAGCCATTTTTATACAAAACCCAACCTATGGCTGTTATTGTGATTTTATTATATACTGTGATACTGAGGTACCATGGTATATAGTGCAAGTGTTTGAACAAGTAAAAGTCCCCTATGAGGTCTAGAAAAATAAGTGAAGTCTAATAAAAAATTATTTTTAAGGCAATAAAAAAAAATAAAATTTTTTTTACCCCCCCTCCTTTCGTAATCCTAAAATTTAAAGTAGAAAAAAAATCTATATCGTCACCATGTGGCAAATGATGGAAAAAATTGGAAATAATCACCAAAAGAACAAAAATCCAATAAAGGCTATGTGCACACGTAGGCTTAGGAATTTCTGGTGCGGATTCTGCATTTCTTGGCAGAAAACGCAGGTGCGGATTTGTCGCGTTTTTTTGTGCGGATTTTGTGTGTTTTTGGTGCGGATTTGCTGCGGATTTTTTGCAGATTTATTGCGTTTTTTTTACCCCTGCGGATTTCTATAATGGAATGGGTATAAAATCGCTGCAGATCCGCAAAAAAGAAGTGACATGCTACTTCTTTTAATCTGCAGCGTTTCCGCACGGAATTTTCCGCACCATCAGTACAGTGTTTTTTTTTCACATTGATTTACATTGTACTGTAAATCACTTGCAGATCTGCAGCGTTTCTGCACTCCAAAAAATGCTGCGGATCCGCAGGAAATCTGCAACGTGTGCACAAACCCCAAAAATGGTCAAAACATTGTACACACCCCAAATAGTACCAATAAAAATAATAACTTGCTATGCAAAGGAAACACGCTTTCCAACAGATCCAGCGACAGCAAAATAAAAAAAAAATCAGGTCTCAGAAAATTTAGACACAAACTAATTTTTTTAACTGGTAAAAATATTTTGAAATTGTAAAATATATATAAAAACCTATACAAGTTTGCTATTCCTTTAATCATGTTGCCAGGTTGTTTTAACAGTACAATAAATGTGTTAAAAACGTAACCCCCAAAGCAATAACAGATTGCATTTTTTTTCACCATTAACTACAAGAAACATTTGGCTGGTGTTTCTTGAAGCTAATGTGATCCCTTCTTAGTCTGTATTAAGGCTATCCAGGTTTATCCTCACACACAACCTTTTCTCTATCGGCAAGGAGCTACAGTGGGGCAAAAAAGTATTTAGTCAGTCAGCAATAGTGCAAGTTCCACCACTTAAAAAGATGAGAGGCGTCTGTAATTTACATCATAGGTAGACCTCAACTATGGGAGACAAACTGAGAAAAAAAAATCCAGAAAATCACATTGTCTGTTTTTTTAACATTTTATTTGCATATTATGGTGGAAAATAAGTATTTGGTCAGAAACAAAATTTCATCTCAATACTTTGTAATATATCCTTTGTTGGCAATAACAGAGGTCAAACGTTTTCTGTATGTCTTCACAAGGCTGCCACACACTGTTGTTGATATGTTGGCCCATTCCTCCATGCAGATCTCCTCTAGAGCAGTGATGTGTTTGGCTTTTCGCTTGGCAACACGGACTTTCAACTCCCTCCAAAGGTTTTCTATAGGGTTGAGATCTGGAGACTGGCTAGGCCACTCCAGGACCTTGAAATGCTTCTTACGAAGCCACTCCTTCGTTGCCCTGGCGGTGTGCTTTGGATCATTGTCATGTTGAAAGACCCAGCCACGTTTCATCTTCAATGCCCTTGCTGATGGAAGGAGGTTTGCACTCAAAATCTCACGATACATGGCCCCATTCATTCTTTCATGTACCCGAATCAGTCGTCCTGGCCCCTTTGCAGAGAAACAGCCCCAAAGCATGATGTTTCCACCACCATGCTTTACAGTAGGTATGGTGTTTGATGGATGCAACTCAGTATTCTTTTTCCTCCAAACACGACAAGTTGTGTTTCTACCAAACAGTTCCAGTTTGGTTTCATCAGACCATAGGGCATTCTCCCAAAACTCCTCTGGATCATCCAAATGCTCTCTAGCAAACTTCAGACGGGCCCGGATATGTACTGGCTTAAGCAGTGGAACACGTCTGGCACTGCAGGATCTGAGTCCATGGTGGCGTAGTGTGTTACTTATGGTAGGCCTTGTTACATTGGTCCCAGCTCTCTGCAGTTCATTCACTAGGTCCCCCCGCGTGGTTCTGGGATTTTTGCTCACCGTTCTTGTGATCATTCTGACCCCACGGGGTGGGATTTTGCGTGGAGCCCCAGATCGAGGGAGATTATCAGTGGTCTTGTATCAGACCATAGGGCATTCTCCCAAAACTCCTCTGGATCATCCAAATGCTCTCTAGCAAACTTCAGACGGGCCCGGATATGTACTGGCTTAAGCAGTGGAACACGTCTGGCACTGCAGGATCTGAGTCCATGGTGGCGTAGTGTGTTACTTATGGTAGGCCTTGTTACATTGGTCCCAGCTCTCTGCAGTTCATTCACTAGGTCCCCCCGCGTGGTTCTGGGATTTTTGCTCACCGTTCTTGTGATCATTCTGACCCCACGGGGTGGGATTTTGCGTGGAGCCCCAGATCGAGGGAGATTATCAGTGGTCTTGTATGTCTTCCATTTTCTAATTATTGCTCCCACTGTTGATTTCTTCACTCCAAGCTGGTTGGCTATTGCAGATTCAGTCTTCCCAGCCTGGTGCAGGGCTACAATTTTGTTTCTGGTGTCCTTTGACAGCTCTTTGGTCTTCACCATAGTGGAGTTTGGAGTCAGACTGTTTGAGGGTGTGCACAGGTGTCTTTTTATACTGATAACAAGTTTAAACAGGTGCCATTACTACAGGTAATGAGTGGAGGAAAGAGGAGACTCTTAAAGAAGAAGTTACAGGTCTGTGAGAGCCAGAAATCTTGATTGTTTGTTTCTGACCAAATACTTATTTTCCACCATAATATGCAAATAAAATGTTAAAAAAACAGACAATGTGATTTTCTGGATTTTTTTTTCTCAGTTTGTCTCCCATAGTTGAGGTCTACCTATGATGTAAATTACAGACGCCTCTCATCTTTTTAAGTGGTGGAACTTGCACTATTGCTGACTGACTAAATACTTTTTTGCCCCACTGTATATCTACAATGCAACGGAACTGCTACGGGCAGCAAAATGGCACCCCAGTATGCCAACCGTTTCATGGCTAAACTATAAAATTACTTTTTGACATCTTGCTCCATCAAACCATTGGACTATTTCTATTGCATTGATGTCATCTTAAAGATCTTGATGGAGTCTGACAAGAACTTTTAAAATTCCTTGACAAAATCAATACTTTTCATTCCACCATAAATTTAACATTGGACCACTCAAAAACTGAAATCAAATTTCTGGATACCACCATATAAATTCAAAATGGTTCAATCCAGATATCAGAGTATCAGAAACCAATTGACTGTCCCGCATACCTCAGATGGGACAGCTTCCATCTGAAACACATTAGAAAGTCCATCGTCTACAGCCAGGTCCTTAGGCTGGGTTCCCATTGCGTTATGGGACCGCGTTAAACGGACAGCGTTGCACGGCGAAATTAACGCCGTGCAACGCGTCCGTTAACGTGCCCATTCATGCTAATGGGAACGCGCTACACTAGCGCGTGCCATGATCGGCACGCGCTAGCGACGCGCCGGAGATTCCTGGCACGCCGCGGACGCTGCTTGCAGCGTCCGAGGCGCGCCCGCGGTCCGTTCCCCGCTCTCGCAGATCAGGGATCTGCGAGAGCGGGGACGTTACCGCGACCCCTACCGCAGCCCCATATAAAACATTGCGTTAGCGCAATCCGCTAGCGCTAGCGCTAAACGGATTGCACTGACGCAATGTGACCCTAGCCTTTGATATAATCATATGTGTTCCAGTCTGACAAAAGCAGGGATTAACACTTATCTTAAAAATAAATTTTTCAATCAAGGTTACCAGCCCACCTCCATTGATAATCTCTGTTATGATCAGGTGGCCTTGGAGCAGCATGAAATGACCTTCGCTGGAGCAGTGGTAACTTTACTGACCGCAAACCCTGATCCTATCACCGCACTAGAAGTAGCCGTGGGGTGTGCCTAACCAGACCTAGACACCTCGACACAGCTTAAGGACTAAATATCCCTAAAGATGGAAATAGGAAAACTCTCTTGCCTCTCTTGAGTAGACCCCCAAAGGATAGGTAGCCCCCCACAAATAATGACTGTGAGTAGGAGAGGAAACGACACTCGCAGACAGAAAACAGGGATAAGCAAAGGAGGCCACTTCTACCTAGATAGGAAAGGATAGTACAGGATACTATGCGGTCAGCATAAAACACTACAAAATATCCACAGCAGAAAAATACAAAAACTCCACCACCCAACTAAAGATGTGGAGAGTATATCTGCGACTCCAGCGAGTCCAACTAGACTGAGAAAAACATCAGCACAGTCTAGCAGGAACAAAATAGAAACAAGATAAGCACAGAAAATAAACACACAGCAGTGTGTCTAAAAAAATGAAGAAAACACTTATCTTAGCTGAATTGGCAGCAAGCAGGAGGGGCCAGGCAGAGGACCAACACTTCCAAAGGAACATTGACTACTGGCAAGGACTAATGAGTCCTGCACAGCTAAATACCCCAGTCCGAATTGCAATTAGCAGAAACACCTGTCCAAGACTGCTGCTCAGGAATAACTGCATTACCATCAACAACCACTGGAGGGAGCCCAAGAGCAGAATTCACAACAGTACCGATGGTAAATGAACTGGCGATCCTCTTGGTCCGCTTAGGGCTGACAGAAATTATTATTTATTATTATTATTATACATTTTTATAGCGCCATTTATTCCATGGCGCTTTACATGTGAATACGGGGCAAATATAGACAAATACATTAAACATGAGCAGATAACAAGGCACACGAGTACATAAGGAGGGAGGACCCTCAATTACTTCAATACGAAGAGGAAAATAATTGTGTACCACTGTTGGTGATTAGAGATGCGCAAACCTTTCAAGGCTCGGTTTGATTTTGCAAATGTTTAGACATTCGCCAAACATGTTCACCGGACAGTTCGACGAATGTACCCGAATCTCATTAAATTCAATGGGAGGCCAAACCAAATGTATACACAACACCTTAAGGGGTTACAAAAAGCTTCCTAAACAGCTAAAATTACGGGCAGACAAAAGGAAAAGTGGCATCAATTGACCAACAGTAGAAATTGCTTGAGGTATTAAGGTCTATGCCAGCATTTACAGCTTTGAATTTAAGTTTCAATGAGGACTTGGTGGTAAAGGAAGGGGTGTAAGCCTTCTTAGCTTGGAGCCCTGATACCTTATGCAACACCTCCAATTTTTTTTTCCAGCCACCTTCAGATGGCACAATACCAGTTTCATACAATACTATTGGTAGACAAATGTAAGGAAAGTAACACAGGTAGTTGACTGAAAGTAAGTGCAAGCCTGTCTGTCTGAGAACCCTACTTACACAAGCAACCCACCAGATGGAGACCCAACTTGGAGTCTCCACGTTTCAAAAATGTATTGTCACACACCACTAAAATGACATCAATTTCCACAGAGTAGAAACACTATAATAGGCCTATGATACACCATTCACTATAGGCAACCCTCCCGATGGAGACCCAATTTGGTGTATCCACATGTCAAAAAATTGTCACATACCATTAAAGTGGCAACAATTACCACAGCGTAGAAACAGTATAATAGACCTCTGACACACCTTCCACTACAGAACATTTTTTGGAACATCAGCAGAAGTAGCAACAGCAGGCACAGAAGCCACCACAAAGGTGGCACAGACTGCAATCATGCGAGATCAATGCATGACACTAAAAACTACACCATCGCCTTGTCTGTAACTGGAGGGAAAAAGTCATTGTAGAGATACTGTATGACTTGTTCATTTTGATGAAAGTTTGGCGGTCTACACTTTCAGAGTACAGCTGGATGCCTTATCCATCAGGAGACCACCAGCAGCCCTGAAGACATGTTCTAAGAGAATGCTGGCTGTCGGATATGAAAAACATCCAAGGCGTGACAATAGAGCTCAAGGCAATCTTCCATTTTTGAAGACCAAATGCAAAAGGGTCCAAACCTCTCCTGATAGCATTGATATTGAGCTCCAGATACTCCTGCAACATCCTCTCCAGTCATTCCCAACATTTCAGATGTATACTCTGTTCTGCTGGTACACGGGCTGGTCTAAAATAATGTGTGAAACGAATCACAGAAATTGCTTATGCCACTTACACTGTGTTAGGGTTGGCGGAATGCACCAAATATATAATTTATTAAATGGAATTGGTGCGTTCGCAACCCGGGATCCACCGTGCAGGAAAGCACCTGCTGCTAAATAATGGCGGCTCTATATGGCGGTATATACTGTTGTGAATTCTGTGGCTGAATTCACTCCTGTGGTCACAAGTGGTACTGCAGCTTCTGAGCTTCCTCCCTCAGGTGTTCTGGTGAGCTCGTTAACTGCTTCATTACTTAACTCCGCCTGATGCTGCTATCCTTGCTCCTTGTCAATGTTTCAGTGTTGGATCTGAGCTTCTCCTGATTGTTCCTGTGACCTGCTGCTCTGTATAGCTAAGTGCTTTTTGCTTTTTCGTTGCTTTTTTTCTGTCCAGCTTGTCTTTTGTTTTGCTGGAAGCTCTGAGACGCAAAGGGTGTACCGCCGTGCCGTTAGTTCGGCACGGTGGTTTTTTTTTGCCCCTTTGCGTGGTTTTGCTTTAGGGTTTTTTGTAGACTGCAAAGTTCGCTTTACTGTCCTCGCTCTGTCCTAGAATATCGGGCCCCACTTTGCTGAATCTATTTCATCCCTACGTTTTGTCTTTTCATCTTACTCACAGTCATTATATGGGGGGGCTGCCTTTTCCTTTGGGGAATTTCTCTGGGGCAAGTCAGGCCTATTTTTCTATCTTCAGGCTAGCTAGTTTCTTAGGCTGTGCCGAGTTGCCTAGGTAGTTGTTAGGCGCAATCCACAGCCGCTTTTAGTTGTGTTTAGGATAGGATCAGGTGTGCAGTCTACAGAGTTTCCACGTCTCAGAGCTCGTTCTTGTATTTTTGGGTATTTGTCAGATCACTGTGTGCGCTCTGATCGCTAAGCACACTGTGTTTCTGGATTGCCTTCATAACACCTGTCATTAGCAAACATAACAGTACAAGGAGCCAAACTAATGATTCTCAATAGAGGGAAAGAAAAAGTTCTGACATCATTTTTTTTTTTTCTGCTCTGTGTTCATTTTTTTTTTCCCCTAGACATTTGGGTGATTCTGGACACAGGTGTGGACATGGATATTCAGGGTCTGTGCTCTTCAATGGATAATCTCGTTATAAATGTACAAAAAATTCAAGATACTATTGATCAGAAATCTATGTTAGAACCAAGAATTCCTATTCCTGATTTGTTTTTTGGAGATAGAACTAAGTTTCTAAGTTTCAAAAATAATTGTAAGCTATTTCTGGCCTTGAAACCTCATTCTTCTGGTAATCCTATTCAACAGGTTTTGATTATTATTTCTTTTTTGCGCAGCGACCCTCAAGACTGGGCATTTTCTCTTGCGCCAGGAGACCCTGCATTGAGTAGTGTCGATGCGTTTTTCCTGGCGCTCGGATTGCTGTACGATGAGCCTAATTCAGTGGATCAGGCTGAGAAAAATTTGCTGGCTTTGTGCCAGGGTCAGGATGATATAGAAGTATATTGTCAGAAATTTAGGAAATGGTCAGTACTCACTCAGTGGAATGAATCTGCGCTGGCAGCTTTGTTCAGAAAGGGTCTCTCTGAGGCTCTTAAGGATGTCATGGTGGGATTTCCTATGCCTGCTGGTTTGAATGAGTCTTTGTCTTTGGCCATTCAGATCGGTCGACGCTTGCGCGAGCGTAAATCTGTGCACCATTTGGCGGTACTGCCTGAGGTTAAACCTGAGCCTATGCAGTGCGATAGGACTATGACTAGAGTTGAACGGCAGGAATACAGACGTCTGAATGGTCTGTGTTTCTACTGTGGTGATTCCACTCATGCTATTTCTGATTGTCCTAAGCGCACTAAGCGGTCCGCTAGGTCTGCCGTCATTGGTACTGTACAGTCCAAATTCCTTCTGTCCATTACCTTGATATGCTCTTTGTCGTCGTTTTCTGTCATGGCGTTTGTGGATTCGGGCGCTGCCCTGAATCTGATGGATTTGGATTATGCTAAACGTTGTGGGTTTTTCTTGGAGCCTTTGCGGTGTCCTATTCCATTGAGAGGAATTGATGCTACACCTTTGGCCAAGAATAAACCTCAATACTGGGCCCAGCTGACCATGTGCATGGCTCCTGCACATCAGGAAGTTATTCGCTTTCTGGTGTTGCATAATCTGCATGATGTGGTCGTGTTGGGGTTGCCATGGCTACAAACCCATAATCCAGTATTGGATTGGAATTCCATGTCGGTATCCAGCTGGGGTTGTCAGGGGGTACATGGTGATGTTCCATTTTTGTCGATTTCGTCATCCACCCCTTCTGAGGTCCCAGAGTTCTTGTCTGATTATCAGGATGTATTTGAAGAGCCCAAGTCCGATGCTCTACCTCCGCATAGGGATTGTGATTGTGCTATCAATTTGATTCCTGGTAGTAAATTCCCTAAAGGTCGATTATTTAATTTATCCGTGCCCGAACACGCCGCTATGCGCAGTTATGTGAAGGAATCCCTGGAGAAGGGACATATTCGCCCATCGTCATCACCACTGGGAGCAGGGTTCTTCTTTGTAGCCAAGAAGGATGGTTCGCTGAGACCGTGTATTGATTACCGCCTTCTTAATAAGATCACTGTTAAATTTCAGTATCCCTTGCCATTGTTATCTGACTTGTTTGCTCGGATTAAGGGGGCTAGTTGGTTCACTAAGATAGATCTTCGTGGTGCGTATAATCTGGTGAGAATCAGGCAAGGAGATGAATGGAAAACTGCATTCAATACGCCCGAGGGTCATTTTGAGTATCTAGTGATGCCGTTCGGACTTGCCAATGCTCCATCTGTGTTTCAGTCTTTTATGCATGACATCTTCCGTGAGTATCTGGATAAATTCCTGATTGTTTACTTGGATGACATTTTGATCTTCTCAGATGATTGGGAGTCTCATGTGAAGCAGGTCAGAATGGTTTTTCAGGTCCTGCGTGCTAACTCTTTGTTTGTGAAGGGATCAAAGTGTCTCTTCGGTGTGCAGAAAGTTTCATTTTTGGGGTTCATCTTTACCCCTTCTACTATCGAGATGGATCCAGTTAAGGTCCAAGCCATCCAGGATTGGATTCAGCCGACATCTCTGAAAAGTCTACAAAAGTTCCTGGGCTTTGCTAATTTTTATCGTCGCTTCATCTGTAATTTTTCTAGCATTGCCAAACCATTGACCGATTTGACCAAGAAGGGTGCTGATTTGGTTAATTGGTCTTCTGCTGCTGTGGAAGCTTTTCAGGAGTTGAAGCGTCGTTTTTGTTCTGCCCCTGTGTTGTGTCAGCCAGATGTTTCTTTTCCGTTCCAGGTCGAGGTTGATGCTTCTGAGATTGGAGCAGGGGCGGTTTTGTCACAGAGAGGTTCTGATTGCTCAGTGATGAAACCATGTGCTTTCTTTTCCAGGAAGTTTTCGCCCGCTGAGCGTAATTATGATGTGGGCAATCGAGAGTTGCTGGCCATGAAGTGGGCATTCGAGGAGTGGCGTCATTGGCTTGAAGGAGCTAAGCATCGCGTGGTGGTATTGACTGATCATAAGAACTTGACTTATCTCGAGTCTGCCAAGCGCTTGAATCCTAGACAGGCCCGTTGGTCGTTATTTTTTGCCCGCTTCGACTTTGTGATTTCGTACCTTCCGGGCTCTAAAAATGTGAAGGCGGATGCTCTGTCTAGGAGTTTTGTGCCCGACTCTCCGGGTTTATCTGAGCCAGCGGGTATCCTCAAGGAAGGAGTCATTGTGTCTGCCATCTCCCCTGATTTGCGGCGGGTGCTGCAAAAGTTTCAGGCGAATAAACCTGATCGTTGTCCAGCAGAGAAACTGTTCGTCCCTGATAGGTGGACTAATAAACTTATCTCTGAACTTCATTGTTCGGTGTTGGCTGGTCATCCTGGAATCTTTGGTACCAGAGAGTTAGTGGCTAGATCCTTCTGGTGGCCATCTCTGTCACGGGATGTACGTACTTTTGTGCAGTCCTGTGGGATTTGTGCTAGGGCTAAGCCCTGCTGTTCTCGTGCCAGTGGGTTGCTTTTGCCCTTGCCGGTCCCAAAGAGGCCTTGGACACATATTTCGATGGATTTCATTTCTGACCTTCCCGTTTCTCAAAAGATGTCAGTCATTTGGGTGGTCTGTGATCGCTTTTCTAAAATGGTCCATCTGGTGCCCTTGGCTAAATTGCCTTCCTCCTCTGATTTGGTACCTTTGTTCTTTCAGCATGTGGTTCGGTTGCATGGCATTCCTGAGAATATTGTTTCTGACAGAGGTTCCCAGTTTGTTTCAAGGTTTTGGCGAGCCTTTTGTGGTAGGATGGGCATTGACCTATCCTTTTCCTCGGCTTTCCATCCTCAGACTAATGGCCAGACCGAACGAACCAATCAGACCTTGGAAACATATCTGAGATGTTTTGTTTCTGCAGACCAGGATGATTGGGTGTCCTTTTTGCCGTTGGCTGAGTTCGCCCTTAATAATCGGGCCAGCTCGGCTACCTTGGTTTCTCCATTTTTTTGCAATTCTGGGTTCCATCCTCGTTTCTCTTCAGGACAGGTTGAGTCTTCGGACTGTCCTGGTGTGGATTCTGTGGTGGATAGGTTGCAGCAGATCTGGACTCAGGTAGTGGACAATTTGATCTTGTCCCAGGAGAAAGCTCAACTTTTCGCTAATCGCAGACGCCGTGTGGGTCCCCGACTTCGTGTTGGGGATCTGGTTTGGTTATCTTCTCGTCATATTCCTATGAAGGTTTCCTCTCCTAAATTTAAACCTCGTTTTATTGGTCCGTATAGGATTTCTGAGGTTCTCAATCCTGTGTCTTTTCGTTTGACCCTCCCAGACTCCTTTTCCATACATAATGTATTCCATAGGTCGTTGTTGCGGAGATACGTGGCACCTATGGTTCCATCTGTTGAGCCTCCTGCCCCGGTTTTGGTGGAGGGGGAATTGGAGTATATTGTGGAGAAGATTTTGGATTCTCGTGTTTCTAGACGGAAACTCCAGTATCTGGTTAAATGGAAGGGTTATGCTCAGGAAGATAATTCCTGGGTTTTTGCCTCTGATGTTCATGCTTCTGATCTTGTTCGTGCCTTTCATGCGGCTCATCCTGGTCGGCCTGGGGGCTCTGGTGAGGGTTCGGTGACCCCTCCTCAAGGGGGGGGTACTGTTGTGAATTCTGTGGCTGAATTCACTCCTGTGGTCACAAGTGGTACTGCAGCTTCTGAGCTTCCTCCCTCAGGTGTTCTGGTGAGCTCGTTAACTGCTTCATTACTTAACTCCGCCTGATGCTGCTATCCTTGCTCCTTGTCAATGTTTAAGTGTTGGATCTGAGCTTCTCCTGATTGTTCCTGTGACCTGCTGCTCTGTATAGCTAAGTGCTTTTTGCTTTTTCGTTGCTTTTTTTCTGTCCAGCTTGTCTTTTGTTTTGCTGGAAGCTCTGAGACGCAAAGGGTGTACCGCCGTGCCGTTAGTTCGGCACGGTGGTTTTTTTTTGCCCCTTTGCGTGGTTTTGCTTTAGGGTTTTTTGTAGACTGCAAAGTTCGCTTTACTGTCCTCGCTCTGTCCTAGAATATCGGGCCCCACTTTGCTGAATCTATTTCATCCCTACGTTTTGTCTTTTCATCTTACTCACAGTCATTATATGTGGGGGGCTGCCTTTTCCTTTGGGGAATTTCTCTGGGGCAAGTCAGGCCTATTTTTCTATCTTCAGGCTAGCTAGTTTCTTAGGCTGTGCCGAGTTGCCTAGGTAGTTGTTAGGCGCAATCCACAGCCGCTTTTAGTTGTGTTTAGGATAGGATCAGGTGTGCAGTCTACAGAGTTTCCACGTCTCAGAGCTCGTTCTTGTATTTTTGGGTATTTGTCAGATCACTGTGTGCGCTCTGATCGCTAAGCACACTGTGTTTCTGGATTGCCTTCATAACACCTGTCATTAGCAAACATAACAATATACCAACTCTGTTAGCTTCACAGAGTAACCGCGAGAGGAAAGCTCTGTGCCCTGTTAGACTTTCACAGAGGCACAGGCCAACTACCCAGATGTGAGCAGTGAGTGGTCATGCATGCATACAAAACTCCTCGCCGGAGATGCCAGCATTCTAGGGGCTTATTTCAGCTGGGTCCCTGAACACACTTAAACACAATCTCCTCGCCGGAGGTGCCAGCATTCTAGGGGCTTATTTCAGCCGGGTCCCTGAACACATTCAAACACATGACCACATTGGCGCAAAGCATATAGCATAAGACGATACTAGCGCATGGCCGTGCGGTCATGCGCAGTTTATATAGTTGCAGCACAGGAAGCTGCTACTGAAGTTTTTGCCCTTTCAGGACCTTCCAGAAGGACCAATGGAAAGTGCTGCAGTACCTGAGCATGTTTTGCCCTTTCAGGACCTTCCAGAAGGACCAATGGAATGTACTGCAGCACCTGAGCATGTGACCGAACATGTGGCCCTCGACCTCCAATGGGAGACCCTGCCCTGGGCATGCTCAGTGTGAGTAAACAAGGACTTAGTCCCAGAGAGGCTCGCTCGCCGCAGATCAGTGCAGGGTACCATAGGAATGCTGTAACGCTCGCGCCAAGACTGGTTGGCGCGGGCACCTGGGGGTGTGGCCCCACTGGACCACAGACCGAACTTCCCTGGAAGGGGCGTAACTAAGTAGCTTCCTAGGTGCTTGCTGGAGCCTCTGATGGTGAGGTCAGACTTGTGCAATAGGAAGCTACCAGGTACCACTCCAGGGTGGAGTCGGACTGTGGATGCTGATCCCACCGGGGACAAGACACGGGCAGGCAGGCATGGCTGTGACACTGGCTGACAGACGGGTATGGCAGAGGCCCTGACGGGCGGACTGGCTTGACGGAGATACAGGCAGGCAGACGGGCGCGGCTGGCACTCAGGCAGACAGGCGGGCACTGGCAGACAGGACTGATACTCTGGTAGGAACTGGTATTCAGATGGATGTGTGGAAACAGGTAAGAACCTGTTCAGACTGGAGAATATAAAGGAACAGGTAGAGACCTGTAGGGAAAGTTGCAGAATTAAGATAGAGCAAGAGTGGAAGAAAAGCTGAATTGCAGGAGGCGGAGTACGAGTAGAAGGTGGAGCTATGAGCAGAGAAGGAGAAGGCAGAGCAGAGAGTAGAGAAGGAGAAGGCAGAGCCAAGGACGGAGCCGCAGGAGGCGGAGCCAAGAGCAGAGACGCTGGAGGCGGAGCCAAGAGCGGAGATGCTGGAGGCGGAGCCAAGAGCGGGGACGCTGGAGGCGGAGCCAAGAGCGGGGACGCTGGAGGCGGAGCCAAGAGCGGGACGCTGGAGGCGGAGCTAAGAGCGGGGACGCTGGAGGCGGAGCCAAGAGCGGGGACGCTGGAGGCGGAGCCAAGAGCGGGGACGCTGGAGGCGGAGCCAAGAGCGGAGATGCTGGAGGCGGAGCCAAGAGCGGAGACGCTGGAGGCGGAGCCAAGAGCTAAAGACGTAGAACCGCAAGGAGCGGTGCCAGGTGGAACCGCAAGGAGCGGAGCCGTAGAGCAAAGCCACAGAGAGCGGAGCAAGGTCAGAGAGCAGAGCTGAGAGAAAAGCTGAGAGACACAGAGCCACAGGTTGTGGTAGAACTGAGCAGAGAGAAGTAGAGCCACAGACAGTGGCGAACAGAGCAGAAAGATAAGGCAGAGGTACACACAGCTGAGTGGGAAATGACTAATGACAAAGAAGGAGCAGGGACGGACATAGACCAGAGTACAGACAGGAACGGACACGGATACACAAACAGAACACAGATGAAGGCCTGCAATAGTGCAGCCCTCAGAGACAGGAAACACACGATCTGGCAGCTCAGTAGCAAATGCAAACTGAGGGGAATAGTTTGCTCAGGCATCCTCCAATGGGTGAGGATGCCTTAAGTATCAGAGGCCTCAAGGCTATTGGCCAGAAGCACCTTAGGGAGGTGCACACAGTCACAATAAGAATCCGGAGTGGCTGGTGCCGCCCCCCTATGCACACAGCCAGGAAGTGTACACAGAGCAGGCCGCCATGAAGCACATGGCATGGAACCAGCAGCAGACAGATCTTACAGCATGGCACTGGGTGAGTGAGTAGATGTAACAGGCAGGTGGGGAATGGAAGGCCATGCAGTGATGCCGGCAGGGTTGTTACAGTACCCCCTCCTTTACGCCCCCTCTTCTTCAAACCCGCTAAAATGATCCATAGAAGAAAGAAACCACTCACAGTCCAAGTCATAACATCTTTAGAGTAGGATAAGGCAAACGGGTCACCAGGAATCTCAGAAGACAAAGTCTCTTTGTGCCCAACAGGGTTAGCTTCATCAGAAATCTCGGATAGCAAAGTCTCTTTGTACCCAATAGGGTTAGCCTCCTCAATGGACTGGACCATTTCCTCTGGGTAGACAAGAAGCAGGGACTTGGATGCTACTGGTTTGATATCTTCACCAGCCGGCCACTTAGCAGCTGAAGGAACACTCACAGGATACATCTTCTGCCCGATATCCAGAGACGAACTTTCAGGTAGCTGAAATGTTCCAGAGTACTGAACACAGGAAAAATCACTGGAGCAGAGGGTGGAGAATAATAACTCCACCGGATCAGGAAAAAACTGAGAGGAGAAAACTTCTGTTTTGGAATCTTCACCAACCGGCCATATGGACGATGAAGGCACCCACATAGGAACCATTTTCTGCCGATTATCCAGAAAAAAACGTCGAAGAGGTGGAGGTATTTCCACAAACAGGTTACAGGTATAGTCATTAGAGTAGTGAGGAGAGATTGTCACCGCTTTCCCATCTTTGGTAACATCAGCACTCCTTGACTCGATGACTAACGGGTTCCTGGTATAGTCACTGGAGACATGTGGAGAGATAATCACCGCTTCCCCATCTTGGGTGACATCAACACACCTTGACTCGACGACTAACAGGTTACTGGTATAGTCACAAGAGACGTGTGGAGAAATAGTCACCGCTTCCTCATCTTGGGTGACATCAACACACCTTGACTCGACGACTAGCAGACCAGCTGGAGAAGAAGACAACACAGTTGACTGTCCTTGATGCATGGGAACCAGACACCTCTCATGACTGGGTAAATTCAAACGAAGTATTTTGCAGGAACTCTTGACCAGAGCGGGTGGTAGAGTTCCAGGCTCAGAATGACCCATGGGCATAACAGACAGCATATGGTAGATAAACTTCTTCGTGTATAAGGCTCCAACTTGGAGCTGTAGTTGTCCTTGCAGGACTAGACTGCTCTTGAGTAGGGCTTGACCAACTTCAGACAACGCCCTTACCGGGTTCTGGAGCTGTATGACAGAGACCACACACCGACTCCGAATGGTTGGCGACTTTACCACACCAAAGCTCCCGGAAAACAGAGACACAGTCTTTGATTTTAATGGAGAGGAGGTACTCTCACCTAGGGCAGCCTCTCCTGCTGGCCCAGGGTTTTGGAGTTTTAGATCTACAGGGCAGAGACCGTCTGGATGTTCCTTGCAACCGCAGCGATACCGCGTTCCTTTCTTGCGGCTGGATTTGGGCTGCTGCTTTGCCAGCCCACTTTTATCAGCCTTCTGGGGTTTTGCTTGGGTAGCTGCTGGGACAGGTAGAGGAACAGGTGGGTCTTGGACGGACTTGGTCTGACGTGACGATTTCTTTGGGGGATTAACTCGTTTAGACCGCCTCTGGGATCTGGTGAGGGAAGACTTTGCAGGAGGAGCAGGTTTAGGCGCTTTGAAGGCTTTAACAAAGGCTTCCAGGAAAGCCCCAAGGTCTGAGAGGATTGGATCCCTTGCTTCCCAGAGAGGGTTCATGCAATTCAATGCATCTCCTGCTAGATAGGACAAGATAAATCCTACCTTGAACTCATCAGAAGAAAATTCGGAAGGATTAGCTTCGATATACATCAGACTACGCTCCAGGAACTCCATGCACTCCTCTGGATCCCCATAGTATCTAGGCGGAAGGAGTTTTTCTCTACTGGCAATGTAATCATACAACTCTCTAGAGATTATGAGTGGACCACCAGGAGTAGGTGTAGGCAGATCTTTCAACTGAGTATAAAAACCTTCTGGGGGCCAATACAGGCTAGAAGAGAGTTCATTTTGCTCCGAGAGCAACGGCTCATGGGACTCAGCGGGGACCATGGCCTGAGCAATCTGTAACGCTCGCGCCGAGACTGGTTGGCGCGGGCACCTGGGGGTGTGGCCCCACTGGACCACAGACCGAACTTCCCTGGAAGGGGCGTAACTAAGTAGCTTCCTAGGTGTTCGCTGGAGCCTCTGATGGTGAGGTCAGACTTGTGCAATAGGAAGCTACCAGGTACCACTCCAGGGTGGAGTCGGACTGTGGATGCTGATCCCACCGGGGACAAGACACGGGCAGGCAGGCACGGCTGTGACACTGGCTGACAGACGGGTATGGCAGAGGCCCTGACGGGCGGACTGGCTTGACGGAGATACAGGCAGGCAGACGGGCGCGGCTGGCACTCAGGCAGACAGGCGGGCACTGGCAGACAGGACTGATACTCTGGTAGGAACTGGTATTCAGATGGATGTGTGGAAACAGGTAAGAACCTGTTCAGACTGGAGAATATAAAGGAACAGGTAGAGACCTGTAGGGAAAGTTGCAGAATTAAGATAGAGCAAGAGTGGAAGAAAAGCTGAATTGCAGGAGGCGGAGTACGAGTAGAAGGTGGAGCTATGAGCAGAGAAGGAGAAGGCAGAGCAGAGAGTAGAGAAGGAGAAGGCAGAGCCAAGGACGGAGCCGCAGGAGGCGGAGCCAAGAGCAGAGATGCTGGAGGCGGAGCCAAAAGCGGAGACGCTGGAGGCGGAGCCAAGAGCGGGGACGCTGGAGGCGGAGCCAAGAGCGGGACGCTGGAGGCGGAGCCAAGAGCGGGGACGCTGGAGGCGGAGCCAAGAGCGGGGACGCTGGAGGCGGAGCCAAGAGCGGGGACGCTGGAGGCAGAGCCAAGAGCGGAGATGCTGGAGGCGGAGCCAAGAGCGGAGACGCTGGAGGTGGAGCCAAGAGCTAAAGACGTAGAACCGCAAGGAGCGGTGCCAGGTGGAACCGCAAGGAGCGGAGCCGTAGAGCAAAGCCACAGAGAGCGGAGCAAGGTCAGAGAGCAGAGCTGAGAGAAAAGCTGAGAGACACAGAGCCACAGGTTGTGGTAGAACTGAGCAGAGAGAAGTAGAGCCACAGACAGTGGCGAACAGAGCAGAAAGATAAGGCAGAGGTACACACAGCTGAGTGGGAAATGACTAATGACAAAGAAGGAGCAGGGACGGACATAGACCAGAGTACAGACAGGAATGGACACGGATACACAAACAGAACACAGATGAAGGCCTGCAATAGTGCAGCCCTCAGAGACAGGAAACACACGACCTGGCAGCTCAGTAGCAAATGCAAACTGAGGGGAATAGTTTGCTCAGGCATCCTCCAATGGGTGAGGATGCCTTAAGTATCAGAGGCCTCAAGGCTATTGGCCAGAAGCACCTTAGGGAGGTGCACACAGTCACAATAAGAATCCGGAGTGGCTGGTGCCGCCCCCCTATGCACACAGCCAGGAAGTGTACACAGAGCAGGCCGCCATGAAGCACATGGCATGGAACCAGCAGCAGACAGATCTCACAGCATGGCACTGGGTGAGTGAGTAGATGTAACAGGCAGGTGGGGAATGGAAGGCCATGCAGTGATGCCGGCAGGGTTGTTACAAAAGCCAGAAAAGGCAGTAGTGACCCTATGCACCGAATCAGCCCCAGCGAGACGCTGGGAGCGACGTCTCCGCTGAGCAGAGCCCACTGCGGCCGATACTGAATGGGAAACCGCAGCAGACACGGATCGAGATTCCCCCTGTGCAGCAGAGGAAACTCTACTCCTAACATAACCCCCCCTCCTAGGGCCCCCCCCTCCTTGAGCCTCACTACGCTCAAAAGCTGCGATAAGCAGCGGAGCCCGAATGTGCTCCACAGGCTTCCAGGTTCTATCCTCTGGGCCGTGACCCTTCCAGTCCACCAGATAAAATTTCTTGCCACGTACCACCTTGCACCCCACAATAGCATTCACCTCAAACTCATCTGTGGATGAACCCGATGTCCCAGCAGATGACTCGGAAAACCGGGACAAATGAACGGGCTTTAAGAGGGAAACGTGGAAAGTATCGGTGATACCAAGGCGTGGAGGAATAGCCAAACGGTAGACCACAGGGTTGACCTGTTCCAGAACCTTAAACGGGCCAATGTAGCGAGGAGCAAACTTAGTGGACTCAACTCGCAGCCTGATGTTACGGGCGGAGAGCCACACTAAGTCGCCAGGAGCAAAGACCGGAGCGGGGCGCCGGTGTGTATCAGCCGAAACCCTCATTCTCTACTTGGAGGCCCGGATGGCATCCTGTGTGCGGTCCCGGATGTCACGTGCCTCCACCGCCCAGTCTGCCACCCTAGAATCGGTGGATGACACGGGCATGGGCACAGGGACACGCGGATGCTGGCCGTAATTAAGGAGAAAAGGAGTTTGACCAGTGGAATCGGCTACGGCTTTGTTCAGGGCAAATTCCGCCCAAGGTAGCAAAGATGCCCAGTCATCCTGCCTAGCAGAGACGAAATGTCGCAAATATGTCACCAGAGTCTGGTTGGTTCTCTCCACCAACCCATTCGTCTCGGGATGGTATGCAGAGGAGAGGTTTAACTCTATGCTGAGTAAACGGCAGAGCTCCCTCCAAAACCGAGATGCGAACTGGGGACCCCGATCGCTGACAATCTTATCAGGCATACCATGCAAACGGAAAACGTGTTTAATGAACAACACCGCCAAGGCCCGTGCTGAGGGTAACCGAGGAAGCGGCACCAAATGCACCATCTTGGAGAAATGGTCGGTGACAACCCAAATAATGGAGCAGCCACGCGACTTGGGTAGACCCACCACAAAGTCCATCCCGACCATCTCCCAGGGCCTGTCTGCCACCGGTAGAGGGTAAATCAATGCAGCAGGCCGTTGCCGAGGAGACCGATTCTGGGCGCAAGAAACGCACGCCTGAATATAGTCCTTGACATCTCAGGCCATATGCGGCCACCAGTATGTTCTCGCTAGAAGCTCAGATGTCCTCTTGGTCCCAAAATGCCCACCCACTCTGGAGGAGTGAGCCCAAGAGAGAACCTCCGGTCGCAAGTTAGCTGGTACGAAAGTCTTGCCCGGGGGCACAGACTCTAGCGAAACCGGAACTACAGTTCTCAGGCTCTCAGAAGGGACAATAAGCCCATGCTCCTCCTCCTCCTCCTCCGATGACACCACGGAGTGGAAGAGAGCGTCAGCACGAACGTTCTTCTCCCCGGAGAGGAAATGGAGAGTAAAATGGAACCGGGAGAAGAACAGGGACCATCTAGCCTGGCGAGAATTCAGCCGCTGGGCCGTTTGCAGATACACCAAGTTCTTGTGGTCAGTGAAGACTTGGAAGGGAAAGCGAGCTCCTTCCAAGAGATGTCTCCACTCCGAAAAAGCCAACTTCATGGCCAGCAACTCCCTGTCCCCGATGGAATAATTTCTCTCCGCTGGTGTGAAGGTCTTGGAGAAGAAGAAGCAAGGATACTTCCGACGTTGAGCATCCTTTTGGAAAAGGACTGCTCCAGCACCAACGGATGAGGCATCCACCTCCAAGATAAATGGCTTATCAACATCGGGGCGATGTAGGATGGGAGCGCTAGTGAAGTGTGACTTGATCGAGAGAAAGGCTTTGGAGACCTCCTCTGACCACAACTTGGGATTTGCTCCCTTCTTGGTGAGGGCAACCAAGGGAGCTACCAAAGTTGAGAAGTGTGGAATGAACTGGCGATTAGGGTTGAGCGAAACGGGTCGAACATTTTCAAAAGTCGCCGACTTTTGGCTAAGTCGGGGTTTCATGAAACCCGATCCGACCCCTGTGCGGGGTCGGCCATGCGGTACGCGACTTTCGCGCCAAAGTCGCGTTTCAATGACGCGAAAAGCGCCATTTCTCAGCCAATGAAGGTAAACGCAGAGTGTGGGCAGCGTGATGACATAGGTCCTGGTCCCCACCATCTTAGAGAAGGGCATTGCAGTGATTGGCTTGCTGTCTGCGACGTCACAGGGGCTATAAAGAGGCGTTCCCGCCGACCGCCATCTTACTGCTGCTGATCTGAGCTTAGGGAGAGGTTGCTGCCGCTTTGTCAGAAGCAGGGATAGCGTTAGGCAGGGTCCATTAACCACAAAACCGCTTGTGCTGCAGCGATTTGCACTGTCCAACACCACCCTCGGTGTGCAGGGACAGTGGAAGTTTTTTTTTTTTTTTTTTTCCCCTCAGCGCTGTAGCTCATTGGGCTGCCCTAGAAGGCTCCCTGATAGCTGCATTGCTGTGTGTACGCCGCTGTGCAAACCAACTGCTTTTTTCAAAGCACAAATCCTCTTGTTCCTTCCTTTCTGCACAGCTATCTTTTTTGTTTGTCCACACTTTTTATTTCATTTGTGCATCAGTCCACTCCTTATTGCTGCCTGCCATACCTGGCTGAGATTACTGCAGGCAGGGAGATAGTAGCTGCCTGCCATACCTGGCTGAGATTACTGCAGGCAGGGAGATAGTAATTGTAGGACATTCCCTGTTTTTTTTTTTGTTTTTTTTTTGGTGGGAGATTAAGATTGGCAATTTGGCATTTCTGCTAGAGTGCCATCCCTGTGTGTGCCATCTCTCTCACATAGTGGGCCATAGAAAGCCTTTTCATTTTTCTGTATTTTTTTTTGTGGGGTGTATAAATTCTCCCTGATAAAAATACAGTGGGAGATTAATATTGGCCTTTGGGCTTGTGTGCCAGTCCTGAGTGTGCCATCTCTCTCACAAATAGTGGGCCATAGAAAGCCTATTTTATTTTTTTGGGGGTTTTATAAATTCTCCCTGAAAAAAAGGGAGATTAATATTGGCCTCTGGGCTTGTGTGCCAGTCCTGAGCGTGCCATCTGTGCCAGCCCTGAGCGTGCCATCTCTCTCACAAATAGTGGGCCATAGAAAGCCTATTTATTTTTTTTTTTGGTTTTATAAATTCTCCCTGAAAAAAAGGGAGATTAATATTGGCCTCTGGGCTTGTGTGCCAGTCCTGAGCGTGCCATCTGTGCCAGCCCTGAGCGTGCCATCTCTCTCACAAATAGTGGGCCATAGAAAGCCTATTTAATTTTTTTTTTTGTTTTATAAATTTTCCCTGAAAAAAGGGAGATTAATATTGGCCTCTGGGCTTGTGTGCCAGTCCTGAGCGTGCCATCTGTGCCAGCCCTGAGCGTGCCATCTCTCTCACAAATAGTGGGCCATAGAAAGCCTATTTAATTTTTTTTTTTGTTTTATAAATTTTCCCTGAAAAAAGGGAGATTAATATTGGCCTCTGGGCTTGTGTGCCAGTTGTGAGCGTGCCATCTGTGCCAGTCCTGAGCGTGCCATCTCTCTCACAAATAGTGGGCCATAGAAAGCCTATTTAAATTTTTTTTTGGTTTTATAAATTCTCCCAGAAAAAAAGGGAGATTAATATTGGCCTCTGGGCTTCTGTGCCAGTCCTGAGCGTGCCATCTGTGCCAGTCCTGAGCGTCCCATCTCTCTCACAAATAGTGGGCCATAGAAAGCCTATTTTATTTTTTTTGGGGGTTTTATAAATTCTCCCTGAAAAAAAGGGAGATTAATATTGGCCTCTGGGCTTGTGTGCCAGTCCTGAGCGTGCCATCTGTGCCAGCCCTGAGCGTGCCATCTCTCTCACAAATAGTGGGCCATAGAAAGCCTATTTATTTTTTTTTTTTGTTTTATAAATTTTCCCTGAAAAAAGGGAGATTAATATTGGCCTCTGGGCTTGTGTGCCAGTTGTGAGCGTGCCATCTGTGCCAGTCCTGAGCGTGCCATCTCTCTCACAAATAGTGGGCCATAGAAAGCCTATTTAAATTTTTTTTTGGTTTTATAAATTCTCCCAGAAAAAAAGGGAGATTAATATTGGCCTCTGGGCTTCTGTGCCAGTCCTGAGCGTGCCATCTGTGCCAGTCCTGAGCGTCCCATCTCTCTCACAAATAGTGGGCCATAGAAAGCCTATTTTATTTTTTTTGGGGGTTTTATAAATTCTCCCTGAAAAAAAGGGAGATTAATATTGGCCTCTGGGCTTGTGTGCCAGTCCTGAGCGTGCCATCTGTGCCAGCCCTGAGCGTGCCATCTCTCTCACAAATAGTGGGCCATAGAAAGCCTATTTATTTTTTTTTTTTGTTTTATAAATTTTCCCTGAAAAAAGGGAGATTAATATTGGCCTCTGGGCTTGTGTGCCAGTTGTGAGCGTGCCATCTGTGCCAGTCCTGAGCGTGCCATCTCTCTCACAAATAGTGGGCCATAGAAAGCCTATTTAAATTTTTTTTTGGTTTTATAAATTCTACCAGAAAAAAAGGGAGATTAATATTGGCCTCTGGGCTTCTGTGCCAGTCCTGAGCGTGCCATCTGTGCCAGTCCTGAGCGTCCCATCTCTCTCACAAATAGTGGGCCATAGAAAGCCTATTTTTTTTTTTTTTTGGGTTTTAGAAATTCTCCCTGGAAAAAAAAAGGGAGATTAATATTGCCCTTTGGGCTTGTGTGCCAGTACTAAGCGTTCCATCTCTCTCTCTCTCTCTCTCAGTCAGTGGGCCATAGAACGCCTATTTTTGGTTTTATTTGTTTTCTAAATTCTCCCTGAAAAAATCATTTTATTTTATTTGGTTTCTAAATTCTTCCTGATAAAATCACATTTTTTTTATTATTTTTTTTTCTAAAGTCTCCCTGAAAAAAAAAAAAAAAAACAGTGGGAGATTAATATTGGCCTTTCTGCTTGTGTGCCAGTCTTGACTCCTGGGTGCGTCATCTCTCAGTCAGTGGGCCATAGAACGCCTATTTTTGGTTTTATTTGTTTTATAAATTCTCCCAGAAAAAATCATTTTATTTTATTTGGTTTCTAAATTCTTCCTGATAAAATCACATTTTTTTTATTATTTTTTTTTCTAAAGTCTCCCTGAAAAAAAAAAAAAAAAACAGTGGGAGATTAATATTGGCCTTTCTGCTTGTGTGCCAGTCTTGACTCCTGGGTGCGTCATCTCTCAGTCAGTGGGCCATAGAACGCCTATTTTTGGTTTTATTTGTTTTCTAAATTCTCCCTGAAAAAATCATTTTATTTTATTTGGTTTCTAAATTCTTCCTGATAAAATCACATTTTTTTTATTATTTTTTTTTCTAAAGTCTCCCTGAAAAAAAAAAAAAAAAACAGTGGGAGATTAATATTGGCCTTTCTGCTTGTGTGCCAGTCTTGACTCCTGGGTGCGTCATCTCTCAGTCAGTGGGCCATAGAACGCCTATTTTTGGTTTTATTTGTTTTATAAATTCTCCCAGAAAAAATCATTTTATTTTATTTGGTTTCTAAATTCTTCCTGATAAAATCATATTTTTTTTATTATTTTTTTTTCTAAAGTCTCCCTGAAAAAAAAAAAAAAAAAACAACCAAAAAAAACAGTGGGAGATTAATATTGGCCTTTCTGCTTGTGTGCCAGTCTTGACTCCTGGGTGTGCCATCTCTCTCTCTCTCTCTCTCTCTCTCTCTCTCTCTCCAATTGTGGTCCATAGAAAGCCTATATTTTTTTTCCTTGATTTGGGTTCTAAAATCTACCAGAGAAAATAACTACATCAATCATTGGTAGAAAAATATTGGCCTCTGGGTTTGTGTGCCACTCCTGACTCCTGTGTGCGTCATCTCTCAGTCAGTGGGCCATAGAACGCCTATTTTTGTTTTTATTTGTTTTATAAATTCTCCCTGAAAAAATCATTTTATTTTATTTGGTTTCTAAATTCTTCCTGATAAAATCATATTTTTTTTATTATTTTTTTTTCTAAAGTCTCCCTGAAAAAAAAAAAAAAAAAAAAAAAAACAGTGGGAGATTAATATTGGCCTTTCTGCTTGTGTGCCAGTCTTGACTCCTGGGTGTGCCATCTCTCTCTCTCTCTCTCTCTCTCTCCAATTGTGGTCCATAGAAAGCCTACATTTTTTTTCCTTGATTTGGGTTCCAAAATCTACCAGAGAAAATAACTCCATCAATCATTGGTAGAAAAATATTGGCCTCTGGGCTTGTGTGCCACTCCTGATTCCTGTGTGCGTCATCTCTCACTCAGTGGCCCATAGAAAGCATATAGTTTGTTACATTTGTTTTCTAAATTCTCCCTGCAAAAATCTTTTTTTTTTTTTTGGGGGGGTTTCTAAAGTGTTCCTGAAAAAAATAAAAATAAAAAAAAAATAATAGTGTGACATTAATATTAACATTTGTGCTTCAGTGACAGTCCTGCGTGTGGGGCATCTCTCTAATTTGCAGCCACCAAAAAAAGAGTGTGTAACATTGGGCCTGATTTTCGCTGTGGTCTCACCAACCTGTAAAGGGGTAGCTAAATCATACTGAAGTTATAGCTCACCGTGTAAGTTGTGTGACTGCAACAAATAACGTTAGTTTGGTTACGTTTTTAAAACAATGAGGAAGTCTAGTGGAAGAGGTCGTGGCCGGGGGCGTTCATTGTCAGCTGGTAATGAGGGTAGTGGTAGTGGTGGAGCATCAGGTGGTCGTGGGGGAAAAAATATTGCACCTAAGTCTGGAGCTGTGGAGCCAGGTTCGTCGTCCGGCTACACAAGGCCTCGAACGCTCCCTTTTCTGGGATTAGGAAAACCGCTTTTAAAGCCGGAGCAGCAAGAGCAAGTTTTGGCTTATCTTGCTGACTCAGCCTCTAGCTCTTTTGCCTCATCTCGTGAAACTGGTAAAAGTAAAAGCAGCGCGTCGTTAGTGGATGTTCACGGTCAGGGACAAGTCACTTCCTTGTCCTCTTCAGCAAAAACAACAACAGAGAAGAATGCAGCAGGCGACACAACGGGTTACTCCATGGAGCTCTTTACACATACCGTCCCTGGCTTAGAAAGTGAAGCAGTTAACAGTCCATGCCCATTACAAATTGAATCTGACATGGAGTGCACTGACGCACAGCCACAGCCAGACTACTATGCTGGTCCTTTGACTCAGACCACAACATTGCCCTCGCAGGGTGCTGATCAAGAATCAGACCCTGATGAGACTATGTTGCCCCATCACGAACGCTATACCACCGAACGACACGGTGACACAGACGAAGTTGCGCAGGAGGTACAAGAAGAGTTATTAGATGACCCAGTTCTTGACCCCGATTGGCAGCCATTGGGGGAACAGGGTGCAGGCGGCAGCAGTTCTGAAGCAGAGGAGGAGGAGGGGCCGCAGCAGGCATCAACATCGCCACAGGTTCCATCTGCCGGGCCCGTATCTTGCCCAAAACGCGTGGCAAAGCCAAAACCTGGTGGAGGACAGCGTGGCCATCCGGTTAAAGCTCAGTCTGCAATGCCTGAAAAGGTATCCGATGCTAGAAAGAGTGCAGTCTGGCATTTTTTTAAACAACATCCAATTGATCAGCGCAAAGTCATCTGTCAAAAATGTTCTACTTCCTTAAGCAGAGGTCAGAATCTGAAAAGTCTCAATACTAGTTGCATGCATAGACATTTAACCACCATGCATTTGAAAGCTTGGACTAACTACCAAACGTCCCTTAAGGTTGTTGCACCCTCGGCCAATGAAGCTAGTCATCAACGCAACATCCCTTCCGGCAGTGTAGGACCACCATTTAGCGCACCACCTGCTGTATCTGTGCAGGTATCTTTGCCAGGCCAAAGCAGTCAGGGTCAGGGAATCACCAGTTTCGTAGTAGGAAACACTGCATCTAGGGCACCGGCGGCAACAATACCATCTCCCACCGTCTCTCAGTCTGCCATGTCCACCGGCACCCCCGCTAGTTCCACGATCTCCAGCTCTCCAGTCCAGCTCACCCTACATGAGACTATGGTTAGAAAAAGGAAATACTTAGCCTCGCATCCGCGTACACAGGGTTTGAACGCCCACATAGCTAGACTAATCTCGTTAGAGATGATGCCCTACCGGTTAGTTGAAAGCGAAGCTTTCAAAGACCTGATGGACTACGCTGTACCACGCTACGAGCTACCCAGTCGACACTTTTTTTCCAGAAAAGCCATCCCAGCCCTCCACCAGCATGTTAAAGAGCGCATCGTCCATGCACTCAGGCAATCTGTGAGCACAAAGGTGCACCTGACAACAGATGCATGGACCAGTAGGCATGGCCAGGGACGTTACGTGTCCATCACGGCACACTGGGTAAATGTGGTGGATTCAGGGTCCACAGGGGACAGCAAGTTTGGGACAGTTCTGCCTAGCCCACGGTCTAGTAAACAGTTGTCTGTAGCCGTTCGCACCCCCTCCTCCTCCTCCTCCTCGTCCTCCTGCAGAAGCAAGAGCTCGTCCACAGACCGCAGTCGCACAAACACTCCATCCGCACCTGCCACTGTTGCACACCAGGTCTCCCATTATGGGGCAGCTACTGGCATACGTCAGCAGGCTGTATTGGCTATGAAGTGTTTGGGCGACAATAGACACACCGCGGAAGTTCTGTCCGAGTTCTTGCAGCAAGAAACGCAGTCGTGGCTGGGCACTGTAGATCTTGAGGCAGGCAAGGTAGTGAGTGATAACGGAAGGAATTTCATGGCTGCCATCTCCCTTTCCCAACTGAAACACATTCCTTGCCTGGCTCACACCTTAAACCTGGTGGTGCAGTGCTTCCTGAAAAGTTATCCGGGGTTATCCGACCTGCTCCTCAAAGTGCGTGGACTTTGCGCACATATCCGCCGTTCGCCTGTACACTCCAGCCGTATGCAGACCTATCAGCGTTCTTTGAACCTTCCCCAGCATCGCCTAATCATAGACGTTGCAACAAGGTGGAACTCAACACTGCACATGCTTCAGAGACTGTGCGAACAGAGGCGGGCTGTTATGTTTTTGTGGGAGGATACACATACACGGGCAGGCAGTAGGATGGCAGACATGGAGTTGTCAGGTGTGCAGTGGTCGAAGATTCAAGACATGTGTCAAGTCCTTCAGTGTTTTGAGGAATGCACACGGCTGGTTAGTGCAGACAACGCCATAATAAGCATGAGCATCCCCCTAATGCGTCTGCTGATGCAAAGTTTGACGCACATAAAGGATCAGGCGTCTGCACCAGAGGAAGAGGAAAGCCTTGATGACAGTCAGCGATTGTCTGGTCAGGGCAGTGTACATGACGAGGTACCGGGCGAAGAGGAGGTGGAGGATGAGGAGGATGATGGGGATGAGTATATTTTTAATGAGGAAGCTTTCCCGGGGGCACGGGAAATTGGTGGCGTGGCAAGGCCGGGTTCTGGTTTTTTGAGGGACACAAGTGACGTAGATTTGCCTGCAACTGCCCCTCAACCAAGCACAACCGCAGATTTGACAACGGGAACTTTGGCCCACATGGCGGATTATGCCTTGCGTATCCTCAAAAGGGACACACGCATTACAAAAATGATGAACGATGACGATTACTGGTTGGCCTGCCTCCTTGATCCTCGCTATAAAGGCAAATTGCAAAATATTATGCCACATGAGAACTTGGAACTAATATTAGCAACAAAACAATCAACTCTTGTTGACCGTTTGCTTCTGGCATTCCCTGCACACAGCGCCCGTGATCGTTCTCACACGAGCTCCAGGGGCCAGCAGACCAGAGGTGTTAGAGGGGCAGAAATCAGAAGTGGCGTTGGCCAGAGGGGTTTTCTGACCAGGTTGTGGAGTGATTTTTCTATGACCGCAGACAGGACAGGTACTGCAGCATCAATTCAAAGTGACAGGAGACAACATTTGTCCAGTATGGTTACAAACTATTTTTCATCCCTTATCGACGTTCTCCCTCAACCGTCATTCCCATTTGATTACTGGGCATCCAAATTAGACACCTGGCCAGAATTGGCAGAATATGCATTGCAGGAGCTTGCTTGCCCGGCAGCTAGTGTCCTATCAGAAAGAGTATTCAGTGCTGCAGGTTCAATACTAACAGAAAAAAGGACTCGTCTGGCTACCCAAAATGTAGATGATCTAACCTTCATTAAAATGAACCACAACTGGATTTCAAAATCTTTTGCCCCACCCTGCCCGGCTGACACCTAGCTTTCCTATGAAAAGGTCTTGCCTGTGGACTATTCTGAATGACTTTTCCAATCTCGTAATTTTCTTCACCTGATTGTCCAGCATACGACATGTTTCCACCTCACGAAATGGCCAAACTCCCCACACGGGGCCGTGCTATCGCCACTTTGCGCTTGGACCCTTGAGAGTGCTGTTTGTCTGAAGAGGTGGGTGTGGCCGCTTTTGGTCGACGGCACTGCCACTGGGTCCCTCATAGTACAATAAAGTGTCTCTGGCGGTGGTGGTGCGCACCCAACGTCAGACACACCGTTGTAATATGAGGGGCCCTGTGCCTGTAACGCCGGCCACAAGACAGTTCCCCCCCCCAGCTCAAACAGTGCTCTACCACTAGCAAAATTATCTCTCACAGCTTCACCAATGTGTAGTCTAGGCGCTGACATCCTTCAATGCCTGGCACTGACAATACCATTGTTTTGACATTTTTGTTATGTTAGGCCTTCGAAGCCTGTCTGCGGTCCCTTCTTTCTACAACTACTACACTGACCAGGCCACTGCTGGCCGTGTTACCCTGGAACCAATTTAAAAGTGCCTACAGTCAGCCCAATTTTGTTATGTTAGGCCTTCGAAGACTGTCTGCCGTCACTCCTTCCACTAGACTTCCACTGACCATACACTGCTGCCCATGTACCCCTGGAACCAATTTAAAGTGCCTACAGCCAGCCCAATTTTGTTATGTTAGGCCTTGGAAGCCTGTCTGCGGTCACTCCTTCCACTAGACTTCCACTGACCAGACCACTGCTGCCCGTGTACCCCTGGAACCAATTTAAAAGTGCCTACAGCCAGCCCAAGTTTGTTATGTTAGGCCTTGGAAGCCTGTCTGCGGTCACTCCTTCCACTAGGCCTCCACTGACCACACCACTGCTGTCCGTGTACCCCTGGAACCAATTTAAAATTGCCTACAGCCATGTGTTTTTATTTTAGGCCTTCGATGCCTGTCTGCGGTCCATTCTTTCAACTACTACTACACTGACCAGGGCACTGCTGGCCGTGTTACCCTGGAACCAATTTAAAAGTGCCTACAGTCAGCCCAATTTTGTTATGTTAGGCCTTGGAAGCCTGTCTGCGGTCACTCCTTCCACTGGGCCTCCACTGACCACACCACTGCTGTCCGTGTACCCCTGGAACCAATTTAAAATTGCCTACAGCCATGTGTTATTATTTTAGGCCTTCGATGCCTGTCTGCGGTCACTCCTTCCACTAGGCCTCCACTGACCACACCACTGCTGTCCGTGTACCCCTGGAACCAATTTAAAATTGCCTACAGCCATGTGTTTTTATTTTAGGCCTTCGATGCCTGTCTGCGGTCCATTCTTTCAACTACTACTACACTGACCAGGGCACTGCTGGCCGTGTTACCCTGGAACCAATTTAAAAGTGCCTACAGTCAGCCCAATTTTGTTATGTTAGGCCTTGGAAGCCTGTCTGCGGTCACTCCTTCCACTAGGCCTCCACTGACCACACCACTGCTGTCCGTGTACCCCTGGAACCAATTTAAAATTGCCTACAGCCATGTGTTATTATTTTAGGCCTTCGATGCCTGTCTGCGGTCACTCCTTCCACTAGGCCTCCACTGACCACACCACTGCTGTCCGTGTACCCCTGGAACCAATTTAAAATTGCCTACAGCCATGTGTTTTTATTTTAGGCCTTCGATGCCTGTCTGCGGTCACTCCTTCCACTAGGCCTCCACTGACCACACCACTGCTGTCCGTGTACCCCTGGAACCAATTTAAAATTGCCTACAGCCATGTGTTATTATTTTAGGCCTTCGATGCCTGTCTGCGGTCACTCCTTCCACTAGGCCTCCACTGAGCACACCACTGCTGTCCGTGTACCCCTGGAACCAATTTAAAATTGCCTACAGCCAGCCCAATTTTTTTATTTTAGGCCTTCGATGCCTGTCTGCGGTCCATTCTTTCAACTACTACTACACTGACCAGGTCACTGCTGCCCGTGTACCCCTGGAACCAATTTAAAATTGCCTACAGCCATGTGTTATTATTTTAGGCCTTCGATGCCTGTCTGCGGTCACTCCTTCCACTAGGCCTCCACTGACCACACCACTGCTGTCCGTGTACCCCTGGAACCAATTTAAAATTGCCTACAGCCATGTGTTATTATTTTAGGCCTTCGATGCCTGTCTGCGGTCACTCCTTCCACTAGGCCTCCACTGACCACACCACTGCTGCCCGTGTACCCCTGGAACCAATTTAAAATTGCCTACAGCCAGCCCAATTTTTTTATTTTAGGCCTTCGATGCCTGTCTGCGGTCCATTCTTTCAACTACTACTACACTGACCAGGTCACTGCTGCCCGTGTACCCCTGGAACCAATTTAAAATTGCCTACAGCCATGTGTTATTATTTTAGGCCTTCGATGCCTGTCTGCGGTCACTCCTTCCACTAGGCCTCCACTGACCACACCACTGCTGTCCGTGTACCCCTGGAACCAATTTAAAATTGCCTACAGCCATGTGTTTTTATTTTAGGCCTTCGATGCCTGTCTGCGGTCCATTCTTTCAACTACTACTACACTGACCAGGGCACTGCTGGCCGTGTACCCCTGGAACCAACATCAGAAAATATAAAAATAAGTATTTTGCTTATAAAAAAGAAAATACTGGTGAGATATCAAATGCAGACATTTTAACATTAAAAACAAACACACAACTAAAATCTGGTACAGTACTAAAAATGGCCACCAGCTACAATTACTTTCTCCTGCAAGTAGTTAACTGAAAGTTTTTTTAAATTGAAAACACACATATGGCATCCACCGAGTGTTGTCCTGTCGCGTCTTCTTTATATTATTGCCGAGAAGATGCAAAATAATGAAAATAATAAAATCATTAATTACCAAAATAATAGAGAAAGTCAACACCACATTGCAAATAAACATTCATTCCAAATAAAGAAGCAGGGCGCGTCCGAGGGTGAGTATATACCTAATAAGAATCTAATCACCCTCGGACGCGCAATGCTTATTTCCAACAGCCTTCCTTCCTAAGAATCAGCCCTTCCGTCGTGTAGAGAGACGTTGTGTTACACTCCAAGGTGTTCCCCAGGTTGCCTTTCCTGAGCTTCGATCTTCCGGCTCTCGTTTAGTAGTTCTTGGAAACTACACTGCATTAGGCCTTCAAATTGGGTATGGGGTGTAGAGAGAGGGTGTGTTACACTCCAAGGTGTTCCCCAGGTTGCCTTTCCTGAGCTTCGATATTCCGGCTCTCGTTTAGTAGTTGTTGGAAACTACACTGCATTAGGCCTTCAAATTGGGTATGGGGTGTAGAGAGAGGGTGTGTTACACTCCAAGGTGTTCCCCAGGTTGCCTTTCCTGAGCTTCGAAATTCCGGCTCTCGTTTAGTAGTTGTTGGAAACTACACTGCATTAGGCCTACAAATTTGGTATGGGGGAAACATTGGCGCATCTGCGGTCCCTCCTTCCTCTAGGCCTCCACTGACCTGTCTACTGCTGCCCGTGTTCCCCTGGAACCAATTTTAAATTGCCTACAGGCAGCCCAATTTATTATGTTAGGGCTTCGAAGCCTGTCTGCGGTCCCTCCTTCCACTAGGCCTCCACTGACCTGTCTACTGCTGCCCGTGTACCCCTTGAACCAACATCATAAAATAAAAAAAAAAGGATTTTGCTTATAAAAAAGAAAATACTGGTGAGATATCAAATGCAGACATTTTGACATTAAAAACAAACAAACAGCTAAAATCTGGTACAGTACTAAAAATGGCCACCAGCTACAATTACTTTCTCCTGCAAGTAGTTAACTGAAAGGTTTTTTAAATTGAAAACACACATATGGCATCCACCGAGTGTTGTCCTGTCGCGTCTTCTTTATATTATTGCCGAGAAGATGCAAAATAATGAAAATAATAAAATCATTAATTACCAAAATAATAGAGAAAGTCAACACCACATTGCAAATAAACATTCATTCCAAATAAAGAAGCAGGGCGCGTCCGAGGGTGAGTATATACCTAATAAGAATCTAATCACCCTCGGACGCGCAATGCTTATTTCCAACAGCCTTCCTTCCTAAGAATCATCCCTTCCGTGGTGTAGAGAGACGTTGTGTTACACTCCAAGGTGTTCCCCAGGTTGCCTTTCCTGAGCTTCGATCTACCGGCTCTCGTTTAGTAGTTGTTGGATACTACGCTGCATTAGGCCTTCAAATTGGGTATGGGGTGTAGAGAGATGGTGTGTTCCACTCCAAGGTGTTCCCCAGGTTGCCTTTCCTGAGCTTCGATCTTCCGGCTCTCGTTTAGTAGTTCTTGGAAACTACACTGCATTAGGCCTTCAAATTGGGTATGGGGTGTAGAGAGAGGGTGTGTTACACTCCAAGGTGTTCCCCAGGTTGCCTTTCCTGAGCTTCGATATTCCGGCTCTCGTTTAGTAGTTATCGGAAACTACGCTGCATTAGGCCTACAAATTGGGTATGGGGTGTAGAGAGAGGGTGTGTTACACTCCAAGGTGTTCCCCAGGTTGCCTTTCCTGAGCTTCGATATTCCGGCTCTCGTTTAGTAGTTGTCGGAAACTACGCTGCATTAGGCCTACAAATTGGGTATGGGGTGTAGAGAGAGGGTTTGTTACACTCCAAGGTGTTCCCCAGGTTGCCTTTCCTGAGCTTCGATCTTCCGGCTCTCGTTTAGTAGTTGTTGGAAACTACGCTGCATTAGGCCTTCAAATTGGGTATGGGGTGTAGCGAGAGGGTGTGTTACACTCCAAGGTGTTCCCCAGGTTGCCTTTCCTGAGCTTCGATCTTCCGGCTCTCGTTTAGTAGTTCTTGGAAACTACACTGCATTAGACCTTCAAATTGGGTATGGGGTGTAGAGAGAGGGTGTGTTACACTCTAAGGTGTTCCCCAGGTTTCCTTGCCATTGCTTCGGTCTTCCGACTCTCGTTTAGTAGTTGTAGAAAAGTACACTGCATTAGGCCATACAAAATGGGTATGGGGTGGAGAGAGATGGTGTGTTACACTCCAAGGTGTTCCCCAGGTTGCCTTTCCTGAGCTTCTATCTTCAGGCTCTCATTAAATTGTGGTTAAATGGAACAACTGCATTTGGCGTACTAGTTGGTTTGGGGCCTACTATCGGTGTCTGCCACTCCTTGCTGTTCTCCTCCACTGAACAAAGCTGTGCCGCCTGTTTACTACGGTTGCCAATTTTGAACTGCATTTCGACTACTTACTGATTTGGCCCTACTCTCTGTGTCAGCCTCTCATTCCAGTTGTCCTCCACTGCAATGCCCCCTGGTTATTCCTGTGTTACCAATTTTGAACTGCATTTAGCCCACTTTCTTCTTTGGGCCTATATCTGTGTTTCCACTTCATCGTGCCCATTGCCCAGCCAGTGATAGATGAGTCTGCTGGTACATTGACCCATAACGCAACATTCCCCGTGCACGCTACACAACAACATTGTGACCCTGCTGAAAGTCAGGTTGCTCTTCCCGCATACCATACCACCTTACACGGGGACAAAGAGGAAGGTGCAGATGAAAGTGCAGGTTCCTTCATCAGGTGGGGGGAGGAATACTAGTTGGCGACGTCACTGGCACAGGGCCTCTCATAGTACGCAAAAGTGTTGCTGCCGGTGGGAGGCGCCCCCGCCGTGCAAACACACCGCTGTACTTTGAGGGGCCCTGTGCCAGTGCCAATGCCAACGAGTGGGCCCCCCCTGCTTGCTCAGGTTCACAGCACTTGCAAAGTTGAAATACTTACCTCTCCCTGCTCCACTGCCGTGACGTGGTCCAGATTTCCTGGGCCCACTAATTACTTGAACCAGCCCTACCCCCCACAACTTTAGCCAAATGACCCCCAATTTCAAATGCCTTCCAATTATTATAAGGTAAATTACGCTTGACAAGCTTCATTAAGAAGAATGGATGGTTTTGACATTAAAATGGGCACTCTAGGTGTTTTCCTGGCCCCCACTCACTGCCGACTATGCTGCCCCATTGACTTGCATTGGGTTTCGTGTTTCGGTCGATCCCGACTTTACGTCATAATCGGCCGATTTCACTCGACCCGACTTTGGACATAGTCGGGTTTCGCAAAACCCGGCTCGACTCTAAAAAGGTCAAGGTCGCTCAACTCTACTGGCGATAGTAATTAATGAACCCCATAAAGCGCTGCACCGCTTTAAGAGAATGGGGTTCCTGCCAGTCCATTACAGCCTGTAGCTTGGCAGGATCCATAGCCAAACCCTGGGCAGAGATGATATAACCAAGGAAAGGCAAGAACTCCTGCTCAAACACACACTTCTCCAACTTGGCGTAGAGGGAGTTTGCCCGTAAGAGGTCGAAGACTTTGCGAACATCTCTCCGATGGGAGTCAATATCTGGAGAGAAGATGAGAATATCATCCAGATAGACTACGACCGAGGTGGTGAGCATATCCCGGAAGATGTCGTTCACAAAGTCTTGGAAAACGGCTGGGGCATTACAGAGCCCGAAGGGCATCACCAGATATTCATAGTGCCCATCCCTGGTGTTAAAAGCCGTCTTCCATTCATCCCCCTCACGGATGCGAATCAGGTTGTAAGCACCCCGCAGATCTAACTTTGTAAATACCCTCGCTCCCCGTAGCCTATCAAACAGCTCAGATATCAGGGGTAGTGGGTACTTGTTCTTAACGGTGATGGCGTTAAGACCCCTGTAGTCTATGCATGGACGTAAGTCTCCAGTCTTCTTCTGTACGAAGAAGAACCCTGCCCCTGCCGGTGACACTGACTTCCTAATGAATCCTCTTGCCAGATTCTCCTGGATGTACTGGGACATTGCCTCCGTCTCCGGGAGAGATAACGGATAGACTCGACCCCGGGGAGGCTCAGCACCAGGCAAGAGGTCAATAGGACAGTCATAGGGGCGGTGAGGCGGAAGGGTCTCCGCAGCTCTTTTGGAGAACACGTCTGCATAGGGTCAATAGTGCTTGGGGAGAGAGGAAAGATCTGCGGGTACCTGTGTAGTAGCAACCTGAACGCACTCCCTCAGACATCTACCCTCGCAAGATTTACTCCAACCCAAAATTCTCCCAGAGGACCACTCAATATGAGGAGAATGGTAGCGAAGCCATGGTATCCCCAACAGGACCTCATCAATTCCCTCAGGAATGACTAATAGGGAGATTATCTCCTGATGTGATGGAGACACAGATAGCGTGAAAGGAATGGTTTGGTGGGTAATCTGTGAAGGTAGTGTTGACCCATTTACCACTCGAACGGTTACCGGCTTGGCGAGCATCACCAAGGGTATTGCGTGACGCTGGGCAAAAGTGGAAGACATAAAGTTACCCTCTGCCCCAGAATCCACGCATAGCTCGACCATAAGAGTGGATGGGCCTATGGTAATTGTCCCCTTGAAGGACAACTTTGAGGCAAACGTCGCCGTGTCTAGTGTACCTCCTCCAACTGCCACTAGACGCTGACGTTTCCCCGACCGCTGAGGACCCTTGGAGGCAAGGTGTCCTGACCGCTGGCAAACATGACGGACCTTATGTGCACGGGCAGACTGAGACTTGGATCCCGCTCGTGTCACCTCTAAGGCCTCATGTGACTCGGATGCCTGGACTGGAGATTCCAAAGGTTTGGCGAAGGTGGGAGCCAGCCGAAACCTCTGCCTACACTGGGCTCGCTCCAACCTCCGCTCGTTAAAACGGAGGTCAATACGAGTAGATACGGCTAGGAGCTCCTCCAGTGTGGCGGGAATCTCCCTAGTGGCCAAAGCGTCCTTCACATGGTCAGCCAGCCCCCTCCAAAATACGGGAATGAGGGTTTTATCTGGCCATTCCAACTCAGACGCTAATGTCCGGAAGTGAACAGCAAAATGGCTGACCATGGTTGAACCCTGAGTCAAAGCCAGCAGTTGGAGCGCTGTATCATGGGTGACTTGAGGTCCTAAAAAGACCTGTTTCAGAGTGTCCAGAAACCTAGGAACACTCCGCACCACATGATCGTTGCGCTCCCACAGCGGCGTAGCCCACTCCAACGCTCTGTCCGACAGGAGAGAGATTATGAATCCCACCTTTGCCCGCTCAGTAGGGAAACGTGCAGCCAGAAGCTCGAGGTGTATACCACATTGGCTCACGAAACCCCTACAGGACTTACTGTCCCCAGAGTATCTCTCAGGCAAAGGAAGGTGAGATAGGGTCGGAACAGAGGTGGCAGTGGGTAAAGCTGCTGCAGCCACGCTAGCAGCCTGAACGGCTATTGCGGTAACATCCACCGCCGAGGTTGCACGCTCAAGAGACGCCAACCGGCCCTCCAGCAGCTGGATGTACCCCTGCAATCGCTGTTCATCCGCCATTACTTAGCCAGATCCTGGCGCTAGTATACTGTTAGGGTTGGCGGAACGCACCAAATATATAATTTATTAAATGGAATTGGTGCGTTCGCAACCGGGATCCACCGTGCAGGAAAGCACCTGCTGCTAAATAATGGCGGCTCTATATGGCGGTATATACCAACTCTGTTAGCTTCACAGAGTAACCGCGAGAGGAAAGCTCTGTGCCCTGTTAGACTTTCACAGAGGCACAGGCCAACTACCCAGATGTGAGCAGTGAGTGGTCATGCATGCATACAAAACTCCTCGCCGGAGATGCCAGCATTCTAGGGGCTTATTTCAGCCGGGTCCCTGAACACACTTAAACACAATCTCCTCGCCGGAGGTGCCAGCATTCTAGGGGCTTATTTCAGCCGGGTCCCTGAACACATTCAAACACATGACCACATTGGCGCAAAGCATATAGCATAAGACGATACTAGCGCATGGCCGTGCGGTCATGCGCAGTTTATATAGTTGCAGCACAGGAAGCTGCTACTGAAGTTTTTGCCCTTTCAGGACCTTCCAGAAGGACCAATGGAAAGTGCTGCAGTACCTGAGCATGTTTTGCCCTTTCAGGACCTTCCAGAAGGACCAATGGAATGTACTGCAGCACCTGAGCATGTGACCGAACATGTGGCCCTCGACCTCCAATGGGAGACCCTGCCCTGGGCATGCTCAGTGTGAGTAAACAAGGACTTAGTCCCAGAGAGGCTCGCTCGCCGCAGATCAGTGCAGGGTACCATAGGAAAGCCAGAAAAGGCAGTAGTGACCCTATGCACCGAATCAGCCCCAGCGAGACGCTGGGAGCGACGTCTCCGCTGAGCAGAGCCCACTGCGGCCGATACCGAATGGGAGACCGCAGCAGACACGGATCGAGATTCCCCCTGTGCAGCAGAGGAAACTCGACTCCTAACACACTGCTGCTGCAATTGTTTTTGCGATGACGCCTTGACGTTCCCAGATTTGGATGTCTAGAGCTGCAATGCACACTGTGCGCCTCACTACTGTCTTGGGGAAAACCACTCTTAAGATTGTCTGCAAGAGTGTTTCAATACTCCAGCATGCACGCTTCCCTTTCCGGGAGGGGGGAATTGGCTAAATTTACTCTTGCACCGTGGCAACCCAGTAGTCAGCACTATTTCTAACCCTAAGGCATCATGTTGAAGATAGTGCTGTAAGAAGATACTCATGTGTCAGGCACTTCCATGAGGTCCAAATCCATGGTGTGTTGGTGGCATGGTAACACTCAAGGTTGCTCCCTCTGTCCCCTCCCACCAACCACGGACAACAGAGGGAGAGTATCATTATCCTCTTCATCCGCTGACTGTTGAGCATCCATCACCTAGTTCTCCTCTATTTGTTCCTCAGCTCCTGCACCATCACTAATAGTTTGTCTGGTACTATGAGCCCCCCTTGATTGCTGTTAGCCACCGTCCCATGGCACCGACCTGTGCGACGACAGTCTGGAAATTTGAAATATTGTTATCCCTTCCGCATCCTCCTTTGCTTTCACCTCTTCCTCTGGGACCACTACCTCCTCACAAAGACTATTTAAAGTGTGCTCCAGCATGTAGATGACTGGAATAATGATGCTGATGATGACATCATCAGTTCTAAGCATCTTAGTAGCCATTTCAAAACTGTGCAGAAGGTGGCAGAGTTTCTTCATCTGTGTTACCCACTCTGCAAGTGTGATTTGCACTACATCCATACTGTGTTGGCTATGCAAAAGGACATACTGCAGCAGAGCTTGTTGCTGCTGCCACAGTCGCTGCAACATGTGCAGAGTGGAATTCCACCATGTCGGAACATCGTAAATAAAAACGGATAACCAGTAGGCCGAAAGACCTCTGTAGCAATGCAAGTTGATGACCTTCAGGGTGCGACCATCAAAAGTGAACACACAGCGACCATGCTTTCTGTAGCAGCGCATCCAGGCCGGGATAGTGGTGGAGAAATTTTTGTACCACATGGTTGAGAATGTGAGCCATGCTAGGCACGTGTGTGACATTGCCTTGGCACAGGGCCGCTGCCAAGTTTGCACCATTATTGCACACGGCCTTCCGAGGCTCCAGGTTCAGTGTAGACAGATATTGCTCTAACTCGGCCTGGATAGCTGTCCACAACTCTTGAGCTGTTTGACTGCAATCTCCAGGGCATATTAATTTCAACACTGTCTGACCGCGGTGAGCTATGGCTGCGCAGTACGGAGGTGGGGGATACTATGTGCACAGTTGGAATGCGTGTCTGATTAAGGGAGAGGTTGAGGGCACAGGAGGAGGCTCTACAGGACTTGGAGGATCCAAAAGCAGGGGATGAACTGTTAGATACAGAGGTTTGTCCTGCAAGCCTTGAGGTTTCAAAGACTTGTGAAGCAGCCCCTTGACCTCCTGCCCTCAAAGCCACCAGAGTCACTCAGTATTCAGTCAGTGAGATCTAACCTACCTGCCCATGGTGTCAGTGGTGAAATGCACCCTGGCAGACATAGATTTTTTCAGGGAATGGATGATGTAATCTGCGACATGCTGATGTAGTGCAGGCACAGCTTTCATACAGAAGTAATGGTGACTGGGCAACTGGTACTGGGGGACTGTGACAGCTATCAACTTTCTGAAACCATCTGTATCCACCAGGTGGAAAGGCAGCATTTCCGTGGCCAACTGATTGGAGATGGTGAAGTTCAAGCTCTTAGCTTGGTATGCGTAGGAGGAAACATTCCTTTTACGTGACCACAACTGCGGGACCAAGGACTGGCTGCTGTGCTGCGAGAGGGTGGAGTATGGAGAACAGGGCAAACTGCTGGACAGTGAGTGAGGTGCAGGTGGTGATGTTATGGCTGATTAAGAAAGATGTGTTGTGCTAGGTGACACAAAAACAGCAGTCATATCCACTTCCATAACAGCCGACGGGCCCTCACATACCCTGACTGTAGGGGTAAACAAGTAGAGTTTCTGCTGCCGGAGACCTGTGTAAGAAGACTTGGCATGGTGACTTTGGAGGAAGAAGCAGCATATGTGGTTGATGGCACGGCCATTGATTGGCAAGGCATGCTAGTCGGCATTTTAGCACAGTGATATTCCCTCACTAAGGCATGTTGATTCCACATGTGCCGCTTCATGCATGTAGTTGTCAAATTATTGCAATTTTTGCCTCTACTGAGTTCTTATTTGCAAATTTGGCATATAATGTGAATTGCATCATCCTTTATGTTCTCAAAAAGGCACAAGCTAGGCAACTCTTGCTGCCCCTGAGAACTGCACACTCGCGACCGTTGCTGGCCACAGCCAAAGTTGTGGCTCAGGATGCAGTGCTTGCCTTGGTTGCATCACTTTGTGTCTGGATATTTGGCCTTCTGATTTGACACTGAAAAACAGTTTTATCACAAACGATTTGGATTAGCTAATTGGGCCTCTGTTATGATCTGGTGGTTTAGGAACAACATGAGACAAGCTCTGAAGGAGGTGGTATCTGTACTGACCGCAAACCCTGAACCTAGCAGCGCAACTAAAAATAGCCGTGGGGGGTACCTGACGCTCCCTAGACCCCTCGGCACAGCCTAAGATCTAACTTCCCCTAAAGATGGAAACAGGAAACCTATCTTGCCTCAGAGAAAATCCCCAAAGGAAAGATAGCCCCCCACAAATATTGACGGTGAGAGGAGGGGAAAATAACATACGCAGAAATGAAATCAGATTTTAGCATAGGAGGCCAGTCTAGCTTGATAGATTGGACAGGAAAGGATACTGTGCGGTCAGTATAGAAACTACAAAACAATCCACACAGAGTTTACAAAATCTCCACACCTGACTAAAGGTGTGGAGGGTAAATCTGCTTCCCAGAGCTTCCAGCTAACAGAAAAAATCCATACTGACAAGCTGGACAAATATAGAATGCACAGAATAATAAGTCCACAACATGTGGACTGAAATGAGCAAAGCCAGAACTTATCTTTGCAGAACTGGTCAGGAAACCAGGAGAATCCAAGCAGAGATGAGAATCCAGCCAGGAAACATTGACAAGTGGCACAGGCTGAAGAAAGAGCCAGACTTAAATAGCGGACGATAAGTGGAGGCAGCTGATGACAGCTAACTCCAAGGAGCAGCCATACCACTAGAAACCACAAGAGGGAGTCCAAGAGCAGAACTCACAAAAGTGCCACTTACAACCACCGGAGGGAGCCCAAGAGCGGAATTCACAACAGGCCTCGTGGCTGCACTCCAAAAAAGTTTGTTCATCTTTAGTGGTGTCCTACAACCCACAGCTTGAGGTACTGAGAAAAACAGGTAAAAAACTGACCGGCTAAAGACAATATTCAAAGGCCCTTCCTTGTTGTGCTACAGGCAATGTCCAAATTTAAAGAACATCATGATTCGAAGTTCAATGTCATTGAATACACCAAGAGAAACTTATCCTTGCAATGTGAAGAACTGCAAAACCTGCACTCATGTAGAGACCAAAGACAGGATACAGATTTCCAACACTCAGTAAGACTATAAGATTCCTGAGACATTTACATGTTCCTCTTCCAATGTGTTTTACTTAAAGGGACACTGTCACCTGAATTTGGAGGGAACAATCTTCAGCCATGGAGGCGGGGTTTTTGGGTTTTTGATTCACCCTTTCCTTACCCGCTGGCTGCATGCTGGCTGCAATATTGGATTGAAGTTAATTCTCTGTCCTTCGTAGTACATGCCTGAGGACTGAGAATGAACTTCAATCCAATATTGCAGCCAGCATGCAGCCAGCGGGTAAGGAAAGGGTGAATCAAAAACCTAAAAACCCCGCCTCCATGGCTGAAGATTGTTCCCTCCAAATTCAGGTGACAGTGTCCCTTTAACTCTGTGCACTATATGTCCTATTGGGGGTCTCTATGTGGGAGAAACAGGACAGAAGCTGAGAGCAAGGATGAGGTCTAATCGCCACATTATTACAGAAAAAAAAATTTTTTTTCCCGTGGACAAACATTTTTGTGATCCAGGTCACAACATAAACAATATGAAAGTTAGCATATTAAAAGGCAACTTTAAAACACAAAAACATCGAAGGGTTTGGGAATACAAAATATTACAGTCTTTGATTACCTCCACACAGGACGAAATCTGTCAGGAGGGTTTATGACTTATTACAGAACCTGAGGAATCTGCTCCAGAGACAATGAGGACACCAGGCCTCTGATCTTACTTGAATATTGAGACTATACAACTTTCACACCACTAATCTAATCCAAATAAAGTTTCATTCTCTGAACTCAGTTTGTTTATTTAAATGCCCATTTATTATGCCATGCCTCTGTTTTTATTTTTTGTGTTCATAATATTCGTGTTTCTTCAGAAACTTTGCTATACCATGCCTGAGGAACAGACCTAAGAAGTTTTGAAAGCTTGCTTTGTAACATCATTTATTTTATTTTTTATTAGCCATTAAAATGTATCATAACTACAATATTATCTTGTTTTTCCCACTAAGAGCATACTTTTTTCAACTGGCTAACACAGTATCAAATCCCTTTTTTTTATCTAAATGTCCCAACACATGTGTCATTAAATTTCTATATGTAGTGTCATTTCTGCCTGCATGGTTTAATCTACTTTATTATACGGTAATAGGAGCAGAGAATATATGTAGGTGAATAGCGCTGAAAACTCCCATGGGCTGAAGGATTTTGCAGTTTCTTACTGTTTTATAGTCAGGAAAGGTCAGAGTGTATAAAAAGGAATTCTCTCACTATAAAAAAAAATTACTTTCCGTCGTTATTCTTGAGCATTATCTCAAGTGAAGTGAGACCATAAAATCTTTGGATTTGCCTTGAAATTTAGTCTCATCAGATTGCCTAACAGATAACTTAGTTCTTAATATACTGCCGTTTGTACTTGAAAGGTCATTATTTAAGCTCATTGGATAAAGTTAATTGGCTATGGGATTCCTCGGACAGCACATATTATGAAACAAAATGGATTGTGAAACTCGTGATCAAAGAATGAACTGTAATCAGTGCTGGAGCCCTAGCAGATCCATTAAGGACCATGTGTTCTAGTTGACTCGTTGGCCAAGCATTCATCCACGTATGTTGCCTGAATAGGCTATTATCTCATGATTATATTCGCCACCATAGCAACTCAGAAAAAAGAATGATCTCATTAGATGATACCTCTGCAAGCCGTAGACGCTAATGATACATACGTCAGCTATCTGTGGACATAGCAAGAGCATCTATGATAGTCTGACACGTGTAATGATAAAGCCTAGATTTCTATTCCTTAATCAGATCACGGCACATCGCAATTATAAGATAGGAAAACTGACATTCATAGATAAAGTGCATATTAATTACAAATATATTTTTGCATTTTGCATATAAAGTGCTGCTTTCATATTCTATCTACTATATCTATCGATTTATCTACTTATTTATATCTATGCTCCATCTATCATCTGTCTGTCTATTTATCTATTATCATGTATCTGATATCAATCTTTCATTGTGTAGCTTATAAGGGTATAGCGATAGCAGGGAGGGGGTCTAAAAGTATAAGAAGACACCAGAATTATAAATTGCACATGGTAGATGGGAAACTTGTTACATACTTTGCATTAAGATCTAGCAAAAAAATCCTTATTTCCTTGATTCCTTTCATGCTCCTTTTCTTGCCTACTTCCCTTCATCCCTGCTTCACTCCCTCTGTATTTCCTTCCTTTCTTCATACCTTCTTTTGTTATTACCCTCCTTCCTTCCTGCCCTCCCTCTGTACTTCCCTCCTTCCTAAATCCTTCCTTTTCCCTTCCTCCCTTTCTCTCTTCTTTCCTCCCTTCTTCTTTCCTGCCTTCCTTCCTCCCTTCCTTATTTTCTTCCTTCCATCCTCCCTTCTTCCTTCCTTCCTTCCTTTCTTTCTTTCTTTCTTTTTCTTTCTTTCTCTTTCTTTCTCTTTCTTTCTTTCCTTCCTCCCACCTTCTCTTTCTTCCCTTTATCCTTATTTCGATTCTTCTTTTCTGTCTACCTAGGCCAAGGTGTGACCACTATGTCTGCACCCCATAGAAACTCCTTGAAATATACCATAAATGAAAAATAGATGAGTAGCCGTACTCTGTAAGCGCTACGATATATGCAAACATTGAATATGTGACATTTGGACTGCATAACTGCTATATAGAATATACCTATAAAAATTAAAGGTACTTAGCCCATAAATTGGCCCATTCGTGAGAGCCCATCTTCCGTGACAAGATGATCTTTCTTTGAAGGGGACCCTAAAGCTAGTATTTATTAAGCACACTTTTTTTTGCCGAGCTGAAAGCCTACAAATTTAAAGGGCAGTTAGGATATAGCACTAATTAAGAACAGCCTTTGTTTGATGTGAGGAGTGCACAGTCAGAAAAGGAGGCAGTCACAACCTCCAATAATATACTACAAAGTATTGACCAGCACCTTCGAACAGCATCAAGCAAGCGTGAACAAGTGCAAACTGATATGGCTGCATAATATACAAACCAAAGAATACAGCAGTGCTCTGTATATGCTAAGATATATTCAAACATTGAAGATATGACATTTGGACACCTTTATTGCTATATAGACTATACTTATAAAATGAAGGTACTTGGTATACAAATTGACCAATTCATGTGATCCTACCAGCCACAGACAGACAAACAGATGAACGGATGGATAGATAGATAGATAGATAGATAGATGATAGATAATAGATAATAGATAGATAGATGATAGATAGATAGATAGATAGATAGATAGATAGATATGGGATAGATAGATAGATAGATAGATAGATAGATAGATAGATAGATAGATAGATAGATAGATATTAGATAGATGATAGACAGATAGATAGATAGATAGATAGATAGATAGATAGATATGGGATAGATAGATAGATAGATAGATAGATAGATAGATAGATAGATAGATAGATAGTTCATAACTATGTCTTTATTATTAAGCTCCATATTTTTACAGACAATACTACGGCTCCAATTCAGGCATCCCATACTAGGGATGAGTAGACCCAAACTTTAAATTTACTGTCACAGCCCGGTGCTAAATGCCGAACATGGACTTTCCCTGGAAGTTCCGAAACCTCTTGGTCATCTAGTAGGTGGAGGTCTTGAAGTTGTGCTTTGTTAAAAGAAAACATCTTCAATAAAATGTACTAAAACAGCCAAAAAATGTTTTCAAAATTTTCCTCTCAAGTCCTCAATAAACCCAAGCAACTGAAATAATTTGATGGTGGCTTTTAAAAGAAAAATATCTAAATGAATGCATAAACCTAAAACTGTATCCGCACAAAAAGGTCTACTAATTGATATTATGTAAGGGTACCGTCACACTATACCATTTCGATCGCTACGACGGTACGATTTGTGACGTTCCAGCGATATCGTTACGATATCGCTGTGTCTGACACACAGCAGCGATCAGGGATCCTGCTGAGAATCGTACGTCGTAGCAGATCGTTTAGAACTTTCTTTCATCGCTGGATCTCCCGCTGTCATCGCTAGATCGGTGTGTGTGACACCGATCTAGCGATGCGATCCAGCGATGCGTTCGCTTGTAACCAGGGTAAACATCGGGTAACTAAGCGCAGGACCGCGCTTAGTTACCCGATGTTTACCCTGGTTACAAGCGTTAAACTAAAAAAAAACAAACAGCACATACTTACATTCTGGTGTCCGTCAGGTCCCTTGCCGTCTCTGCTTCCCGCACTGTGACTGCCGGCCGTAAAGTGAAAGCAGAGCACAGCGGCTGTGCTTTCACTTTCACTTTACGGCCGGCAGTCACTGAGTGCGGGAAGCAGAGACGGCAAGGGACCTGACGGACACCAGAATGTAAGTATGTGCTGTTTGTTTTTTTTTAGTTTAACGCTTGTAACCAGGGTAAACATCGGGTAACTAAGCGCGGTCCTGCGCTTAGTTACCCGATGTTTACCCTGGTTACCCAGGGACCTCGGCATCGTTGGTCGCTGGAGAGCTGTCTGTGTGACAGCTCCCCAGCGACCACACTACGATTTACCTACGATCACGGCCAGGTCATATCGCTGGTCGTGATCGTAGGTAAATCGTATAGTGTGACGGTACCCTAAGATGTTCAAGGTGCTAATGAGCTTCCCTAATTAAAGAAAAAAGAGAGATAACGATCATCTCCGCTAACTGTTTTTAATGGACTAAATGGTCTTAATTTTTTTGAACTCTCTGTTAATGTCATGGGTTTTGCCTTCACATTTAATATTTGTATATAAACTTAATTAACCTGGAGCTACTGTATGTCGGGAGGGACTATGTCCCGGCAGTGAATAGGTTAAGATGCAAATGCTTAAACCATATAGACCTGAGAGATTATGGTTTCATTAGAGGAAAGGCCATAAAGTTAGACGTAGGTAATTACCTTTCCCATTAATGCTGGAGCATTCTTTGCTTCGCTGAAAAGTGATGGTGGAATATTCTACCTTCTGTGCCTCCGCGTATTAACGGCAGGAGCCCCCATTCCATCAGAAGAAAACTGCCAGCAAACACTTGCTTCATTCCAGGTGTACCGAGCAAATTGGGGTTTAAATGTGGAACACATCAAATTAAAATACAATATTAATTATTTTGTCTTGCTAGGAACCTGAGTAGCTTAAAGCAGCACGGATAATTGTCTAATTCATTGTACGTGTCTACGGTGAACTTAATCATTGTGTCAGCTCCTAATAAAAGGTTATTACTGAAACAAAGATCCTGGTTTTACATATGGTAGGCAAGAGAGACTTCGAGGAGCGGGTCTCAGAGGTAGACTTGAGGTTCTTGACAAATGATGTCCATGCTGTGATCAGATACTTAACAAGAAATCTCGTTATTAACTAGGCCTGTACAGATAATTAGCACTTGAGCTTCAAGTTTTAAATCCGGCTTGAGATGTATAATTTATCAAGTGCACCAGCGGCTTGTCATCGTCCTATAATAAGGCATAGTTATTGATGAATCCAGATTATGAACAGATTGAAGGAAAAAAATTAGGACACTGGTTTGCCCAAAAGGTCTGATTTCAATATTTACTGTACTAATTTGGTATTATTTTGGTAAATTGCTACAGTCCCTAAGTGCATGGCTGTACCCAGGAATAAGCTATGTATCATTGTAGGAAACGGAACTATTTAGTGTTGATGGATTTCTTTTATGATTAGAAGTGGCTGCCTTAAGCTGAATGAAGCTACCGCTATATTTTATTTGTTTAACCATGCAATTTTAGTGCTATAAATCACATTTCCCAGAGATCGCTTCCCAGCTCATCTATAGCCTTTTAATATCTATTTTTACTGGGATCGTTATTTTGTGTTTCTGGACGTTTCTACCATGTTTCAAGTCTCTTGGGAAAACGAGATCAAGGAAAAAGCTTTAATTCCTGAGTAATGTACATTCTGCTCCTATGGGGCCAAGGAGTCGGGTAGGACTGGTGCCAGCATCGGACACCTCCCGAATGGCATCAAACTGTCAATTGTATGTGGATCCCGGATGCAGATACAGCTGAAAGCAATGGTGGAAAAGGGAGTTGTCACCTCACTCTTCCATCTTTCTTCCTGTGCGTCTGACGTTTGAAGTCACTAAATCGTGACCGTTGTACCGACGAATGCAACGCTTCAGACCATGCGCTGCAGAGACTGGAGCAGCAGGGGAACGGGGAGAAGTGAGTATTTATTTATTTATGTTTAATCGGTAAGTACTTTGTGAAGGTCATTTTACTATTTGGAGGACTATGTGAGTGTCATTTCATTATTTGGAGGGCTGTGTAGGGGCCAATTATGCTGTTTTGAGGGCTGTGTGGCAATCAATTATACTGTTTGGAGGGTTATATAGGGGTCCTGTTTGGAGAGCTAGTCGGGATCTGTATACTCTATGCAGGCCATTATAAAATGTGGAAGGTTATATGGGGTCCATTATACTGTGAGGAGGGTTGTATGGGGGCATTATACTGTTTGAATTGATATGTAGCAGTCCATTATACTGTTTGGAGGGCTTGTGTGGTCCATTAGAATGTATGTAGGCCTTCATACAGTGTGGAGGGTTGTGTGGGGGCCATCACACTTTGTGGATGGTTGCATGGGCCACTATACTGTATGGAGGGCTATATGGAGGTCATCATATTGTGTGGAGGGCTGTGTCAGGGCCATCATACTGTGTGTGGTAGACTATGAAGACCATAATACTGTGTTGAGGTCACTATGGGCGTTTTTTACTTTGGGGAGCACATTTGTTGGCATCATACTTTATGGGGGCAGTGAAAGGGGCTTCTTAGTGGATGGAGACACTAAGTGGCTTCAATAAGGGCAAAATCACTTTGTGGTCCTATGTCTCCTTTGTGAATGTAGTGGTAGTGCATAAGTGTTACCACCTCTCTATTCACTGTCTATAACATGGGTGTGGAACCTCTGGCCCCAGGGCTAATTACGGCCCTTGATGACCTTTTATCAGGCCCTCGAGCAGATTCTCAGGGACCACATTCTTGGGCAAGAAGCTGTATTTTGATTGCCACAAGCTCATGAATTTCTTCTTGCTCTGTTAACACACACACACACACACATTGTTCACTACTGAACACTGAAGGGCATGCAATGAAAGATTATGTCCCAATACCAGTGCTAGAGTCAGGATGAACTTTATAGGTGGAGTTTGGACGGCCCCCAAAGGACGGTATAAATATCCAAATGGCCCATCGCAGAAAAAGGATTCCCCACCCCTGGTCTATAAGAATGATGGTCGTGCATGCACAATACTACTCTCATAGAACCATGAAAGTGATTTGAGCATTGGTTAATCTGATGCATTACCAATGTATTCTATCTTGTGGTCAGTGGGGGTCTCAGTGGTCAAATCCCTAGTGATTGGACATTTATTACCTATCATATGAACCTGTTTTACAACCTAAATGATGCTACATTTTACTTTTGGTAGAATTATTTTGTACACTTGCCTAAAACTGGAAAAATCTAATAAGAATATTTACTTTAGACTATGATCATCTTGGATTGGGAGATTTGGTGAGAAGCTTCCTTCTTGTCTGTTTAACATTTGATGGACAAAAGATCATGGTGGCTTTCCTAGTGGTTATCGTTTGTTCTTTCCTTACTGTTTCCAAGTTTGCTATAAGCTATAAGTGATGACATATTCATCTTATATTATTTCACTTTTTTGTGAAGCCCACTGCTATATGCCATGCAGATATCAATAGGTGCAAAAATTGTACCTCCCCCAAAAAAGTTTCCCAATATTAATGGGACCAATTCATTAAAACTGGTGTTGCACTCTTAGGGGAGTACCTAGAGGTAGAACATGATAGGTTATGATGTGCGGCACCCAAAAAGACAGTCTGCCCTGGTAAGGTTATTTAGATAAAGTTGGAAAGTTACAAATTAAAATAACAAGCCTTTCATTTTTCAAAGTCACTTACCTCTGGAGGGTTAATAGTGGGGTGTGGTATCAATCCCAATTTTGCTATAGGGTCCCATGGTTACTTCTTACTGCTCTGACCATACATTTTTAAGTTTTTTTTATAGGCCCATCAAATACCTCTGTGTGCGAGAAGGGGGGAATTTATTATGCCCCTATGCTAATCATAAAGGAATGGATTCAAAATTTGGCACAAGGGGTACTTGGGTAAACATTATGTGACTTCTTGACCTTTTGATCCCTGAACTTTTGAAGTTCTGATCCCAGAACTTTCCTAAAAGTGGGTGTTGCTTAGCAAAAGAGTTTGTTGCCAACTGCCTTGCAACAAATTTGCTGTGATGAATGCCAGAAATCTGGCTTAAATTGTAGCTCATTGTTTTAATTTTCTGGCGCACAGAGAACAAATAGCTGCTGCAAATTTGTTATAAGGTGTTCAACTCTTAATGAATTTACTCCTCCCTTAGGGTTGATCTGTATTACCAGGCACATTTAATGAACAGGAGTGCCATTGTTGCTAGTGAAAAACCCTTTACACCCTTATGGGGTGTACTGGTTTCCTGCTTCAGAAGATAATGGGGATGGGCATGGATACTTTTAGCCTTTTTTCTGCCTTCCTCACATTAGAGATGGAGGAGTGCAAGAATCTCCTACATTATAAATTAATATTGTATATCTGTTTAAAAGCTGCCCTCTTCAACCTTGCATGCCTGAAGCGATGTTCTCATCTTAATTCATAGATGATACATGAGTCACATAAGTTAACTGAGCACTGGTCCAGATGGCACATTGAAAAGAAGCAATGCCTATGGCCGGTAAAGGGAACCTGTCAGTTCATTCATGTAGTCAAATTGACAGACATGACACAGATCCTGGTTACACAAATGGTGAAATGAAGAAATCATTGCATAAAGATCTGTCCGGGGACCACAGGATGAGAGAAGACTAGTCTGGCACTGCCCCTGGCTGGCTGCTAACTTCTAGTTGATTGACAGGTCTCTCCTGTGTAGCAGCATCGGACTAGTCTTGTCTCTCCCTATAATCCACAGCTGGATCTTTAAACTATACTTTGTTAGGGCTAGCGGAACGCACCAAATAATAAGACTGATAGTGTACGGTGCGTTCGTAGCCCGGGGTCCACCGTGCAGAGATGGAACCTGCTGCTGAGTAATGACGGACTATATGGCGGTACTCATAAGTATACTTGCGTGGGTTAAACTTCACCCAACGTGAAGGAAGCGATCCTGTTGCATCACAGGATCGCGGTACCGCACATAGAAGGCGAGCAAGCAGTCAGCGAACTTAACCCCAACTAGGATTGAAGTCCGATTAGACCACTTGCTGGCACAACACCGCAACAGGGTGTGTTAGGCAACTCTTATAATTAGAGCACCGAAGTGCGAACTGTGCCGTGCTGGCAGGCACCACTAAGCACCCAGACGTGGGTCAGGAAGCGCACTACTGGCGCATGGCGCCGCACTGGCGGTCACAGCAATAGACGCTGATACGTGTGTGACACGTTGAGTGATTTGTCAGGCGCTAGATAGCAGCCATACTCCATACGCGAACAGTCATACAATAGGGTAGGGGTATTTAATGAACGACTTGCACTCACAACAAACACACGTATTCAATTGTACACTAGCGCATGGCCGTGCGGTCATGCGCAGTTTATATAATTGCAGGACAGGAAGTGGCCACAGAAACTTTGCCCTTCCAGGACCTGCCAAGAGGACCAATGGAATGCGCTGCAGAGCCAGAGCACATGACCCTCGATCTCCAACGGGAGATCTTGCTCTGGGCATGCTCAGTGTGCGCAAACAAGGACTTAGTCCCAGGGAAGTCCGCTCGCCGCTGACCAGCACTGACTTTAATGGCAGGAGCTGAAGAAACAGCAGTAACTCTCTGTACAGAGTGAGAGCGAGCAAGACACTGGGAGCGACGTCCCCGCTGAGCAGACTCCACTGCGGCTGGAGGAGAATGGGAGACCGCAGCGGAGACGGATTGAGATTCCCCCTGTGCAGCAGAGGAAACTCGACCCCTAACATTACCCCCCCTCCCAGGGCCCCCCCTCCTTGGGCCTCGCTACGCTCGAAGGCAGCAACGAGCTGTGGGGCCCAAATGTTTTCAGCAGGCTCCCAAGACCTGTCCTCTGGACCATAACCCTTCCAATCCACCAAATAAAACTTTTTGCCGCGTACCACCTTGCACCCCAAAATAGCGTTCACCTCGTAATCATCCGTAGACGAACCCGATGTCCCGGCAGATGACTCGGAAAACCGGGACATGTATACGGGTTTCAAGAGGGACACATGAAAGGTGTCGGTGATACCCAAGCGTGGAGGAAGAGCCAGGCGGTAGACCATAGGATTAACCTGTTCGAGAACCTTGAAGGGACCCAATTAGCGAGGAGCAAACTTAGTGGACTCAACTCGCAGCCTGATGTTACGGGCGGAGAGCCACACCAAGTCGCCAGGGGCAAAAGTCGGAGCGGGGCGCCGATGAACATCGGCGGAGGACCTCATTCTCTCCTTGGAGGCCCGAATGGCATCCTGCGTGCGATCCCAAATGTCCCGTGCCTCCACAGCCCAGTCTGCCACCCTGGGATCAGCGGAAGACACAGGCATGGGCACAGGAACACGCGGATGCTGGCCGTAATTTAAGAGGAATGGAGTCTGACCGGTGGAGTCGGCTACGGCATTGTAAAGTGCAAACTCTGCCCACGGTAGCAAGGATGCCCAGTCATCCTGTCTGGCAGAAACAAAATGTCGCAGATATGTGACCAAGGTCTGGTTGGCCCTTTCTACCAACCCATTCGTCTCGGGATGATATGCCGAAGAGAGATTTAACTCAATACTGAGTAGACGACATAGCTCCCTCCAGAATCGAGACGCAAACTGGGGACCCCGGTCACTAACAATTTTGTCTGGCATACCGTGTAAGCGAAAGATATGCTTGATAAACAAGACAGCCAACGCCCGTGCAGATGGTAGCCGTGGAAGAGGCACCAAATGCACCATTTTGGAAAAATGATCGGTGATCACCCAGATAATGGTGCAATTACGAGACTTGGGTAAGCCAACCACAAAGTCCATCCCGACCATCTCCCAGGGCCTGTCAGCCACGGGCAGAGGATATAGCAAACCAGCTGGCCGTTGCCGAGGAGTCTTGTTCCTGGCGCAAGAGACACACGCCCGAATGTACTCCGCGACATCACGAGCCATATGCAGCCACCAGTATGTCCTCGCCAGTAACTCTGATGTCCTTTTAGTACCAAAATGTCCACCCACCCTGGACGAGTGCGCCCAAGAGAGAACCTCCGGTCGCAAACTAGATGGAACAAAAGTCTTGCCCGGGGGCACAGACTCCAGCGAAACCGGGGCCACGGTTCTCAAACTCTCGGTGGGGACAATAAGCCGAGGCTCCTCCTCATCCTCCGCAGATGACACAACGGAGCGAGAGAGAGCGTCGGCCCGAATGTTCTTCTCCCCAGAAAGGAAATGGAGGGTGAAATGAAACCGGGAGAAGAACAAGGACCATCTGGCCTGGCGAGAATTCAACCGCTGAGCTGTCTGCAGATACACCAAATTTTTGTGATCTGTGAAGACTTGGAAGGGAAAACGTGCTCCCTCCAAGAGATGTCTCCACTCCGAGAAAGCCAACTTCATGGCTAGCAACTCCCTGTCCCCGATGGAATAATTCCTCTCTGCTGGTGCGAAGGTCTTGGAGAAAAAGAAGCAAGGATGCTTCCGACCTTGAGCATCCTTTTGGAAGAGGACTGCTCCAGCACCAACAGAAGAGGCATCCACCTCCATGATAAATGGCTTATCAACATCGGGGTGATGAAGAATGGGAGCGCTAGCGTAGTGTGACTTTATAGAGATAAAAGCCTTGGAGACCTCCTCAGACCACAATTTGGGATTCGCCCCCTTCTTGGTGAGGGCAACCAAGGGAGCTACCAAAGTTGAGAAATGCGGGATGAACTGGCGATAATAATTGATGAACCCCATAAAGCGCTGCACCGCTTTAAGAGAATGGGGTTCCTGCCAGTCCATCACAGCCTGTAGTTTGGCAGGATCCATAGCCAATCCCTGGGCTGAGATGATGTAGCCTAGGAAAGGTAAGGACTCCTGCTCAAACATACACTTCTCCAACTTGGCATAGAGGGAGTTAGCCCGTAGGAGGTCGAAGACTTTGCAAACATCTCTCCGGTGGGAGTCAATATCTGGAGAGTAGATGAGAATATCATCCAGATAGACTACGACCGAGGTGGAAAGCATATCCCGGAAGATATCGCTCACAAAGTCTTGGAAAACGGCTGGGGCATTACAGAGCCCAAAGGGCATCACCAGATATTCATAGTGCCCATCCCTGGTGTTAAAAGCCGTCTTCCATTCGTCCCCCTCACGGATGCGAATCAGGTTGTAAGCACCCCGCAGATCTAATTTAGTAAATACCCTTGCTCCCCGAAGCCTATCAAACAGTTCAGATATCAAAGGCAAAGGGTATTTATTTTTAACGGTGATGTCGTTAAGACCCCTGTAGTCTATGCATGGACGCATTTCCCCACTCTTCTTCTGCACGAAGAAGAACCCTGCCCCAGCAGGTGACACTGACTTCCTGATGAACCCTCTTGCCAGATTTTCCTGGATGTACTGTGACATTGCCTCCGTCTCCGGGAGAGATAGCGGATAGACTCGACCTCGGGGAGGCTCAGCACCAGGCAAGAGGTCAATAGGACAGTCATAGGGGCGATGGGGCGGAAGGGTCTCCGCCGCCTTTTTGGAGAATACGTCTGCATACGACCAATACTGCTTGGGGAGAGAGGAAAGATCTGCGGGTACCTCAGTTGTAGCTACCTGAACGCACTCCCTCTGACACCTACCCTCACAAGATTCACCCCATCCCAGAATTCTGCCTGAGGACCACTCGATATGAGGAGAGTGGTACCGTAGCCAAGGTATTCCCAACAGGACTTCATCAATTCCCTCTGGAATGACGAGCAGAGAAATAATCTCCTGATGAGATGGCGACATGGACAGAGTAAAAGGGATGGTCTGGTGAGCTATCTGTGAGGGCAGAGTCGACCCATTCACCACTCGTACCGTTACAGGTTGAGCTAGCATAACCAGAGGTATTGCGTGGCGTTGGGCGAAGGCAGAAGACATAAAATTGCCCTCCGCCCCAGAATCCACGCAGAGCTCTACCGAGTGGGAGAATGAGCCTAAAGTAATTGTCCCCTTAAAGGACAATTTAGAGGCAAACGTCGCTGTGTCTAGTGTACCTCCACCTACGACCACTAGACGCTGACGTTTCCTCGACCGCTGAGGACATCTGGTGGCTAAATGTCCAGACTGCTGGCAAACATGACAGACCCTGAGTGCACAAGCGGTCCGGGACTTAGGTCCCGCTTGTGACACTTCCCTGGCCTCATGTGACTCAGGAACCAGGACCAGAGATTCCAGAGGTTTGGCGAAAGTAGGAGCCAGCCGAAACCTCTGCCTACACTGGGCTCGCTCTAACCTCCGCTCGTTAAAACGGAGGTCAATTCGAGTGGAGACTGTTATTAACTCCTCCAGTGTGGCAGGAATCTCCCTAGTGGCCAGAGCGTCTTTTACATGGTCAGCCAAGCCCCTCCAAAATATGGGGATAAGAGCTTTATCCGACCATTCCAGCTCAGATGCTAAAGTGCGGAATTGGACGGCAAAATGACTGACCAAGGACTGACCCTGAGTTAATGCCAGCAGTTGGAGCGCAGTGTCATGGGTGACTTGAGGTCCTAAAAAGACCTGTTTTAAAGTGCTCAAAAACAGAGGAGCACTCTGCACCACATGATCGCTACGCTCCCACAGCGGCGTAGCCCATTCCAACGCCCTGTCCGACAATAGAGACACAATAAATCCCACCTTAGCCTGCTCTGTGGGGAAACGTGCAGCCAGAAGCTCGAGATGAATAGAGCACTGACTCACGAATCCCCTACAAAATTTGCTATTACCAGAACATTTTTCTGGCAGCGGGAGGCGAGAAAATGTCGGAACAGGGGTGGCAATGGACAAAGTTGCTGCAGCCACGCTGGCAGCCTGTACAGCAACTGCGGTAACATCCACATCTGGGGTTGCGCTCTCGAGAGCCGCCAACCTACCCTCCAGCTGCTGTATATACCGCAGGGATTGCTGTTTGTCCGTCATCACTAGCCAGACCCTGGCGCTAGTGTAATGTTAGGGCTAGCGGAACGCACCAAATAATAAGACTGATAGTGTACGGTGCGTTCGTAGCCCGGGGTCCACCGTGCAGAGATGGAACCTGCTGCTGAGTAATGACGGACTATATGGCGGTACTCATAAGTATACTTGCGTGGGTTAAACTTCACCCAACGTGAAGGAAGCGATCCTGTTGCGTCACAGGATCGCGGTACCGCACATAGAAGGCGAGCAAGCAGTCAGCAAACTTAACCCCAACTAGGATTGAAGTCCGATTAGACCACTTGCTGGCACAACACCACAACAGGGTGTGTTAGGCAACTCTTATAATTAGAGCACCGAAGTGCGAACTGTGCCGTGCTGGCAGGCACCACTAAGCACCCAGACGTGGCTCAGGAAGCGCACTACTGGCGCGTGGCGCCGCACTGGCGGTCACAGCAATAGACGCTGATACGTGTGTGACACGTTGAGTGATTTGTCGGGCGCTAGATAGCAGCCATACTCCATACGCGAACAGTCATACAATAGGGTAGGGGTATTTAATGAACGACTTGCACTCACAACAAACACACGTATTCAATTGTACACTAGCGCATGGCCGTGCGGTCATGCGCAGTTTATATAATTGCAGGACAGGAAGTGGCCACAGAAACTTTGCCCTTCCAAGACCTGCCAAGAGGTCCAATGGAATGTGCTGCAGAGCCAGAGCACATGACCCTCGATCTCCAACGGGAGATCTTGCTCTGGGCATGCTCAGTGTGCGCAAACAAGGACTTAGTCCCAGGGAAGTCCGCTCGCCGCTGACCAGCACTGACTTTAATGGCAGGAGCTGAAGAAGCAGCAGTAACTCTCTGTACAGAGTGAGAGTGAGCAAGACACTGGGAGCGACGCCCCCGCTGAGCAGACTCCACTGCGGCTGGAGGAGAATGGGAGACCGCAGCGGAGACGGATCAAGATTCCCCCTGTGCAGCAGAGGAAACTTGACCCCTAACATACTTTCTCTGAAAATCTGGAACATTACAGAGAAAAACACACTTGGCAACAATTGTGCGTTCAGGCTTTCATTCATGCCGCCATCGTTTGGGCAGCATAAAATGATTGACTGGTTCCTTTTAAAATTCTGAAAAGCAACTGGCACATGACCAAAGAACCAACTAATCTAATATTTTTTATCCCGATGGATACTTTCCATTTAAACAACTGGTTTTAGGCTGGGTTTCCATATTTCAGTTATGTCCAGTCAGTTGTTTTATGGCTTGAGTTGTGCACTTTGCCGACCAGTCTGCTAATGTTTTTTTCATCTGGCTCTAGGACCACTTTAGCGCAACAACTGATTTGCTGGATGTCTTGGAAAAAGCATCTAAAAATCAATGGGATCAGTTCTGATATCATTTACATCACCACCAGGAAAAAATTCAGACAGCCACAATAGGCTCGGGCTACGCGGCGGCTTTACCGAGGCACAGATGGCGCATCACAGATCGCTATGTGTTGCTGAATGGAGTTGGATTATGACCCCTATATTATGATATAAACCAAACAAGAAAAGATATGCACACAATTGGGATCAACCTCAAAAAATATACAAAGTTTATTATTTTCAATGCAAAAACATAGCAAGGCAAGACATACTTGTTAAAAACATTTAAAATCACAAAAAGATGGCTGATAAGCCACTCATCCCCCAGGTAAGTAAAGAATGTACTGACAAAGCACTTTACAATAGACAATCTGCCCAGACTAAAGGTACCTTCAGACATAACGAGATCGTTGCAACGTCACGCTTTTTGTGATGTAGCAACGATTCCACTAACGATCTCGTTATGTGTGACAGCTACCAACGATCAGGCCCCTGCTGGGAGATCGTTGGTCGCTGGGGAATGATCAGGACCTTTTTTTGGTCGCTGATCACCCGCTGTCATCGCTGGATCGACGTGTGTGATGCCGATCCAGCGATGTGTTCACTTGTAACCAGGGTAAATATCGGGTTACTAAGCGCAGGGCCGCGCTTAGTAACCCGATATTTAACCTGGTTACCATTGTAAAAGTAAAAAAAAAAAAACAGTACATACTCACATTCCGATGTCTGTCACGTCCCCCGGCGTCAGCTTCCCTGCACTGACTGTCAGCGCCGGCTGTAAAGCAGAGCACAGTGGTGACGTCACCGCTGTGCTCTGCTTTACGGCCGGCGCTGACACAGTCAGTGCGTGAAACTGACGGCGGGGGACGTGACAGACATCAGAATGTGAGTATGTACTGTTTTTTTTTTTTACTTTTACAATGGTAACCAGGGTAAATATAGGGTTACTAAGCGCGGCCCTGCACTTAGTAACCCGAAGTTTACCCTGGTTACCCGGGGACTTCGGCATCGTTGGTCGCTGGAGAGAGCTGTCTGTGTGACAGCTCCCCAGCGACCACACAACGACTTACCAACGATCACGGCCAGGTCGTATCGCTGGTCGTGATCGTTGGTAAGTCGTTTAGTGTAACGGTACCTTAAGGTATATAAGAAGGAACGCTCAAACCCCCTGCCTGTCTGCTGCCAGTTATATAAAATAATCATCTGATGAAATACTCATATCCTAAATATAGAGGCATTAATATAGACATATTTACCAGACATGCTGCAGAGGAGTCAGGTCCATAAAATAGATAAAGACATCCCAAGAAAACCTGAGGTCACTTATCAAACCTGATAGTCCGGACACCATCTTTTTGTGATTTTAAATGTTTTTAACAAGTAAGTCTTGCCTTGCAATGTTTTTGTATTGAAAATAATTAACTTTGTACATTTTTTGAGGTTGATCCCAATTGTGTGCATATCTTTTCTTGTTTGGTTTATATTGTATATATATATATATATATATATATATATATATATATATATATATATGCACTTGGTTGATCCCTAAATACTCTGTGTGGTGCCCGCTACCCTTTCTTTTTGACATATGTATAGGTTCATCTGGTGTGACCCCTATAGTATGGTGACAGCGACAGGCAAGTCATGAAAATCCAACCGGGTCCAATTTTTTATGACTTCCTTGATGAGTTACTATTGGGGTCGCAGTTCGGACTGATTCATTCTTATTGTGATACTATGTAGCAGCAATATAGAGATCTTTTTCCGGCATGACCTGTGTCGAGGCCATAATTACTGCGTATCCCCAGCCTAACTGGAAACAAGTACTAGGATATGTTAAAAATGCATGGAGGTCTATAGAATTTTCTATTATGCCGCTTATTTTCCTTATCCCGTCCTTGGTGCATCAAACTTTGACCGGAGCTACTGTATAAATCTCCGAAGTGTTTAGAAATTTCATTACAGTATAAGTGTAAAGTACTTAACTAGGAAAACTAGAAATGGCGATAATTCCCTTATAAAGCAGAGCATTGTTAATTTTCGACTTTTATTCTAATAGTAAAACAAAACAAAAAAATGATCAGAAGTGAATAGATCCAAATTGGAAACCAGGGCGAGCAAATAATGTTTTCATTTTTCTCACCTCTATGGCCAAACTATCACACCCATAACATAATAATATATCCGTTTAGCCATCGTTACTTCGTCCAGTACAATATTGTCCATGCAAAGTAATGTTGCTGCAAGCAATAAAGAAATGCATTGGACAATATCTGAATGGCAGACTCATAAACTAGAACAGAAGGCTGGTATAAATGTTATTAGCTATTTCTCACTCTTAAGGGCTAAAGTAAAACTGATGGTTTAAAGATTGAAGGTTCTTTTCATTAAAGATTTTTTTTTTTTTTTGCTCTTTTTTTTTTCGCCATAGGCACTGAGAAGGAATGGAGCGGTTCTTGTTTCCTATATAGAATCAAGGGTTTTATTAATTATTTTCTAGCTGAGTCATAAAGTCAGTTACTGCTTGTTTCCATGAAACTGGGCATTCAAGTTCCCTTATAATGTGTTTTTGGCAGCAGACACTATACTCAGTTTCCAGCTGTCCAAAGGGGAATGCCAAATCACAGCAGGAATTGAAGAGTGTTTGTATTCAACTGCAGCACTGAATTTTATGGTGATTTTCTTTGTATATTCTGTACTTGCAGGCTTCCAAAGACCCAGCGGGGACCCTTCTGTGTCTATGTAAAGGTACCTTCACACATAACGATATTGTTAACGATATCGTTGCTATTTGTGACGTAGCAACGATATCGTTAATGAAATCGTTATGTGTGACAGCGACCAACGATCAGGCCCCTGCTGGGAGATCGTTGGTCGCTGAATAAAGTCCAGAACTTTATTTCGTCGCTGGACTCCCTGGAGACATCGCTGGATCGGCGTGTGTGACACCGATCCAGCGATGTCTTCACTGGTAACCAGGGTAAACATCGGGTAACTAAGCGCAGGGCCGCGCTTAGTAACCCGATGTTTACCCTGGTTACCATGCTAAAAGTAAAAAAAAACAAACAGTACATACTTACCTACCGCTGTCTGTCCCCGGCGCTCAGCTTCTCTGCTCTCCTCCTGTACTGGCTGTGAGCCGGAAAGCAGAGCGGTGACGTCACTGCTCTGCTTTCCGGCTCCCAGACAGTACAGGAGGAGAGCAGAGAAGCAGAGCGCAGCGCTGGAGGACAGACGGCTGTAGGTAAGTATGTAGTGTTTGTTTTTTTTTACTTTTAGTATGGTAACCAGGGTAAACATCGGGTTACTAAGCGCGGCCCTGCGCTTAGTTACCCGATGTTTACCCTGGTTACCGGCATCGTTGGTCGCTGGAGAGCGGTCTGTGTGACAGCTCTCCAGCGACCAAACAGCGACGCTGCAGCGATCCGGATCGTTGTCGGTATCGCTGCAGCGTCGCTAAATGTGAAGGGGCCTTAAGACTACTCAACCTCCACTGGATTGCAATTTACAGAATACATGATAAACTAAACTGTTGTGCAATAAAGACATTTTTGTGGGATCAGGCACAAAAAGTTTTTTTTTAATCAAAATATTATTGTACATGTGGTCGATTTACAAAAAAGGAAATGCACTAGTTACAATTGTGTCTCTATTTTATATCATTCATGTGATTTATTTTTGCTTGAAGGAAATCAATAACTCACCCTCTTCAAGTGAGTGCATTTCCTATACCCAATGTTGTAGTTTCCTGTACCCTAAGAGGCCCTCTAGTTGGTTTGAACACTGCTATAATATTGGGATCCTGCTAATTTGGCAGAATTAGGCTACTTTCACACTGGCGTTTTTTGCCAGACATCGCAATGCGTCGTTTATGGCAAAAAACGCATCCTGCAAAGTTGTTTGCAGGATGCGTTTTTGCCTCATAGAGTAACATTAACGACGCATTGCAACGCTTTGCCACACGTCGCAACCGTCGTGCGACGGTTGCGTCGTGTTGTGGCGGACCGCCGGGAGCAAAAAACATTAAATGTAACGTTTTTTGCTCCTGACGGACCGCTTTTTCCGACCACACATGCGCGGCCGGAACTCCGCCACCACCTCCCCGCACCTCACAATGGGGCAGTGGATGCGCTGGAGAAATGCATCCGCTGCACCCGTTGTGCAGTGCGTCAAACGCTAGCGTCGGAATCTCTGCCCGACGCATTGCGACGGGGAGATTCCGACGCTAGTGTGAAAGTAGCCTTAAAGTGGTCTTGGTGTACAATGCAGGTGGAAGAAAAGTTGTAACCATCGCAGATATGCCATTCTCCTCTTTTGTACATGAACTTGTCCTACAGTATTTCTCTAGCAAAGCAGTCAAGCATAGGTAGATCTTTCTTGCTTGTGGCAGAGTTCTTTCTGCGCAGTGACAATGGCGCATGCGCATTCTCCTCACTTTCACTGTACAGGTGAAATTAGTAGGTACTTGGACATTGCAGAGTGGCGCAACACGTGATCCCGACTGCAGGACGGCCGATTATGTAACACCTATTAATCGTGTTTTAGCAGATGCATTGTACAAAGTGTTTTCTTTTCATCAAAGAAAAATGATATATAATCATTGACTAAAATAGTTGTCTTCTTACATGATAAAATAAATTGCACTGTAAGTAAGTATATTAGTCATCAATTCATAGAAGAAAGATTAACTGGGTGTATTTGTAGTATTCTTTCATAATGATCAATGTGAAATGGTAGACTATGCAGTATGCAGTGTGCTAGAGTTGGGGACCTCTGTGCTAGACTATCGGATATGCACCAATTAGCCTCAACTGGCTTTTTTCCTGCGTTAGATATCAAAAAACGGAGATTAACATTGAGATCAAGGTAATATGTGGGTTTATGCACATGTTGCGGATTTTGCTGCGGATCCCCAGCGGATTGGCAGCTGCGGATTTGCAGCAGTTTTCCATGAGTTTACAGTTCCATGTAAACCTATGGAAAACAAAATCCGTAGTGCACATGCTGCGGAAAAAACGCGCGGAAACGTAGCGTTGTTTATTCCGCAGCATGTCAATTCTTTGTGCGGATTCCGCAGCGGTTTACACCTGCTCCATAATAGGAATCCGCAGGTGTAAAACTGCAGGTGGAATCCGGAAAAAAATTACGGTAAATCCGCAGTAATTCCGCAGGAAATACGCAGTGCGGATTACCTGCGGATTCACCAAAATCAGTCCGGAAAATTCCGCACACCTTTCCGCAACGTGTGCACGTGGCCTGTAAGTAATAAAATCAAACAATGAGGATAATAAATCTGCACCATGGTTTTGGAATTAACGTCACTTGGTCAAATCATATGTAAAATGGACCTTTCAGACCGTTGCACTTGGACATGTTACAGAACATTTTCTGTGGATCGTCCTTGTAGGACCACTAGCCCGCTACAGGACCTTACTGTCCATGGATAGTCTACAAACGGGACTTGTGTAAAATGAGCAGATTTGTGATTTTCTTCTTTTCTTTTTTTTTTGTTAAATTTGGGTGGATAGTCATTATGAATGTTATCATCATCAATTTACAACTGACAGTAAATGCTGATAATGAGTTCATATCGATGATTGAGCTATAGACATGTATTCCCTATAATCTTCATCAGTTATTATGGTTTTCAAAATTATTCTTAAAGGGAATCTGCTACTAGATTTTTGCTACCCCATGTGAGAGCAGCGTCATGTAGGAGCAGAGAACCGGAGTCCATTAATGTGTCTCTTACTGCAGTTTTGATTAACATCTGTTTATGCACTGCAGATCTGCCAGTTCTGTGAATGCTGAGCTCTGTGTAACCCCACCCCCAGCACTGTACACTGTGCATGGGCAGAAAGCTGCCAATCAGTGGTGGAGGCGGGGTTGGACTATCTGGCAGCCGGTCTACTAGTCCTCCAGTGATAATCTCCTGCTGATAAAACAGTTATTTTATAAAAACTATAGAAAACAGCCAATTAAGTGTCAGGGTCCCTGCTCCTACATTATGCTGCTCTCAGATTAGGTAGAAAAAAACTACTGACAGATTCCTTTTAAAAATACTCTCTGATTTTTGCAAAAGATGTCCAGAAAAAAAAGTTCAGATTGGCATTTCTATGAAAGTACTTTTATAGAAAGATACACAAAGTTTTTTTTGTTATTCTCATGGATTCTGTATGAATCTGTAATACCCCAAAAAGTATTATGGTCTTAGTCCTCCCTCAAAAGAAGAAATACATTATAGATTATGGACTGCATCCTCACCAACAAGTAATTACAGGAGAAATATTTCTAATCTTGTTTGCCATCTGAATGTTGGATATTTTACTATGATCACTGATAATTTTGTATAGAAACATTTAGGCTGTGCAACGGTAATTTGGTGCTTGTACCACAACTTGATTTTTTTCCCCATGCTGACTGCTGTAGAGCCCTAGCTTTAGGCTGCAAACTAGCATCACATGTTCTAAATAAAGATATTAAAGACTGATTAACCAGGTTGGTACAGGTGCAAGCCAAGAGAGCCACTGCCATATGTAAATAATAGTGATGAGCGAGTATACTCGTTGCTCGAGATTTCCAGAGCACGCTCGGGGGTCCTCCGAGTATTTTTTAGTGCTCGGAGATTTAGTTTTTGTTGACGCAACTGCATGATTTACAGCTATTAGCCAGTGATAAGTACATGGGGGGGTTGCCTGATTGCTAGGGAATCCCCACATGCAATCAAGCTGGCTAACAGATGTAAATGATTCAGCTGCGGCGATGAAAACTAAATCTCCGAGCACTAAAAAATACTCGGAGGACCCCCGAGCTTGCTCGAGAAATCTCGAGTAACGAGTATATTCGCTCATCACTAGTAAATCACAAATTAAAGCTGCACTCTGTAACGCTATAGGATACAAACTTAGAATATATGAGATTGGAATTGCATGGCTGCTCTAGAAAATACGTTAAAATGAAGTTACTTAGCACGTAAATTGGAAAATTTATGTGTGCCCATTCAGCCAATGATAAGGTGACCTTCTTTGCTGGTCATTTCCATAAAGCCACAAGAAGGTCCAGATGTCTACAAGAAGTTAAGCCTCCATGACTGATTTTCCTTAAAAGATAATTCCCAGATTTGTGCCATGATGGTTGATCTTCTTTGACGATATTGATTTCTCATTGCCTTCATAGTTGATGCTTGATCGATGAGTATTATGGAATAAATGATGAGATTCACCATGAACAAATTAATAATACATCTCCTTCTCTTCCTCCTTCTCCATCTCTATCCCCTTCTCCATCGCCTTGTCATCTCTTTTTCCCTCTCCGTCTTCTTTTCCTCCTCCTTCTCCATTCCCTTCTCCATCTCCATCGTTATCTCCTTCTCCATCGCCTTGTCATATCTTTTTCCCTCTCCGTCTTCTTTTCCTCCTCCTTCTCCATTCCCTTCTCTGTCTCCATCTTTATCCCCTTCTCCATCTCCTTGTCCTCTTTTTCCCTCTCCATCTTCTTTTCCTCCTCCTTCTCCATTCCCTTCTCCATCTCCATCTTTATCTCCTTCTCCATCTCCTTGTCATCTCTTTTTCCCTCTCCTTCTTCTTTTCCTCCTCCTCCATTCCCTTCTTTTTCCTTTTCCTTCTTTTCCTTCTCTCTCTCATTTTCCTTCTCCTTCTTCTTCCCAATAGGTTTCTATTATAATGACTATGCAAATCTTTTTCTAAAAACAAATATTAAAATGTCAAAGTGCAAGGTACAATTGTGCCTGAAAAGCTCTGCTAACGACAGATTGGAACATTCTCTACTGTATATGTTGTAGGAAGTGGAGATAATAATGGAGGAATATTAATGTATTGAAATTAAGGTTGGTCACAAGTCGAACCCAGAAGATAAAGTTTTGACAGAAAATTAAACTTCTCATCTCACTCTCCCTTATCTTTCTAGAGGTTCCTCCTTATATAGGGAGTAGGGGATTAGTGATTTGGTAGGCAGACATGCCATGGTTTGATAAAGCCTTAGGATCATATCATTGATGTGTATTCATGGAATTGGAAAGTTACTTTTAAAGGGACTCTGTCACCTGAATTTGGAGGGAACAATCTTCAGCCATGGAGGCGGGGTTTTTGGGTATTTGATTCACCCTTTCCTTACCCACTGGCTGCATGCTGGCTGCAATATTGGATTGAAGTTCATTCTCTGTCCTCCATAGTACACGCCTGCGCAAGGCAAGATTGCCTTGTGCAGGCATGTAGTACGGAGAACAGAGAATGAACTTCAATCCAATATTGCAGCCAGCATGCAGCCAGTGGGTAAGGAAAGGGTGAATCAAACACCCAAAAACCCCGCCCCTATGGCTGAAAATTGTTCCCTCCAAATTCAGGTGACAGAGTCCCTTTAAGGAGTGCAAGTTTTCATGCAGCAAATATGAGAGAGTCATCATCTATTATACTAATATTATACTAATGTCCAATCCATGGCAACTTCCTTTGAATATGGAAAAGTGATGGAAGTGCGGCGCCCCAGGGTCCTGGTCGTCGCAGTGGTATTGCTTTCCTCTCAGGGTGAGTGATGCTACGTTTGGAGGCAAAGAAGGATAACTGCATCCAGGTATCACAAACATGCAACACATTTCACACTCCAGGCCACCAGGGGGATCTTCTGCTCCTATTTATTAGGTCACTCCCCACATAGGTAAAACTGGTCGCCTGTAGGGAAAGTTAGTTAGTTGCTGGCTGAGCTCAGGTCAGTTAATTGGAGCCTGATAGGGGTGGAATCCTGTCAGTGAACGAAGGAGAAAGGACACGGAGCTGTGCATGCCCTCTGAGCTGCAGAAAGAGACATTCAGAAGGCAGAACTGTATTGCAGCGAGTGTGAAGGAAGTCGTAGCAAAGGAGAGGATACCATAAGGGGACCAGCCCTACACAGGCTGCCTCCTTCTGAGGTGCAGAAGCCCGGTAGCCGGAACACCAAGGGAGTAAGGACCTTTATGCTTTGCTCCAGAGACCGGCAGGACAGCTAATTGCAAGTTACCTGTCCGCCCTACACCCAGGAGGCACGGTGGCAACCTATGGAGGCCGGGGCATGCTAGAGTCCTTATAAACAGCCTCAAGCCACCAGTCATGCGGGTTTGTTTTATCCTATATGGGGGACAGAGAGAAAGACATTCCATCTGTGAGGACCTTATGTGAAGCCTTAGGCAGTAAGGAACTACAACACTGCAGTGCAAGGGAAAGCTACTGATTTCCACCTGGACAAGGGGACTCTGGACTTGCCTCCAAACCGGCCGGACTCTGCCTGCCCTGTGATCTGGTGCCCTGGACTGTGGATGCTGAAGTCTTCAGTAAAGGTAAAGAGACTGCAACTTTGTGTCCTCATTTTTTTCTGCGCCTCTCACCATACTACCATCTACACACTGGGAAGCCCTGGGGATATACTTCGCCAGTGGAAAGGTATACCTTCTAGCTGCCATAACATCACCCCAGCAGACCCCTTAAAGCAGCATCGGCCACCCTAACCGAATACCACAGGTGGCGTCACGAACATTCCCCTTAAAGACCTTTCCCTCCCAGGGCCATGGACGGGGTCAGGCACCGTGACATCCCCCTGTGAACCGCAGGACCCGATACCGAGTACCCCACGGCCCCATGGGGGCAATCCAGAAGAAAATGTACCTAACTATTTGGTATCTGCAGTATGTATTAGTGTATAAATTACAATTGTTGTATTTCATTACTACACAGACAATGAACAAACCATGGAAAGAGAACGTTGATGGCAAGGCAAAGAAAATCAATGGATGCACCAACCAGAACCTGGCTGTACATGAGAACGTACCTTTATACTTACAAAAATTACTAATCAGATCACACAAAGGATATAATGCCTGTGTGTAAGAAATATCTATCACAGAGGCAGCATGTCTGCCCAGTTGTTGACACTGTTGAGTTGCAGTTCTGAGTGTAAACCCAATAATCCAATTAAAAATATCACCAAGATGGAGTTTACATGGACAGAAGAGCAGATCAGGCAAAATTTTTATAGCACCTATTTGCGTGGATTTTCCAAGGAAATTAGTTTTGCAGAGAAGTTATTCTTGCAAATTTAATGTCCCTTGTGAGATTTGGAGAGACCCCAGAGCTCAATAAACATAAGATGTAATAATGAAATAAAATCGTTATACAAATCTCACCACTCGCCCCTCAGAACCCTCCACTCCTTACCATTCCCCATTCGGTCCTCACCACATCTTTTTATCACTGCTGCGGGTGCTGAAATCCCCGGGCCTCTCCTGCTAGGCAGGGACTTCTGCCTCTGATGAGGTGCAGGACGGTTCTGCGTAAGTGCACAAAAGGTCACAAAGTTGTGACATCACACAACATGGACCATGACCTTGTGCACACATGCGCCGATCCATTCCGGACCTCATCAACAAGTCGCATCTTTGTGTGAAAGCCGTGGGGATATCAGCGCTAGTGGTGGTGATTAGAAGATGTGATGTGTACCGGATGGGTGGCAGTGAGGAGTGAAGAAGTCGAAGAGGTGAGTGGTGAGGTGAGCATAAGGATTTATTTTATTTTTTAATCCTTTGATGGTCTTTTAGAGTCCATGAAAATGGCAGCCAGCGGCCGCCATTTTGCTGAAAGCACACGAAAGCGAATTACAAAACAAATCAGCATTTTGTCAAATGGGGATTTTTGTAATATTGAAGTAAAATTCAATTCCACTCAAATATATTTGCTAATCTGTATTCACATGTTTAATAAACAATGACTTTTACGCACTAGACAAGAAAAAGAAGCATTCTATTTTGTAATTTACCTAGAGAGTATGACTGTAATATACAGCTCTGAACTCACGCAATTGACAAGAATTTGGAAAAACTCAGATCCAGATGTTAAACCCCTCTCTGCTGTAATCTACCCTGTCTGTAGCATTGCAGGAGATAGAGAACCCCCTTGTTGCTCACCAACTTAATTGCTGCTGCTTACATTCCCCCAATGACAACCTGGAACTTCAAGTTCAAAAATAGGTATGGCAAATTCATAAGGAGCAACTATTGTTTCAGTTTTTCCCATAATTGAATATCAGACATTATAGTAAGATAACAGACAATCAAGCTTTAAATCCACTGCCAAAATCCATCCACAGCTCACTGAGGGATCAGGTTACAGTAGCTGCCCATTCAAGGTTATAGATAGGCAGAGAGATTGAGAGGGACATATGCAAATACATACTGCTACGGCTTCTACTAAGTGTTTCATCTCACCCCAGTACTGGATTCACATCAACACTACCCAGTATTGGGGTGAATTATTCTCTAAACTCTATTTGCTTCTTTGGCTATGTTTACACTAGGTTTTTTCTTCCTTTTTTGGAGTGTGTCTGACCAAGAAAAAAACACTTGAAAGATTCTTCATATACATATATGAGAAAGCCCACATAACTATTCAGGCTGTCGATTGTTTTTTTTTATTAGCTTCAGGTTTCCAAAAACGCCAAAAATTTAGAACAAGTTACCTGTCCATTATTCAGGCCTCTATGGAGCTACTCTGTGTTGTACAATAGAAATAATTGAGAATGCTAAAAATATGCTGTGAAGACGCCCGAGTGTTTTCTTTTTGCATTTTAAAAATGTTGTTGAGGCATTATTCATTGATTAATGGATTTCAGAAAACGTGAGAAATTGCCCCCAAAATGCTCAAAATATCTTACAGAAAACGTCTAGCAAAAACATGAACAAAATGTTAACAAACATGTTTCAGGACAATAAAGATGTCAGCGTTTTCTGAAGTGGTTGCCTCTTGAAAAAAAATTGTGTTTGACAGACAGAGAGAAATAGGGAAACAGTATCTCCATTTCTAGGAATGCAGTGTATGGGAGACATCTATTTAATTTAATTTTTTGAGCAAGTGACATACACTTTTTAAAGCATCACTCCAGCGTTTTTTTTAATTTCAGCATTGGAGTGGTGCCATTAATGCATGTTCCTTGACCCTAGTCTTATACATACCAGCTGCTATCTTCTGCTCTTCTTGGCGCCATTCAGGTCCCGATTTGTCATCTTGTGACCGCAGCTCTTGACTGCCCGAGAGTCAGAGGTAACGGTCATTAATTAATGTAAGTCTGTGAAGGCCTCATTCTGTCCTCGTTCTAGCTCTCACAGTCATTGAGAAGTGACCTCCGGCTCACCCAGCAAACACTGGAGCGATCCTGGAGGTCACCAACTGCTGGAAACCGAGAGTAGCAGTACTGAGAACAGAAGAAGACAGTGGCTGGTAAGTATAAGACTAGGGGCAGGGATATTACACTAGCTATACTACTTTGGCGGTGAAATTAAAAAAGAAAATACTGGAGTGGTCCTTTAACACTTGCTATATCTGTAGTCTCTCCCTTCGAAATCTAAGGATGACATAGGATGCAAGTCAAATATTGGTCAGAAGTATAATCATATACACACATTAACCTCATATTCTGGAAACAACAGTAATTTTTTCAAAGTTTAACCCCTTTATCCCCGAGGGTGGTTTGCATGTTAATGACCAGGCCAATTTTTACAATTCTGACCACTGTCCCTTTATGAGGTTATAACTCTGGAACGCTTCAACAGATCCCAGTGATTCTGACATCGTTTTCTCATGACATATTGTACTTCATGATAGTGGTAAAATTTCTTTGATATTACGTGCGTTTATTTGTGAAAAAAATGGAAATTTGGAAAAATTTTTAAAAATTTCGCAATTTTTCAACTTTGAATTTTTATGCAATTAAATCACAGAGATATGTCACACAAAATACTTAATAAGTAACATTTCCCACATGTCTACTTTACATGAGCACAATTTTGGAACCAAAATTTTTTTGGGGTAGGGAGTTATAAGGGTTAAAAGTTGACCAGCAATTTCTCATTTTTACAACACCATTTTTTTTTTAGGGACCACATCTCATTTGAAGTCATTTTGAGGGGTCTATATGATAGAAAATACCCAAGTGTGACACCATTCTAAAAACTGCACCCCTCAAGGTACTCAAAACCACATTCAAGAAGTTTATTAACCCTTCAGGTGTTTCACAGGAATTTTTTGAATGTTTAAATAAAAATGAACATTTAACTTTTTTTCACAAAAAATTTATTTAAGCTCCAATTTTTTTTATTTTACCAAGGATAACAGGAGAAAATGGACCCCAAACGTTGTTGTACAATTTGTCCTGAGTACGCCAATACCCCATATGTGGGGGTAAACCACTGTTTGGGCGCATGACAGAGCTCGGAAGCGAAGGAGCGCCATTTGACTTTTCAATGCAAAATTGACTGGAATTGAGATGGGACGCCATGTTGCGTTTGGAGAGCCACTGATGTGCCTAAACATTGAAACCCCCCACAAGTGACATCATTTTGGAAAGTAGACCCACTAAGGAACTTATCTAGATGTGTGGTGAGCACTTTGACCCACCAAGGACTTCACAGAAGTTTATAATGCAGAGCCGTAAAAATAAAACAAAAATTTTTTCCCACAAAAATTATTTTTTAGCCCCCAGTTTTGTATTTTCCCGAGGGTAACAGGAGATATTGGACCCCAAAAGTTGTTGTCCAATTTGTCCTGAGTACACTCATACCCCATATGGTGGGGTAAACCCGTGTTTGGGCACACGGGAGAGCTCGGAAGGGAAGGATCACTGTTTTACTTTTTCAACGCAGAATTGGCTGGTATTGAGATCGGACGCCATGTCGCGTTTGGAGAGCCCCTGATGTGCCTAAACAGTGGAAACCCCCCAATAATAACTGAAACCTTAATCCAAACACACCCCTAACCCTAATCCCAACGGTAACCCTAACCACACCTCTAACCCAGGCACACCGCTAACCCTAATCCCAACCCTATACCCAACTGTAAATGTAATCCAAACCCTAACCCTAACTTTAGCCCCAACTCTAACCCTAACTTTAGCCCCAACCCTAACTGTAGCCTTAACCCTAGCCCCAACCCTAACCCTAGCCCTAGCCCTAACCCTAACCCTAGCCCTAACCCTAGCCCTAACCCTAGCCCTAACCCTAGCCTTAGCCCTAACCCTAGCCCTAACCCTAAACCTAGCCCTAATGGGAAAATGGAAATAAATACATTTTTTTAATTTTTCCCTAACTAAGGGGGTGATGAAGGGGGGTTTGATTTATTTTTATAGCGGGTTTTTTTAGCGGATTTTTATGATTGGCAGCCGTCACACACTGAAAGACGCTTTTTCTTGCAAAAAATATTTTTTGCATTACCACATTTTGAGAGCTATAATTTTTCCATATTTGAGTCCACAGAGTCATGTGAGGTCTTGTTTTTTGTGGGACAAGTTGACATTTTTATTGGTAACATTTTCGAGCATGTGACATTTTTTGATTGCTTTTTATTCCGATTTTTGTGAGGCACAATGACCAAAAACCAGCTATCCATGAATTTCTTTTGGGGGAGGCGTTTACACCGTTCCGCGTTTGGTAAAATTGATAAAGCAGTTTTATTCTTAGGGTCAGTACGATTACAGTGATACCTCATTTATATCATATTTTTATGTTTTGGCGCTTTTATACGATAAAAACTATTTTATAGAAAAAATAATTATTTTTGCATCACTTTATTCTGAGGACTATAACTTTTTTAATTTTTTGCTGATGATGCTGTGTGGCAGCTTATTTTTTGCGGGACACAATGACGTTTTCAGCAGTACCATGGTTATTTATATGCGTCTTTTTGATTGCATATTATTCCACTTTTTGTTTGGCGGTATGAGAATAAAGCGTTGTTTTTGCCTCGTTTTTTTTTATTTTTTTTACGATGTTCACTGAAGGGGTTAACTAGTGATATAGTTTTATAGGTGGGGTCGTAACAGACGCGGCGATACTAAATATGTGTACTTTTATTTTTTTTTATTATTTAGATGAAGAAATGTATTTATAGGAACAATATATAAATATTTTTTTGGGGGAATTTTTTTAAAATTTTTCTTACACATTGGAATATTTTTTTTTTAAACTGTAACATTGCCCCAGGGGGGGACATCATGTTATAGTGTAAGATCGCTGATCTGACACTTTTCTGTGCACGGTGTCAGATCAGCGATCTGTCGTGCACTTTTCCTATGCTTCCCGGCGCTTGCTCTGAGCAGGCGCAGTGAAGTCACCTCCCTGCAGGACCCAGATGCCGCAGCCATCTTGGATCCAGGCCTGCAAGGAGGAGGTGGAGGAGGTAAGAGACCCATGCAGCAACGCGATCACATCGCGTTGCTCCGGGGGTCTCAGGGAAGCACGCAGGGAGCCCCCTCCCTGCGTGATGCTTCCCTATACTGCCAACACTGCGATCATGTTTGATCGCAGTGTGCCGGGGGTTAATGTACCAGGCGCGGTCCGTGCGATAGGCAGCTGACACCCGGCCGAGATCGGCTGCGCTCCCCCCGTGAGCGCGGCTGATCACTATGACATACTATCCCGTCGGTGGTCATACGGGCCCACCCCACCTCGACGGGATAGTACGTCCAATGAAAGGGGGGAAATAAGTATTTGATCCTTTGCTGATTTTGTAAGTTTACCCACTGACAAAGACATGAACAGTCTATAATTTTAAAGTTAGGTTAATTTTAACATTGAGAGATAGAATATCAAAAATAAAATCCAGAAAATCATATTGTACAACTTATATAAATGTATTTGCATTTTGCAGTGAGAAATAAGTATTTAATCCCCTGCCAACCATTAAGAGTTCTGGCTCCTACAGACCAGTTAGATGCTCCTAATCAACTCGTTACCTGCATTAAAGACAGCTATCTTACATAGTCACCTTTATAAAAGACTCCTGTCCACAGACTCAATTAATCAGTCAGACTCTAACCTCTACAATATGGGCAAGACCAAAGAGCTTTCTAAAGATGTCAGAGACAAGATCACAGACCTGCACAAAGCAGGAGTGGGCTACACAACCATAAGTAAGACGCCGAGTGAGAAGGAGACAACTGTTGGTGCAATAGTAAGAAAATGGAAGAAGCCATATACCGTAAAACTCTGAGTGACAACCTCCAGCAAGACAACGATCCAAAACATACAGCCAAGGCAACAAAGGAGTGGCTCAAAAAGAAGCACATTAAGGTCATGGAGTGGCCTAGCCAGTCTCCAGACCTTAGTCCCATAGAAAACTTATGGAGGGAGATGAAGCTCTGAGTTGCCAAGCGACAGCCTCAAAATCCTAATGATTTAGAAATGATCTGCAAAGAGGAGTGGACCAAAATTCTCCTGACATGTGCGCAAACCTCTTCATCAACTACAAAAACCGTCTGACTGCTGTGCTTGCCAACAAGGGTTTTGCCACCAAGTATTAGTCTTGTTTGCCAGAGGGATCAAATACTTATTTCTTACTGCAAAATGCAAATAAATTATATATAATTTATACAATGTGATTTTCTGGATTTTATTTTTGATATTCTATCTCTCAATGTTAAAATTAATTCTTTCTCCCCGCACCGCTGATCTCTCCCAGCCGCCTCTCTTTACTATGTCCGTTGTTACGTTACGATGAATAAAGGACTTTGATTTGCAATCTACCTGGGTGAGTGCCGCATTTTCTTTTTTCTCCTTGGATATTTGTTCACTGCTTTTTATGCTGAGCACCACCCGAGCATTGCAGACTATATACGTGCTATAGGAGTCTTGCAGTGGAATCCTCAGGCTGCGGCTACACCGCCTGCTGCGATAACACCTAGTGCCGTTCATATTTTGTGCTTGTTAAAATTAACCTACCCTTAAAATTATAGACTGCTCATGTCTTTGTCAGTGGGCAAACTTACAAAATCAGCAAGGGATCAAATACTTTTTTCCCTCCACTGTAAATAGCTATATAATATCCTGCAGTGCAGAACACCATACGGCAGCGCACAGATACAAATAGTTCCATAGTGCCTAACAGTAGGGATTTGGTATGTTTCCTCTGCCATGTGTATTAGTGCTCATGCAGACGTCCGTGCAACATGATCCGAGCGTGGATTGCAATGCGTGAATTGGCCACGGGACTCCCGATCCGAGCATAGCAGCTTCATATAATTCTATGAGGCTGTCCCGCTCAAGTCAGGAGACCTGTGGCCAATTCATGCATTGCAATCCACGCTCGGACCATGTTGCACGGACGTCTGCATGAGCCCTAAGGCTCAATAGGCAAGCTCAAAAGCAGATAGAAAACATTAACTTCACCGAATTATTTGTCCAGGGCTTATGTTATTCCTGGATTGCTGTCTAGAAAGAAATGAAAACTATCTTCACTCCATTCCAAGCTATTCTTATAAAGTGACTCAGTATAGAGTTATGCGAGTTTCGACAAGTAAAATGACCTAAGCTAACTGGCGAGCGGCCATCGGGGCCTTGGGTTGCAATGTGCATTTTGTACACATCACCAAAACAGCTTGCTAGTTTAATACACAAATCCAACGAAAGACAGGAAAACCAAAACCACATATTACGCGCTTGACTTGGCTGTCGCATGAGTTAGTATGGTGCGCACATGTGTCGGTTATATTTCCAGCTCTGTTTTATTATAAAAAAAAATTGAAAACATCACTGTTCAGTAAAAGTTTATGTAAGCACGTTGGGTATGCCGATGGCTGCCGATCATAATTCCTTTAAAATGACATCAAGATTCGCAAAAGAAGCAAAATGAGTCACAGTTTAATCCCTTTAAATTGGTTGCTGCAAAATTTTCTGCTGCATACTTTAGAGAACAAAAAGACGCCCGTAATGTAATTTTATAAAGCCACATGGCCTGGTGGGTTTATTTTATGTGGATGAAAATAATGCAATGATTGTTATCCCCCAGCCGGGTGTCTACAGTTACAGTATGCAGCGCTCGAGACAAAACTGATTAGTGAAAGCTGTCGCATTTATAGTTTTTAAAATAGAATTTTGCATGGAGGTGGTAATTGTGCTCCGTTTGTATGATGTATGGACTGGAAACTAAATCGTCTCTGACATTTATTTCTAATTGCCAGTTTAAACATCTAATATATAATTGTAAAGCTGGAAATTTCAAAGGAAGACGATCTACAGCCCAGATTTACCGTGTGAGTCTATTACTTTAAACATTTAGTGTTATTGTAGCAGTGAAGTATTATGTAGTAGTTACTATCTAGAACACCGATAAAAGTCTGTGCTTGTCCACGGATGGGATTGCGCCATAGTGGTAAACATATGTCCACGTGAAATAAAAGTTTTCCGTAGTCCAGTATGCTGCCCCACGCATTGCTTGTATAGAAAGCTATTATGAAAGCAGAGTATAAATATTGCTATCCTATCTACTATCTTTTGCCCTTTGTGTTCTGCCCGTGCTTTACATGGACCCATAAACTTGTAATGGCACATTTAATCTGTGCTGTTGGAAAAAAAAGCTGACATGTCTCCGGAGACATGATCTGTGAAAACACACAGACATATGAACAGCCCCATAGACTTTAATGAGTATGTGTCATATCCGTGAAAAACACAGATAGGACATGTACATGCAACATGGACATCTGAATGAGGCCTGAGGCCATGTTCACACTATCAGTATTTGCTAAGTATTTTACCTCAGTATTTGTAAGGCAAAACCAGGAATGGAACAATTAGAGGAAAAGTATAATAGAAACACGTCACCACTTCTGTATTTATCACCCACTCCTTCTTTTGGCTTACAAATACTGATGGAAAATACTGACCAAATACTGAATGTGTGAAAATTGCCATACATAGTCTGGCCCTGGCAATACTGTACTGCAGAGTACTGTATTATACCGTGTTTTTCAGATTCTAAGACGCACTTTTTTCCCAAAATTATTTTTTGAAAATGGGGGTGCATCTTTAAATCCCAATTGTAGCTGCAGTAGAGTGTACCAGCTGTGGTAGAGCGGGGTCCCAGGGTCGATATTGCCAGAAGCTTCTGGCGGCGGCAGGAGTTGGGTGATGGCTGCGAGCCCCAAACTGGTACGACGTGGTGCAGGGGCTCTGCTGACATTTTATGAAAGCCTGCAGCCTGGAGCCCCGCACTATCCATTCTCTTCTATGTGGTAGAGTCTGGGAAAATGGCCGTCGGAGGCTCCCAGGATCTCAATTGCACATGCGCTGCCTCTGGGGGCCATTTTCCCAGAGCCCACCACACTAAAAAGTATGGAGGGTGCGGGTCTCCCAGCTTTCATAAAAAGTCAGTGGAGCCCCCGCACCACTGAAAAACCTTGTCGTACCTGCCTGGAGCCCATAGCCATGGCCCAACTTCTGTCATTGACAAACACCCTGTCCTACCAGCCTGGAGCCAGCACTATCTCCTGCCTTCCACCAGCAACGACCCTGCCACCCAGGACACCACTCCACCACCACTGCCCAGCAAGTAAGCTACCGCAAAAGCGGAATATAACATACACCGTTTTATAAAAAAAAATAGTTTTCCTATTTTCTTCCCCCGAAATTTGGGGAGCGTCTTATAAACCAGTGCGTCTTATAATCCGCAAAATATTGTATTTTAAAACTGCTTATCTTCCCTCTGCCAAAAATTTTAACTGCAAAAATCTTTGCCACAAAATAAACTCCTGACTTGCCAATCATTTTAAAATTATTTTCAAACCATTGATATGTCACAATAGTATAATATAGCAGGCATAGTGATCAGTATTAGTGATGAGTGAGTATGCTCGTTAATCGAGATTTCCGAGCATGCTCGGGTGTTCTCCAAGTATTTTGGGCGTGCTTGTAAATTATGTTTGTGTCCCCGCAGCTACATGATCAGCTAGACAGCCTGAACACATTCAGGGATTGCCTGTTTGTTATGGAATCCCCACATATATTCAGGCTGTCTAGCAGCCGCAAATCATGCAGCTGCAGGAACTCAAACATATTCTACGACCACGTCCAAAATACTCGGAGAACACCCGAGCATGCTTGGGAAACCGGAGTAACGAGCATACTCACTCATCACTAATCAGTAGGCATCTGGCAACCTGGCTATATACATTAGACGGTCATTAAATGGCTGTCGTACTATAGCTTGTTTAGCTGACAGCCATCTCTGCCACTTCTCCCATTTGGCTGAGCACTCTGGTGTACTCTATGAGAAAGCCACCAACTGACATGTTGGCTGTCAACTTATCTCTGGGAGAAAAATGCAATCGACACTCCGCAGCCGGGCATGCCTGATCGACATCTCTCCCTACCATCAGCCCAGTACACATTAAATAGTCAGCCAAACCCACCGATATTGACAGGATAAGCTGAAATAAATCTGAGATTGGCCAACTTAAGAGACTGGCGAACACAGCCTTTCACAAGACTTTTCCATTCACAGCCCAGTCATTTACAGATTCAAATTGATTAACTAATTTTCTTATTGTCTACCATATAACCGATGAAGTAGATCTTCAACCCGGTCAGGATCATTTTATGTGAAAACTTGCTCACTTTACAATTGCCACCCTTCCCATAATGCTGAGGGAGAGAGAGCAATTATTGCCTACTGAATACAATTATTGCCAGTGCCGCAGCTGAATGATTTACATCTCTTAGCCAGCTTGATTACATGTGGGGGTTCCCAGATTCCAGGCAACCCCCACATGTACTTATGCTGACTAAGAGATGTAAATCATTCAGCTGCGGTTCTAAAAAACTAAAACTCCGAGCACGAAAAAATACTTGGAGCACACCCAAGCGTGCTAGAGAAATCTCAACTAACGAGTATATTCGCTCACCACTAGAAATAATACAAGATTCCTTTTATTTGGTCATACGTTGAGATATAATAGTGTTTGCTGCCTGCAAATGAATGAAGCTTATGTAAGACTAGATGGTGGCCCGATTCTAACGCATCGGGTATTCTAGAATATGCATGTCCATGTAGTATATTGCCCAGCCACGTAGTATATTGCCCAACCACGTAGTATATTGCCCAGCCACGTAGTATATTGCCCAGCCACATAGTATATTGCCCAGTCACGTACTATATTGCCCAGCTACGTAGTATATTGCCCAGTGAAGTAGTATATTGCCCAGCCACGTAGTATATTGCCCAGCCACGTAGTATATTGCCCAGTCACATAGTATATTGCCCAGTGACGTAGTATATTGCTCAGCAACGTAGTATATTGCCCAGTCACATAGTATATTGCCCAGTGACGTAGTATATTGCCCAGCCATGTAGTATATTGCCCAGCCACGTAGTATATTGCCCAGCCATGTAGTATATTGCCCAGTCACATAGTATACAGCACAGACACGTAGTATACTGCCCAGTCACGTAGTATATTGGCCAGTCACATAGTATATTGCCCAGCTACATAGTATATTGCCCAGCCACGTATGTAACAGGTTAAAAAACAAAAAAAGAAACATATACTCACCCTCCGAAGGCCCCTTGTAGTCCTGGCGCCTGTTTGCGGTGCACGCGGCAGCTTCAAGTCCCAGGGTTGGTATGAGCGCAGGACCTGTGATGACGTCATGGTCATATGACCGTGATGTCATGGCAGGTCCTTCTCGCATAGCATCCATGGCACCGGAACCTGCCGCTTGCACTGCCGAGGACAGGACACCACGTCGGAGGGTGAGAATAAAGTTTTTTTAAATTATTATTATTTGTAACATTAGATCTTTTTACTATTGATGCTGCATACGCAGCATCAATAGTAAAAAGTTGGTCACACAGGGTTAATAGCTGCGTTAATGTAGTGTGTTACACAGCGGTCCATTAACGCTGGCATTAACCCTGTGTGAGGGCTGACTGGAGGGGAGTATGGAGCGGGCACTGACTGTGGGGAGGAAGGAACGGCCATTTTGACGGTGGACTGTGCCCGTCGCTGATTGGTCGTGGGCGTTTTGCCGGGACCAATCAGCGACTTGGATTTCCATGACAGACTGAGGCCGCGACCAATGAATATCTGTGACAGACAGACAGAAGGACAGACAGAAAGACGGAAGGGACCCTTAGACAATTACAGTATATAGTAGATATGGATAATTCATACTTAAATTTGCAATTAAAATATATTAAATATGTGAAATAATGATCATTACAAATGTGGATGTTTAAGAAGTTTTCAAGTGGATCATTGCAGGTAAGCTTTAGCAATAACTGGTACGTACGACTAGAGCATTCCGTGGCAAACATTTTTTATTGTCTCTGCATGTACTGTATCTGTACCGCATTTGATTTAATGGCTCCTTACAAAAATAGATGCAAATCTCTGCCCTGACTTCATCAAGACTGGCATTTTTTAGCTCAATCTTGATTATGTGCTGGACTAAGATGCACTAAATTCACATAATTCACATTTAGCGCCTCTTTTAACCGCTGTGCCCAATTGCCAGAAATGTAATGTGACTGTAGTACATTTCTGTCGTAATTTCTGCCTCCTTTGTGGTATAAATTACGATGACTTTGTTGCTCATGCTGGGCCGTATCCCATCTCGCCCGAACTGCATCTACTTTTCAAAAGTTGTCGGAATTTGTCAAAACTGATGTAAAAACACCTAAATTATACATTTTAGTGCAACTTCAAACTGTGAAAAAAAGCTTTGTGACATTTCAAGAAATTTTACGCCTGAATTCAGCTTGATGAATTGGACCCTTTGTATGTATGGTCAAAGGCCATAACAGAAATATACTGTATGTATCATTCGTGTCATGTCAAATGTGAAAAATAAACTGTTAGAGAATATTCACCCTACTACCTACAGCCCAGTATAGCTCATATCTATCTATAGGGAAATGTATTCTACGTTTTTATTTTCTGCCTTCAATCCTTAATCGTGTATAGAAATATTAATTTTTCTTAAATAAATGTCCATGCAATCCTACAATCACTAGGAAATAGTTCTGGCAAATATATCTTGTATTTTACACTATTTTCTTCATCAGGATTTGAGCGTGTACATTCTGATTCACATTAACCGAGAACTCGAAACAAAGTCTCTAATATTGCTATGAAACCAATAGGGGTCTCCAGTGTACCACAGAACCGTTTACAAAGAGGCTGATTACTAGATGGGTTATAGTACGCTGAGCCGCTGCTCACAGAGCATAGTTGTAGCACACCGCATATTATTAATATGTGTATACTGTACTGTCCTGTGCACAAAAAACATATACATTATCATACAAGCATATACACATGTACATTATAAAGAAAAGTTAGATGGATTGCTGGATAAATAACTAGATATAAATAAAAAAGAGATAGATATAAGATAATAATAATAATAATAATAATCTTTATTTTTATATAGCGCTAACATATTCCGCAGCGCTTTACAGTTTTGCACACATTATCATCACTGTCCCTGATGGGGCTCACAATCTAGAATCCCTATAAGTATGTCTTTAGAATGTTGGAGGAAACCAGAGAACCCGGAGGAAACCCACGCAAATATGGGGAGAACATACAAACTCCTTACAGATATTGTCCTTGGTGTTATAAGATAGATAGAGAATAGATAGATAGATATTAGGTAGCTAGATATGGGATAGATAGAAAATAGATAGATACAGTAGATAGATAGATAGATAGATAGATAGATATTAGGTAGATAGATATGGGATAGATAGATAAATAGATAGATAATAGATAGATAGATATGAGATAGATAGATAGATAGATAGATAATAGATAGATAGATAGATAGATAGATAAATAGATAGATAGATAGATAGATAGATATTAGGTAGATAGATATGGGATAGATAGATAGATAGATAATAGATAGATATGAGATAGATAGATAGATAGACAGATAGATATTAGGTAGATAGATATGGGATAGATAGATAAATAGATAGATAATAGATAGATAGATATGAGATAGATAGATAGATAGATAGATAGATAGATAGATAGATAGATAGATAATAGATAGATAGATAGATAGATAGATAAATAGATAGATAGATATTAGGTAGATAGATATGGGATAGATAGATATGGGATAGATAGATAGATAATAGATAGATATGAGATAGATAGATAGATAGATAGACAGATAGATATTAGGTAGATAGATATGGGATAGATAGATAAATAGATAGATAATAGATAGATAGATATGAGATAGATAGATAGATAGATAATAGATAGATAGATAGATAGATAGATAGATAGATAGATAGATAGATAGATAGATAGATATTAGGTAGATAGATATGGGATAGATAGATAGATAGATAGATAGATAGATAGATAGATAGATAGATAGATAGATAGAAAGATAGATAGATAGATAATAGATAGATATGAGATAGATAGATAGATAGATAGATAGATAGATATTAGGTAGATAGATATGGGATAGATAGATAAATAGATAGATAATAGATAGATAATAGATAGATAGATAGATAATATATAGATGATAGATAGATAGATAGATAGATAGATAGATAGATAGATAGATAGATAGATGATAGATAGATAGATAGATAATAGATAGATAGATAATAGATAGATAGATAGATAGATAGATAGATAGATAGATAGATAGATGATAGATATGGGGTAGAGGCAGCATGTACATCAAGAAAACTTAGAAAAATATTTATTCCATGTAACGTTTTGACTCTAACACTGAGCCTTTCTCAAGTAATAGATAATTAGAAAGCTAAATAGATAGATGTAGATAGATAAAAAGTGATTGATAGATGATAGATATACAAACAGATGTGTATAAGATATTTGCAATTTTTACATACACAAACTTCATATATCTTTTATCTCTCAATGTTAGCTAGCTTATATAAATACGGCGTTTACACGAATGTAATGTTTGTGTTTTCGTTGAAATTATGCTTTAAACTGATAATTGCGATCGTAATGAGACAAATTTGGTCCTCTTACCCTCCTGGGGTTCTTCCAAACAGTCAGTGGGTAGAGTGAGGGGGTGCAGAGGGCATTATCAATCTATAACCTATATTGTCAACACACTTGCTCACGCACACACATTATATGTTTATTTATACATATACATCAATATTTATGCAATTATCTATTTATATAAAACCGCATACAGTACAAAGCATACTTATAAACACACGCATGCATGAAGTACTGTACATATATATGTATATATTTGCATTATATGCAGTACACGTATATGCACATACTTGTATATTCCAGATACATACACTCGCACACATAGGCAGCAGGACAATGGCATCCCGTGAATATTACTATGGAATTTGGTTTGAAAAATGTAAGTTATTTTATTATTGCATCTGCAGTAGACTTGTTCCTTTCACAGTAATTGATCACGGCACTGTCCACATGCCAGGCGAGATGTGCCCCTGAAGATGATAGCGTTTTAAAACTAAAGTATAGCTTAATAACAGCCTGTGACAATGCGCAGTGGTTGATGAGTTAGTTCTAGTGGCTTCTGAATTTTAATGATGTTGGAGATGATATTGTGTGTCCTTCAGCTTGTTAGAGTGACGCCAGAACTCCATAAATCATAATACCTGTGTATTGTAAAATCAATAGAAAAGTGCTATCTCAGCGTTAAACCTTAATAAGTTTTCCACTGCTTTAACGGCTTAAACTTTACTGAAATGCCATTGGACCCGTAGGTTAGAAGGATCAGAGCATGCTTAATTTATTTCGTAATAGAGACTTTCTAATCTTTAATGAAGGAGCGATTAGTAAAGCTTTGGTTGCCAGTCTAGTGATCAGATGCTTGAACAGACTTTGCAATTAAACTCGTGTATCTATGTCCTGGAGCAAAAAAAAAAAAAAAAAGGCCTGCTTAAACAGTCAATAAATGTTAATCCAGTCAGAACCTGTCTGCGTCTTTGAACACTGCTCGTGAGGATTTCGGAGCCTTTTTCCTCCTCTCTGTTGTTTTAAATGCGTCGGTCTCTAGAGAGTGTGAGAGCGGGAGCATACAAGACCTCCCACTGTCCTGTAATAGGGTCTGGCAGCTTATCCCGCCAATAGCCCCTCTACAACGGGCAGACTATACAAAATCTCGCTCGTCTCCCAAGTTCTTTTAGGAAAAATGCTCTTTAAAAAATAAATAATAGGCGTCATTATGCAGATGATGATCGTTAAAACCCATCGCCGTGATTATTCCTTTTTTTTTTTCAGCTATGTATTTTTGTTACAAATAGGTTGCGCGGATTTTACAAAGTTGTAAAAGTCTGGGGAAACACATGTGTTTCTTATATTTTTTTAGTTAATATCACTCATTAAAAGTTACCTGATTATTGCCTCTCTTCCCCTTGTACAAATGTTATGTCTGCGTTTAATGGTTTTTCCCACAGACTAGTTAGCGTGAAAGTCAAATGTTTTTTTTTTTCCACATCCTAAAATATAATGGGACATTTAACTTAAATAATTCTAAGTGTTTAAATGAAGTAAAGATAATTTTAGCGGACATTGATTCTACAACTTACAGCCCAAGTATAAGATCCTCTTGTGCTTAACATTGCTGCAATGCTACATTTAAGACTTTAAAACTTTTTACCTTACTTTTTACAGGCTTTGGTCACTAAATAAATATTTATGCATTAAAATTAGCCTAAAATACAGCCTAAACCTAAATCTGTTCACATTAAAATCTCACGCACATGACCTTGTGTAAGTTCTTAGTTGAAAAAAACATAGAATGGTTCGTTTTTAAGTTTTTTTTATCTCTAATCCAAAGACTGAAGAGAAAATTTGCACACGTGTGATTATACAGATCTTGAGAGGTGGTTTTTTTTTCCATTGGCAAGGTTTTTTTCTTTCTGGAAATATAACTGAAATATTTATTGAAAAAAAAAGAATGTGCAGCGCCCCAGAGATCTGGTCGTTGCAGTAACGTCGCTCTGCCACTAAGGGGAGTGATGGTACGTCTGATGGCACTAAAGGAATTCTCCTGACCAGGTATCACCAAGCACACATTACACTTCACACTCCGGCCACTAGGGGGAGCAAAAGGCTTATTTATTGGGCCACTTCTCACATTGGTAAAACTAGGGGTCGGACAGGAAGTTAGGCAGAACGAAGCCTGGGAGAGTTCCAGGGAGGACCGGTCAGACCTGGAAAATCTGGCAGGTACTTAGCGAAAGGACAGATGGTTACGGGACCGCACCTGCACTACCTTGCGGCGGTACCCTAAGAAAGAGACAAGAAAGGAAGGATATTGTGGAACAGTGAGAAAAGAGATCAGCACAAAGGAGATCCAGTAGGAGTCGTGCCCCGAGAATGGCAACATCTTACTGAGGCACATAGTCGGTGGCCGGAGCACCGAAGGAGTAACAGTCTCCACGCATTACTTCAAACAGCGGCAGGACAGTTAATTACAGGTTGGCTGTCTACCATACACCACCTAAGAAGGACATAGGAGGCAACGTGGGAGAGGAGCGACACTAGGGTTCCAGAATAACTCCAGGCCTACCTGTCCTAAAGGTGTGTCCTAGCCATAACATACCTGGGGGACGGAGAAGAGAAAGATCTAGAACGAACGAGAACAGGAGTTGTGAGGACTATCTTGAATGCTCAGCAGGGAAGCACTACAACACACAGGCGCTAGTGGGTAGACACTGATATCCACCTGCAAAGGGAACTCTGGATGTGCCTTCGGACCGGCCGGTCTCAGACAGCCCTGGTGAAAGTACCCCGGAGTGAGGATCCTGAAACCTTCAGTAAAAGGTAAAGAAACTGAACCCTGTGTCCTCGTTATTCCTCGCACTACGCACCATCACCCTTTATTGGACGCCCCTTAGCAGGGTCACTGACCGGGTCCAGCCACCGTGACAACCGCAGGACCGAGCAGAAAGGACTGGTACTGAGTGACTTGTGGCCCTGTGTCTGGGGGCGCTCCAAATGCACCCTGATACAATTTTAGAATGCTCATTGTCAAATCTGGATAGATTATATTTAAAAAGAGAAAAATTGCAGGTGGCCTTTTTTGTGCATGGACTTTAGGAGAGGCTTCCTTCATGGATGACACCCATGCATGCCACTCGTCTGAAGTGTACACTGTCTTGTGCACAGGAAACATGTACCCTGGTTTGGATTTCTACTTCTTTAGCTAACTGCAGTGAACTAGCATGTCGAATTTCTCCAACTCTTCATAGAAAACTCTCCTGTTCGGTATTAACTTTTGTGATCGCCTGGACGTCTCTTTGAGATGGATGCAGTTCCATCGTAGTTACATTTTTGTATCTCTTTTGCTACAGTATTCTGACTGATAAGTAAAGCTGTGCTGATCTCCTTATACCCTTCACCTTTCTTGTGTAAAGAAATTTGTTCTTAGGTCTTGTGACATTTCTCTTCCATGTGGTGCCATTGCTGACAGCATGATATGGGAAGAGGTTTAGTTTGTTAAGTAATGCCCTTTTATTGTCAATTGTCTGCTGGACAGCTTATTAATGAATAATTAGATCTACCTGAGGTTGAATTCTTGTTAATTAGAATTTCGTAGTCCAAACTATAGCTTTGCTTCCAAAATTTTAATTGGGTTGTACTCATTTTTGCAACATGGTGTTAAATTATTTTTATTAGGAAAATCACCTTTTTGGGGTGTTCAAAACAACAAAGCTTGTTTAAAATCAATGGCTCACATTTTTGGGTGTATTTTGTAGTATGGTATCCCATAAAAAATCTTGATTGTGAAAAGAAGCTAAAGATTTCCTAACAAATCTGTTGGGGTGCACTCATTTATGCTGAGCATTGTACATACAGTCATGGTCAAAAGTGATGGCACACTTGAAATTATTCCAGAAAATAAAGTATTTACTCCAGAAAATAATTGCAGTTACACATGTTTTGTTGTATATATGTGTATTTCCTTTGTGTGTATTGGAACAACACAAAAAAAACTGATAAAAAGGCAAATTGGACATAATTTCACAAAAAAAAATCCAAAAATGGGACTCACAAAATTGTTACCACCTTTCCAAATTTGTGGGTAAACAACTTTGTTTCAAGCATGTGATGCTCATTCAAACTCACCTTTGGCAAGTAACAGGAGTGGGCAATATGAAAATCACACCTGAAACCAGATTAAAAGGGGAGAAGTTAACACAATCTTTGCATTACGTGTCCATGTGTGCTATACTAAGCACGGAGAACAGAAAGAGTAGAAGAGAACTATCTGAGGACTTGAGAACCAAGGTATTCACTCAGCCTGGAAATTCAATACTGCGCGATTGAAACAATAAGGGACACAGTTTCATAAAGCAAACTGTCTACATATGTCTTAGAGGAAACCATATTTTGAGGGTAAAGCTTCAAATGCTGCTTACCTTTTGCACTTATGCTAGAAGCATAACACTTTTTAATGTTTTATGTCAATGGCTGTAGCCTTTGTCTTTCCAATTTATTGTTCAGTAGACTGCCAGAGGGGCAGGGATGAAAGTAATAACAATCTGGGTGCTACCATATACTTAAGAGGAGTTTAAAATTCTCAGATTTCCTTGGGGAGATTATTCTGGACAGGGGCTAATTCAGGACCGAAAAGAGTTGGTTGTATATCTTATAAATAGACTTGAACAAATGAATTCAATGCAAACAAAATTTGTGTCAAATTTGGGGAAATTTGCAGGTCCTTGCAAATTCAAAGTTGTGATTTGATTTGCATGAATCGTCCAAAAAAAGCCCCCCTCCATTTTACACATAGCAGAAGAGTGTATCAGTAGGATGGGGGGCTCTTGTGACTTCAGAAACAGCCTCATCGGCTTCACCATAATGCTTTTCAGCAAGCATATCGCATAGTAAAGCTCAGTCAATCAGGAGGAACTATTGTAGCCTGTGTAAAAGCTAAGGCAGGGAATGCACTAGCGATTTTAGATTTATTTAGAACAGTGAAAGGATGTTAGAGCTCACAGCTCAGCAACAGAGATAGGAAGATAAAGCCATAAAACATTGGAGAAGTACTCCAGACAGTAATGTGTTGTACAACTTCAGCACTGAGGAAGATGAAAATAGAAGCCTTTGAATAATAATCAAGTTCAGTGGATAGGGGAAGAAAGAGTAGAGGTTCCAGCAGCAATGCCAAACTCAGTGTGATTGGTCAGTGATATGGTACATCTGTAATTTGTCCTGCTAAATTTGAATTACAATTCCACATTCTTATGCACTAGAAAGCATCAGCATGGCATCACAATAGTTTTAACAGAAAAAAAAAACTGACTTCCAGAGATGGTGTGCTTGCTGGTCACAAGTGACTATACTGAGTTTTTGCACTTCTTATGCTATCTTTTTTGTGAAGGGGGAATAATTGTTTGCTTGTTCGTTTGTTTGTTTTTTAATACAGAAGAAAATTCCCAATTCCAGGCTTTTAACTACCTAACAAAATGTCCACATTTCAAACATATTTTTTTACACATTTGCTTTACTAGTGAAATTTTACATCGGATGTGTACCTACTTAGCATTTGTTATTACTTTGACTGTTTCTGGAAAGGAGGATGAATTTTGTTAAATAGAAAAAAAACTAGTCCAAATTGAAAACCATATACACCACACGTATACTGCAGCCTGAAGCCATGTTTTGCTTTCTGTATCTTTACCTACTTAACTAGCATTACTTATGTACTTTTTGGAAAGGATTGAATAATTAGGCTTGAAATGTTGTCAAAATGTAAGTATAGTGTTGTTCAAAATGTATGGTAAAACGAAAAACTAGCGATGGCAATGGATGGGTTAACATATAAATAAGCATATTACAGCTAAGAATGTGAGAAACACCAGAAGAATTGCTACCACTACTAGCTTCAATCTGGTCATTATTACTACAAAATGCCGGTCACAGTTGTCCTCTTTTGCTTCTTTCATAGGTATTAGGGGGGATGAAGTGGAGGGTATTATGGAATATATGTCCCATCACTCGTCTCAGCCACAGCAAGATGATGTGACACTGTCGGTATGAGCCAACTTTCTGCACAGTCTGCCTGATCAAAAATGACTAAGAGGGATAATTTTTGTACCGTTATTACGTAAATGGGTTGTTTGCTACCCCCCATTCAGCCTTAATCATGTCAATCAGTTTGACATTACTAAGGCAGTATTTGTGTTAAGGAGCTTAACAGGGGTTAGATACAGTCCTAGGAGACCTATGAGTGTTACATAACTTTTCAAGGTAAATTGAGGCTTTGCTGTATTGCCATTTGAGGCAAATTAAATAAAAAACAAAGTAGAAAAAAAAGTCTAATTCTTAGTTCCTACCTTGGTATAGAAGCAATAGACTTAACATAGTATATATTTTTTCTTACCTTAGAATTATTTGTAAATTTGTCTCATCTTTTTTGTCAAATCGCTGTGTGCAATTTAAGTGTCATAGATGCAATTGATTTAGCTACTTTAGTTTTCAGGTATCAGAAAATGAGTCTGCAAGTACGCCAATGGACAAATGTAACGGACACCTACACTTTACATCTACGGAAGCTTCTGTGACAAATGTCTTACAACATCATATGTATCTATCATCTTTGAGATCATTCAGCATATTGTGACTTACAAACCAATACTGCAATAGCTTTTCCTTCTCATTCTCTTTCTACATACTATAGCTACAGTATGTGTATTCATCTTATATTCTACTGACCATCGAACAGGCATTTATATATTATTATGACAATATTAGGACCTTAACCCTTTTTTATGCTTTTACCTCTCACATTCTGCTCAGACAACACTGACAAAACTGTCTAACAACTGACTGCCAGACCAAAAGGTCATTCGTCCGTTCTGATTCTTCTTGACCTTTTTAGTGATTTTTGATACTGTCAATCAACATACTGCCAAAGTCATTCAGGCTTTAATCGTTGTGAGCTATACTGCCATCTCCAGGCTGAGCTCAGTTCTTTGTATTTTTTTCATTGTTTACACCAATGAAACAATAACATAGTAACATAGTAACATAGTAACATAGTTAGTAAGGCCGAAAAAAGACATTTGTCCATCCAGTTCAGCCTATATTCCATCATAATAAATACCCAGATCTACGTCCTTCTACAGAACCTAATAATTGTATGATACAATATTGTTCTGCTCCAGGAAGACATCCAGGCCTCTCTTGAACCCCTCGACTGAGTTCGCCATCACCACCTCCTCAGGCAAGCAATTCCAGATTCTCACTGCCCTAACAGTAAAGAATCCTCTTCTATGTTGGTGGAAAAACCTTCTCTCCTCCAGACGCAAAGAATGCCCCCTTGTGCCCGTCACCTTCCTTGGTATAAACAGATCCTCAGCGAGATATTTGTATTGTCCCCTTATATACTTATACATGGTTATTAGATCGCCCCTCAGTCGTCTTTTTTCTAGACTAAATAATCCTAATTTCGCAATCTGATGAACTATATGACGGCTCTTCCAGACACAACATTATGGATATGGATCTTGTTTTACCTTCTCATACTAAGTATTACACAATTATTGGAATTGTTTAAATTTGTAATTGTTCATTTATGAGCTTATAAAACTTTTTCTCAAAATCGGAGGTAGTATTGAGGTAGAATACTCTATACTGACATAATACGGTAGCACCAAGATTAAGGGGTTTCGGGGGCTAAGCATACATTTCTACAGTATAGTCATTTTATGACTCTAGATTTTCCTTACAGTGTGCAATATTCACACTCTCAAGATCCCTCTCTATTAACACTTTGAGTGGTCATCACATGTGATTTGAATTGTTACAGTCATATGTTTACTAGCTTCTTATCCACTTCTTTCAATTGAACATGCATCTAACATTGTGCAGACCCTGCATAAATGTTGAAACAGGCAACATCTAAGAAGAACTGATGTCATCATTCACAGGTACTTTAAGGGGTTTAATTAAGTTGTCTCTTGAGCAGCTCACAGCTATGCAGTCTCCTTACTTCCTGTTTCTGGAAGGGTGGGCTGACCTCCTTGAGTGACAATTCTAGTGTGTTATTGAGCTGTAGTATTAGTAAAACTATAAAGCTCAGCACAAGTTCTACTGTATCACATTTAGCTATCAGTTGTTTGCTCTAGAGTGTACACTATTATTATATTATTTACATATAGAGTTAACAGGGCATTTGAACAAGCACACGGGTCTGGAATGCAAGAGATGTGAATAGGAAAATTGCTGTGGTAGAAGCTGATGTTGGGGGGCTGATGACTTCGCAGTATTTATAACAGCATCTAATCAGGATCAAATTGGGAGGGGGAGGTGAGCAGATAATTACTGTATATAAATCAATGAGCTCGAGAGAGGTGGCAGGTATGTTAGGAGTTAACACCTGTCCTGGAATATAACTGCCATGTACTACTCAGTCAGGGTCTGAGAAAGCACTCTTGGCAGAGCTTCAAGGAAACTAGCTGTACACTATGTAAGATAAAAGCTCTCATTGCATGAGCATGTAAGCAGATAGGAAAAACAACTCAATAACAAACTTGCTTATTTCCATGCCGTCTAACTAAAGCAATTTAATAACTTGAAAATACTACGTTAAGGTGTGTATCTAGAAATTTCATAATTGGAGATAAATGGGATAAACTTGTGATCATGGAGACAGATCCTTTCTTCTGGACTTCAAGTTACTAATCATCATGGTGAAACCTACAGTCATCATCTCTTATCTATGGTTACAGAGAACAAAAAATTGTATTAAACTGCCCCAAAAACTAGTTGTAGTTTAGGCACAAAGTCTCCTGTAAATCTCACATTTTTTTCATAGCTCCAATACATCTAAAATAGAAAAAAAGAAACTTGCAATAAGTCTTTAAAGCATCTCTCCAATGTTTTTTTTTATTGCCCCACTGGATTGATTGCTTCTAATCTAAGGACCCTGACCCGAGCCTTATACTTGCACACCATCGTTGTCACCTTCTATCACCGGCGCTGCTGTCGATCTCCAGCAATTTGTGACCTAACGGATCACTCCAGTATTTGCTGGAATGAGCTGCAGGTCACCTTTCAATGCAAGTCTAGGAGAGACTTATTCTGGTTCTCATTGATAGCTTCTGATCATTACTTCTGACATCCGAACAGTCAGAAATTGTGGCCATAAGATGGCGCCGTAGGAATGGAGCAGAAGGTAATGATGGCAGCCGATAAGTATAAGACTAAAGGCACAGACCTTAGATTAGAAGCACCAATCCAGCGCTGTAAAAAAATAAAATTCTGGAGTGGTGCTTTACTACAAATGTCTACAGATCCTATACAGATCTATGTGCCTCAATGGTAACAGGCTATAAGCATATACATTGTATATGCATATATATTATATGTATCTTACATAAAAAAATGTATGTAAATATATGCACAGAATATGTTCGCTAGAGCATATAGCACATTGTGAAGTATATTAGGCCAATTAGGGCAACCGAACGCTTTCACATCACACCTTCATTAAATGTTACCGTTAACAAAGTACATTTTATTTTATGGAAGCTTGTGCACATTTCCTTCCATGTAGGCCCAAAATAAACAATTAGCAGTTTTATTGTTGAAGGTGCCTGCAACAAAGAACTGCATAGAGTTGTCGTAGACATTTGCTGCTATTGAATGGTGTGGTTTACTCCAGGCTATGCAGCTACGGATGAAATCACTTGCAATCTGCATTGCTTTAAGGTAATATACTTGGCATGGTTAAATGATACAATAACATTACTTAGGTAAGGAAGTCATATAAAACTAAATCTAAATATCTCCATGAGAAATCAAGGAAATAACTAGCTACCAAGAGTAACAACCTAGATTTCCTACATTATATATATTATTATATAAGAAGAGGACATAGACATTGTATAGGGGTAAAAGGAGTCTGGATGAGGCACTATGGGGTAAATTTATCATGGCGTTTTTCTTCTTTTATTTGCGTAAAATCTGCCTTTATTTGCATCACGTGATACTTGCTAAATTTGGCAACAGATATAGCCACTCTTGTCTAGAGCTGTTTTTTTTTTCATTTTTGTTGACAACCCTTACTTTAAAAAAAAAAAATCGCAATTCATAAATCAGGGTTGAATTTTACCTGCATAGCTACGCACACTCACTTTCTGCAAAAACATGGTGCAACAAAATTTGTAGCGTTTTGAAAAATTGTGCAAAAGTTATCACTATAGTAACCCCTAAAGGCATTCAACACTTTTTTTGTTAAGCGCCACACTGTAGATCCATTCAACACAAATCTATAAAGGGCTATAAGCATACGCCATAAGGGGCATAAAGGCTCATTCGGACGTCAGTGATTTTCTCACGTGAGAAAATCGGTCCGAGTTTCATCAGTGATATTTCGTCACAGTTTCATCAAAGTTTGGTCAGTGTCAAATTTTACCATCAGAGTTTGGTTCAAGGTTCATCAGGTATTTTTTTTGGATAAGAAATGAACAAACTACAAAGTTTCTTTACCTTTCTCTAACAGTCAGTGAAAAACTGACAAATGGCACATGGATTGCATCTGAGATCCGAGACACAGATGAAAATTTGACATGTCTCTGCCATTTTTTCCTTGAAAAGTCACGATCATGTGAACACAGCTACATTCACTATTATAGGCATGAGTGCTATCAGTAATAAACACAGATAGCCCATGTATGCAAAACATATTAAAATACCTGCACAAGCAAACAAGATCTTCTTTTTCTGTCTATAGCGCGAATAAGTCGACTTCAAAAATAAAAAAAAGTCTTCCATATCATTGGGCATTTACAGCATTTACCTCTTTCATACACAAAAAGTCATTGTTCGGTGGTCCTCGCGTACCAGACTGGTGCTGCATTATTCGTCGGTGCTCGATGGTGCTTGAGCTCCGCCGACATTTTGTGAACGGCCGAAGCCACCGCACTAAAATTGCTGCAGTGCGGTAGCCTCTGGGAAAATTGCTGTCGGAGGCGGCGCATGTGTAGAGTGAGATCTTGGGAGACAAAATCTCGGTGCCAAGATCTCAATCTGCACATGGCGGCCATTTTCCCAGAGGCTCTGGTCTTTCACAAGATGTTGGCGGAACTCCCGCACCACCAAACCTGCCGCACCAGTCTGGGATGGGAGTCATATTAATGCCGGACCACCGAACACCTCCTGTGACCCTGCTCCACCAGCGTGGCCGGTCCACCCCAGCAAGCTGAATTCAGACAGTAAGACATAAAATTTGTGGTGTGTCTTATGGTTCAGTGCGTCTTATAGTCCGAAAAATATGGTAACTGCCTATTAGTTCTTAGGTTCGTAGTAGTAGAGAAAAGTCACATATAATCCCATTAAGCCCTAACACTAACTATAGATATCTGTAAATATTTTTCTGCCATCTGTAAATGTTGAGGGCATTATTTGTGTTTTTTTCTTCTTTGTTTCTAGATGCTCTAAACAACCAAAAATAATAACTAAAAGGACAGTATAAAGGAGGAACAAGCTACTGACAAATATTAGTGTACAATGTAACGTAGGCAATATGATCTATCTATGTACCATAAAGAAAACCATGCAGTCACACTAACTTTCATTATTTAGACCGCACTAGACTAAAATAAAAAATGACCCTCTTGTACTACGCGCAGCTTTGGTAATAGAACATCCAGCTAAAGGAACGTCTGTACCTTTGCCTTGTTAGGTCCGTTATCATTTATTTGAATTGACACACACACATCTAAAATATTATATATGCTCGCTTATGGAGAATTCATCACATGCGGGCAAACTCCGTGCTACTATTGCATATTCACAGAACGTATTAGTCACTGCTTGGCATGTTGTGTATGTTTTCCGGGGTCTGGAGGGATAGCTTTTGGCTTAATGGACAGCTATCTGATGTATATGACCAGCTTCAGGCTGCTATTGCAATAATTCTCTTTTCATATCAATCCGGGGCTCACTGCTTAGTGTATATAGACATACTGACCATTTTGATAAATCTGGTCCTATTTGTGGTTCAACAAATTTCTCCATTTTTTATTTTTAAAGCTCTTTAACGAGGAAAGTTTGATCCCCAATAACCAAATTGTAGCTTTTAAGGTAGCTATATAGGAAGATATAGTCATAGACCTATAATGTGTATGGACTGGGAGGTGTATTGTCATGGGTGATGTGAAAATACAAGTGCAAATTTTATTACATGCAATAATACACCGCTATAGGCACCTGGAGTCCCCATGGTTGAAATAAGGAATAAGAAAACATTGCAAAAGAATATCCAAAAAATAACATAATAAAACACCATTTTTTTTATAGCAAAGAGCTCATCGGCCTCTATCTGCAGAGATTGACTGCGGTGATCATGTCCCGTAATTGTGTTATCACCGCTGCTAAATGCTGTACTGCAGGAACAAGTGCGACTGACTTTGTATTTTTGTCACAATCACAAACAGTGATTTATGGGAAAAATAAAACTGGAAAATCCCTTGAATATTTTCATACATGTAGATCTGTGTAGGGAAGACTTGAATTTCACAGCCTCTAGTCTCAGTACTTTTTTCCCATCTATCAGTTGCTTTTAAATGAATGTGTAATACATACTGTATGAGTAAGCTTAAACCTTTATACTATATTACAATGTGCCATTTATGCAATTGTTTACGTATAGATTTGTCTTAAATTAAGTAGAAATGAACCACCTGATTCAACCTTATGTAGCCTTTCGGATCCTAAATGGGCAGTGTAAAAACAAGAGTTTTCTTCAAAGGGTTGTCCAGTACTTTTATATTGATGACTTTTACTTAGGATTAGTGATGAGCGAATATACTCGTTGCTTGGGTTTTCCCAAGCGCGCTCGGGTGATCTCCGAGTATTTTTTAGTGCTCGGAGATTTAGTTTTCATCACCGCAGCGACATGATCTGCGGCTGCTAGACAGGCTGAATACATATGAGGAATGCCTGTTTGTTAGGGAATTCCCACATGTATTCAGGCTGTCCAGCAGCCGTAAATGAAACCCGAGCAACGAGTATACTCGCTCATCACTGCTTATGATCTATCCTTAGGGGGGCAGGTGCTCAATCTTATATTGATGACTTAGCCTAAGAATAGATGCACTATGCAACATCAGTAGCAATAGCCGATTGTAGTAGACTGATCTCGATTGTTAGATGCTGTCGGCATCTACATGATTTACATTAATGGATTGTAATGGAAATTGGATCCTAGCAGTGGACCCAAATCTGCCACCTCGGTACACCTATGAGGATGCCTATCAGCAAAATACATAATACTCTACAATACAGGAGCACTACAGTGTTTTATATGATTGTTCAAGATTCAAATTGCCTCTTCAGAGAGGAAAAGGACTAGAACTCTAGTGCCACCTATTGGAAGTATTGATCCTAAAAGTCAATATTGACCCTTTAACAAGCCTTGTCACATGACTTGGGTTCACATTGCATTAATGGCAATGCACTGATGGCATCCATTACATAGCGGCACTAATGCTATGTAATGGATGCATTAGCGCACCCATTAACTGCCATTATGTAGCGCATCGCTAACGCATGTCATAATCGACATGCGTTAGCGATGTGCCGTCATTCTGTGACGGACCCTCGGACGCAGTCTGCAGCATTTTCGGGTCCGTCACATTTAGCACAGATAGAGCATCTCCGCTAGCGCGATCGCATAAACACGATCTTTTTCGGCACTTGCATTAACACAGTCCGTTTAACGTATGTGTTGAACGGACTGCGCTAACGCAATGTGAACCTAGCCTTAGGACAAAAGCCAAAACCAAAATCTCAATCTGCAGACACTGTGTTTCGGGGTATTTCCCCTCATCAGTGCAAACAATGACATCTGATTTGGCTAGGTGAGTCTCTTCACTGTGACATGCCAGGCCTGGCTTGTCACCTTCCACAAGGAGAAACATTACCCCTTAGATCCCAGTCTTAAGCCTCTCATCTAGCCAAATCAGATCTCATACTTTACACTGACGAGGAGCGACACCCCAATACACCGTGTCTGGAAATTAACATTTTGGATTGGCTTATATCCTATGTCATATGGCAAGGCTCATTAAACGGTCGTAGGGATGAGTACAGTATACTCGTTGCTCGGGTTTTCCCGAGTACGCTTGGGTGCTCTCCGAGTATTTGTGACTGCTCGGAGATTTAGTTTTCCTTGCCGCAGCTGCATGATTTGCAGCTGTTAGACAGCTTGAGTACATGTGGGTATTCCCTAGCAACCAAGCAACCGCCACATGTACTCAGTCTGGCTAGCAGCCGTAAATCATGCAGCTGGGTCAACAAAAACTAAATCTCCGAGCATTCACAAATACTCGGAGATCACCCGAACGTGCTCAGGAAAACCCGAGCAATGAGTATACTCGCTCATCTCTAAAGGGTCGATATTGACTTTCAGGATTTATGGATTTCTACTTCCAATAGGTGGCACCAGAGATCTAGCTCTTGTCCTCTCTGAAGAGGCAATTTGCATATTTAATTTCCCAGAGCAGCATTCATGGCATATAAGTCTTCTCCCTCTGACATGCCAGGCCTGGCTTGTCACTCTCCACAAGGAGAAACGTTACCCCTTATATCCATGATTGTGCAAGCAATCACGTCTTTTAGTGGGACTATATAAAAAAAGGAAATTTAAGAAGGAAAAATAGAAATAAAAAACACACTTTTTTACAGCATAAAATGCTTTATTGTATAAAAAAAATAGAAAGAATAAAAAAATTAGTACGATCTCATCTGTAATGACTCGAACTATAAAGTTATCTTGTTAAAGGGAAGCTATGATCAGAAAATTACCTATTGTTTAAATCAGGTTTTTGAGTTGCATGGATTTTGAAAAAAAAAGTTGCCATTTTTTTCACATCAGGATCTTTATTAAAATAAACAACTAAATTAATAATCTTTCAATTTTCAAAATGGCCTCTGGGACTAATTTAGAATCATACTTCCTGTCATTCCAGGAAGAATTTTCAGCAGTCTCACTATCATCAGAGGCATGATTACAATTACAGGTAATACCACCATAAGCAGCTGTTCACCCATTATCTACCAATGTCCTTTTTTTTGGGACGCCTAATCTTTTGCTTCTAGCAACTAAGATTTTATAATTTTTATAATTAGGTCCAATTTTTTTGTGTTGTGTTTGTAAAATTAATGTTTTCAAAATAGGAAATCGTGTAATTGTCATTTTTAATTGAATATTGGGACACCCTTTTCTGAAAAATCCGTAAAATGAAAATTTCTAATCTGGCAAGTAATGGGTTAACACAGGATTTATCAATCATAACAGCTCCTTCTCCCTTTACAATTGCCTTTGTGTACACTTATGAAAGACTTCAATACAAAAGATAGTGTCAGAATCTGTTTACTGTGGCTATGTACGTGTATTGTTTCCTGAAACAATTGGATGTTAGAGTCTAGAAATGTCCTAGTAGTCAGAGTGAAAATTGTAAGGGTTTTATTTTTTTTATTTTTAATGCATAATGTGACAAGGAAAAAAAATTGCAAAAATTAAAAAAAAACATTTAAACACGTGATGGTGTCTCCGCAGCTTCTTTACATGCATCTGCATATTTCCCATAAGGGATGGGGGCAGTGTTCTGGAATCACTGCGTTGAGAAACACGTGATGGTGTCTCCGCGGTGTTGGATGTTTTGGTCTCCCCGAGGCCAATCATCTGTGCCTTTATAATTTAGAATCATACTTCCTGTCATTCCAGGAAGAATTTTCAGCAGTCTCACTATCATCAGAGGCATGATTACAATTACAGGTAATACTACCATAAGCAGCTGTTCACCCATTATCTACCAATGTCCTTTTTTTGGGACGCCTAATCTTTTGCTTCTAGCAACTAAGATTTTATAATTTTTATAATTAGGTCCAATTTTTTTGTGTTGTGTTTGTAAAATTAATGTTTTCAAAATAGGAAATCGTGTAATTGTCATTTTTAATTGAATATTGGGACACCCTTTTCTGAAAAATCCGTAAAATGAAAATTTCTAATCTGGCAAGTAATGGGTTAACACAGGATTTATCAATCACAACAGCTCCTTCTTCCTTTACAATTGCCTTTGTGTACACTTATGAAAGACTTCAATACAAAAGATAGTGTCAGAATCTGTTTACTGTGGCTATGTACGTGTATTGTTTCCTGAAACAATTGGATGTTAAAGTCTAGAAATGTCCTAGTAGTCAGAGTGAAAATTGTAAGGGTTTTATTTTTAATGCATAATGTGACAAGGAAAAAAAATTGCAAAAATTTAAAAAAAACATTTAACAGAATAATCGTATTTAAAAAATAAATAATTTTCCGATGATAGCTTCCTTTTAACCCATACTGTGAATCCCTTAAACAAATGTTTGTACTCCAAAATAATACCAATGAAAATGTCAACTAATTTGACAAAAAAAGCAAACCCTAGAACAACTCTGTTGATGGAATAATAAAATTATGCTCTGTTAACAAAATGACAAAAACAAAAGCAGGACAGCTAACCCTCTCAAATTGTGTAAAAGTTTGCTACATTAAAAAAAAATGTCCCCAACAAAATAAATAAACTTTTAAATGGCTCCAGAGCTAAAAAAAAAATAGTCAAGTGATGCAAAAATGAAAAATTAAAAAATTATATATCCAAACAATTCTTCCAGAGAGCACAAAATTTCTACATTAATGATGAGCAAGCACTAAAATGTTCAAGTGCTCAGTACTCAAATCGAGCAGGTTCGTCGCTCGGGTACCAAATATAATAGAAGTCAATGGGAAACTCGAGCATTTCTTTGGAAGACCCTAACAGGAGGGCTGAGGGTTTGAGAGGTCAGAAAAATCGCTGAAATGGATGGAAAGAGCACTCAAATGGAGTGGGAGCAGCATGGGGAAGACACCTGCACTCATCCCTGACTACCAGGTTGCGGCTGGGAACAATGTTGTCAGAGTATTACTCCACTTTAAGGTTATGTGCACACGTCAGGAATCTTTGCAGAAATTTCCTGACCCAAACCAGACTTTTTCCGCAGCAAATCCGCATGCGTTTTTTGACCGTTTTTATCGCGTTTTTTGACCGTTTTTTTCCAGGGCTTCACCAAAGCAATATATAGCGGCAAAACCGCAAAAAATCCGCAAAATTAATGAACATGCTGCATTTTTTACAGCGATGCTTTTTTTTGTGGAAAAAAATTCAACATGTACACAAAAATTGGGGATTGCATTCTATTAATAGGATGATTAATGGATGAGTTTTTTCCGCGGTTTTAGAGCGAAAAAACGGAAAAAAAAACCATCGAAAAATCCGGAACGTGTGCACACAGTACTCTCTCACGATCAATGTTTGTTCAGATTTTCATGCAGCTGAATTTCCACATGAATCTCACACCTCAGTAAAGTTCCTGCTTTTCACAGGCACCGGGTAGTGACGTCAACACTCATTATTGTCGCCGGTTCTTGCTGAGTGCAGCTAGACTGATGAGCATCGTTGTCACTACCCAGCGCCTGTGAATAGCAGGAACCGTACTGCTATTCACAGATGCCAGAGCCAGATTCAAGGAACGTTGATTACAACAGACCTGCGTGGCAACATTTTGGGTGTGTCTATCTTTTTTATTTCTGTCTTTTTATGTCTTTCAGGTACCTTTTCTGAACTATTTCGGATTTGTTGGATTACTTCGGACCTCCACTTCAACTTTTGGACTAAAGGTACCGTCACACTCAGCAACTTTGCAAAGAGAACGACAACAATCCGTGACATTGCAGCATCCTGGATAGCGATCTCGTTGTGTTTGACACGCAGCAGCGATCTGGATCCCGCTATGCCATCGCTGGTCGGAGCTAGAAGTCCAGAACTTTATTTCGTCGCCAGGTCGGCATGTATCGTCATGTTTGACATCAAAAGCAACGATGCCAGCAACGAGCATAGGGCCCCTAGATGTGTGTCGGATCGGTACACTCCGGGTGTTTGACATGGAGCTAACAACCAGCGAGAATGAGAAGTGAGTCGCCGTTACATCACTGGATCGCTCCTGCATCGTTCTGGAGTTGCTGTGTTTGACGTCTCTACAGAGACCTAAACAGCGACGCTCCAGCGATCTAGTTTAGGTCGGCTCGTTGTCTATATCGCTGCAGCATCTCTGAGTGTGACGGTACCTTTACTCAGTGGTCCTCCTCAGCCACCCACACAGATGAACGTACAATAGACCTTATCTTCACCCATCTCTGCTCACTATCTAACCTCAAAACCTCCTCTCTCCCCCTTTTGACCACAATCTACTCACTTTCTCATCTCTGTTGTCCTCACCTGTCACCCATGTCCAGCAACTAGCACTCCCCCGCAGAATCTTCACACATCTAGACACTCACACACTCTCTGACTCTATTCTACCACTGGCATCATATCCTCACTCCATGACACAGACAGTGCCACTACTTTCTACAATGCCACTCTCGCATCAGCTAATGATGCGGTCGCCCCTCTCATGCAAGCAGAGTGTGATTAATCAATAGGCAAGCCTGGCACAATAACCTCACTAAAAAGCTTCAGAACGTATCAGGGGTTGCAGAGCGGCAATGGAAAAAAGCACATATACAAGATGGCTTCACCACACTTAAACAAGCAACACTTGCATTCAAATCAGCCCTCACCTCAACTATACAGGCCCACTTCACAACCATGGTATCTTCCTTATCCTACAGCCCCAAACAGTTATTTATCACTTTTAATTCCATTTTCCACCCACCACTGCCCCTTCCGACTTCCTTCATCTCTGTCACATACTTCAAAAATATGATCGACAAAGCAAGGCAAGTCTTTATTGTTCAACCACCACAACCCCTTTGTATACCAGACCAATGCTCTTCCCCATAACCTCCTTCTCCGACATCACTGAAGGAGAGCTTACTCATCTTCTCTCAAAATCACACCTCAACACTTGTGCATTTGACCCCATTCCATCCCACCTCCTCCCTAACCTCACCACCACACGTATCCCATCCCTAGCCAATCTTTTCAACGTATCATTAACTTCTGGTACCTTCTCTTCTGCTTTCAACAATGTCACTATCTCACTTATCCTCAAAAGCCATCCCTTGACCCACTGGCTATGTCCACCCATTGCCCCATATTGCTGCTCTCATTAGTTTATCAACTCCTTGAGCAGCATGTTCGCGCTGAACTTTCCTCCCACTTCTCATCTAACTTGCTCTTTGACAACCTACAGTCTGGCTTCCATCCCCACCATTCCACTGAAACTGCCTTGACCAATATTACCAAGGACTTATTTACAGCCAAAGACAACAAACAATTCTCTATACTCCTTCTTCTAGACCTGTCCTCTGTCTTCGACACAGTTGACCACTGCCTCCTACTACAGATCCTCTCTTCCTTTGGTGTCAAAAACCTTGCCCTATCTTGGATCTCCTCATAGCTTTCCTATTGCACATTTAGTATCTCCCACTCACACACTACCTTTTCATCATGCCCTCTCTCTGTTGGAGTCCCTCAACGCTCTGTCCTAGGACCCCTACTCTTCTCCATCTAAACCCTTGGCCTGGGACAACTCATAAAGGCCCATGGCTTCCAGTACCATCCATACGCTGATGGCACTCAGATCTACATCTCTGGCCCAGATGTCATCTGTCTGCTGTCCAGAATCCTGAATCGTCTATCCCCATATACTCCTTCTTCTCTTTCTTCCTAAAGCTCAATGTGGACAAATCTGAGCTCATTTTTTTCCTCCACCTCTCGTATCTTCTCTACCTTACCTATCGAGCACAATAAATGACATTACGCTTTCCCCTGTTATGGAAATCTGACGCCTTGGAGTAACCCTTGACTCTGCCCTGACTTTCAAACCACACATCCAAGCTCTTGTCACCTCCAACTCAAAAATATTTTCAGAATCCATCCTTTCCTCAATCCTCAATCTACTAAAACGCTTGTGCATGTCCTCTTCATCTCCTGCCTCAACTACTGCCACATTCTCCTCTGTGGCCTACCTGCTAACCCTCACCAGTCCTTCCTTAAATCTGCAACCTGACTAGTTCATGTCTCTCCTTGCTACTCCTCTGCTACTCCCCTTTTCAAATTCCTACATTAGCTCCCAATTTCCCAGCGTATCCAGTGCTATCACTGACCTACAAAGCCATCCATAACCTGTCTCCTCCATACATCTCCAAACTAATCTCCCAATATATTCCCTCACGTAATCTCTGGTCTTTCCAAGACCTCCTTCTGTCTGCCACACTTATTTACTCCTCACCCAATAATCTCCAAGACTTCTCCTGAATATCCCCCATCATCTGAATTTATGTGCCCCAACACGTCTGATTATCCATCACACATTCAGATTCTTCAGACCGACCCTGAAAATCCATCTCTTCAAGAAAGTTTACAGCGTGCAATGACTGCACTGCTATCTCAACACCACCGGAGCTACTGCAACCTCCTCATCCCACTGTCTCCTTCCCCATCATCCTGTAGAATGTAACCCGGAAGGGCAGGGTCCTCTCCCCTCTGTACCAGTCTGTCATTGTTAGTTTGTTTAAAGTCAATTGTATGTGTATTTTACATGTAACCCTTTCTCATGTACATAGAATAAATGGTGCTATACACAAAAATAAATAAATAATAATAATAACAATATGTTAGGCTGGGAAGGGCCCAATAACCATGGACCTTCTCAGCCTGATAATATAAGTCTGCAGCTTCTTTACCTTGGCTGGTTATCAAAAATAGGGGGTGCCCCACATCATTTTTAAAAATTATTTGTTTATTCAAACCAGGCTAAAACTACCTGCGTAAATGCACTTACAATGCATGTGCCTTTTCTTAACGTTCGTATAATGACCCTTTAAAAATTATGAGCGAGGGATGCTCGTTTACCCCCTTAAAAATTATGAGCGAGAGCCGCATGATTACCCTGTTTAAATGGTGGAGGATGTATGCAGCATTGAAAAGGACTTTTGTTTTAATGGAGCAGCAGAGGTATACAAGTACTGCAATAGCAATTAAACACGGCCTATATGCCTGCTCAAATCTAGCCTCTCCCTCCTACATCAACTCTACCTGAAGTGCTTCCAAAGGAGAGTGTGCTGAGAATCATGCCACCAGGTCTTATATAAGACCCAATGACGCAATGTGGCAGGCCAATCACAGTAATACAAGCAGCCAACATGGCTATGGCATTACCGGGTATGACAGACAATCCCTGCATGTTTATTGGCTATTTAACAGCCGTAAAACATATGGCGCAAGGACTCGAGCACAGTGCTTGAGCACCTGCAATACTTGATCAAGTAATGAGCATACCCGAGCACCCCGATGCTTGATTGAGTATTGAGCAGTGGCGCACACTCACTCATCACTAGTCTACATTCAAAAACGGTAATGGCGTTCTGTTTATCTGAGCCAGGGCTCTATTTTCAAGGTAAAGACATACAGTTAAAGGGACTCTGTCAACGAAGAATGACTATTCAAACCAAATACAGGTGCATCATGGCGAGGCCCATCATTTAAATGCACCTTCCCATGTGCTTGTTTTCCATCTATCTTCATCCCTTCTTCTTTGATTGACAACTCTGGCTTCATAGAGCCAGAGATGTGAGGAGATAGATGGAAAACAGGTAGATGGTAAGGTGCAGTTAAATGTTTGGCCCCGCCATGATGCTCCGATTGCCTGTACTAGGTTTGACCAGTTATTTTGTGCTGACAGAGTCCCTTTAAAAGACAACATTCAGTCAGCCTTCATCTGCCACTAGAGAGAGCTGACTGCATACTGTTTTATGATTAGGTTCAATCAGAGGCGTAGCTAGGGTTTTGGTCCGGGGGAAGGGGGGGGGGAACTAAGCTTCTGAGTAGGCCCCTAACCAGGTGACCTTGATTACAACTCAGTGACGCGCCCTAATACTGGAGAAGAACCTCAGTAGATGACCGCGCTGTTATTGAAGTGTTATGACCTGGTGGTTAGGAGCACTGTTGTGAATTCTGTTGTCGGGCTCCCGCCTGTGGTCATGAATGGTACTTCGGCTGGTTCTGTCCATGGACTTCCTCTGGTGGGTGTTTCTGAGTTTCCTTCTACAGGTGACGAGGTTAATTCGTTAGCGGGCTGCTCTATTTAACTCCACTTAGATCTTTGCTCCATTCCACATGTCAATGTTCCAGTATTGGTCTAGTTCACTCCTGGATCGTTCTTGTGACCTGTCTTCCCAGCAGAAGCTAAGTTCCAGCTTGTATTTCTTTGGTTTGCTATTTTTCTGTCCAGCTTGCTATTTTTATTGTTGTCTTGCTTGCTGGAAGCTCTGGGACGCAGAGGGAGCGCCTCCGCACCGTGAGTCGGTGCGGAGGGTCTTTTTGCGCCCTCTGCGTGGTCCTTTTGTAGGTTTTTGTGCTGACTGCAAAGTAACCTTTCCTATCCTCGGTCTGTTCAGTAAGTCGGGCCTCACTTTGCTAAATCTATTTCATCTCTGTGTTTGTATTTTCATCTTTACTCACAGTCATTATATGTGGGTGGCTGCCTTTTCCTTTGGGGATTTTCTCTGAGGCAAGGTAGGCTTTATTTTTCTATCTTCAGGGCTAGCTGGTTCCTTAGACTGTGCCGAGTTGCATAGGGAGCGTTAGGCGCAATCCACGGCTATTTCTAGTGTGTTTGATAGGATTAGGGATTGCGGTCAGCAGAGTTCCCACGTCCCAGAGCTCGTCCTTTATTATCAGTAACTATCAGGTCATTCCGTGTGCTCTTAACCACCAGGTCCATTATTGTCCTGACCACCAGGTTATAACAGAGCACCCGGAATGACCTGATAGTTAAACCTCATACAGGACGAGCTCTGGGATGTGGGAGCTCTGCTGACTGCAAGCCCTAATCCTATCACACACACTAGAAATAGCCGTGGAGCGCTCCTGACCAGACCTAGGCGCCTCTTCACAGCCTAAGAAGTATCCCCAAAGGTAAAGGAAGCCCCCCACATATATTGACTGTGAGTAAAGATGAAAGTCACAAACGCAGAAATGAAACAGGTTTCAGCAAAGGGAGGCCAGACTTACTAAATAGACAGAGGATAGGAAAGGTAACTTTGCGATCAGCACAAAAACCTACAAAAGACCACGCAGAGTGTGCAAAAAAGACCTCCGCACCGACTCACGGTGCGGAGGGGCCACTCTGCATCCGGAGCTTCCAGCTAGCAAGACAAAATCATGAAAACCAGCTGGACAAGAAAACAGTGAACAAATAATGACTATCAGGAACTTAGCTTCTGCAGGAGAAGGCAGGTCACCAGAGAGATCCAGGAGCAAACTGAGCCAATGCAAAAACATTGACAGCTGGCATGGCGTAACGATCTGAGAGGAGTTAAATAGAGCAGCCAACCAAAGGATAAACCACGTCACCTGTGTAAGGAACCTCAGAAGCAGCAGCTTCACTCATAGCCACCAGAGGGAGCCCATAGACAGAACTCGCCGAAGTACCATTCACGACCACAGGAGGGAGTTCGACTACAGAATTCACAACACTGAAGATAATCTCTATATAAAGACCAATATGGATATTACCGCCATATGGTCAGTGGTAGATACCAACCCTTCAGAACATATAACAGATCACTGCACAGTTACAGATAATGTCTTACCGCTGACGTCCTTCCTGATAGAATCATTCATTTTTCCCGTCTTTTCCATCTGGCCCAGACCGACATGACAACTTCTTCCAGCAACAACTCACCTGCAGAGAATACAACAAAGACACGTTTCACTTCTCATATTCCAGCCCCATCACCATCTATTACCAACCTGCACAAACTCCTCATCCTGCTGATACCCCAATACTGAGTCGCTGCTGCCATATTTGTCCCTATTACTGCCCCTGATACCCCAATACTGAGCCGCTGCTGCCATATGTGTCCCTATTATTCCACTGTATACCCCAATACTGAGCCGCTGCTGCCGTATGTCCCTATTACTCCACTGTATACCCCAATAATGAGCCGCTGCTGCCGTATGTCCCTATTACTGCCCCTGATACCCCAATACTGAGCTGCTGCTACCATATGTGACCCTATTACTGCACCTGATACCCCAATACTGAGCCGCTGCTGCCATATGTGTCCATATTACTGCACCTGATACCCCAATACTGAGCCGCTGCTGCCGTATGTGACCCTATTACGGCACCTGATACCCAAATACTGAGCCGCTGCTGCCGTATGTGTCCCTATTACTGCCCCTGATACCCCAATACTGAGCCGCTGCTGCCGTATGTGTCCCTATTACTCCACTGTATAACCCAATACTGAGCCGCTGCTGCCGTATGTCCCTATCATTGCCCCTGATACCCCAATACTGAGCCGCTGCTGCAGTATGTGACCCTATTACTGCCCCTGATACCCCAATACTGAGCTGCTGCTGCCGTATGTGTCCCTATTACTCCATCTTATACCCCAATACTAAGCCGCTGCTGCCGTATGTGACCCTATTACGGCACCTGATACCCCAATACTGAGACGCTGCCGCCGTATGTGTCCCTATTACTGCACCTGATACCCCAATACTGAGCCGCTGCTGCCATATGAGTCCCTATTACTGCCCCTGCTACCCCAATACTGAGCCGCTGTTGTCCAGTCATCTTCTTCAGTCTGATCACTAATGTGCCATCTTTGGTGTTTTGTGGAACCCGGCATCTTTGGTGTCTCCAGCACCTTTATGATGACGTTAGGGCAGAAAATGCCAAAGATGCACTAGTAGATGTTAAAGATGGCTTACTAGTGACTGGACCAATAAAGATGATTAGAGTGGTGTAGCACAGTGTGCCATCTGAGTATAACTTTTATTTTACATATGTTTATGTTAAACACTTGGGCCTGAAGAAAATAAAATAAAGAATGTGTCATCTTGTAGATGTTCATCTGTTTTGTACTTAAATGTAGGCAAAACAAATGAAGAAATGAATGCCCTAATTAAAGAAACTATTGTGAAATCTTCAAGTATAGCTTTGATGATAAGGTTAAATTTTGAACATTTCCCTGCTTTGCAAAATAATGTACATTCAATTTGGGCAGAATAAATTACCTTAAATAAGAATCAAATATCTTTGCCAAATTTGCGTGGACCGCCAAAATTGAATTTTGACATATTCGCTCATCATCAGTTATTGTAATATGAAATGATTCATAAGTAGTATTTGAAAAACAAAAACAAAACATTTATTTTGAATGGAATAGTAAAATTACCTAAACTAATCATCTAACCATTTTTTTTTACTCAGGTTGCAGATAAATTTTCTCCATCAGTGACGTACATTGCTCCTTTATATAAAAATTCCAGACAGTGTGCACTTTTTAGGTTGGACTCTTTGGAACCACATTTGAGTGACTGATGAATTGTTACCAATTGTTATGTGAATATAAGAAGTAGAACAGTCGTGCGGCTGAAGTGTTCCTTTATTCCCCCTGAAAGGTCAGCAGGTTAATAAGGTGTTTATGTGCCAATAGTATTTGTAACATTTCATAAAACTTTGCTCAGATCATACACCAAGGACTGCTGTTTGAAGATTTGCAAAGAAAGGAAATGTTCAAAGATCATCTTATTAAAAGTTATACTTGTAGCTTTCACAGTAGTTTCTTTCATTTAGGGCATTCACTTCTTCATTTGTATTGCCTATAAGTACAAAACAGATGAACATCCACAAGACAACACGTTCTTTTATTTTTTTTAATTTCACTTTGTAGCATTTTTTCCACTTAGGCTACTTTCACAGTAGCGTTAACTGCAATCCGTCACAATGCGTCGTTTTGCAGAAAAAACGCATCCTGCAAAAGTGCTTGCAGGATGCGTTTTTTCCCCATAGACTTGAATTGACGACGCATTGCGACGGATTGCCACACGTCGTATCCGTCGTGCGACGGATGCGTCGTGCTTTGGCGGACCGTCGGGAGCAAAAAACGCTACATGTAACGTTTTTTGCTCCTGACGGACCGCTTTTTCCGACCGCGCATGCGTGGCCGGAACTCCGCCCCCACCTCCCCGCACGTCACAATGGGGCAGCGGATGCGCCGGAGAAATGCATCCGCTGCCTCCGTTGTGCAGTGCGTTAAACGCTAGCATCGGAATCTCTGCCCGACGCATTGCGACGGGGAGATTCCGACGCTAGTGTGAAAGAAACCTTATTCTTTTTTTCTAATAGTTATAGTTATTATTAGGTTTTAATTTTAGTTTGTTATTTTATTAGATATATTTCAGAATTCCAAGTTCTAAAATACAATTCATATTTTTGCTTGTCAGAACCTGAAGTAAAGAAGATCATATTGTCATTCAGGAGACATAATAACAGTAGTATAACTGGAAATATCATTTTTATGGAAATACAGTTTGAAGATGAAATACTAATGTGGTGACCATGGAGGATTTCATGATCTATAGATGAAATAACGGACTAAGGTATAGGAGAACAGATAGATCACAGTCCTTACTGAAAATACACTGATGAAAACCACTCAACCACTTAAAGGGGATGTCCAGGCTTGGCACAAAATTTTGCAGTCACTGTATGTGACAGTAGACTTGTGAATCCTTACAGTGTGCATGGCGCATGCTGTGAGGATTTTCTGGCACCATGACCGAGAGCGGCCGGTCACGTGACCGCAAGTATGCGATAGCCACATCCTGTCCACATTCCAACTAGACGGAATAGGTTAATAGGATTGTAAAGCCATGCGGCCACCGCACTGACAGCCTGGCTGCCAGGAGGAAATGAACTTTATACCTGTGCTGGCTCAGTCAGTGCAAGGGCATGGTTATAGCTGCCGCTCATTATGTAGTGAGCAGTGACTGATGTCACACAGGCTGACCGCACAGGTGACTGCAGACTTTTGTGCCAGACCCCTTAATTTTTCTATGGGATTATCCTTGAACAAACAGGAGAAGCTTCTCATATAATTGTAGCAACCATATAGGTGTATAAAACATATAGAACATTGGCAGCCACATGTGGCTTCTAATACAGTTTTGTTTCACCTGATTAAAAAAAACATACAATTAGCTTAAACCTTAAAGGGTTGTTCTCATCTTCATAGATGAATATTGATACAGGAAAGAAATATATCTTGGTACCGTGTTAGCCAGTGTATAGAAAAATATTTAGAATTGAGAGTCCTCAGTGGTTGATTAAAAGGTATCAACCACTGAGGACTCTCAATTCTAAATATTTTAGATGAATATTGTCAGATAACCCTTTTAAAGAAAAATAACATGGAACCACTGAGAGCTGCTTTAAAAGTTGACGGCTTATCACAGGCCTCATGATGGCACCTGTGCTGAAACGTGTAGCCTCAATAAAGTGATTGTAACTCTACCTTTGAGTAGTCATCTTTTCCCGGGGTGCCAAGTCATATCTTATTTTTCTTCTACACCCCAGCTTATTGTGATTGCTATTGTGCATAACGGACACAATGCTGGGCACCAGCTGGTCCAATCTTTACAAGGTTTGGGACAGAGTTGTGCTTTTTATAAGCAAATCTAGCCAAGGTGAGCAGTTCCATTCTTACTTATTAACCCAGACCCCCTACACTATGGAGCACCACTTTTTTGTATTTTTCCTTAGATTTCTTGAGCAACAAGTCCATGTCTTCCCACTTCTCATCCAGCTCTTTATTTAACTGGATAAATAAGACCATGATCCCAAACACACAGCTTAAGAAACTCTCAACTGGTTTCAGAGAAAGAAAATAAAGCTGCTAGAATGACCAAGCCAATCACCGGACCTGAATCCAATAGAAAATGTATGGAAGGAACTAAAGCTCAGAGTTCATAGAAGGAGCCCACAGAATCTGCAGGATTTGAATAATTTTTATGAGGAATAATGGGCCAAAATCATACCTGAGCATTGCCTGTGACTAGTTTCTTCATACAGGAAGTGTCTTGAAGCTGTCATTACCAACAAAGGCTTTTTTATGAAGTATTAAATACATTTTGTTAAGCCTGTTCAATACTTTTTCCCTGTGTCATTTCTCATTATTACACATAACATCATTTATGGACATCTATGGTTTGATTTCTTTGCCTGTGTTGATACAATGGATTGTTACATACTCTTAGGCTGGGCTCTCACATAGTGACTATGATGTAGCCGAGGTGTGGTGAAAAACACCACGGATACAGCAACTTACCTCCAAGATGGCAAAGACATTAATTTTAGATTCAAAACTGCACTAATTTACCATAAGATCACCATTTTTTAATCCATACTGTTGCTGAGATTCTATCTTTAAGGCCTTCTTACATATAATGTATTTGTTTTTTATGCACTATCATATACTATAGCGCTTTACAGATGTCACCATCGATATCCCAACTGGGGCTTACAATGTAAATTCCCTATTAGTATGGGTTCCGAGTGTGATTATGAGAGGAAAACCCACACAAAACAGGAAGAACATGCAAACTCCTTGCAGATGTTGTCCTTGATGGGATTTCAACTCAAAACTCCAGGATAACAGTGCTAACCACTGAGCCACCGTGCTGCCAGTAGACGTTGGCGTTAGGTCAGTCACACCTGCCGATTACATTGAAACCAGATGATGTGTATGGGAAATCTAAGCTTTCCCCTAACATAATTGTGTGAATGGGGTCCTGGGAAAGATTGGATGAGGGGAAAGAGAGGGAGAGCGCTATCTAAGCATAGTAATTGAGTAAAGCTTGCTTGTTGAGAAAAGTATAACTTCAATCTTGCTCAGCTGGTGTGGTTGTGCAAGGAGGCACAACACTAGGAAACGTTTGCAAACAAGAGTGATCCTTCCACTGGTATGCTGCCCGTCTGTAATAACATGGAGGTGATTTTCATCTCCCAGAAAAAAATTCATCTACATGGATGAATGTGAATAAGAATGTTTCAGGATGCTTCCTTCAGAGGATCCTTAACCCCTTTCTGACATATGACGTACTATCCCATCGAGGTGGGCTCGTATGACCACTGATGGGATAGTACGTCATACGCGATTGGCAGCGCTCACAGGGGAGCGCGGCCGATCGCGGCAGGGTGTCAGCTGCCTATTGCAGCTGACATCCGGCACTATGTGCCAGGAGTGGTCAAGGACCACCCCCGGCACATTAACACCCGGCACACCGCGATAAAACATGATCGCGGTGTGCCGGCGGTATAGGGAAGCATCGCGCAGGGAGGGCGCTCCCTGCAGGCTTCCCTGAGACACCCGCAGCAACGCGATGTGATCACGTTGCTCCGAGGGTCTCCTACCTCCTTCCTCGCTGCAGGTCCCGCATCCAAAATGGCCGCGGCATCCGGGCCCTGCAGGGAGGGAGGTGGCTTACCAAGCGCCTGCTCAGAGCAGGCGCTTGGTAAGCCCGCAGTGCTCTAAGTCAGATCGCTGATCTGACAGAGTGCTGTGCAAACTGTCAGATCAGTGATCTGTGATGTCCCCCACGGGACAAAGTAAAAAAGTTAAAAAAAAATTTCCACATGTGTAAAAAAAATAATAAAAAAAAATCCTAAATAATGAAAAAAAATATATAAATATTTATTTCCATTTTCCCATTAGAGCTAGGGTTAGGGCTAGGGTTAGGGCTAGGGTTAGGGCTAGGGTTAGGGCTAGGGTTAGGGTTAGGGCTAGGGCTAGGGTTAGGGTTAGGGTTAGGGCTAGGGTTAGGGCTAGGGTTAGGGCTAGGGTTAAGGCTACAGTTAGGGTTGGGGCTAAAGTTAGGGTTTGGGTTGGGGCTAAAGTTACGGTTAGGGTTTAGATTACATTTACGTTGGGAATAGGGTTGGGATTAGGGTTAGGGGTGTGTCAGGGTTAGAGGTGTGGTTAGGGTTACTGTTGGGATTAGGGTTAGGGGTATGTTTGGATTAGGGTTTCAGTTATAATTGGGGGGTTTCCACTGTTTAGGCACATCAGGGGCTCTCCAAACGCGACATGGCGTCCGATCTCAATTCCAGCCAATTCTGCGTTGAAAAAGTAAAACAGTGCTCCTTCCCTTCCGAGCTCTCCCATGTGCCCAAACAGGGGTTTACCCCAACATATGGGGTATCAGCGTACTCAGAACAAATAGGACAACAACTTTTGGGGTCCAATTTCTCCTGTTACCCTTGGGAAATACAAAACTGGGGGCTAAAAAATAATTTTTGTGGGAAAAAAAAGATTTTTTATTTTCACGGCTCTGCATTATAAAGTGTAGTGAAACACTTGGGAGCTCAAAGTTCTCACAACACATCTAGATAAGTTCCTTGGGGGTCTAGTTTCCAATATGGGGTCACTTGTGGGGAGTTTCTACTGTTTAGGTACATTAGGGGCTCTGCAAACGCAATGTGACACCTGCAGACCAATCCATCTAAGTCTGCATTCCAAATGATGCTCCTTTGCATTGAAAAGTCAAATGGCGCTCCTTCCCTTCCGAGCTCTCCCATGCGCCCAAACAGTGGTTTACCCCCACATATGGGGTATCAGCGTACTCAGGACAAATTGTACAACAACATTTGGGGTCCAATTTCTTCTCTTACCCTTGGGAAAATAAAAAATTGGGGGCGTAAAATAATTTTTGTGAAAAAATATGATTTTTTATTTTTACGGTTCTGCATTATAAACTTCTGTAAAGCACTTGGTGGGTCAAAGTGCTCACCACACCACTAGATAAGTTCCTTAGGGGGTCTACTTTCCAAAATGGTGTCATTTGTGGGGGGTTTCAATGTTTAAGCACATCAGGGGCTCTCTAAACGCACCATGGCGTCCCATCTCGATTCCAGTCAATTTTGCATTGAAAAGTCAAAATGGCACCCTTTGCTTCCGAGCTCTGTCATGTGCCCAAACAGTGGTTTACCCCCACATATGGGGTATCGGCATACTCAGGACAAATTGTACAACAACTTTTGGGGTCCATTTTCTCCTGTTACCCTTGGTAAAATAAAACAAATTGGAGCCGAAGTAAAGTTTTTGTGAAAAAAAGTTAAATGTTCATTTTTATTTAAACATTCCAAAAATTCCTGTGAAACACCTCAAGGGTTAATAAACTTCTTGAATGTGGTTTTGAGCACCTTGAGGGGTGCAGTTTTTAGAATGGTGTCACACTTGGGTGTTTTCTATCATATAGACCCCTCAAAATGACTTCAAATGAGATGTGATCCCTAAAAAAAATGGTGTTGTAAAAATGAGAAATTGCTGGTCAAATTTTAACCCTTATAACTCCCTAACAAAAAAAATGTTGGTTCCAAAATTGTGCTGATGTAAAATAGACATGTGGAAAATGTTACTTATTAAGTATTTTGTGTGACATATCTCTGTGATTTAATTGCATACAAATTCAAATTTGGAAAATTGCAAAATTTTCAAAATTTTCACCAAATTTCCGTTTTTTTCACAAATAAATGCAGGTAATATCAAAGAAGTTTTACCACTATCATGAAGTACCATATGTCTTGAGAAAACAGTGTCAGAATCACTGGGATCCGTTGAAGCGTTCCAGAGTTATAACCTCATAAAAGGACAGTGGTCAGAATTGTAAAAATTGGCCCGGTCATTAACGTGCAAACCACCCTTGAGGGTAAAGGGGTTAATGAAATTTGGAATAAGAGGGTTAAATAGTCAAAGAACCAAGTACCGTATCTCTGATGTTGAATCAGATGATATTTTATTGACTATGTGCAGCAAATAAAAAAAACTTTATAAAAGTCAATAAAAATAACTGATTAAAAAAGCACAACACATTTCAGCCTTGTAGGTCTTCATCAGGATAAACCCTCTTATTCCAAATTGGGTTAAGGATCCTCTGAAGGAAGTTCCCTGATGCATCCATATTCACACCCTAACACATAATGTGATGGATGAAAGATCGGACATTTTGAACGTAAAAACCCATTTCTTTTGTTGGTCCTACAGTGTGGAGAAAAACCACCATCGAGATGTCTGACTGCAACTTATTCTCCACTTTGCATACTCAGTAGGTGCTGCCCGGCCTAGCCGAAAGTGTATCTGCATGGGGTACTAGATAACTTAAGTGAACATTTGGCCACAATCTATCTGATATATATGGTACACTTTAAGATGCTAAGTTTTTTAAGCACCAATATCTTTATTATTTTTATTTAAAATTATTATTTATTTATATAGCACCATTGATTCCATGGTGCTTTACATGAGAAGGGGTTACATACAAGTTACCGATATCACTTACAGTAAACAAACTAACAATGACAGACTGATACAGAGGGGCGAGGACCCTGCCCTTGCGGGCTTACATTCTACAGGATTATAGGGAAGGAGACAGTAGGTTGAGAGTTGCAGGAGCTCCGGTGTTGGTGAGGCGGTAGCTTCGGTAGTGATGAGACGGCAGCAGGGTCAGTGCAGGCTGTAGGCTTTCCTGAAGAGATGGGTTTTCAGGTTCCGTCTGAAAGATCCGAATGTGGTTGATAGTCGGACGTGTTGGGGCAAAGAATTCCAGAGGATGGGGGATATTCGGGAGAAGTCTTGGAGGCGATTAGATGAGGAGCGAATAAGTGTGGAGGAGAGAAGGAGGTCTTGGGAGGATCGGAGATCACGTGAGGGAAGATATCGGGAGACTAGTTCAGAGATATATGGAGGAGACTGGTTGTGGATGGCTTTGTAGGTCAGTATTAGTAATTTGAACTGGATACGCTGAGGGAATGGGAGCCAGTGAAGAGATTTGCAGAAGGGAGAAGCAGAGGAGTAGCGAGGAGAGAGATGAATTAGTCGGGCAGCAGAGTTAAGAATGGACTGGAGAGGTGCAAGGGTGTTAGCAGGGAGGCCGCAGAAAAGGATGTTGCAGTAGTCAAGGCGGGAGGTGATGAGAGCGTGCACAAGCATTTTAGTAGATTGACGGTTGAGGAAAGGACAGATTCTGGAGATATTTTTGAGCTGGAGGCGACAGGAGGTGGAAAGAGTGTGGATGTGCGGTTTGAAGGACAGGGCAGAGTCGAAGGTTACTCCAATGCAGCGGACTTCCGGTACGGGGGAAAGCATGATGTCATTGATTGCGATAGATAGGTCAGGTAAGGAAGATCTATGGGATGGAGGAAAGATGATGAGTTCAGATTTGTCCACGTTGAGTTTGAGGAAGCGAGAGGACAAGAAGGAGGATATGGCTGATAGGCACTCTGGGATTCTGGACAGCAGAGCGGTGACGTCTGGGCCAGAGAGGTAGATCTGAGAGTCATCAGCATAGAAGTGGTAGTGGAATCCATGGGACTTTATGAGTTGTCTCAAGTCAAGTGTATAGTTTGAGAAGAGTAGGGGTCCTAGAACAGAGCCTTGGGGGACTCCAACAGAGAGAGGGTGGGATGAGGAGGTAGTTTGGAAGTGGGAGACGCTGAATGTGCGATTGGAAAGGTACGAGGAGATCCAGGATAGGGCGAGGTCTTTGATGCCAAAGGAGGAGAGGATCTGTAGTAAGAGGCAGTGGTCAACCATGTCGAAAGCAGAGGACAGGTCTAGAAGGACGAGTACAGAGTATTGTCCATTGGCTTTGGCGGTAAGTAGGTCGTTAGTGATTTTGGTCAGGGCTGTCTCAGTTGAGTGATGGAGGCGGAAACCAGATAGTAGATTGTCAAAGAGCAAGTTAGATGAGAGGTGGGAGGAAAGTTCAGAGTGGACGTGCTGCTCCAGGAGTTTGGAAGCGAATGGGAGCAGTGATATTGGGCGATAGCTGGGCATAGCAGTTGGATCGAGGGTTGGTTATTTAAGGATAGGCCTGATTGTGGCATGTTTGAAAGCAGAAGGGAAGGTACCAGAAGTTAGTGATAGGTTGAAGAGGTGGGTTAGGGATGGGATAAGTGTGGTGGTGAGGTTGGGGAGGAGGTGGGATGGGATGGGGTCAAGCGCACAGGTGGTGAGGTGCGATTTGGAGAGGAGACAATTAAGCCTCCCTTCAGTGATGTTGGATAGGGAGGTTATGGGGTTTGGGCATTGGTCTGGTATACAAAGGGGTTGTGGTGGATGAACAATGAAGACTTGCCTTGTCTGGTCGATCTTATTTTTAAAGTGTATGGCAAAGTCCTCAGCAGAGATGAGGGAGGTTGGAGGGGGCAGTGGGGGTCGGAGGAGGGAGTTAAAGGTTTTGAATAACTGTTTGGGGTTGTAGGTTAGGGAAGATATGAGGGTTGGGAAGTAGACCTGTTTAGCAGAGGTGAGAGCAGATTTAAAAGCGAGTGTTGCCTGTTTGAATGCAGTGAAGTCATCTTGCAGGTGTGATTTCTTCCAACGCCGCTCCGCAACCCTGGACACTTGCTGGAGCTTTTTAGTGGTGTTATTGTGCCAAGGTTGTCTATTGATACGTCGCACTCTGCCATGGATGAGAGGGGCAACTGTGTCAATAGCCGATGCGAGAGTGGCCTTGTAGAAAGCAGTGGCTCTGTCTGTGTCGTGGAGTGAGGATATGGATGCCAGTGGTAGGTGTTGTGAATTCTGTGGCTGAATTCACTCCTGTGGTCACAAGTGGTACTGCAGCTTCTGAGCTTCCTCCCTCAGGTGTTCTGGTGAGCTCGTTAACTGCTTCATTACTTAACTCCGCCTGATGCTGCTATCCTTGCTCCTTGTCTATGTTTCAGTGTTGGATCTGAGCTTCTCCTGATTGTTCCTGTGACCTGCTGCTCTGTATAGCTAAGTGCCTTTTGCTTTTTTGTTGCTTTTTTTCAGTCCAGCTTGTCTTTTGTTTTGCTGGAAGCTCTGAGACGCAAAGGGTGTACCGCCGTGCCGTTAGTTCGGCACGGTGGGGTTTTTTTTGCCCCCTTTGCGTGGTTTTGCTTTAGGGTTTTTTGTAGACTGCAAAGTTCGCTTTACTATCCTCGCTCTGTCCTAGAATATCGGACCCCACTTTGCTGAATCTATTTCATCCCTACGTTTTGTCTTTTCATCTTACTCACAGTCATTATATGTGGGGGGCTGCCTTTTCCTTTGGGGAATTTCTCTGGGGCAAGTCAGGCCTATTTTTCTATCTTCAGGCTAGCTAGTTTCTTAGGCTGTGCCGAGTTGCCTAGGTAGTTGTTAGGCGCAATCCACAGCCGCTTTTAGTTGTGTTTAGGATAGGATCAGGTGTGCAGTCTACAGAGTTTCCACGTCTCAGAGCTCGTTCTTGTATTTTTGGGTATTTGTCAGATCACTGTGTGCGCTCTGATCGCTAAGCACACTGTGTTTCTGGATTGCCTTCATAACACCTGTCATTAGCAAACATAACAGTAAAAGGAGCCAAACTAATGATTCTCAATAGAGGGAAAGAAAAAGTTCTGACATCATTTTTTTTTTTTTTTTTTTTCTGCTCTGTGTTCACTTTTTTTTTTTTCCCCTAGACATTTGGGTGATTCTGGACACAGGTGTGGACATGGATATTCAGGGTCTGTGCTCTTCAATGGATAATCTCGTTATAAATGTACAAAAAATTCAAGATACTATTGATCAGAAATCTATGTTAGAACCAAGAATTCCTATTCCTGATTTGTTTTTTGGAGATAGAACTAAGTTTCTAAGTTTCAAAAATAATTGTAAGCTATTTCTGGCCTTGAAACCTCATTCTTCTGGAAATCCTATTCAACAGGTTTTGATTATTATTTCTTTTTTGCGCGGCGACCCTCAAGACTGGGCATTTTCTCTTGCGCCAGGAGACCCTGCATTGAGTAGTGTCGATGCGTTTTTCCTGGCGCTCGGATTGCTGTACGATGAGCCTAATTCAGTGGATCAGGCTGAGAAAAATTTGCTGGCTTTGTGCCAGGGTCAGGATGATATAGAAGTATATTGTCAGAAATTTAGGAAATGGTCAGTACTCACTCAGTGGAATGAACCTGCGCTGGCAGCTTTGTTCAGAAAGGGTCTCTCTGAGGCTCTTAAGGATGTCATGGTGGGATTTCCTATGCCTGCTGGTTTGAATGAGTCTTTGTCTTTGGCCATTCAGATCGGTCGACGCTTGCGTGAGCGTAAATCTGTGCACCATTTGGCGGTACTGCCTGAGGTTAAACCTGAGCCTATGCAGTGCGATAGGACTATGACTAGAGTTGAACGGCAGGAATACAGACGTCTGAATGGTCTGTGTTTCTACTGTGGTGATTCCACTCATGCTATTTCTGATTGTCCTAAGCGCACTAAGCGGTCCGCTAGGTCTGCCGTCATTGGCACTGTACAGTCCAAATTCCTTCTGTCCATTACCTTGATATGCTCTTTGTCGTCGTTTTCTGTCATGGCGTTTGTGGATTCGGGCGCTGCCCTGAATCTGATGGATTTGGATTATGCTAAACGTTGTGGGTTTTTCTTGGAGCCTTTGCGGTGTCCTATTCCATTGAGAGGAATTGATGCTACACCTTTGGCCAAGAATAAACCTCAATACTGGGCCCAGCTGACCATGTGCATGGCTCCTGCACATCAGGAAGTTATTCGCTTTCTGGTGTTGCATAATCTGCATGATGTGGTCGTGTTGGGGTTGCCATGGCTACAAACCCATAATCCAGTATTGGATTGGAATTCCATGTCGGTATCCAGCTGGGGTTGTCAGGGGGTACATGGTGATGTTCCATTTTTGTCGATTTCGTCATCCACCCCTTCTGAGGTCCCAGAGTTCTTGTCTGATTATCAGGATGTATTTGAAGAGCCCAAGTCCGATGCTCTACCTCCGCATAGGGATTGTGATTGTGCTATCAATTTGATTCCTGGTAGTAAATTCCCTAAAGGTCGATTATTTAATTTATCCGTGCCCGAACACGCCGCTATGCGCAGTTATGTGAAGGAATCCCTAGAGAAGGGACATATTCGCCCATCGTCATCACCACTGGGAGCAGGGTTCTTCTTTGTAGCCAAGAAGGATGGTTCGCTGAGACCGTGTATTGATTACCGCCTTCTTAATAAGATCACTGTTAAATTTCAGTATCCCTTGCCATTGTTATCTGACTTGTTTGCTCGGATTAAGGGGGCTAGTTGGTTCACTAAGATAGATCTTCGTGGTGCGTATAATCTGGTGAGAATCAGGCAAGGAGATGAATGGAAAACTGCATTCAATACGCCCGAGGGTCATTTTGAGTATCTAGTGATGCCGTTCGGACTTGCCAATGCTCCATCTGTGTTTCAGTCTTTTATGCATGACATCTTCCGTGAGTATCTGGATAAATTCCTGATTGTTTACTTGGATGACATTTTGATCTTCTCAGATGATTGGGAGTCTCATGTGAAGCAGGTCAGAATGGTTTTTCAGGTCCTGCGTGCTAACTCTTTGTTTGTGAAGGGATCAAAGTGTCTCTTCGGTGTGCAGAAAGTTTCATTTTTGGGGTTCATCTTTACCCCTTCTACTATCGAGATGGATCCAGTTAAGGTCCAAGCCATCCAGGATTGGATTCAGCCGACATCTCTGAAAAGTCTGCAAAAGTTCCTGGGCTTTGCTAATTTTTATCGTCGCTTCATCTGTAATTTTTCTAGCATTGCCAAACCATTGACCGATTTGACCAAGAAGGGTGCTGATTTGGTTAATTGGTCTTCTGCTGCTGTGGAAGCTTTTCAGGAGTTGAAGCGTCGTTTTTGTTCTGCCCCTGTGTTGTGTCAGCCAGATGTTTCTCTTCCGTTCCAGGTCGAGGTTGATGCTTCTGAGATTGGAGCAGGGGCGGTTTTGTCACAGAGAGGTTCTGATTGCTCAGTGATGAAACCATGTGCTTTCTTTTCCAGGAAGTTTTCGCCCGCTGAGCGTAATTATGATGTGGGCAATCGAGAGTTGCTGGCCATGAAGTGGGCATTCGAGGAGTGGCGTCATTGGCTTGAAGGAGCTAAGCATCGCGTGGTGGTATTGACTGATCATAAGAACTTGACTTATCTCGAGTCTGCCAAGCGCTGGAATCCTAGACAGGCCCGTTGGTCGTTATTTTTTGCCCGCTTCGACTTTGTGATTTCGTACCTTCCGGGCTCTAAAAATGTGAAGGCGGATGCTCTGTCTAGGAGTTTTGTGCCCGACTCTCCGGGTTTATCTGAGCCAGCGGGTATCCTCAAGGAAGGAGTCATTGTGTCTGCCATCTCCCCTGATTTGCGGCGGGTGCTGCAAAAATTTCAGGCGAATAAACCTGATCGTTGTCCAGCAGAGAAACTGTTCGTCCCTGATAGGTGGACTAATAAACTTATCTCTGAACTTCATTGTTCGGTGTTGGCTGGTCATCCTGGAATCTTTGGTACCAGAGAGTTAGTGGCTAGATCCTTCTGGTGGCCATCTCTGTCACGGGATGTACGTACTTTTGTGCAGTCCTGTGGGATTTGTGCTAGGGCTAAGCCCTGCTGTTCTCGTGCCAGTGGGTTGCTTTTGCCCTTGCCGGTCCCAAAGAGGCCTTGGACACATATTTCGATGGATTTCATTTCTGACCTGCCCGTTTCTCAAAAGATGTCAGTCATTTGGGTGGTCTGTGATCGCTTTTCTAAAATGGTCCATCTGGTGCCCTTGGCTAAATTGCCTTCCTCCTCTGATTTGGTACCTTTGTTCTTTCAGCATGTGGTTCGGTTGCATGGCATTCCTGAGAATATTGTTTCTGACAGAGGTTCCCAGTTTGTTTCAAGGTTCTGGCGAGCCTTTTGTGGTAGGATGGGCATTGACCTATCCTTTTCCTCGGCTTTCCATCCTCAGACTAATGGCCAGACCGAACGAACCAATCAGACCTTGGAAACATATCTGAGATGTTTTGTTTCTGCAGACCAGGATGATTGGGTGTCCTTTTTGCCGTTGGCTGAGTTCGCCCTTAATAATCGGGCCAGCTCGGCTACCTTGGTTTCTCCATTTTTTTGCAATTCTGGGTTCCATCCTCGTTTCTCTTCAGGACAGGTTGAGTCTTCGGACTATCCTGGTGTGGATTCTGTGGTGGATAGGTTGCAGCAGATCTGGACTCAGGTAGTGGACAATTTGATCTTGTCCCAGGAGAAAGCTCAACTTTTCGCTAATCGCAGACGCCGTGTGGGTCCCCGACTTCGTGTTGGGGATCTGGTTTGGTTATCTTCTCGTCATATTCCTATGAAGGTTTCCTCTCCTAAATTTAAACCTCGTTTTATTGGTCCGTATAGGATTTCTGAGGTTATCAATCCTGTGTCTTTTCGTTTGACCCTCCCAGACTCCTTTTCCATACATAATGTATTCCATAGGTCGTTGTTGCGGAGATACGTGGCACCTATGGTTCCATCTGTTGAGCCTCCTGCCCCGGTTTTGGTGGAGGGGGAATTGGAGTATATTGTGGAGAAGATTTTGGATTCTCGTGTTTCTAGACGGAAACTCCAGTATCTGGTTAAATGGAAGGGTTATGCTCAGGAAGATAATTCCTGGGTTTTTGCCTCTGATGTTCATGCTTCCGATCTTGTTCGTGCCTTTCATGCGGCTCATCCTGGTCGGCCTGGGGGCTCTGGTGAGGGTTTGGTGACCCCTCCTCAAGGGGTGGGGTACTGTTTTGAATTCTGTGGCTGAATTCACTCCTGTGGTCACAAGTGGTACTGCAGCTTCTGAGCTTCCTCCCTCAGGTGTTCTGGTGAGCTCGTTAACTGCTTCATTACTTAACTCCGCCTGATGCTGCTATCCTTGCTCCTTGTCTATGTTTCAGTGTTGGATCTGAGCTTCTCCTGATTGTTCCTGTGACCTGCTGCTCTGTATAGCTAAGTGCCTTTTGCTTTTTTGTTGCTTTTTTTCTGTCCAGCTTGTCTTTTGTTTTGCTGGAAGCTCTGAGACGCAAAGGGTGTACCGCCGTGCCGTTAGTTCGGCACGGTGGGTTTTTTTTGCCCCCTTTGCGTGGTTTTGCTTTAGGGTTTTTTGTAGACTGCAAAGTTCGCTTTACTATCCTCGCTCTGTCCTAGAATATCGGGCCCCACTTTGCTGAATCTATTTCATCCCTACGTTTTGTCTTTTCATCTTACTCACAGTCATTATATGTGGGGGGCTGCCTTTTCCTTTGGGGAATTTCTCTGGGGCAAGTCAGGCCTATTTTTCTATCTTCAGGCTAGCTAGTTTCTTAGGCTGTGCCGAGTTGCCTAGGTAGTTGTTAGGCGCAATCCACAGCCGCTTTTAGTTGTGTTTAGGATAGGATCAGGTGTGCAGTCTACAGAGTTTCCACGTCTAAGAGCTCGTTCTTGTATTTTTGGGTATTTGTCAGATCACTGTGTGCGCTCTGATCGCTAAGCACACTGTGTTTCTGGATTGCCTTCATAACACCTGTCATTAGCAAACATAACAGGTAGGATAGAGTCAGAGAGTGTATGGGTGTCTAGGTGTGCAAGGTTTCTGTGGGGGTGCGCATTTTGCTGGACATGGATGACCGGTGGGGAGGACAGGGATGAGAAGGTGAGCAGATGGTGGTCGGATAGAGGGAGAGGGGAGGTGGTGAAGTTAGATAGACAGCAGAGACGGGTGAATACCAGGTCTAATGTATGTCCGTCTATGTAGGTGGCTGCGGAGGACCACTGAGTAAGTCCAAAGGATGAGGTAAGGGACAGAAGTTTGGAGGCTGTTGACTGAAGAGTATCAATCGGGATGTTGAAGTCACCCATGATGATGGTGGGAATGTCAGCAGAGAGAAAGTGAAGAATCCAGGTGGAGAATTGGTAAAGAAAGGCAGTGGCCGGGCTTGGAGGTCGGTAAATGATGGCCACTTGGAGGTTGGAGGGAGAGTAGATGCGGACAGGATGGACTTCAAAAGAGGGGAGGATAAGGGAGGGTAGAGGTGGGATTGGGTTAAAGGTGCAGTTAGGAGAAAGGAGAAGACCCACTCCTCCACCATTTTTGTTGCCGGGTCGAGGGGTGTGGGTGAAGTGGAGGCCTCCGTAACACAGGGCAGCAGGGGAGGCGGTGTCAGAGGGTGTTAGCCATGTTTCTGTCAGGCCAAGGAAGGCAAGATTGCGAGAGATAAAAAGGTCGTAAATCAAGTGGTGCTTATTGCAGATTGAGCGGGCATTCCAGAGTGCTCCAGAGAGAGGGAGCAGGGAGGTGGGCGTTAGGGGTACGGGTTTTGTGTTTGAAAGATTGCGGTAGTTCATATTAGATAGGGAGCGATAGGAGGGGGTAATAGTCGGAGGTATGAGCTGTGGGGGTCCCGGGTTGGTAGATCTGTCTCCAGCAGTGAGGGGAAGCAGAGGAAGGGAGAGCAGGTGGGAGAAAGTGAGTGGCCGACTTGTTTTATGTTTCCTTAGGATAGATTTGAGGCTGAGGAGCAGGTCAACAGAGGAGGACAGGTGGGGAGGTAAGAGGGAAGGGGAGATAATTATTAGGTTAGAGAGTGCTGGGATTTGTGATAGGGAAGGAGAGAGAGGATTAGTGGAGCAAACACTGTAAGGGCATAGGTAAACATGGTGAAGGAGTAAGGGTACCGTCACACTGAAACGACACTGCAGCGATACGACAACGATGCCGATCGCTGCAGCGTCGCTGTTTCGTCACTGTGTGGTCGCTGGAGAGCTGTCACACAGACAGCTCTCCAGCGATCAACGATCCCGAAGTCCCCTGGTAACCAGGGTAAACATCGGGTTACTAAGCGCAGGGCCGCGCTTAGTAACCCGATGTTTACCCTGCTTACCAGCGTAAACGTAAAAAACAAACAAACACTACATACTTACATTCCGTGTCTGTCCTCCGGCGCTGTGCTTTCCTCTGCACTGTCAGCGCCGGTCAGCCGTAAAGCAGAGCGGTGACGTCACCGTTGTGCTTTCTGGCTGGCCGGCGCTCACAGCCAGTGCAGAGAAGCACAGCGCCGGAGGACAGACATGGAAGGTAAGTATGTAGTGTTGGTTTTCTTACGTTTACGCTGGTAACCAGGGTAAACATCGGGTTACTAAACGCGGCCCTGCGCTTAGTAACCCGATGTTTACCCTGGTTACCAAGGGACTTCGGGATCGTTGGTCAGCGGGAGCGATGTCAGCGGGAGATCCAGCGACGAAAGAAAGTTTCAAACGATCTGCTACGACGTACGATTCTCAGCGGGGCCCTGATCGCAGTAGCGTGTCAGACACAGCGAGATCGTAACGATATCGCTGGAACGTCACGGATCGTGCCGTCCTAGCGATCAAAGTGCCACTGTGTGACGGTACCCTAAGATGGGTTAATAGAAAAGCTTGATCTAAGTAATAAGTGCTTACTCAGCAGACTTACCCAAAAGAGACAGATCATAGAGTGGGGTCCTGACTGCTGCTGTGACTAACTGCCGTTGAAATAACTGCGGAGTCTTAATGCTTAGCTTTGAAATGCTTTGCTGCAGAAATGCGCGTGCCTGACCCCACACGCGTGCACCCCTTAAGATGCTACTAAATTTATAGGGCAGAGTAAAGGATCAGGTGAGAGGGATTGTGGGTCCTTATTTGGGATAAATTAGCAATTTGCCAACACCCCAGGGGAGCTTACATGATCAAAGGCACTGAGCCTGGCTGCAAACATATGCTCTAACACCTTGAACACCATGATATCTCTTTATTGTCAAATATCTATTAACTTTATAATTGTCTACATCAATGATTTTAACCAAACACATAATCGTATTTCCTATCATCTTGTTACAACTTCTTTAAAAAATTCTCCATGTTTAAAGTACCTGTAGATTTCTATTCATACAGATCTTGTGCAGAAAAGTGATGATAATAAGTAGTGATAATTCACTGATATGCATGGGGATATGTGCTCGTTAGTTAATGAGCCTGTGTACAGTCCGTAAAAAGGTTTCCACCATGCATGAGTTTCTCGAAGTTCAAGTGGAAGGTAATTCAGGTAATTCATTTCAGGTGGTAATTTTGGTATTTATGGATAGATAAATCACTTTGACATTACTGCACACTTTGGTGCCTCTAGTGATAAGTATGGGCCGTACTCAATAAACCTGTAGGCTCAATTAAAACAATGTTGCCCTATGAGGAGTTGAGAAGAAAATTAAATGCAGAATGACCAATTATTGTTTTAAATCAGTAACATTTATGTTGTACTACCAATAAATTATATGCGTGCTGGAAAACCAATTAAAATGTAAATTGCAATAATATTGGGCCAAGTAATTGAAACAGCAAATAATGTTCACTTTGCTGTATTAAAGTTGTAACGGAGATGTTCGTAAGGAGAACTTCCTATATAAATAGCTCTGGGCTTCTTATTGGTGCTAAATGCAAGGCCACAAATACGATCATAACAGTTTTATAAAAGGCCAACAAATAAAGACTCTCTTTTTATCTTCTAGGTTGTACACCAAATTTAATTTTTTGCCTAATTTAATATTTCAAGGTTTATAATGTAAGACGTTTATACGCTAAGATATAAAAAGTTATGTGGAATAGGATACAATAAAAACAAATATGGCAATTACGGTAGTTCCCTTTCCTTACTTCTTATTCCCTTCCTTAGAAATGCTAGAATTTATCAGCTATACCTTGCAATAGAAAGGTATATATTAAGGCATAAGGATCTGACAATTACGGTATGTGGCAGCTGCATAAAAAACTAATTCATGACATGAGTTGTCTGCGATGCAACATGAAATACTGCAGTCGCTTGTGTTACCAAAAGAAAGAAGATGACAGAGGGAGTTGTGCGGAGAAACAAATTGGGGGCTGTTGCAGATGGAGAGATGAGCATCTTTTTTTCACCCTTTATTATGCTCTGTCATTCCGGTTTGGAGAGACGCATCAAATAAACTTGATATGAATCAAATTTCCTGGCCAAATTTGAGCAATTTACTGAATTTGAATTTTGGCAAATTTGCTCGTCGCTAATTAGGAACATTATCAAACAACTTCATTTACACTAATTTAATGACTGCAAATTAGCATTAAAATATGGCTACAACATAGTAACTCCTGCAATTTACAGAAATGAACTTAGATTACCCTGGTTTTCTACTGTATGTCAATGTACAGGGACACATTTGTACTGAATTTTTAAAAATTATTTAATTGATTCCTAAATGCAAAAACTGAGGAATTTTCTAATCAGTTTTCATGAAAATGTTCTGCCATCCTTACTGTTGAATAGACAAGCATCTCCTTCTCATAGCTGGCTGTCCTGTTGATTCTGACCTAGATCTGACACTACACTGCTCCAAATTTTCTCTGTGCCGTCCCCCGTCTTTCTCTCAGTGTTAGATATACAGCAGGGAGAGGTAGTAATATTGACATATTTATAAGCCAGATCAGAGTTTGGAGTTGAAGGAAACCATGAATGTTTCAAGGTAGGGCAGATCACATAAGCTGTTCTGTATCAGTGTAGATAGAAAGGAATGAAAATAGAGGTGTAGAGGGAATAAATCGCCAGTACATAGGGTAAAACCCAAATGGAGGAAGACACTTAAACAATTGGTGGTGTGAGACACAACTACTGAACAAGTAAAGAATGACAGCTACTGGTGCCACATGCCTAGGGGAAGAATTTCACCTGAAGAAATTGACCAGGGTGGACAATTGATATTTATAGTACTAAAAAAGCCTTCTATTTTACTACATCAATAGAATTTTATTTCAGCAGCTCAGCCTACTATAAATCATCCACTATCGTAGATTGAAATGAAAGCATACTCATCAAACTTTACAAGAGGGGGTAAACTGAGTGTGCGTGAGTATACAGGAGATTACACAGGGAAAAAAAAATCACACACTCAGGATGAGTGTCTGTCACCAGTAGTAGGAAGAGATCCTCCATAGGTAATTGAGGGGGAAATCAGTCCAGGAATGAAGCTGTGCAGATATATAAGAGATACTGAAGACAACAGCATCTTGGACCCACAGACCTCTCTCTCTTACTGGGAAGGACTTCTGAAACTAGGCACAGGATGAAAAGTACACTTCAAATGTGGTAATGATGATGGTGAAGGATTGAAGACTGCAGTCTAAAACACATTGCATTTTGTAACTAAAGGTAACAAGTTGCATATTTTAAAAAAATCCACGCCAAAGTCAATTGTCTTTACGCTGGGCTCAGTGGAACCAATTTCCTCTGGGTACTGTGGACATATAACAATGCAATTGTAATAGAAAATACTATTCCCACGGAAGTCCACGTGAAACGCGCGTTGGGGCTGCGTGGTCTGTCGTCACACAGGGATTTATATGGGTAAGGAGCATTGCTGCAGCACTTTACTGTTTTATATATGTATTATAGGTGCACCCCTGGTTATTAACAAGTATTGAGTGATACTTTTTCTACAAATACTCATTCATATATGGGAATATTATTAGCAGTAGGAATTGCTATGTCCCATACCCGTGGGATATAAATCTTTTTAGTTACTCCAAGAAATGTAACTTCCTGATCCTCAGACTCATTGTGTTGACCTCAGACCCACTACATCCAAGTCCTTCACTCTAAATTTGTTTGTTCTTATTTTTACTTTTTTCTTACTAATATATCTTTGTAATGTGAGCGTATTGTTATCAATAAAAAAAAATTTCTATAACTTTTAAACAGAATTTTGTTACTTTTTGTCTTCTCGATTCTGCATACATAGTCCAATTGCTTTACATATTGCATACATAGTACAATGTGTAGAGAAAGGGCAGCTTTATGTTGACATCTGGATTCTTGTCTCTTTGATAAGTTTCAGCAGCAGCTTAGATATGCATTATAATGCAGAATATACTGTCCATCTAATGACCAAGTTGTGATGTCCTTTATAATTATTTTTCAGTTATTCTGGCCAGAGCTCCCCTGGGACTTCTAATAGTCACATTTAGCCTATATTAGCCTCCGTGTGCTGCCATCAGGTTCCATCGGGCGCTCAATGTATCAGCATGTTCTCTTGTGTTTTAAAAAGTCACCAACAGTTTGATAGATTTTTTTTCCATAGTTAGCAATTTGCATGTATTATTATTTGACTTAAAATAATGTAGATTGCTATGTATCTTATAAATCATTGCTGTAACTAAATTCTTATCAATAATCTTATTTCTTCCCCTTCTTCTGTACAGGGCTCATTTTGTCATAGTGAGTTATACACACTTATATCCAATTGTTATTGTCCAGTAGACAATAAACCCCGAAGTCAATGAGGTGACACTACATGTTAGGCTACTTTCACACTAGCGTTTTTTGCAATACGTCGCAATGCGTCGTTTATGGGAAAAAACGCATCCTGCAAAGTTGTTTGCAGGATGCGTTTTTGCCCCATAGATTAACATTAGCGACGCATTGCGATGCATTGACACACGTCGCAACCGTCGTGCGACGGTTGTGCCGTGTTGTGGCGGACCGCCGGGAGCAAAAAAGTTACATGTAACGTTTTTTGCTGCCGACGGACTCCTTTTTCCGACCGCGCATGCGGAATTCCGCCCTCACCTCCTCGCACCTTACAATGGGGCAGCGGATGCGCAGGAAAAATGCATCCGCTGCTTCCGTTGTGCGGCGCATTCACTGCTAGTGTCGGAACCTCGGCCCGACGCACTGCGACGGGCCGAGTCCGATGCTAGTGTGAGAGTAGCCTTATCTAACAAGGAGCAATGTATTCCACAGAATCGGGAGCAGGGTTCATGTTATCTAATATATTGCCAACTGAAATGAGTGATGAAAGTTCTAATTCGGATCGGAAAAGAAATATCACCGCAGGTGCACAAAATACAATAAGCACAGTATTACCAGCCCGTGGCAGGTGGAAGTCAGATGTTTGGAGAAAGTGTTGAAGACCAACGTAGGACTGAAAAAACCACTCGTAGTGTATTTATTGCTCGGCAGCCCACAATTATGGTAAGATAGCTCTCCCTTGTGATATTACCTCATTTCCACTCAATGACACTGTCTAAGGAAACACATCAGGGACAGGATACCATCTAAGCAAGCATTCTCCAAGCCAAGACCTCAAACCATCACCTTCTGTATTATGCTTTAGGTTTTCAGGGAGTTTTCATGTTTCAGAAAACCATACTTCCTCAACTAAAGTTTGTTTCTAAAAAATAACAAACCATACCTTACTCATTCTCCCCAAATCCAGCGCTGCGTCTCGCTTCTGTGCCAAGTATTTATTGTCCGCTGACATCACGTCGACAGCACTGCAGGCAATCGGTGAGCTCAACGGTTCTGAGCAGCTCATGCCATCAACTTTCACCGAGCTCAGTTATTGAAGACAGCAATGTTGACAAGACAATATCCAACACCAAATAACCCATTTTAAGGCACCTGTGCACATTAGACTAAAGTCAGCCAAACCTGCCGCTTTTGTCAGGATCATCTGACAATATAATGTGTTTAGGGGTCTCTACAAAGACTGAACTCCGCCAGATGATATCAAGGGAGAAAAGGGTCTGGCAGTTTGTTATACAAAAGTTAAAGGGATATGCCCTTCTCCAAGACCCTGTCACCATATTTAGTAGGTAGTTCTCCTGATAAGCTATGTCGCTTACCAAATGTACAGGGCAATGCAGTAGCTTAGGTATCCATAGTTACGACCACTCATATGCTGACAGCTACTTAGTTGTTAGTGGTCATAACCATGGATACATAAGCTACTACAATGCTTTGAATATGGGATAAGAAACATAGCTTATCAGAAGAACTATACTACATTTCTAATTGGAAGCATTTTCTAATATTTTTGTTATTGGGATAGGATTTTATAGGGAATATTTCTTTAAAGGGACACTGTCAACTGGATTTGGAGGGAACAATCTTCAGCCATGGAGGCGGGGTTTTTGGGTTTTTGATTCACCCTTTCCTTACCCGCTGGCTGCATGCTGGCTGCAATATTGGATTGAAGTTAATTCTCTGTCCTCTGTAGTACACGTCTGCGCAAGGCAATCTTACCTTGCGCGGGCGTGTACTATGGAGGACAGAGAATGAACTTCAATCCAATATTGCAGCCAGCATGCAGCCAGCGGGTAAGGAAAGGGTGAATCAAAAACCCCGCCTCCATGGCTGAAGATTGTTCCCTCCAAATCCAGGTGACAGTGTCCCTTTAAGCTTCTGCCAAAGCGCTTTACGTATAAGGGGCAGTTGGGGGAGATAGTTGGCAGTCGAATGAGCTCTCAACCTTCAGCTATCACAAATGTATGGCCACCTTTATTCACACAACTGATTTTCCCATCCAACTGTATAAGCAACATCCTCAAATCAGACTGCATGCATTCCCTATTATATTCAATGGCTTCACTCAGATGAATGGTTTTAAAATTGGACGTATGCGATGTTGGAACCAGATAAAAATCAATCACGCCATGCACAATCAGAGTCCGATTTCTGGCTGATAATTGCCAATAGAAGTCAATAGAGAAAGAAAAATCCTTTAAATAGATCTTGTAAAAGCATCTGTTTTTGATCCATTTAACAAACCCATAATCAGTGATTTGGAGCAAAAGAAAAGGGTTTTTTAAAATTATAAAACAGATGATGAACCGGACACAGTATGCATGTAATATGGATAACAAAACTAATCGAATAAAGGCAGACAGACCCAGAATGGCGTGTACAGATGAAAGATGAGTTTACACTGAGGCCAAAATACACAATTATTCAGGATGAAAATCATATGAGCTTGAAAATCAGTTGTGTGAATAAGGCCTTAAAGTGGATTTCCATCTTTTAATTCCATGTTGTTTTTGGGTTAAAAATTTTACTCTGATTAATTTTACACACGAGCTTCATTTTTATAAAATGCCATGCTTCCCTTCACACAGTCATAAAAGTGCACAGACCCATCATAAAATTGTTTAATAGAATATTGATAGCTCTTTAAAAAATGTAATTCTCTGAGTCTAAATAATTTTTAAAAATGCTTAAAAAATACCAATGTCCTTAGACTGTATTGAACGCTTGTGTTTATAAAAATAACCTCAAAGGGAGCCACACCGGAAGTCCCATGTAGGCAAGTGGCGTCACACTCCCACCATAACCTGCCAGCATAGGCGATAAGTGCAGCTTTATCTCTAACCTGCGAGGTTTCCCAAAAAAACGAACAAGATCCTGCAGTTGCTAGATAAAAGTGTGCAATTTCTAATTACGCCAAGAGGGACTGGGGGCATTGTAGGAGTCTGATAGCTGTCTAGGCAATGACTTTGGACAGGATTTAGGCAATTTGCATAAAGCGCAAATGTTAACTAGAGGATCATTACAGTATATATTTTCCTTTTACATGAAAAAATTATTTATATATAAAAAATATTTTAATATCTATAATTTTTAATGAAATGTTCTGATGATAGGTTCTCTTTAAATATATTCTGGCTCCCAACAGTCACCATTTTTGGGTGTTTGGGAGTTTATCCCATACTGTTCTTTAACCCTTTCACGATATATGACATATATTTACATCATATGTCATATCCCTGCTTTTGATGCGTGCTCACACGCTGAGCCTGCATCTTTACATGCACATGACAGCTGATTTAATCAGTCATCATTGTGCCTTTAACAGCCGCGGATGGATTGGAGCTCCACTTGCGGCTGTTAACCAGTTAAATCTAGAGTTGAGCGAATATGTTCGGAATTGGTCACAGAATCTGAATTTGCCATATTAGTGTCATATTGTTACCCTATTCATGCTGAAATTATGTTTGATTATCGGTTCCGAACATATTCACTCTTTTCTACTTCTATTGACTCCAATGACGTTCGGTTGTGTTCGGCAAATATTGTAAAAACAATATTCTCAACCGATCATAATCGGAACCTAATTTTGAAAAATTTGCTCAACTCTAGTTAAATCCCTACTGTCAATCACTGATAATGGCATTAAACACGCAACGACCTGAAGCATGTCATAAATCCTGTCCATCGATGCCCCTGTCACGTGATCACAGGGCACCAATGGGTTGTCATGACTGCCGGGGTCTGTAGAAGACCCCTGCGCCTGTCATTATGATACTTCAGTGTGCACTGGCTCGTGGCCGGCGTTCATAATAGATTGTCATTACTGCCATGTATATCACAGGTAGTCGAACGATCGTAGCTTCAAGTCTCCTCAGGGGACTACTGAAGATATTAAAATGTGAAAAAAAAGTTTTTGAAAAAAATACAAAAGTTCAAATCACCCCCCTATAATAAAAAAATACACATATTGGCATTCACAATAGATTGTCATTACTGCCATGTATATCACACGTGGGCGAACGATCGTAGCTTCAAGTCTCCTCAGGGGACTACTGAAGATATTAAAATGTGAAAAAAAAAGTTTTTGAAAAAAATACAAAAGTTCAAATCACCCCCCTATAATAAAAAAATACACATATTGGCATTCATAATAGATTGTCATTACTGCCATGTATAGCACACGTGGGTGAACGATCGTAGCTTCAAGTCTCCTCAGGGGACTACTGAAAATATTAAAATGTGAAAAAAAAGTTTTTGAAAAAAATACAAAAGTTCAAATCACCCCCCTATAATAAAAAATACACATATTTGGTATTGCATGTCCGATCTATCAAATTCTAAAATAAATTAATCTGAATGGTAAACAGCGTAAAAAAAAAGTTGAAACGCCAGAATTATGTTTTTTGGCCACCGCAATATTGCAATGAAATACAATAAGAGGTGATCAAAACACTATATCTACCCCAAAATGGTATCAATAAAAAAATTCAGGATGCAAAAATAAGCCCTCACACAGACCCATAATCCCAAAATATGGAAACGAAACACGTCTTGTAAACTGGAGACAAACGCAAAAACTTTTTTGAAGGGGCTAATCCAATTTAATGTATAAATCAGAAGCTCTTTAGCTCCCATTAGTGATTCATGGAAGGAAACACCAGAATGGTCTTATTCTAACAATTGTTAATAGTTTGAAAAATCTACCTATAATGTTGCTAATGTTTTACACATTATATTCTGCATTCCCGTTCAGATTTTGGCACTAACCATATTCCATGTTCCTCACTCCAATAAAGCACAATAGTAAATCATATTACATTTGCAATTTTTGGATCTCCACAGACAATAAATGTAAAATTTGCTTCTGCTGCAAATTAACAGTCGAGCATTTTCTTCTTTTCCAAGGAAATGGCTCATCTCAGGCTCCTAATTGCTTCCATTACATCACTCTAACCTAAAGATCCTTCCCATGATCGTGATCTCTGAATATGTTCTCCGACGCTAAAAACACACGTCAAACATATAGAAATTGCAAATTGCTTAAATCGCTGACACAAGTGAAAATTTTGCTGACTATAAGTGCCCGTCTTGTGATGAATGCATTCTTGACACAGCCTTACCGTTTGGACTTCGGAAATAATGAGTATCAATGTCCTAGCGGGGGAATATGCAAAGATAAAGAAGCCCTTTGTATCCTTAATTAAGGAAACTAGTAGCAGACTGTTCACAGCTAAAAGACTGTACATAATAATCATGCATTAATATTATGTTGGGGGTTGTGCTCAGTGTACATTTTCTTATACCCAATTATAGTTCTGCAAGACAAGTTTAACAAAAGATGGGAATAAAATATTCATAGCAAGTTATTGTTACCCTAAGACACTCGTGTCTGCGTACATGTATACAGACATCATTTATTACAGTAATACTAAAAAAAATGTATATGATGCAGAAAATGAAAACTTGGGCAAAATATATGAAAACCCCTTTTAATTATTGAGATCAGCTGTTAAAGGGATGTTCAAGACTAAAGCAAATGCCTTTCCTTAAAAGTAACCGTCGTTTTAATTTTTTTTCTTTCAGAAATCAATAGTACAAATGAAGATAAAAAAAATGTAATACATCTTATCTGATAAAGCTGCTTCTTTTTCCTCCTGGACTGATCTTTCAGTCAATATATGGGTAAAATCTCACTTCAATGAATACAAATGTTCACATTAAACTCACAAATGTCCAAAAAAGTCATCAGAGACTGGCACTTCAAGCAATAGTTAGCCACTATATACGAACTTACATAACATAGCTGAACAAAGAGATCAAGTAAAAAAAATCAGTTGCTTTATTAATAAAAATGTTTAAATAACATAAACAAACAAACAAGAGCGCCCTAACCAAGGGGGACGCTAGGTCATAACACATAGGAAGCACATATAAACATACCCCATAAGATGCACATAATGTGCATAAAGGTCTATGTTCCAATCTAATAAAGGCTACCTAAGTATGCACATGTACTGTAATAGACAAAATACTTTACCAGAGGTAGTGATGAAAATAGAGCTAGCCTTGTGCCGGATCTCTTTGTTCGGCTACGTTATGTAAGTCCGTATATGGTGTCTACATGTTCACATTACTAAGGCAGCAACTATCATTTATAATTACATAGGTTGAACAGATCAGCCACCAGAAATTTCAGGGCCCCTTTGAAACTCTGCTCTGGCTCCACCCCAGCTCCACCTCCACCTTCAAAGCGTCCACAGTCTCACCGCCCACTGTTGGAAAAACTCCACTTCTGCACCTCGTCCTCACCAATCACACATTCACAGTTTCCATCGAGCACCATATCACATACATAGCCAGCAGCTTTTGTTTTGGCCAAAAGTTTTTTTTCAGCCGCCACCCCAACAAGGTAAACTCTTTTGCCAGGGCTCTGCTCTAACCTATTAAAACTTTCTTAAAATATCCAGTACTCTTTTGGGGTACATTTTTATTTATTTTTCTTTAAGAGAATGTGTCACATTCATTTTTTACCACATACAAGGGACAAATACCACTACACCATGGCTGGATTACATTTTACCACCACATAGTGACTGAATAATACCACAAACAAGGAAAAAATACCATCACACCGTGACCAAACCACATATTACCAACACATAGGGATGGAATACTACAATACTGATCATTAATAAAAAAAACCCCAAAATACTTATGTTACATAAGTGCCATTATACACAGGAGCTCTGTACACAGTATGCGGTATATAGTGTCAGTGTACAGGTAATACAGGGATCACCGATGACATTATACACACAAGCTATTTATATAGTGTCAGTGTACAGGTAATATAGTAATCACCAGTTACATTATTCTGCTCACCAAGCCCAATACATAAATAAGGGCAGTAATCTAGGTCCATCAAGTTCAAGTTGCTGCCCATAAAGTTCTATGAAGAGTTCTATGAGTTCTATGAAGATAATTATACTTTAAAACAGGCTGTCAATAGGGATGGGAGAACCTGAACTGTAAAGTTCGGGACCGTCACACTGTCACACGGTCCCGAACACGGGTTTCCATGGAAAACCCGTGTTACAGTTCGGGTCCAGAGAGGGCCTGTAAAAGAAAGCATACAATTAATAATAAACATTATACCGTATATACTCGAGTATAAGCCGACCCGAGTATAAGCCGACCCCCCTAATTTTGCCACAAAAAACTGGGAAAACTTATTGACTCAAGTATAAGCCTAGGGTGGAAATGCAGCATTTACCGGTGAATTTCAAAAATAAAAATAGATCATTATTTCCCCATAGCTGTGCCATACAGTGCTCTGCACCGTTCATATTTCCCCATAGCTGTGCCATATACGGTGCTCTGCACCGTTCACTGTGCCCCATAGATGTGCCATATACGGTGCTCTGCACCGTTCACTGTGCCCCATAGATGTGCCATATACGGTGCTCTGCACCGTTCACTGTGCCCCATAGATGTGCCATATACGGTGCCCTGCACCGTTCACTGTGCCCCATAGATGCTCCACATAAATCTCTGCCGCCGCCGCTGCTGCTGATGCAATAAAAAAAAAAAAACACATACTCACCTCCCTTGATTGCAGCTCCCGGCATCTCGTTCCGGCGCCTCCATCTTTCCGGCGTCTCTGCTCTGACTGATCAGGCAGAGGGCGCCGCGCACACTATATGCGTCATCGCGCCCTCTGACCTGAACAATCAGAGCGCAGACGCCGGGAAGATGGAGGCGCCGGCCGGGAAGATGGAGCGACGCTCGGCGGCTGGAACGAGGACAGGTGAATATGCTATACTTACCTAGTCCTGGCGATCCTCGCGCTGTCCCTCTGCACGGTCTTCGGTGCCGCAGCTTCTTTCTCTATCAGCGGTCACCGGCACCGCTGATTAGAGGAATGAATAGGCGGCTCCACCCCTATGGGAGGTGGAGCCGCTTATTCATTTCTGTAATGAGCGGTCCCACGTGACTGCTGAAGAGGGGAAGAAGCTGCAGCACAGAAGACCGTGGGACGGCAGGGACAGCGCGAGGATCGCTGGGACTAGGTAAGTATGCCTCAGCGCCCTCACCCCCTCACCCGCCGACCCTGCCACCCACCTTGACTCGAGTATAAGCCGAGAGGGGCACTTTCAGCCCAAAATTTTGGGCTGAAAATCTCGGCTTATACTCGAGTATATACGGTAATTATACTTACCTGACCATTGACACGTTCTCCCATCCTGCTGTCTCCTGGCCGCATCTACTTCCAGGGCTGCTCATTACCTTCTGCCAGTATTCACTGCACTCGGCAGTCTTCGGCTTTTTCTGGCAGTGTTCGTGCAGTGACGTCACCGCACAAACACTGCCGAAAAAAGCCAAAGACTGCCGAGTGCAGTGAATACTGCTGGCAGTTAATGAGAGGCCCCGGAAGCAGATGCAGCCGGGAGACAGTAGGACGGGAGGACGCATCGCTGGACAGGTAAGTACAATTATAATGTTTATTATAAATGTTCTGCTTTTTATTACAACTCCCCCTCCCCATCCTATATATGTAAAATCCGAGAACGGGTTTCGGACGCAAGTTTGTGTCATCTCCAGCCCCGAACTCAAACTTTACAAAAAACTTGGGCAAACCGGCCGATCCCGAACATCGGGGTGTTCGCCCATCACTAGCTGTCAATAGTTGGTTGGTAGTAGAGATGGTCAAACCATTTGAAATTGGAATTCGTCAGCTTCACTGAAACTTCCAAAAAATTAAATTTGCAGGTGAATAAATTTGTCATGAATCGCAGTACTTCAAAGCCTCTAATTGACTTGAATATCTGTGAATAACACTCTAAAGTCTACTAGGACTATAATGAACCCCTATTGAGCTCTTTACCTCAAGCACAGCCTTATTAATGTCCAAGTGACCTCAATATATCTGACTAGGTGGAAACACGACACTGCAGTAGACTTGCTAGGTTACTTACAGTACATTGTAGGAATAGTCCAAAAGTTAACACTTTTTGAGAGAAGATGCATGCATTGCTAGTGTTTATACACGGGAGGTACAAAAGAAAGATGCTGTGGCTTTTTCATACAGGGTGCTGCAAAAAATTTTCATGTTTAGGGTGTTTCAAGATCTTTTTTCCTTGCTAAATGAAAAAGTTAAAGCTTTTTCACAAGGCTCTGAAAAAGTATTATCCATTCATTTAGGGAGCAAAAACAGGTACGGTCAGAACTTTTGAAAGTGAAGAACTAATGTGTTCTCAACTAGTAGTGAAAAAATTATCCCTTTTTGGAAGTGTAACAGGTTTGCTATTCTCAAAATGAGTAAATAATAACAATGGTTTTTTATCAAGCCTTCCAAAAATTATCTTTTTTTAGGGAGCAGGAAAAAGCTAGCTGTTTTAAAAGTGAAGAAGCAATGGATTGCTGTCAACAAACCTTTAAAAAAATGATCTCTATTTTTGCAGCTGTTTACTATTTGTGTAACCTCAAGAGAGTATGTTTTGCATTAGCGGTAAAGTCTACTACTATAGAAGATAGTGTGCCGCCATGGAAATCTGTGGCTGTGCACAGGCAGTGGTAGTGGCAGAGACCACATGGTAGAGAGTTGGGAATCGGTTAGACAAGGAGATGTCTGGCAGTGTAAGGTCAATAAAAGCAGTATCGTCATTGGAAGTTCTATAGTATAGATGACATAAAGGGCAGGAAGTAAATGCCAGCCTGAATGTAAGTCGGCACTGATTTATTCCTGATACATTTTGACAAATGTTAGGTTTTCCACGATTGCAGGAGACAACTTCGTCCTTTTGGGTGTGACAAAACTACAGAATACCTTCTCTGACATTACGCTGGAGCCATACAGATGGATTAAACTTATTTGTGTTGTTGTCATTGTTTTCACTGTCAGCCTCATCTCTTGCTCTGTGTCCCCCTCCACATCCACCTGTTGCTGCTCATCCCGTTCCTCTTCCTCCAAATCTTGCTGCATGTAATATAGACCTTGAAGGTCACCAGCAGATACATGGTGGTGATGAACATGTGCAAGTTGCTATTCTTCCTCCATGCCCTCTGAGTGTTTATTTCCAGGATAAATATGAGGGGGTGATATTGCTGATTACATAATTGTCCCTACTGCCAATTTTTTTCGCATATTTGAAGGTCTTCAGTAGGTGCAGCAATGAATTCCATCAATTTGCAACATCGCAAATCAGGGTTTGCTTTGATAGATAGTTCTATATTTGCAAACATATGAGGGCATGCATTGCCAATAAACTAAACAACAGTTGAAATGAGGTAACACTTTCCTAGTCTTAGCCACCACCTTTCTCAAGTGAGCATATTTGTGAAAGAAATGTTACACTATTAAATTCAGGACAAGGGCCATTCAAGGAACGTGAATTACTTTATCAGGCCGTAAGGCAGACATAATGTTCAAAATATTGTTGAGCTCAACAATTCCCAGCTGCAATTATGAGGAGTCAATCAGTGTTCAAGTTCACACGTGATGCACAGCAGCAACCCGTTCACCCCCAGGGTCTCAAGCTGTAAAACTACTTGGCAGCACTTCATCTTGCATGAGTCAAATGAGTGAGGTTGCTGTGTGGAATCAATGCTGTACCCTGTGCCTGTTAGGGATGGGGTCATGTCTGTTGAGTAGGGTCTAGATGAGCTCTAGGAGGAGACAGTGCCTTGAAAAAGTACCGTATTCAAACCCTATAAACTTTTCCCCTTATTTGACGTTATGCCTGCAAACTTAAAGGTATCATATTGATATTTTATATGATATACCAACATAAAGTATCAAGTATTTGTGAAGTGTAAAGGAAATGATACATGGTTTTCTAATTATTTTAAAATATAAATCTGAAAAGTATGATTGGCATTTGTTTTCAACCCCCTGCAGTCTTAAATAAAATCCTGAGAAACCAATTACCTCCAGAAGTCACATAATTTATAAATTGAGTCCACATGTGCGTAATTTATTCTCAGTACAGCTGTTCTGTGAAGGCCTCAGAGGTTTGTTTGAGAACATTAGTGATCAAACAGCATCATGAAAACTAAGGAACACTCCAGACAGGTCAGGGACAAAATTATGGAAAAGAATAAAGCAGGATTGGGCTATAAAAAATAGCTCAAGCTCTGAACATCTCATGGAGATCCATCATCCAAAAATGGAAGAAATATGGCACAACTACAGACCTACAAAGTCATGGCCATCCACCTAAATTGACGTCTCAAGCAAGGAGATCACTAATTAGAGAGGCAGCCCAGAAGTTAATAGTCACTCTAGAGGAGCTGCAGAGATCCTCAGCTCAGGTGGGAGAATCTGTTCACAGGATAACTATTATACTACACAAATCACGCCTTTATGAAAGAGAATCAAGAAGAAAGCCATTTTTGAAAGCAACTCAAAAGAAATCCTGCTGACCAGAGCACCATGTGAAAGAAGGTGCTCTGGTCAGATGAGAACAAAGTAGAACCTTTTGGGCTAAACACAAAACGCTATGTGTGGCAGAAAACTAACACTGCACATCATCGTTGAAAACACCATCACCAACATCAAACACGGTGGTGGCAACATGCTGCTGTGGGGATGCTTTTCTTCAGCAGGGACAGGGAATCTGGTCAGAGTTGATTGAACGATGGATGGAACTAAATACAGGGCAATCCTGGAGGAAAACCTGTAAAATGGAACACATCAGCTGATACATGCTGCCCAACTCATGGGCAGCACATATCAGCCACTAACTGTACGATCACAGCCAGGTATGTTTGTCTCTGAAGCACTGCAATGTTTCAGAGGAAAAAAAACTTTTAATAGCTGCCAGGAATCAAGCCGCACTGTGTACTAGCCATACAGGAATACAGGTGGGTCCCCGGCGGCTGCTCCCCACCCTCTGACATGACTGACAATTCTACCCCTGCATGCAAGTATAGGCAGAGGTTTGCCAGTCACTGTCAGTGGGCGAGGAGAAGCAACCAAGGACACACCTGTATGACTAGTCAATGGAGCATCTTGGTCCCAGGGGGCTATAAAAGAATGTTTTTATCTGAAACACTACAGCTGGAATATTACAGCCAGTGGTCGATATATGCCACCCACGGTTTGAGCAGCATGTATCAGTGGACAGATTCCCTTTAAAGATTGCAAAAAAAACTGGAGACTGGGACATAGCTTTACCCAAGGACCCTAAACATACTGCCAGAGTCACAATAGAATAGTTTACATCAAAGCATATTCAAGTGTGTGAATGGCCCTGTCACAGTCCAGACCTAAATCCCAGTGAGAATCTGTGGTAAGACTTGAAAATTGCTGTTCACAGACGCCTCCATCCAATCTCACTGACCTAGAGCTAGTTTGTAAAGAAGAATGGGAAGAAATTTCAGTGGCTACAAGTGCAAAGCTGGTAGAGACAGACCCCAAAGACTTGTAGCAGTAATTGCAGCACCGATAATCGCAAGCCAATCTCGCTGAACTGGAGCTAGATTACAAAGAAGAATAGGCAAAAGTTTCAGCTTCTAAATGTGCAAAGCTGATAGAGAAAGACCCCAAAAGAAATGCAGCAGTAATTGCAGGAAAAGGTGGTCCTACAAAGCATTGACTCAGCAGGATGAATACAAATGCACCTCACAACTTTCAGATTTACCGTATATACTCGAGTATAAGCCGACCCGAGTATAAGCCGACCCCCCTAATTTTGCCACAAAAAACTGGGAAAACTTATTGACTCGAGTATAAGCCTAGGGTGGAAATGCAGCATTTACCGGTGAATTTCAAAAATAAAAATAGATCATTATTTCCCCATAGCTGTGCCATACAGTGCTCTGCACCGTTCATATTTCCCCATAGCTGTGCCATATACGGTGCTCTGCACCGTTCACTGTGCCCCATAGATGTGCCATATACGGTGCCCTGCACCGTTCACTGTGCCCCATAGATGTGCCATATACGGTGCCCTGCACCATTCACTGTGCCCCATAGATGTGCCATATACGGTGCCCTGCACCGTTCACTGTGCCCCATAGATGTGCCATATACGGTGCCCTGCACCGTTCACTGTGCCCCATAGATGTGCCATATACAGTGCTCCGCACCGTTCACTGTGCCCCATAGATGTGCCATATACGGTGCTCTGCACCATTCACTGTGCCCCATAGATGTGCCATATACGGTGCTCCGCACCGTTCACTGTGCCCCATAGATGTGCCATATACGGTGCTCTGCACCGTTCACTGTGCCCCATAGATGTGCCATATACGGTGCTCTGCACCGTTCACTGTGCCCCATCGATGTGCCATATACGGTGCTCCGCACTGTTCATTGTGCCCCATAGATGTGCCATATATGGTGCCCTGCACCGTTCACTGTGCCCCATAGATGTGCCATATACGGTGCTCCTCACCGTTCACTGTGCCCCATAGATGTGCCATATACGGTGCCCTGCACCGTTCACTGTGCCCCATAGATGTGCCCTGCACCGTTCACTGTGCCCCATAGATGTGCCATATACGGTGCTCCTCACCGTTCACTGTGCCCCATAGATGTGCCATATACGGTGCCCTGCACCGTTCACTGTGCCCCATAGATGTGCCATATACGGTGCCCTGCACCGTTCACTGTGCCCCATAGATGCTCCACATAAATCTCTGCCGCCGCCGCTGCTGCTGCTGCAATAAAAAAAAAAAAACACACATACTCACCTCCCTTGATTGCAGCTCCCGGCGTCTCGTTCCGGCGCCTCCATCTTCCCGGCGTCTCTGCTCTGACTGATCAGGCAGAGGGCGCCGCGCACACTATATGCGTCATCGCGCCCTCTGCCTGAACAGTCAGAGCGCAGACGCCGGGAAGATGGAGGCGCCGGCCGGGAAGATGGAGCAACGCTCGGCGGCTGGAACGAGGACAGGTGAATATGCTATACTTACCTAGTCCTGGCGATCCTCGCGCTGTCCCTCTGCCTGGTCTTCGGTGCCGCAGCTTCTTCCTCTATCAGCGGTCACCGGCACCGCTGATTAGAGGAATGAATAGGCGGCTCCACCCCTATGGGAGGTGGAGCCGCTTATTCATTTCTGTAATGAGCGGTCCCACGTGACTGCTGAAGAGGGGAAGAAGCTGCAGCACAGAAGACCGTGGGACGGCAGGGGGAGCGCCAGGATCGCCAGGACTAGGTAAGTATGCCTCAGCGCCCTCACCCCCTCACCTGCCGACCCTGCCACCCACCTTGACTCGAGTATAAGCCGAGAGGGGCACTTTCAGCCCAAAATTTTGGGCTGAAAATCTCGGCTTATACTCGAGTATATACGGTATGTACTTAAAATATTTAGAAAATCCTGTATCATTTCCTTCAGACTTCACAAATACTTGATACTGTGTGTTGGTACAGTATATCACATAAACACCAAATAAAATACATTTATGTTTGTGGGTATTACATGAAAAAATATGGAAAAGTTCCACTTTTTCAAGGCACTGTAAATAACTTCCCTTCCTGTGGCACACAAGCCTAAGTTTCAGAATTCTTCTTTACTAGCAAAATTGGGATAGAAGATATTAAACTGCCCCCTCCCAGGTTTGCAACAGCAGGGTAGGAAGATTAAAAATAAAAAACTTTTTTTATTTAAGTGCTTTTACTGCTGTGTATCACAGATCAATGAATTCACAGTCACACTAACTGTGCAGCTACAGGACCTCCCTATCTCACTTGAATTTTTGGAACATTATTCACAGACTGACTACCACTTCCATTTTCAATGTTCTTCAACACTAGTGCAGTAGTACAACACAATCCAATGTTGCCCTTTTTCTATCCCTATGATGTAAAAGCATAAAATGGTGCTGCTTGTTCGGCCCACATCTTTTATGCGGGTCATGCAATCTCCTATGATTAGTTGCGCTAGAACATGTGAGGTGTTAGCTGCAGAGCATTTTGAGGAAACTTGTCTCACTGTACCTGACATCATTATCCTCTTTGGATACCATTCACTAGTGGATGAATTGACACTGGGCATTTTTTCTGGCTGATCTGCTTGAATCGAATTGCAAACTTTCCAAATTAGTTTGGGACCTGCAAATATCAGGAAATTTTACTCAAAGTTGATTCACTCCAGATTGATTCTATCATCTCTAGTTGGTAGAGATCCCTGTTGACAAATATTAGCAGTAGAGTGGGTGATACTAGAGTTGATTGAATTTTAATGTGGTACTAACGCAAGTTGGGGCTTATTCAGATGTCTGTTTTTTTCATGTATGAGGAAAATGGTTCTATGACTTTGTTCACATTTTTATCTGTGTCATCTGAATTTGATCAAAAATGAGCCCTCGGTATGTGAAATCAATGCTTTTCTAGATTGTTACCATCTTGGCTGGACCCACAAGCCCATATACAGGCATTGTGTCCCACAATGCCTGTATATGGGGGATTTAAACAAATAGCTGACTGCCAACCAGCTACCTAAGGTGTATGACTAGCCTGAGCTTTGTTGGTAAAATGTGCCCAAACTGACTATGTAGTGTAATGGCTGGTGCTGCTTCTCTTTGTTGAGTCGTGTGATGTTAGGTTATAGTGATGATATTACTACTTGCAACTAGGGATGAGTGGACCCGTGGAAGTTCAGGCTAGTTTGTTCAGCTGAAATTTAGTCCAAAGTTCAGTTCTGGCACCCGAACTTAACCCTACCTTGACCTCGCACCCGAACCAAAACCCTATATAACTTATATAACTTAATGGGGACCCGAATTTTGATGCTGTAAATTGGTCGTAGTAAGGGATAGGGGGCAGAGAAAATAAGCAAAATGGGGATAAGAGCAGGACAATTACCCTGCAAATAAATGTGGATAAGAAAATTACTTAAAGTAACATATAGCAAAAAAAATAAAATATAACATTCTTGAACCAGGAGGCGAAGGTCCAAGAAGTAGTGGGGCAGTGCCTTGAATGTGTATTTTAGTGCACTTGCTATGAAATAAATAAATGAAAAAAATGACATCCCCCTTATTTTTAATACCCAGCCAGGGGAAAGCAGACAGCTGTAAGCTGGTGTTATTATGATGGGAAGGGGCCAATATTCATGCACCATTACCAGCCTATTAATATCAGCCCCCAGCTGTCTGCTTTGACTTTGCTGGTTATTAAAAATTGGGGACTCTAAAAGCTTTATAAATTATGCAAACTCCGAACAGCAACACAGACTTCCTGGAGAAGTCTGTGTTCAGAGTTCAGCACCAGACATTAGGTGTCTGGTACGAACCCAGAAATTTATAGTTCGGGTTTGTAGTTCCCTACTCGCAACTGCTTTTCCAGTTTTGCATGCAGTTTTTCCAGGTTTACGATGGTCTGCAGTCAACACTTTGTGATGAATTTTGAAAAAAACTTGCAGCAGTAAGTTCTGAAAAAGAAAAGGAGTCGCTGGGGTCATATTTACATCACAGGAGATCCTGGGGTATATATTCATCACTGGAGACACTGGAGGCATATATTCATCACAGGAGATGCAGGGGGCATATACTCATCACAGGAGACACTGGGTGCATATACTCATCACAGGAGATGCTTGGGGCATACTATATTTGTTATTGGAGATGCTGCGTGGCATGTGCATCACAGGAGGGACAATGAAAATATATGCATAAAAGGAGGGACTTGGGACATATACACATCACAGGAAGGGCTGGGGGTATATATGCTTCACAGGAGTGGTTGGGGCATATACGCATCACAGGAGGGGCTGAGGGCATATAGACATCACAGGAGGGGCTGAGGGCATATACGCATCACAGGAGGGGCTGCAGGCTTAAAGACATCACAGGAGGGGCTGTGGGCATATAGACATCACAGTATGGGCTGAGGGCATATAGACATCACAGGAAGGGCTGGGGTCATATAGACATCACAGTAGGGGCTGAGGGCATATAGACATCACAGGAAGGGCTGGGGTCATATAGACATCACAGGAAGGGCTGGGGTCATATAGACATCACAGGACGGGCTGGGGGCATATAGACTTCACAGAATAGGTGGGGGCATATATACATCTAAAAAGGGGTATATAGGCATCACAGGAGGAGATGAGGCATATATACATCACAGGAAGGGCTGAGTACATATAGACATCACAGGATGGACTGGGGCTGCTGCTGCTATTGTCATCGTTGGTGGGACTGGAGCGCGGAGCATGCTGACTCCAAGGTGCATCTTCATTGTACACACCACAGCATTTTCCAATAAAGGCTGCATGTGCGTATTCGCAGTCTCACCAGCAATTAAAGAGCCCACGGCTGGCAAAAAGTAGTTGCCAGCCTGAGCATTGCAAGTTGAGCACATTACCTCTTACCTAAACTCTGCCTTACTCCAAACCAGCTGAAAATCTGTGCACCATGACGCAACATGTGTCTTTGGTCATAACAGGCAGCAAACAACTGTACACTAGTCAATCTGCATGGTAAACCTTTTCTTTTCTTCTCCTGCCTCTGGGACCGCTCTTGAATATTCCATAGTGCAGGGTTCCTGTTTGTTTGCTTGGATACTGCCGTTTATAGCTCCTACTGTTTTCGGGCTAAAAATCAATACCTAGTGTCTTGCGAAAGCATAGTCCACCAGAGTCACTTAGGCTAGGTTCACACTAGCGTTGCGCCGCCCTGCGTTTTGCGACGCGTGCGTCGTTTTTGACGAAAATCGGACGCACAGAAAATGCTACAATGTAGCGTTTTCTTGCGTCCGACGCTAGCGTCGGAAACGACGCACGTGGCAAAAACGTCACCAAAACAACGCACGCGTCCCCTATGTTAAACATAGGGGCGCGTCGCCGCTGCGTCGCCGCTGCGTCGCCGGCGCAACAGCGACGCACATTGGCGGAACGCCAATGTGAACGTAGCCTTAACGTCAATTAGAAAGGGATATTACTATAATCTAAATATTTATACTGTACAATTAACATTGTAAAAAAAAATTAAAGGAATTAAGAAAAATATGGCAGCACAAGCCTGATTTGTGTTCTGAACTTGCATTTTGATACTGACATCAGATGTTCTTATAACAGTTTTTATAGGCTGGGAACACAAATGGCTCATTTTAATAAGAGGATAAACAGCGATTCTCAGGTATTTCAAGTTTTATCACAGTTTTAGAAAAGTTACCAACAATTGTACAAAGTTACCATACGCTCATGGGCACTTCATGCTGGCAATGTTAGCACTTAGTGTAAAGCTAAGTGGACTCATGCTACTTCTGGCTCAGTTATCGGAAAGTTCTCACCAGAGGGTGGGAGCACATGTACGTGCACTTTTCTAGGACGTCTTTTGCAATTTTCTTAATACTGCCATCTTGATTTTATGAAGAATTAAAAAAAAAATAGAAATCATAAGATGCAACAGGGCGAAAAGAATTGTCAAAGTCGTGAACTACTAATTCCAGCAAGAAAAAGCGTTAAGCTAAAAAATAACGCGAGATCTACATCTGGAATTATACCAATACATTTATTCCTAATGTTATTATATTAAAAAGTGGCAATCTATGACACAACCCTTTTTTATGTACAAATCTTGAGACTTTTCTCAAAAGTGGGCAGAATTTGGATGGATTAGATATGGCAACATATGGCTCCATGCATGTGCTATTATTTATAGAGAATCTCCCAGTAGGATCAACGCTCCTAAGTCGTTTATGTGGGCATGTAGCTCATAGAAAGTTGAATGAAATAGTACCTTGCCTGTGATCTAATGTTTTATTCCAGAGAAATCCATGTTTTTATATGTAAATGAGCTGTTAAGATCTACTGGCCGGACATAGATCTACATGAGAATCTGTCTACAGAAATTATTTGAAATATAAAGGGCATTACCAGTGTGAGACATGTAGATCAGGTGAGCAGACTGTCAGTCATTGTATGTCTCAACTGGTGAAACTTGTGGCTAATACTTGGCATGTGGTTATCATGGCAACCATCAGCATGGCACAATAACAGGGTTCAAATGGGGTTAAAGAAGGAGCCCCGTCCCTCGCATAGACATCTAGATGCTGCTGTCGCTATTGACCACATCTGAGGGGTTAAACGGCTGTGATCGGTGCTTGCTCTGATCGCAGCCATTACAGCAGGTTGTTAGCTCTGATATACAGCTGACACCCACCGATAATGTTATAAGTTTTGCTTGTGATCCTGCAGAATCATCGTCCCATAATATAAGACGGTTTGCAGGAACACATTGACCTCTGCGGCGTATTTGTTTGGTGGAGGCTCAGAAGGAGCCATAAGACTTGTGTCCTGCAGGAGATTAAAAATGAAAGAAATAAAAATGTTTAATCAATGTAAAAGAAAATAAACAATAAAAGATTAGATCATCTGCTTTTCTCCTTCAGAAATAAAGAAATTAAGAAAATGTAAAATATAAATATATCAGGTATCATGATATCTAAAAAAAAACCCTTATCTATCAAATTATACAAATTGTTTAAGCCACATGTCCAACCTGAAAAAGAAAAAAAACATTGAACCTCTAAAATTACCAATTTTTGTTTTGGTTGCTCTTCCCCAAAACAATAAAAATGCAATAAATGCCAAAATGTCAATGGCATCAATAAAATCCATCAACTTAGTTTGCAAAAAAAGAAGCCCTCACACAACCCAATTGTCGAAAAAATGTAAAAGTTACAGATCTCAGAAAATGGAGAAAGAAATATTTTTTTATTTTACTTTTTGTTTCACCAAAAAGAATAAGAAATAATAACAAAAAAGACAACTTTGCTTTTTCCCTTTCAGGGTTCTTTCACACTAGCATCAGATGATTTTCTCATGTCAGAGAATCGGCTGCTACATGCTACATGCAAATGACCCTTGGCTCAAACTCTGCTGCGAGCATGATCCGAACGTCATTTTATTGTGATCTGATTCTCTCGCATGTGATCACATGTTGCAAAGAAAATGGAGAACTTAATCTCTCCATCTTTTCCATTGTGTAAGTAGGCATATATCAAACTGTACTCGGATGACATCCGATCGCAGTCCGATGTTGTGCACGCACCCATAGACTTATATGGGTGTACGCCATCCGATAGTCGATTTGCAGCATGTAGCAATTATTTTCTCATGCTAACTCGGCATGAAAAAAAAAACGCTAGTCGGCACTGCTCCATAGTATAACATTGGAGTGAATGCTATCAGATGAAACATTGAATAACACTCGTCCGAATTGTACTCTGGCTGTACGTCAGTGTGAACGAACCCAAACTATAAGGCCGGCGTCACACACAGCGTAAAACAATACGGTCCGTATATTACGGCCGTAATACGCTGAAAAGTCCCGAAAAAAGTGGTCCGTAGCTCCTCCGTAGGCAGGGTGTGTCAGCGTTTTTTGCGCATGGCATCCTCCGTATGTAATCCGTATGGCATCCGTACTGCATGGTTTTCTCGCAGGCTAGCAAAACCAACATACCGCTATAGAAGTGATCCATGTGTCCCAAAAAGAAAAGAAAATATATATATACTGTCTATATATATATATATATATATATATATATATATATATATATATATATATGTCAGTAGACACATATATTAGAGAGAAAAGCCGGTAATTCAGTGCGGTGTACAGTAAAATCACACTGACAGCTTACAGTAGAATAGGTAGAATAAATGTGTACACATAGAATAGGTATATATATATATATATGTCAGTGAGACACATATATGTATATATATTATTATTTATTCCAGCGCTATACAGCTTGAAAGCCGGTAATTCAATTACCGGCTTTTTCTTTCTCCTTCCTAAAACCCGACATGATTTGAGACATGGTTTACATACAGTAAACCATGTCTTCTCTCCATTTTTTTTGCAGATTCCACACTACTAATGTCAGTAGTGTGTATCTGCAAAATTTGGCCATTCTAGCTCTTAAAATAAAGGGTTAAATGGCGGAAAAAATTGGCGTGGGCTCCCGCGCAATTTTCTCCGCCAGAGTAGTAAAGCCAGTGACTGAGGGCAGATATTAATAGCCTGGAGAGGGTCCACGGTTATTGGCCCCCCCCTGGCTAAAAATATCTGCCCCCAGCCACCCCAGAAAAGGCACATCTGGAAGATGCGCCTATTCTGGCACTGTAAGCTGTCAGTGTGATTTTACTGTACACCGCACTGAATTACCGGCTTTTCTCTCTAACAGCGCTGCGTATTTCTCGCAAGTCACACTGCTTGTCCGTGTGTAATCCGTATTTTTCACGCTTCCATAGACTTTCATTGGCGTATTTCTTGCGCAGTACGGTGACAAACGCAGCATGCTGCGATTTTGTACGGCCGTAGAAAGCCGTATAATACTGATCAGTAAAATACGGCAAATAGGAGCAGGGGCATAGAGAATAATTGTGCCGTATTTTTTGCGAGTTTTACGGACGTAGATTCTGCGCTCTTACGTCCGTAAAACTCGCATGTGTGACGGCGGCCTAAGGCTATGTGCACACATTCAGGTTTTTTCGCATTAAAAATGCATACATTATGTATTCTATCATTTAGAATGCATTTTGCATGTTATGTGCACATAGATGCGTTGTTTTCCGCGAAAAAAACGCATCGCGGTAAAAAAATGAGCATGTTCATAATTTTTGCGGATTTTCTGCGTTTTTCCCGCAATTCTATGCATTTGGGAAAAAACGCACCAAAAACGCACCAAAAACGCATCACAAACGCGTCAAAAACACGTCAAAATCGCGGTAAAATCGCGGTAAAAACGCATGCGGATTTCTGGCAGAAATGTCCGGTTTTTGTCAGGAAAATTTCTGCAAGAAATCCTGACGTGTGCACATACCCTAAATGCAATTTTTATTAAAATCAGTTTTTGTTTTACTTTGTAGAAATGATTAGTAATTCTATATATATATAGATATATATAGATATATCTCAATAATACACAGCATTATAGAAAGGTACAGGTATATCCAGTCTGTTGTCCAGAGCTGCATCATGAGGCAAGCAATAAGGTAGTGACATCATGGAACACCGACCATGGAATGTGAGGGAATGACATTATGACATAATAATGGCCTTGCCTATCAAAGGGGCTGCTGTATTGTTGATTGGCGCATTCACGTAGGAGAGGTTTCTCTAGTGAGTACCCCTTTTTGCTTCTTTGCTTTTTTGGCGAGAATCAGAATATAATTTTTGAGCTTTTACACTGTGAAGAGTTCTTCAGCTCGGAGTTCTCCAGTGCCTTTTAGGCCATGAGATATCTAGCATCTTCACCATCTAAGAAGAACATGGCTTCACGGGACAATTCTCATACTTCCCATGTCCCAGAAGAGCCTTCAACAAATGGGATTGTAAGTCCATCTACATCAGGTAAGATGGGACCTAAAAAGCCACTAATACAGTATGTCCATATACAGGTCTCTAAAATATGTATTCCTTACAGGGGGATAATATTCTATAGAAGAAAGTCCTTATATGTGTGTTGTTTGTCTTTTTCATTCAGGAACACCGGGGCATAACAGGGCAGATTCCCCTATAGCCCATAGGACAAGGAGCAGGTTAGGCCACCAAAGAAGGATGGAGATAGCTCCTTTCAATAATACGAGGAGGAGACAAAGAAGACGACCACCACCAGAAAGATCTGAGGACAGGAATCCATCCCCAGTTAACATCCGTCTTGGAGTGGTGAATTCAGCATTGCTGTTACTCCCTACCTCCAGAAGATTGGCCCAGGACCCACCTGAAACCTGCACAATCTGTCTGGATGACATTGTAGCTGGCAATGAAGTCAGCTCCATGGAGTGCTCCCACTTCTTCCACCTTGCCTGCATTGGCAGATGGCTGCTGGACAATAACACCTGTCCTCTCTGCAGGCACACCAACAGCCAGCAAGAGTATCTGGTCCATGCATATTTAGAGAACTACGGGGAAATTATGGTAGTAGCCAATAGCCCCAATATGCAATACCACCCACCAATTACAGTATTTGCATTTGGCACAATAAGAAGCCTCATATTCCACTGATGGGATTCATTACCAGCAGTGATTCCCTCAGTGATGATCAACTGTTCTCATGGAGTAGATGCAGCAAAAGAACGGGGTGAAGCCTATTCCGTGGCAATCATTCCTTGCACAGCAGTGCTAGCGCAAGGAACCATCATTTATAACATCCAGACACCCTTTTGAGATATTAACAGCAATTAAATATATTTAGTCATTATAATTGATTTTGTTTTATTGTATAAATGTTTTACTGTTTAAGAACAAATACAAATTGAACAAAAACATGTTCCTTTAGTTATGGTACTGTACATATTGAATACAGTGACAGGGAGTGAGGGTTCTGTGCCCTCTGTTTAACTAAATTAAAGCCTCACAATCCGCCCCCATACCATGTAGATCAGGGGTCACCAACACGTGGCTTTGGAGCCACGTGTGGCTCGCGGCTGTCTGCAAACTTGGTGCAGGTCTTCAGATGGTGACTTTTGTGGCTAGCCCTGCACGGAAGAGCAGATGTGGATGTACTGCCAGGAGGCAGAGTGCAGAGTCATCCATCCCGAAGTGCTGATTTGGTTACTGAAGGGCTGACCATGTGGGTTCATGATGCCAGCCAGGTTATATTGACTTCCCTCCCCAGCAGAGTCCCTTTTTGCCCTTACTTCCTAATCCTCCCTGGACTGTCACATGGGTTTCTTTCCTGTCTTTCTACCATGGCATTCCTTACTCCAAGGGCTGTTTCCTCCTAAGTTTATACATTTTCACAACATATTTCCACCATCTTTCTTCTGCTCTCGGGACTCTGTTAACAGCTTTTATATGGGATTCTTCTAGATCAAATGTGCTGTTTTCTAACCTACAGCGTCCTACAGTGTGCGGTGGTACGGTTATGCCTATCATAGTCTTATATTATTTGGCAGATTCGCTTAAAGGGAACCTGTCAGGAGATGCATGCTGCCAAAACCTCACACAGCATGAATCAGATATTGGATGCATTATTGCAGCTGTGTAACCTTTACTCTGAAATGCTACACATACCTCCCAACTTTTGAAGAAGGCAAAGAGGGACAAAGGTAGTGGTTCGCACAGCACGCCGTGGCAAATTTTAGACCACGCCACTGACCACACCCATTTCACAACTAGTCACACCCATATCCACACCCCAATCACACCCATTTAGCACTGCTGATCACACTGTTTCATAAACAATAATTATAAACAGAAAAAAATATGACCACACAGTGCTCCATGCTGTATAATGGCCACACATGATGCTCAATACTGTATAATGGCCACACAGTGCTCCATAATGTATAATGGCCCCACATAATACTGTGTACAGTATAATGGCCACTGACACATGATGCTCCTTACTGTATAATGGCCACACAGTGCTCCATACTGTATAATGGTCCCACATGATGCTCAATACTGTATAATGGCCACACAGTGCTCCATACTGTATAATGGCCACACAGTGCTCCATACTGTATAATGGCCCCACAAGATGCTCAATACTGTATAATGGCCACACAGTGCTCCATACTGTATAATGGCCCCACATAATGCTGCGTACAGTATACTGGCCACTGACACATGATGCTCCTTACTGTATAATGGCCACTCAGTGCTCCATACTGTATAATGGCCCCACATGATGTTCAATACTGTATAATGGCCACATAGTGCCCCATACTGTATAATGGCTACACTTGATGCTCAATACTGTATAATGATCACACAGTGCTCCATACTGTATAATGGCCACACAGTACTCCATACTGTATAATGGCCACACATGATACTCAATACTGTATAATGGCCCCACATGATGATGCCAGTGTACAGTCGGGGCTGTAGATGTGTCCCAGCAGCTCTGCTTACAATGCAGGCAAAGATTTCACCACCCGTCGCTGTCCACATTGGGTCACAGATCCTGCACATTGCAGTATAGCCCAGCTCTGCGAACTCTGCATGCAGTCAGAGGCTCCACTCCATGGCTCCACTCCATAACTGTTGTAGTATATAAAGGATATATATATATATATTGTGCCTATGACTAACAGGCTGCACTGGATTTCTCTAACTAATGACGCTACTCCTGATTATAATGCTTAGTACTGTAAGCACAGCAGGGCCAGCTGCATGTATGTGTGCAGTACACACACACATCAGAATGTCCTTTCTCCCTCTCTGAACCACCTCCCTGGAAGAAGAAGATATGAAGGGGCATGGCCTAATACAAGGGGGCGTGTTGGCTGCTTCTCCTGCTGGCTGTGCGGGAGAAATGGAGTCTCGTGCGGGACTGCGGGGCACAGCCTCAAAATCATGACAGTCCTGCACTATTATAGTAGAGTAGGATCCTGGCAACGTATCTCTAACCTGCTCCCTTACACTGACAGGTCACTCACAATGTGTGTGCATAGGGAGAGGCCTGTCAGTTAAAGGCAACAGTGCAACCAGAAGCTGCCATTGACCGGCATGCTTCTAGTCATCCAAGACACATGGTCCCTGGCCAGATTTTCCCAAAAGTATATTTTCCAGAATAGCTGCAGCATTTCAAAATAAAACATACAACTGTAATAATGCGGCTATTTTCTGATTCATATGGGCCCTAGTTCAGACAACATGAATTCCTGAAATGTTTCCTGTAAATATCTGGGTCCATAAATTGTCCCGGATGTTCTCTTGGCTCCAAAGAGGCATCTAGCTGATTATTTAGATATTAGGGGCTTGTGGTCAGTATTGGAACCTCCGGGCATATTAAAAAATAAATTGTTTCCCATACAAAAAAGTGGCCAATAATGTGTGAGTGGAAGACAAAAAAGGTGTATAATTACATGGAAACCACCTTTTTGACAAAATCTCCTTTATGGCAGGCTAAGAACTGTTTATTTTTTCAAGACTCTTCCTGGTGGAAGGACTCAGAAGTGACTAATATTGGGAACCTACTGGTCTTTGGTGCTTTATGCTCTTTTAATACTTTCTAATAGAACATACTTTTTCAGATATCACAACATTATTATTATTATTATTTATTTTTAGACAATCATTGATTCAATGGTGCTGTACATGAGGATGGGTTATATATAATATATAAATATGAACTACAGAGAATAAACTAACAATGACAAAGTGGTACAGAAATAGAGAGGGTCCGGTCCTTGCGGGCTTACAGTCTACAGAATAATGTGAAAGGAGACAACAGATTGGGTGGTTTGCAGCAGTTTCGGTGGTAGTGATTAGAGATGAGGAAAAATGTTTGCCAATCTGAAATTCGGCCCGAATGTAGCTCATTTTGATTTGTGTTCAGATTACTGAGCATGTTCCATCAAAGTTGGAAAAATTAGGGCACAGTTCTGTAAAAGGTTGCGTTTCTATTATTGCTTTATTAGTTCTTTCTCTAGGGTAGTGGTGCTGTATGATGAGCCGAGGTAACGTGTTTTATGAGGGGAGGGAGTGTGCATAGATCAGAGGAGCGATGGAGAGTAATTTGTTTTGTATTAACTTAATGTGTGTACATTCCGGCAGCCAAGCAGGGTGCAGAACTCTTCCCCATCGTCCAGACACAAGGGCTTCTGTCATTGGCTGTCAAAGTCACATATCCCTCTCCATATAAAAAGGGGACATGTTTTTTTCTTTGTGCCATTTTGTGAGTGTAACAGCTCAGAGATGCTGCTCCTGCTACAGCTGCAAGTTGTTATATAGTTAGATAGGATCCTGTCATGTGTGAAATCGATCTTCCAGCATCAAACTAGTTTGTGCTATTGATGTTGTGCAGGCAGGAGTCCACATTTCCTAATCCAAATTGTTTGGGCTAATACTAGGGTGCAGACACCAGGCCCCATTTTCTAAACAAAATTGTTTGGATTAATACTGTACTGCAGTCAGGACTCAGGAGGTTACATTTACTAATCAAAATCTTCTGGGCAATATTGGGGGCAGGCACCAGGGTTCCTAATCCAAATCACCAGGGCTAATATTGGTGTGTATGCACCAAGCCCCATTTCCTAAGTAAAGTTGCTAGGCCTAATAATAGGGTGCGGGCACCAGGCCCCATTTCCAATTCCAAATCATTAAGGATAATATTGGCATGTATGTACCAGACCCCAATTCCTATGTAAAGTTGCATGGGCTAATATTGGAATATAGACAGGAGAACTCATTTCCTACTCAAAATCGATAGGGCTGATATTGAGGTGCAGTTATCAGGCCCCATTTCCTAATCAAAAACTCTTGCTATAACACTGGCGTGAAGGCAGGAGGTCCCATTTCCTAAGTAAAAATGTTTGGGCTTTTATTGGGCTGTAGGCTAGAGGTCAGGCCCCATTTGCTAATCAAAAGTGGTGAGGCTGATATTGGAGTGCCAACACAAGGCCCAATTTTCAAATAAAAACATTTACTCTAAAACTGGGGTGCAAAATAAACAAAAGCAAAGCTGCACTAAGGAATGTTAAGACTAGTAAATCCAGAAAATTGGAACTGCATTATTGCCATATAAAATAGGTAAGTGCTGGGGTGTGGGTAGGACACCCCATTTCCTAATTAAAGTTGTTTGAGCTAATACATTGGCCTATGTATATGAGCCCAACTGTCACCATTAAGGTGTACCTTATAGTTCAGTCCTTGTCCTGATACACCTCTCCTGGACTAAACAACCTACAATTTCCATGGCAATAAGCAAATTAAAACCACCTGAGACAGGTGGGAATAGGACTGCACATGTCAGAGGAGTTTGCTACAAACAGAAAAACTGACCAAAACATCCAAAGTGGGTAAAAAGGTGCTATCTAACACAACAATTCTAAGAAAAAACATAGCTCTCTGGAATGTTAAGAACAGTAAATCTAGAAAATTGGAACTACATTGCTGCCATAGAAAATAGGTAAGTACTGGGGTGTAGGTAGGACACCCCATTTCCTAATTAAAGTTGTTTGAGCTAATATTGGTGTGTTTGCACCATGCTCTATTTCCTAAATAAAATCATTTGTGCTAATATTAGGGTGCAGGCAGGAGGATCCATTTCCTAATCAAAATTGTTTGAACTAATATTGGGTTGCAGGCAACAGGCCACAGTTCCTATTCCAAATAGTTACGACTAATATTGTTGTGCATTCACATGGCCCCATTTCCTAAGTAAAATTGTTTGGGCTAATATTGGGGTGCAAGCAGGAGGCCCCATTTCCTAATAAAAATCATTAGAGCTAATACTGTGGTGCAGGCAACAGGCCCCATTTCTTAATCAAAAACATCTCCGCTAATACTGAGGTGCAGGCAGGAGGTCCCATTTCCTAAATAAAATCATTTGGGCTAAAGCTGGTTTCACATTTGCGTTTAAAAATGCAGCGTTTAAAATGCAAACGCATTTGGTGAAAAAACGCATTTAAACGCGTTTAAATGCTGCGTTTTTTAGACGCATGCATTTTTTGCATGTTTTAATACAAATGTGGCGTTTTGACGTGTTTACATGCGTTTTTTCCTGCGTTTGCGTTTTTGAAACGCATGATGAGAAGTGTGTGACAGCTGCCAATCATCAAAGTCAACAAGAAAACCCACTATAAACAGAAATAGCTAGGGTTAGGGTTAGGATCCCTATTAATCCTAGGGATCCTAACCCTAACCCTATCCCTAACACTAACCCTAACCCAAGCCCTAACCCTAACCCAAACCCTAACCCTAAGGGATCCTAACCCTAACCCTAACCCTAATGGATCCTAACCCTAACCCTAACCCTAAGGGATCCTAACCCTAACCCTTAGGGTTAGGGTTAGGATCCCTTAGGGTTAGGGTTAGGGTTGGGGGTTGACTTATCAGTGTGTATTCTTGTGTTTTTCTATTAAACTGCATGTGTTTAAAAATGCATGCAAATGCATGTGCTTAAAAACGCATGCGTTTACATAGACAGCAATACGTGTTTTTACCGCAAAAAAAGCATGCTTTTTTTGCGGCAAAAAAACATAGCTAGAAATTACTACATGTTGCATTTCTGCAACACAACGCATGTATATAAACGACGCATGCGGCGGGAAAATGCGGCAAAATGCATGCAAAAAAACGCATGCGTTTTTAATGTTAAGTATAGGAAAAAAACGCATGTTTTTTTTGCGCTAAAACGCAGCGGCAAAAAATGCAAATGTGAAACCAGCCTAATATTGGTATGTATGCAGCAGGCCCCATTTCCCAAGTAAAATCGTTAGGGCTAATATTTGGGTGCATGCATCAGGCCCCATTTCCTAATCAAAAACATTTGCGCTAATACAGAGGTGTAGGCAGGAGGCCCCAATTCCTAATTAAAATAGTTTATGATAATATGGGTGCAATGTGCCAGGCCCCATTTCCTAATCAAAAACATTTGCGCTAATACAGAGGTGTAGGCAGGAGGCCCCAATTCCTAATTAAAATAGTTTATGATAATATGGGTGCAATGTGCCAGGCCCCATTTCCTAATCAAAAATATTTGCACTAAGAGCAGAGACAGACTGCTGTATTTCTCGTGTGTGAATCGCATCACACTGCACGGACTGGCCGGGCACCTCTCCTGACCTGAGCAAGACAGTATGATGCATTTCTATGCAGCTGTGAATCTCCGGTCAGGAGAGCCGACAGCCAATACAAGGTTTACAATGCGATTCTCACATGACAAGAACTGCAGTCTGTCTCTGCCTTAATACAGAGGTGCAGGCAGGAGTCCCCATTTCCTAATTAACCCCTTAAAGACCAGAGGTATTTTTGGCTTTGCATTTTCATTTTTTGCTCCCCTTCTTCCCAGAGCCATAACTTATTTATGTTTTGTTCACAATGGCCATGTGAGGGCTTATTCTTTGCGGGACGAGTTGTACTTTTGAACAACATTATTGGTTTTAACATGTCATGTACTGGAAAACAGGAAAAAAATTCAAAGTGTGGTGAAATTGCAAAAAAAGTGCAATCCCACAGTAGTTTTTTGTTCTGCCTTTTTACAATGTTCACTAAGTGCTAAAACTGACCTGCCAATACGATTCTCCAGGTCATTATGAGTTTATAGACACCAAACATGTCTAGATTCTTTTTTATCTAATTGGTGAAAAAAAATTCCAAACTTTGTTAACAAAAATTGAGCTATTTTCTGACATCCGTAGTATCTCCATTTTCATGATTTCGGATTGGGTGAGGGCTTATTTTGTGCGTGCCGAGCTGACGTTTTTAATGATACCATTTTGGTGCAGATACGATCTTTTGATCGTCCATTATCGCATTTTAATGCAATGTCGCGGCGACCAAAAAATGTAATTCTGGTGCTTTAACTTTTTTCTCGCTACGCCATTTAGCGATCTGGTTAGTTCCTTTTTTATTGCTAAATCGAGCGATTCTGAGAGCGACAATACCAAATATGTGTATGTTTGATCTTTTTATTGTTTATTTTCAATGGAGGAGAATACGAGTGATTTGAACTTTTATTTTTTTATATTTAAACTTTTTTTTACTTTTGGCATGCTTCAGTAGTCTCTATGGGAGATTAGAAGCTGCCATAACCCGCTCAGCTCTGCTACATACAGGCGATGATCAGATCACCTGTTTAGCAGAATTACTTACTTGCTATGAGCGCAAACCACCGGGACGAAGCTCATAGCATTCCGGCAGTGACATCCATAGAGGTCTGCAGGAGACCTCTGGTTGTTATGCCAACCCATTGGTGACCCGCGAACACGTGACAGGGTCACGATAGGTGGATTTACGGCACAATTGCTGAAAGCGCATGTTAAATGACACATTCAGAGTTTGACAATGGCATTTAACGGGTTAATAGATGCAGGTGGTTCATGATTCCACCCGCGGCTGTTCCAGGCACATGTCAGCTGTTCAAAACAGCTGACATGTGCCAGTAAAGATGTAGGCTCAGTGCCGGAGCCCACATCAAAGAGAGGGAGTCTGACATCAGCATACATTCACGCCTAATGTCATAAGGGAGTTAAAATTGTTTAAGTCAATATTGGTGTGTATGCACCAGACCCCATTTCCTCACTAAAATCTCTTGGGCTAATATTGGGGTGCAGGGCGGAGGCCCCATTTCCTAATCAAAATTGTTAAATTGTCAGGGCTAATATTGAGGTGCAGGCACCAGATCCCATTTTCTAATCAAAATTGTTTGTGATAATAATGAGTTGCTGGCACCAGGCTACATTTCCTATTTCAAATCACTAGAGCTAATAGTGGTTTTTGTTTTTGTGAGCAAATACATCTGTTTGGTGATTTTTGTCACAATTAATTATGAGACTGGGTTTTTGTTTAATAATACATTGTTTCTAAAGTGCAGCACAAATTGTCAATGGAGGCTACATATAGACACCATTGGAAATGTATTCTGTGCATCAGAGTGGTGCAATTTTGAAGCATATACTTATATAGCCTTATTTTATGGAAAGCAAATTATGTGCGATGTGATGTAAAAGACAAACGTAATTACTATTATGGTAATATAAATGTGATTAATAACTAAAAGCCTAAAAATAAAGTATAACATCAATTTGCTCATTCTATTCCTATTTTTCCTACAAAGACAATAATTAGAATGAGTTCAGCTCTGTTATAGATCATCTATTTGCTTGTAATTACTGTATTTGTTTTCATGAATTTTAATTTAAAAGAGAAGTTATGACTAATAATTGTATCATATTAATACAAATATCATACTGTACAATCCTGCAGACTGAAGTCCAAACTAGAAATGACAACTAAATTTTAATATTTCTTATCTGTTTATATTATGCCTACCTAATAATGAGTTATCCTATTTACTTTCTGCATTTGTGCCTTAAAGGGAACCTGTCAGGTCCAATACCGCTATTAACCTGCAGATTAAGAGTTAATCTGCAGGTTATTAGCGTTATGTAGGTGCCCGGCTTGTCGTACTGAAAATGAGGCACCTGGGAGAAAATGAACTTTATTTCTCCCGGGAGCCACTGGCTTTCAGTCATGCAGGTGGGTCTGGCACTGCACTGAGAGTGGTGGCGGCTGTAACCCTGGCACTGAATGATGGTCGGCTCAGCAGTGCTTCAGTGCAAAGCAGTGTGTCAGTCAGCGCCGGAACATGTTTACAGCAGCCGCTCTCTGTGCTGTGAGCAGTGATTGTAATTGCTCCAAGCATGCCTGCATGACTGAAAGATGGCAGGAAAATCACTTTGGTGCCCAATGCAAAGCTTGCAAGATGTTCCCTTAACAACCAGGGGTATTTCAGTTTTTGAATTTCCATTTTTTGCTCCCCTTCTTCCCAGAGCTATAACTTTTATATTTTTTGGTCAATAAGGCCATGTGAAGGCTTATTTTTTGAGGGACAAGATGTACTTTTGAATGACACCACTAGTTTTAACATATGTACTGGAAAACAGAAAAAAAATCCAAGTGCGGTGAAATTGCAAAACAAATGCAATTCCACAGTTGTTTTTTTTACCATGTTCACTAAATGCTAAAACTAACCTGCCATTATGATTCTCCAGGTCATTATGAGTTTGTAGATATGGTCTTTTGATCGCCCATTATTCCACTTTATTACAATGTAGCGGTGACCAAAAAACTTAATTCTAGTGTTTAGAATTTTTTATCATTATGCCATTTAGCGATTGGGTTAATTTTTTTTTTTAATTTAGAGATCGGGCGATTCCCGTCCCACGTCATCCCTAACCTTGTCACAGTCTTCATCCCAACCTTAACACACCTCTTCAACCTCTCACTTACAAATGGTGTCTTCCCCTCATCCTTCAAGCATGCCTCGATCACACCCATCCTCAAAAAGCCCTCCCTCGACCCATCCTCTGTGTCTAGCTATTGCCTGATATCACTTCTCCCTTATGCCTCAAAACTACTGGAACAGCATGTTCATCTTGAACTGTCCTCTCACCTCTCTTCCTGCTCCCTCTTCGACTGCTTACAATCAGGCTTCTAACCGCATCACTCAACTGAAACTGCCCTAACTAATGTCATCAATGACCTACTAACCGCCAAGAGCAAGCAACAATACTCTGTCATCCTTCTTCTGGACCTGTATTCTGCCTTCGACACTGTTGACCATTCCCTCCTGCTACAAATTCTCTCATCTCTTTGCATCACAGACTTGGCCCTATCCTGGATCTCGTCATATCTAACAGACCGAACATTCAATGACTCCCTCTCCCACACGACCTCCTCACCTCGCCCCCTGTCTGTCGGTGTTCCCCAAGGCTCAGTCCTAGGGCCCCTGCTCTCTCCATCTACACCTTTGGCCTGGGACTGCTCATAGAATACCACGGTTTACAGTATCATCGCTACGCCGACGGCATGCAGATCTACCTCTCTGGACCTGACCTCACTTCCTTACTGACCAAAATCCCACAATGTCTGTCTGCTACAGTTATATGAAAAAGTTTGGGCACCCCTATTAATCTTAAGCTTAATGTTTTATAAAAATAGTTTTTTTTTGCAACAGCTATTTCAGTTTCATATATCTAATAACTGTTGGACACAGTAATGTTTCTGCCTTGAAATGAGGTTTATTGTAACTAACAGAAAATGTGCAGTTTGCATTGAAACAAAATTTGACATGTGCATAAGTATGGGCACCCCACAAGAAAACTGACATTAATATTTAGTAAATCCTCCTTTTGCAAAAATAACAGCCTCTAGTTGCTTCCTGTAGCTTTTAATGAGTTCCTGGATCCTGGATGAAGGCATTTTTGACCATTCCTCTTTACAAAACAATTCCAGTTCAGCTAAGTTTGATGGTCGCCGAGCATGGACAGCCCTCTCCAAATAATCCCACAGATGTTCAATGATATTCAGGTCTGGGGACTGGGATGGCCATTCTAGAACAGTGTAATTGTTCCTCTGCATGAATGCCTGAGTAGATTTGGAGCGGTGTTTTGGATCATTGTCTTGTTGAAAGATCCATCCCCTGCGTAACTTCAACTTTGTCACTGATTCATGAACATTATTGTCAAAAATCTGCTGATACTGAAAGGAATCCATGCGTCCCTCAACTTTAACAAGATTCCCAGTGCTGGCATTGGCCACATAGCCACAAAGCATGATGGAACCTCCACCAAATTTTACTGTGGGTAGCAAGTGTTTTTCTTGGAATGCTGTGTTTTTTGGCCGCCATGCATAACGCCTTTTTGTATGACCAAACAACTCAATCTTGGTTTCATCAGTCCACAGGACCTTCTTCCAAAAAGAAACTGGCTTCTCCAAATGTGCTTTTGCATACCTCAGCCGACTCTGCTTGTGGCGTGCTTGCAGAAACGGCTTCTTTCGCATCACTCTCCCATACAGCTTCTCCTTGTGCAAAGTGCGTTGTATAGTTGACTGATGCACAGTGACACCATCTGCAGCAAGTTGATGCTGCACCTCTCTGGATGTGGTCTGAGGATTGTCCTTGACTGATCTCACCATTCTTCTTCTCTGCCTTTCTGATGTTTTTCTCGGCCTGCCACTTCTGGCCTTAACAAGAACTGTACCTGTGTTCTTCCATTTCCTTACTATGTTCTTCACAGTGGAAATTGACAGGTTAAATCTCTGAGACAGCTTTTTGTATCCTTCCCCTGAACAACTATGTTGAATAATCTTTGTTTTCAGATCATTAGACAGTTGTTTTGAGGAGCCCATGATGCCACTCTTCAGAGGAGATTCAAACAGGAGAACTACTTGCAAGTGGCCACTTTAAGTAGCTTTTCTCATGATTGCATACACCTGGCTATGAAGTTCAAAGCTCAATGTGGTTAGAAAACCAAAAACAGTGCTTTAGTAAGTCGTAAAAAGTAGGTAGGAGTATTTAAAACAAGAAAATTATAAGGGTGCCCATACTTATGCACCTGTCAAATTTTGTTTGAATGCAGATTGCACATTTTCTGTTAGTACAATAAACCTCATTCCAAGGCAGAAACATTACTGTGTCCAACAGTTATTAGATATATGAAACTGAAATAGCTGTTGCAAAAAAAACAATTTTTATAAAACATTAAGCTTAAAATTAATAGGGGTGCCCAAACTTTTTCATATAACTATCTTTCAGCTTTCTTTTCTGCTCACTTTCTAAAACTGAACATGGACAAAACAGAATTCATTATCTTTCCCCCATCTCACTCTGCCCCTCCACCAGACCTATCCATCAATGTCAATGGCTGCTTGCTTTCCCCAGTCCCGCACGCTCGGTGCCTCGGGGTGATCCTCGACTCTGCCCTCTCTTTCAAGCCACATATCCAAGCCCTTGCCTCCTCCTGCTGACTCAAACTCAAAAATATTTGGGAGACTAGAAGCTGCACTTGTCGGATTGGCTCTGCTACATACAGACAATGATCAGAACGCCTGTGTGTAGCAGAAATGCTCACTTTCCATGAGCGCCCATCACAGAACGGTGCTCATAGAAATTTGGCAATGAAAACTGTAGAGGTCTGCTGCAGATCTCTGGTTGTCATGCCGACCCATTGGTGACCCATGATCATGTGACAGGGTCACCGATGGGCGAGATTAGCAATGCGTGTCCTTTAAGCGTGAGTTAAATGCCACTGTCAGAGATTGACAGCAGCATTTAACTCGTTAACAGATGCGGGTGGATCACGATTCCACCCGCGGCTGTTGTGGGCATATAGCAACTGTATAGACTAGCTGTCATGTGCCTGGAAAGGTGTGGGCTCCGGCAAACAGGGGAAGTCCAACATGGTCGCATTATTATGCCACATGTTGGAAAGGGGTTAAAGGGGTTGTCGGAGCATATGGCATTGATGACCTATCTGTAGGTTAGGTCATCCATAGCAGATTGGTAGCGGTCTGGCGCACGGTGCCCACAACGATCAGCTTTTATTAGCTTCAGCACTGGCTGAATGTAAACACTTTGAACTGAGCTGATGAGCTCAGCTTCATGAGAAATAAAGCATTACAGAGTCTTAAACGTAAAGACTAAAACCAATTTTTTCATTTTACAAATTTTCACTTTTTTATCACTTGAAAAAAAAAAAGCGTTACAAGTATGAGATCACCATAATCATACTGCCCTGGAAAATCATTATGTTTTTATCACCATTTAATTTCACTTGGAGTTTTTTTCAATTTTCCAGAACATTGTATGGTAATATAAACTGCAACTCATACTATATAAAACAAGCCCTTGTATGGTTATGTCGACAGAATGATAAAATAAAATATCTAATATCAGGAGAGAAAAAAGTATGCGGAAATTACCCGGTCATGGAGAGATTAAGAAGTTCTATCGAAGATTAATAAACTATCGCTGCATTCTTCCAAAAAAACTGGTCCATACTTGTCCTCAGGTTGTGTATTGCAAGCCAGTCTCTTTGGTTAAGTTACCACCGTGAGGTTTTGGGGAGTTTGGTTTTTTTTTGATGTTGCAGATTTTCTGCACCGTTTCTGCACCCATTATGTAAAATAAGTTACTTTAATTTTTTTAAATAATGCGCAGAGTAAACAACTCCCCAAAAGTTCATCGCAGGAACAAAGATGACTTCAGTAGATCAGAGGAACAATATCATACACAATAAATGGACAGATGAAACTTTGCTTCTAAGGACCCTTTCACACATCAGTTTTTTGCCATCAGTCACAATCTGTTGGCTCGATGGATCAACGGATCGGTTGCAGATTGCGAAAAACTGATGAGATGGATCCGTTTTTTCACCGGATCCGACTAGCGGATCTGGCTAATTGGATCTTAAAAAAATCGGAGTATGATCAGTTTAAAAAAATGGAATCCATCGCCGGATTCCGTCATTTGATGGATCTGGCACCCATAGGTTTCCATTCGAGCAAATGACGGACGTCGCTGTACGTTTTTTCGATGTACACAAAAAACGTTACTTTGTCCGTTGTCTTCGCCCGCCAGACAAACAATTTTCAACGGATCCGGTGAATGACGGATGAAACGTGAGGCCATCCGTCGCAATCCGCGGCTAATACAAGTCTATGAGAAAAAAACGGATCCGGCAACTTCAGTTGCCTGATCCGGTTTTTTCAAGATTCAACGGATGCGACTGATAGCAAAAAACTGATGTGTGAAAGGGGCCTAAGAAAAAGCAACTAATATTGTACAATCTCTTTAAAAAGAATCTCTAAAAATGATATAATTTAGTATGAACATTGCTGTATGGTCTCTGCCGGTCGTTTTTCTCATTACTTGCAAAACCCCCTACTCAAGAATGGTAAGGATGTTTTAGAAGAAGTGTTCCAGTTATTACAGAATACGTTCCTTTTGATGTTTAGAACTGGTGAAATATCAAATCAATGACATCTTTTAAATGGTCTAATATCAGTTTAATTGATGTCAGTTGGGTATTTACCGTTAATTGCACTTTAAAAGGACACATAATTATTTTTCCTTCTTTAATTAACAGACTTTTGTTTTAAACATGTCTTTCTGTCTTTTCAGAGAAGGATAATCATTATAATACACCATAATCATATTATTTAATGTAGCAGAATAATATTGTCTCCCATACTGTAGAACGTACGAACTGTGGATTGCGTAGCACAACAACAAAGCACTTTTTTTTTCCTGTAGATTTACACTCACATTACAGGTACTCAGCTAACACCAGGACTTTAAAAGAAGTCCATCAAAAAATGAGCTTTTGTCATTTTATAATAATACATGCAAGTAGATCACATTAGTGACGTCCAGCAGTGGGTCTAGTTCACTTAGCTGCTAGAAGAGGACCTGCCACCAGGTCAAAAGTCTTCTCTTTTTTTTTCTCACTGTAGTCATGTTGCTCACCTGAGTATTTCAGTTTTTGTGTTAATAAAAGCCGCCATACAGTTCCAGAGAGATTGGCCTTTTATTAAGCGCTAATTTTTACTGTCTTTATCAATGGGCGTGTGTCAAACAGTTCCCTGGGGGCGTGTCTTTAGACTGCATAATTACCCTGTGAGCCACGCCCCTTCCAAAAACCATGTAAAATAGCACTAAATAAACAGTCCTATATCTCTGGAGCCATATGGTGGATCTTAATACAACAAAAAAACCAGAATATTTAGGAGAGTGGTGGAAATAAAATTGAGAGTAAGAACACGACAGTTAAGACATGGTGACAATTCCTATTTAAGTTGGAAAGGGTAATCACAGAAGTTGGATGCAAGAAATGTGATGCAAATTTCTAGCCAATGCCAATGCAAGCCAACTGATATGTAGTGTAAATTTAGATTAGACAGTCTAAAGAAGCAATAGATTTAGCAAATTAAATAAGTTACTTGGAGAAATTTGGAACATATTGACTTTTTAATGCTCCAAGACATATTATTACGTCATGGAGTGTGTTAGGGTGTTTGGCGCAGGATCAGAAGAGGAGCTAACTCCACGCAAACTACCGCAGATCACTGCTATGCCACTGTCAATCACTTACAGCAGCATTTGAGCACCTCGATCTTGCCCGGGCATTTCTTCACATGCCTCTTGGCCGCCTTTGACGTGACCTTGGGGAGCTAATCGTTTGCTATTACAGCCAAGGGGGAATTGCTAGCTAATGGCCTCCCTGCCGGTCATATTATTTTTTTCTGAGACATCCATCTACATACTCTGTGACATAGGTAACACTCATTTTTATTATGTACAGCAACACTGAACTATTTCTGTATATAATACAAGTGATCAAACAATTCCAGGTTCAAGTCTTCTGAGGGGACTACAAACTAAGGGAAAAGTTTAAAATAGTTTAAAAATAAAATTAAGGGAAAAGAATAAAAAAGTTTAAAAATATTAGAAAAATAATAAAAAAAATACATAAAAATTCAATTCACCCTTTTCCCCCAAATTACATATAAAAAGATGTAATAAAAATAAAAAAATCATGAATATTTCGTATCTGTAAAAGTCTGATCAATCAAAATATAAAGTTGTTTATTGTGTACGCTAAATGTAAAAAAAAAAACCTCCTTCCTTTCACAAAAATGCAATAAAAATCAATCAAAACACAGCTCACCTCTCAAAAAACAAACCCTCATGCAGCTCAATCAGCAGAAAAATACAAATTTCTTGTTAAATGGTAGCACAAGCCAGTTTTTTCCCCACAAAGATCAGATATTTTTAAACTATAAATATAGGTAAAAAATACTCCATTTTGGTATCATTACTATTGTACTGACTTGGAAAATTATATTCTTAGGTTATTTATAATAATTCCCCAATAATGGAGTAAAAATAAAACCCAATAATAAAAAAATAATAAAAACAAAATAAAAAAAAAGTCATGGAAATATGTATTTTTCATCATTTCACCGCACTTGGAATTTTTTTTGCCATTCTTTTCTTACTCTATATGGTAAAATGAATAGAGCATTCAAAACTACAATTTGTCACGCAAAGAACAACTCTTCATGTGTCTATGTTGGCGGAAACATATAGAAAGTTATACTGTAGGTATTTGAAAAAAGATAAAAAATTAAAAATGTGTTTTGGCTGCATTCTTATGGGTCAAGTGTATATTTCCACTGTTTTAGTAAATTTATGGTTTCTTTTTTCAAAGTTAATTTATTGAATAAATTAAAACAAGGATCCAGATGTGGAGGTGAAAGTATGCAAAGTCATGAGGCAGAACGGTGCACTGAAACCAGAGTGCACGATGGAGGAATACATTTATAAAATTACTAGATGGTGGCCCGATTCTAATGCATCGGTTATTCTAGAATATGCATGTCCACGTAGTATATTGCACAGCCCATGTAGTATATTGCACAGCCACGTACTATATTGCCCAGCTACACTTTGACGCCTATAATGCGGTCATGTATATTTTTATCTTCATTCTAAATGTACTATATGCACTTTCCCCAGTTGGGAGGATGGTATGGGGATATCTTCCAGATCATGTCAGCCTACATGGTCTTCAACAAAACGGCCGATGGCTGTGCGCGCGCGCACCTGGGACTGAGAGCTTCTGGCTCCATGACGGCTGTCAGCTGCGGCGGCGCCTGCATATTACCTGATGTCACCGGCGGGGTTCCGCCCTATGCAGGCGTTGCTATGACGGCCGGAGTGGGGGGCGGTGCCTGGTTTCAGATGCGCGTGCGCCGATATGCCACTTGAACTTCCGGTATGCGCTCTATTTAACCACACTATGAGCAGTCAATGGTTAACCCTCTTTGATAAAGAAATCCGCGAAACGTGCATCAGGGGGCTGCCAGGGGAGCGGGAAGAGTCCTCTTGCCTCTGATATGGGTGAGTTATGATAGTCTGTGACCTGACTGTGGTTTATTGTGGGGGCATATTTGTGCACATTGATTTGCCTTATTTATCGCTACTATGGGGTTTTACCCCTCCACATACTCCCAGTCTTTTGATATTTGATATATGATATCTATATATGCCCATCTCTTTGGGACAATTGGACTTTTCTGCCCCACTGGCATACCTATGGGCTCTCCATTTGGATTTTCTCCTGTGTTATATGTGCTATGATAGCAGTTGATACATTTTAATTGTATTGTCATCTCTTGTTAATAAAGTTTATATATTGTTGAACATGTGCTTTGGGATTTTTCTACTCCGTTTTTTTTGTGTTATATATTGCCCAGCTACGTAGTATATTGCCCAGCCACATAGTATATTGCCCAGCCACGTAGTATATTGCCCAGTCACGTAGTATATTGCCCAGTCACGTAGTATAGTGCTCAATCACATAGTATATTGCCCATTCACGTAGTACACTGCCCAACGACGTAGTATATTGCCCAGCCATATAGTATATTGCCCTGTCATATAGTATATTGCCCAGCCACATAGTATATTGCCCAGTCACATAGTATATTGCCCAGTCACGTAGTATATTGCCCAGTCAGGTAGTATATTGCCCATTCACGTAGTATATTGCCCAGCCACGTAGTATATTGCCCAGCGACGTAGTATATTGCCCAGTCATAATGTATATTGCCCAGCCACGTAGTATATTGCCCAGCCACGTAGTATATTGCCCAGTCACGTAGTATATTGCCCAGTCACGTAGTATATTGCCCAGTCACGTAGTATATTGCCCATTCACGTAGTATATTGCCCAGTCACGTAGTATATTGCCCATTCACGTAGTATACTGCCCAGCGACGTAGTATATTGCCCAGCCATATAGTATATTGCCCAATCATATAGTATATTGCCCAGCCACGTAGTATATTGCCCAGCGACGTAGTATATTGCCCAGTCACGTAGTATATTGCCCAGCCACGTAGTATATTGCCCAGCCACGTAGTATATTGCCCAGCGACATAGTATATTGCCCAGTCACGTAGTATATTGCCCAGCCACGTAGTATATTGCCCAGCGACGTAGTATATTGCCCAGTCACGTGGTATATTGCCCAGTCACGTAGTATATTGCCCAGTCACGTAGTATATTGCCCAGCCATGTAGTATATTGCACAGCGACGTAGTATTCAGCACAGAGCCACGTACTATTTTGCACAGACACATAGTATATTGCACAGCGATGTAGTATTCAGCACAGAGCCACGTAGTATATTGCCAAGTCACGTAGTATATTGCCCAGCCACGTAGTATATTGCCCAGACATGTAGGTATATAACACTGCCCACACAGTATTTAGCAGTATGTGCACCATATTCCTGTTAAAAAAAATAATTAAAATAAAAAATAGTTATATACTCACCTCGGGATCCAGCGAAGCTGTGTGATGCGGCCGCCATCGTCTGTTCCCAGGATGCATTGCGAACTTACCCAGATGACTTAGCGGTCTCGCGAGACCGCTAAGTGTTCTGGGTAAGTTCGCAATGCATCTCTGGGAACAAAGATGGTGGCTGGCGCGAGCGCATCGTCCGACGACGGAAGGTGAGAATAGCAGTTTTTTTGTTTTTTTATTATTTTTAACATTACATCTTTTTACTATTGATGCTGCATAGGCAGCATCAATTGTAAAAACTTGGTCACACAGGGATAATAGCAGCGGTAACGGAGTGCTTTATCCGCAGCATAACGCGGTCTGTTACCGCTGGCATTAACCCTCTGTGAGCGGTGACAGGAGGGGAGTATGGAGGGGCACTGACTGCGGGGAGTATGGAACGGGTGCCAGGGACACTGACTGCGGGGAGTATGGAGCGGGCGACGGGCACTGTGACTGCAAAGGAGTAGGGTAGGGACTAATCGGACTGTGCCCATTGCTGATTGGTCACGGCAGCCATGACAGGCAGCTGGCGATACCAATCAGCGACGCAGGATTTCCGTTACGGAAGTTGCCGACAGAAAGACGGAAGTACCCCTTAGGCAATTATATATATATAGATGATTTTTGTAGGGGCTAATTCCCCCATGTCTATGACTATGAACTGTGCTTAACTTAAATTGTGTTTTGCGAGTAACAGACTCCTTTTCATAATAGAACTGAAAAAAACCAAACAATCTGAATAATTTGGAACCCTAGAGCAATAGAAAACCAAAACAGAAAAAACAAGGATCCCTAAAAAATAACTGGCAGGATTCATTGTAGTCCATTACAGGGTTCTGTAGGTACATTCTGTACTTTTTTATCATATGTGTTGTATAAAGTCCTCTATTTTAACTATTGTGATTAAAAGTTATTTTTTAGGGATCCTTGTTTTTTCTGTTTTGGTTTTCCTTTTCATAATAACCGACCAATGTTAATGTCTTTACCTATCAGTTATTTCCTACTGAACTGAGATATACATGCAATAAAATGTGGAATTAATTGTCAAAAATCCTACAAAGGAGCCCAACATTTCCTTGGGACAAAATTAAGATTTATTATTTACAGTAATTAAATTAAAATGATCACCTTACTCGGCGCCTGTGCTGCATTGCCTAAATGCTCATATAACCCTCTGAGTTCCCCTGTATACACCCCAAAACCCTTTTGAAGTTCTCCCACGCTGTATGTTAATCCTGTCGGTCTGGTCCGATGGGTGTCTATTCTGGGCTCTCTACCCCACCTCTGCTGTCTTCCTGCCTTGATTGACGTTGATGACACCTCCTGTGTCATCCACATTGTGCCTTGCACCTGCACACTATGCTTTGCCTTACTGCGGGCAGATGCGAAAACATAAGTGCGCATGCACGCTGTAGGGCAAAGCATAGTGCGCAGGCGCAATGCAAAATTTCTCTGCACAGGCGTAATATTTTGCCTTGCAATGTGGATGACGCAGGAGGCATCGTCCATGTAAATCAAGGCAGAAGGACCGCGAGCAGCAACCTGTGAGGAGGGATAGAGAGCACCGAATGGACGTCCATCAGACTGGGCCAACAGGATTAACATGAGGGCTGGAGAACTTCAAAAGACTTTTGGGAGTATACAGGGTGAGTAAAGGGTATATATAACAATTTATGGAATGCAGCACAGACGCTAAATAAGGTGAGTTTTTGTTGATGTATGACAAAATTGGTGACTGGATACTTTTGAAGAATTTGTACACTACTGTTTCATTGATGATCTAGGCTTAGGACACCCGGCACCCTAACTGATCAGGTGTTCTTGGTGTTGGCGGCAACCGCCAGCCGGAACTGCTCGATTGTGGATGGCAGGGTACTACTCATGCACCTCATATTAAAATGAATAGGAAGTGGATGTGTAGTACCCTGCTCCGGTCACTATCAAAATACGAAGCAGCTCCACAATCGAGCAGTTCCGGCCCACAGTTACCGCCGCCGACACTTAAGCTGGCTGATTGGACGGGGTGCTATGTATCAGACCCCAGCCGATCAGACATTGATGACCTATCCTAAGGATAGATCAACAATAAAAAAGTAGTGGACAACCTCTTTAAAGTGGGATATATTTTAATCAAAATGATGATACAATAATGTAACTCAAGAATGCTCATCATAAAGTATAATGCGGATGGAGACACAGTGTGCACTGCTTCACAAACTACATTTTCATTTAATTCTAGAATGAACAGTAGCAAAGTGCCCATCTCCATGAAATTTACATTACATTTTTTCCTTGCTAAACATCTTTTTTTTCCCCCCACTGTTTGCATAAAAGCCGAGAGTTATGTCTACAGCTGTTCATACACTATTCAGGACTGATCCGAGGTTGATGTATCAGTACCTGGATTTTGGCAGGACCTTTCTAAAACATGCATTGTTGTTGCAATATTTTCATGTAAGTAGCTCAAATAAACAGAGTCAGACAACCAAACTGGAAATCAGTTCTGCTTGAATTGAGGTCAGTATATGATTTGCATTACTTGCCTTTGTAATCATGCATAGCGATGGCTGCTGCCAGGGTTGTTTCAGAAATATAATTTGCTTTCCAGTCATTTGTATTCCTCAGGTTTAGCTGATTATTTGCCAAGCAGTAGCCTACAGTATTGGAGACATTGCAAAGGTTTTCATAAAATAACAGAGCTTTCTGTAGTTAATTTTGACAATTTTTCAAAAAAAAAAAAAAGTACGGTAATATAAAATAATAAATAAATAGAAAAATATGAAAATAATCTAGGATCTTTAGTCTTTGAAAAAGAACCCATACAAAGAAATATTAGTATTACTGGTGATTGTTATGTAGTATTTACAATTATTATCTGTTGGAGATGTAAATCAAATTCATGCAAAACTTTTTAAAGAATTTGTTTGAACCTGGTAAATTTAAACAATTTGCAGTTCAATAGGCATGAATCGACTAAAATCACTGCCACCATTTTACACATTACAGAAGATTAAATCAACAACAGAAGGATCACATGAACTTTGGAGCAGCCTTGTGGGCTTCCTATAATGCCATGCAGCTATCACATCACATAGTATTTGATCCTTTTTGGGATGGGAAATTTTGGTTAAAAAAAACAAACAAAGCAAAACTTAATTAAAGTGTAGTAAAAAAATGATGGTAAAATAAAAATTGACAAGGGCAATGGATAGTGTAATGTAAAAGAAAATAAACTCAATACCAAGGTATCTTGTAAAATGAATATTGAAGCTGCAAGTAGAAGCAACAGTACTACTAATGGTACCAGCAGTTCAGGAAGTAGCAATATCAAAAGCAATTAACAGCTGTCTTCCTTTGGCTGCAGCAAGGGTATAATTAAGAAGCATAATGGACTATATTATTATTATTATTATTATTTATTGTTATAGCGCCATTTATTCCATGGCGCTTTACATGTGAGGAGGGGTATACATAATGAAAACAAGTACAATAATCTTAAACAATACAAGTCATAACTGGTACAGGAGGAATGAGGACCCTGCCCGCGAGGGCTAACAATCTACAAGGGATGGGTGAGATTACAGTAGGTGAGGGTAGAGATGGTCATGCAGCGGTTTGGTCGATCGGTGGTAGCTGCAGGTTGTAGGCTTGTCTGAAGAGGTGGGTCTTCAGGTTCTTTTTGAAGGTTTCGATGGTAGGCGAGAGTCTGATGTGTTGTGGTAGAGGGTTCCAGAGTAGGGGTGATATGCGAGAGAAATCTTGTATACGATTGTGGGAAGAGGAGATAAGAGGGGAGTAGAGTAGGAGATCTTGTGAGGATCGGAGGTTGCGGGTAGGTAAGTACCGGGAGACGAGGTCACAGATGTATGGAGGAGACAGGTTGTGGATGGCTTTGTACGTCATGGTAAGGGTTTTGTAGTGGAGTCTCTGGGCAATGGGGAGCCAGTGAAGGGATTGACAGAGGGGAGAGGCCGGGGAATAGCGGGGGGACAGGTGGATTAGTCGGGCAGCAGAGTTTAGAATAGATTGGAGGGGTGCGAGAGTGTTAGCGGGGAGGCCACAGAGCAGGAGGTTGCAGTAGTCAAGGCGAGAGATGATGAGGGCATGGACTAGGGTTTTTGCAGATTCATTGTTGAGGAATGAACGGATTCGTGAAATATTTTTGAGTTGCAGTCGGCAGGAAGTGGAAAGGGCTTGGATATGTGGTTTGAAGGAGGCACATCACTCATCGCAGGCACAGCAGGCTGATGTTACCTCTGACAGTGATACTGTCAGTTGTCAATTTGAGTAAGTGTTCTGAACATTCCTTCTCATCCATCAATCATAACAGTTAATTTTTCTAGGTTTAGACTTTAATTCCAAAAGTTACATCTCCTTCTACTCTGACCACTAGTCCACTAACCTACAGCACTCCAGGTGAACAGGAAGATATTTCACAATGTCTTCAATGTGATGTTTTAGTTGAAACAGGGGCAGTGGAAGAGGGCATGACCCAAACGCCTTGCTGTGTTGGTGTTGATAGTTGTAGTGGCAGTGGATGCTGTGGTAATAGGCGGAAAGGCAGTGGCAGCCATAGTGGTAGTGGAATTCAGAGTCATATTCTAGTAGTGGCACTCAATATGGTTGAGGGAGAAGTTCGGGACATTTCCTAGACTCAGACAGCTTTCAGCCAAGTTAGGGATGATAATCAGATGAACAGATCAGGATGATGACGAGGTCATCAGAGGTGGAGAGTAGTGGCATCAGCGATAAAAGAAAAGTAGAGCTGACGTTTGGCTGGAAGATCTTGTGCGGACAGCTTGTTAGCAGCTGATGTCCCAGCTATTTTTAGAGGAGGCTCAACAGTGAGTGAAAGCTATCATTGTGGTAGTAAATCCAATGTGTAACCATCTCAGGTATGGGAATTATTTTCTTCTTGCTGTCTAAAGAATATTTTGCAGTGTGCAGGCTCTGAAAAAGAGAAATAAGCCATGGCTGTTCCAACGCAAATCAACTAGGAACTACAACTACATCAGCACATGAAACACCATTATATGCTAATGTGGGAAAAGCAAACTGCCTACAGTATGAGCAAGTCATATGCTGTCCTTCTACTTCTTCTGCTTGTGATTGTCTTTCTGGTAGCTAGTAGTGATGAGCGAGTGTACTCGTTGCTCGGGTTTTCCTGAGCACGCTCAGGTGACCTCTGAGTATTTGTTAGTGTTCGGAGATTAAGTTTTCATTGCCGCAGCTGAATGATTTACAGCTATTAGCCAGATTGATTACATTTTGGGGATTCCCTAGCAACCCCCACATGTACTCAGCCTGGCTAAAAGCTGTAAATCATTCAGCTGCGGCGATGAAAGCTTAATCTCCGAACACTAACAAATACTCGGAGGTCACCCGAGCATGCTCGGGAGAAAACCCGAGCAACGAGTATATTCGCTCATCACTAGTAGCTAGGCCTCAAGTGATACCTTGTCAGTGTCATCAGCATCATATACTATAGTACTCTATTTCTCCATCTGCTTATCCTTTGAGGCATCAGATATACCCCTGAATGTGTAGCCAGGAAACAACAGTACATTCTTACTTATCCATTTATGTTTCAACTGAAATTCCACTTGTCTGCTGGTGGTGAAACAGCTGTTGTGCCACCTAGTGTATTTCACTGCCTTTTAGGAAATTATAGCGTGCACCCAACCTCAATGGAAGATACCCAACTGCTATTATTTCTCATAGAAAGGGATGCATACTAAATGTTCTCACGTGCGGTTCCCTGGACTTTGTCAATGTGTTAAGTAGTAACGATGCACCACCAAACCAGGTCACATGGTCATTTCCTCCAGTTGAGCACCATTTCTGGTTCCAGCACCTTGCAGTGCTTATCCACCTCCTCCTAGACATCCTACACATCTTCTTTAATGGATATCTCCCCATCCCCAACAGCAACAGGGAAGAACAATTGTGTTCACTCTCTGCCTTTTAGTCTCTTTGTTTCTTGTAAGCTTCAGTACTGCCAAGCTGTTTTACAGTTTGAGCACTGGCACAAAAGCCATGCAGTGGACAAGTTGCTCCTTTGCATTATACAGCAAATGTCATCCTGCATGGCTCCTTATTAATTGCCACAGAGCATTATAGTAAGGGACAATGCCCAGATAGTTATGGATGCAAGACAGTCAGTCCAAGCATTGAATTGCAAACCTGGTCTGAGTTATATGGTTTTGTGAAGGAGAGAATGGCTAATGAAATCAATTATTAACCTTACATAAGTTAGTAATATACGTATGTGGTGTGGCAAGATGGCATCTACACCCTGGAACTACGTCTTGGAATCCTTGGAATGTGAGGTGGATACACTGAAGACCATATATGGAATAGACCTAGCATGGACCTATCATAGTTTGACTCTTATCGTATGTTTTAAAGCAAGTGTATATTTTTCCTGCAGCCTCTCTCTCTCTATACACAGAAACACTCCACTGTCTTTGCACCATCTCTCTCTCTGTACTAGGTCATCCTCTGTCAAACTTGTTGGCTTGATATGGTCCTGACTCCATAGTTTCCTAAAATAGGGGGAATAGATGACGCACAAAAATTGTGAGAACAATAAAAATTGAAGAATATATAGCAGATACTGTATATAGGGTCGGATTAATTAGACTGATGTTGAGCACAACAGTCTTTATGAAGGGACAAGCTGGTGTATGATGCACCTAATCAGCTGTCATGTGCCAGGAAAGATGCAGGCTAAGCGCCGTAGCCCGCATCAAATACAGGGTGATAACTCGCCTGCTCCACTGCCAGAAATGTACTTTAGTTGGAGACTGGAGTACATTGCTGCAGTAAGTTTCGCCACTTTGTAACTTCTCATGAATTTGATGGGCAGGTGTAGTGATACCCCATACTGCCCAGGCTCTGTCCATTTTGGCAGAGCTGAGCAGAACTGTCGTGAAAATGCCAAAAGTTCGGAATTGGTGCTTTTTTCCAGAGTTCAGTTGTAATTTATCAACCCCTTAATTTATTGAATGTCAAAATACACAATGGCAATGATATACTCTATTAGATATTTAAAATCACTTAAAACCACACTGTTATAATCAACCAGTCCCAAACCGATATCATCAACTGGACCCAAGGAATCAAAGCTCGCTCAGAAATGGGAAGACCCACCAAAATAAATCACACATCCTGAGACTCTCTTGCTTACAATAAATCCCAATCTCTGTAGTAAAAATGGGTGGTCACGTAAACCAACACAATTATGAAAATAAAAAAAGGAAGAGAATCAGCTCACCACGGTGCCAGGATACAGCCAAAGAGTCTCACACGGAAAGCTTGAAAGCAGACGTGTCTTCAATGAAAAAAGGGAGATGATATTCCAGAGAGTCAGACGTTATAAAATCCAAAAAATCTTTATTAATCCAAAAATTAAAATATGATGGTAGAGCAACCAGCGGCACTCTGACCAAATATGAAATTAGGCTACTGCAGACTGAATAAAAGTGCACAATACTACAATACAGAATAGATATACATTGAAAAAGGTGACAAATAATGTGATATCCTTCAGACAGAACCTGAAAACCCATCTCTTCAAAAAAGCTTACAGCCTGCAATGACCACGTTGCCACCTCAACACCATCGGAGCTACTGCAACCCCCGATCTACTGTCCCCTTCCCCATAATCCTGTAGAATGTAAGCCCGCAAGGGCAGGGTCCTCTTCCTTCTGTACCAGTCTATGATTGTTAGTTTGTTTACTGTAAGTAATATCTGTATTGTGCATGTAACCCCTTCTCATGTACAGCACCATGGAATCAATGGTGTTATATAAATTAATAATAATACTAATAATAATATCCAATATAGAAGTCACCTAGACCTGGTAAGTAAAAGGGTCTAAGTAGTAGATTTGGGGGTGACACAATAAGAATAATTCCGTGTGTTTCGCTGCAAAAATTACAGCTTCATCAGGTGACTTCTTACTGGCACAAAGTTCATAAGTAATAGAGTCTAACCAACTAGAAGTTGTGTCATTTGGCTTTTTGCAGACCCTACATACAGCTAAACATAAAATGAGGCTTATACCTAGCTGTAATGTTTTTCTTTAATGTTTCCCATGTAAGACTGTAGTACGGCTTCCTAGCAGCTGATGTTGACATGTCACAATGGTTTCGCTTATTTTTTTTACTCTCGCAGGCCTGTTACAAATTTCATGCAGCAGAACCAGTGCTCTCACTAATGCCAACACATGACTCATAGTACAATATAAAGTATAACATACAGCGCTGCAGTGCACAAACATATAGGAACATATGTGCAGATCGGGTATTGATCACCATCATTGGAAGTTATCTAATTCGGCTCCACATAAACTGACAGGTTACTACAATATGATTTGTTGTGACAGGTGATGATACACATCGATCATCACAGAGTTATATAAATTTATTGTTAATATAGTAATTGAGAACACGCAATGTATTTTATGCGCTCTGCACTTAGAACATACAAACTTTGATAAAATGTTAAAAATGCTACAATCTTATTTTCAGATTTGGAACACACTATGTTAGTGGCTATAATTTAATAAAAATTGACAGCAGTTCCCATAATCTTGAAAATATAGGTTGTGTCTCTTTAAAAAGAAAGAAAAAAAAGAACCTACAGATTTAGCATAAAACAACTATGACTATGTAAAATATCCAGAAGTGTGAGTAATGTCATCGAATGCCCATCTATATCCCCCTAAGTGGGCACATCACTGTATTTTTTCTCGTCTTCTTCTCTTAGGTGAGCATTTTTCAAACCATTAAATACTCTATTGTTTATAAAACAGCAAACAAGGCAGCACATCAATACTATGTTGTTTTGAGAACCAATGATCCATCACAACATAAAATGAAATGGAGTGAAATTAAGACACCAAAAGGATGCTGGAGATATAATAGACATAATAGATCGCTGCCATACAGTGCTGGAAGATTAACAAGTTAAAAGCTAAAAAATTCAATGCTTAAAATTTAGTTCTAAAAAAGAAGATCATGGTAAATATTTAACATACTGTACATAAACAAATTGTTCATAAAAGTGCAAATGATTATCTAAAGCTTTCCACCTACTTTATGAAATATAAAATTACGGTTTAACTTTGTAAAACAGCAATGCCCTACTCTACCCCTGCTGATGCCGATCCACTAGTGAAGCACGTTTGGGGGCAAGAATTATAATACTTTCATTAAAGGGACACTGTCACCTGAATTTGGAGGGAGCAATCTTCAGCCATGGAGGCGGGGTTTTGGGGTGTTTGATTCACCCTTTCCTTACCCGCTGGCTGCATGCTGGCTGCAATATTGGATTGAAGTTCATTCTCTGTCCTCCATAGTACACGCCTGCGCAAGGCAAGATTACCTTGTGCAGGCGTGTACTATGGAGGACAGAGAATGAACTTCAATCCAATATTGCAGCCAGCATGCAGCCAGCGGGTAAGGAAAGGGTGAATTAAACACCCAAAAACCCCGCCTCCATGGCTGAAGATTGTTCCCTCCAAATTCAGGTGACAGTGTCCCTTTAATCAGCGACTGCACAGTATGATATATATATATAGGGACTAGCTATGGATACTGCACACTATAGTTTTTTCCATTCAATACAATTGCAGAATAGCGATCTGCATAAATATCTATATGTTACTGCCCACACCTTGGGTTGTTAATTTTACTTTTTGGTGAGAAAGGGATTAATTAAATTTTACTAATAATAGTAATAATAATAATAATAATATCAATAAAGGTTATGTTTTATAAAATAGGAGGATAGCTTTAGGAAATCATTTGCTTTGTTTTCTTGAGCCCACACAAAGCAAACCATATGCTATATATAGGAGGTGCTTATGTGGGGGCTCGTACTGTATACAAGGGACTGTATGGAGGCTCCTACTGTATATAGAGAGGCCGTGTGGGGTCCATACTGTATTAAAAGGGCAGTGTGTGGGTTCATACTGTATATAGAGAGGTTGTGTGGGGTTCATACTGTATAAAGGGGCTGTGTGTGTTAGGAGTCAAGTTCTCAACGCTGCACAGGGGGAATCTCGAGCCGTGTCTGCTGCGGTCTCCCATTCTACATCAGCCGCAGTGGAGCCTGCTCAGCAGAAACGTCGGTCCCAGCGTCTCACTCAGTCTGATACTGTGCAAAGGGTTACTGCTGCCTTTCCAGGCTCTGGTACTGCAGCAGATATCATTGGTCCTCTTGGAAGGTCCTGAAGTTGCTCAGGTACTGTAGCAACTTCCATTGGTTCCCTAGGAAAGTCCTGAAGCTGCTGCAGCTATAAAAGGTTTGCATGGCCGCACGGCCATGCGCTAGTATCACCTCATGTCATGAGCTTGTTAATTGTGGTCGCGCCTGTATGTGTGTGTTCAGGGACCCGGCTGAAATAAGCCCCTAGAATACCGGCACCTCCGGTGAGGAGTTTGTGCAGTGCCCCAGAGTCCTGGCCGTTGCAGTAATGTCGTTCTCTCACCAGAGGGAGCGATGTTACGTCTGATGGCACCAAAGGAGTTCACCCTGCCAGGTATCACAGCCACACACACATTTCACACACCAGCCACCAGGGGGAGCTAAGGGTTCTATCTATTAGGCCAATCCTCACACTTGGGTAAAACTGGGGGTTTGGTTAGGAAGAGAGAGCAGTTGGAGAAGGAGTTTAGGAGGAGAGGAGAGGAGCAGCCTGGGCTCGGCCCAGGGGAGGAAAGAAGGACACGGAGCTGTGCCTGCACCTGATTGCTGCAGACTCCTAAGGACGGACAAGAAAGGAAGTGCGTCGTAGTGAGTGAGCACCGAAGTCATAACAGGAGTTTAACACCAGTGGGAGACCAGCTAGAAGCAGGCTGCCTCCCACTGAGCGCAGTGCCAGTGGCCGGAACACCGAGGGAGTAATAGACTCTACGCTTTACTTCAGAGACCGGCAGGACAGTAATCTTCAAGTTGGCTGCCCGACCTAAGAACCTAAGCAGACAAAGGTGGCAATGCGGAGGAGGGGCAACGCTAGGGTCCCTATAAAATAGCCTCAGGCCACCACCGTCATACGGGTTGGTCCTATCCATCTGAGGGACCGAGAGAAGAGTAACAAGAGTGAGGACCCTATGAGGGCTAATGCACGTAGGGACCTACTACGTTACTGTACGCAAGGGGTAGGCTACTGATTTCCACCTGGATAAGGGAACTCTGGAATTGCCATCAAACCGGCCAGACTCTGCCTACCCTGTGATCCGGCACCCTGGACTGTGGATGCTGAAGCCTTCAGTAAAGGTAAAGAGACTGCACCCATTGTGTCCTCGTTATTCACCGCGTCTTGCACCATCCACCATCAACATCTACACTTCTGGGAATCCCTGGGGATATACTTCACCTGTGGGAAGGTATACCATCTAGCTGCCATTCCATCACCCCAGCGGACGCCTAAGCAGCGTCGGTCACCCTGACCGAATACCATAGGTGGCGTCACGAACACTACAATTATCTACAAACTCTAACCCCTTTTCTTTGGGCACCCCTCATAGGGCCACGGTCCGGGTCGGGCCACCGTGACATCCCAGCTGAGGGAACTGAAGGACCCAGTACCGAGTTCCCTTATTGCCCTTACGCGAGGGCGCGGCACATACTGTATATAAAGGGCTGTGAGTGGGCTCATACTGTATATAGGGTGGCTGTGTGGGGTTTATACTGTATATAAGGGGCTGTGTAAGGGCTGATACTGTTTATAGAGGGCTTTAGGAGGGATCATACTCTATATAAGGGGCTGTAGGAGGGCTCATACTGTATATAGGGTGTGTGTGGGGACTCACATTGTATATAGGGGCTTTGTGGGGGCTCATATGGTATATGGGGGATGTCAGCATACTTAATTTGCTGGATATTAAGTCATATAATTATTACACTGCTCAAAAAAATAAAGGGAATACTACAATACCATATCCTAGATATCTCCGAATGAAATATTCCAGTTACAAATTTTTATTCATTGCATAGTGGAATGTGTTCATAACAATAAAACATAACAATTATCAATGTAAATCAAAATTAATATTCCATGGAGGTCTGGATTTGGAATGATACTCAAAATCAAAGTGGAAAATCAAATTACAGGCTAATCCAACTTCAGTGGAAATGCCGCATGAAAAGGAAAAGATGCTCAGTATTGTATGTGGCCTCCATGTGCCTGTATGACCTCCCTACAATGCCTGGGCATGCTCCTGATGAGGTGGCGGATGGTTTCCTGAGGGATCTCCCCCCAGACCTGGACTAAAGCATCCGCCAACTTCTGGACAGTCTGTGGTGCAACGTGACATTGGTGGATGGAGTCACACATGATGTCCCAGATGTGCTCAATCAGATTCGGGTCTGGGTAACGGGAGGGCCAGTCCATAGCTTCAATGCCTTCATCTTGCAGGAACTGCTGACACACTCCAGCCACATGAGGTCTGGCATTGTCCTGCATTAGGAGGAACCCAGGGCCAACCACACCAGCATATGGTCTCAAAAGGGGTCTGAGGATCTTATCCCGGTACCTAATGGTAGTCAGGCTACCTCTGGTGAGCACATGGAGGGCTGTGCGGCCCTCTAAAGAAATGCCACCCCACACTATTACTGAACCACTGCCAAACCGGTCATGCTGAAGGATGTTGCAGGCAGCAGATCACTCTCCACAGCATCTCCAGACTCTGTCACGTCTGTCACATGTGCTCACTGTGAACCTGCTTTCATCTGTGATGAGCACAGGGCGCTAGTGGTGAATTTGCCAATCCTGGTGTTCTGTGGCAAATGCCAAGCATCCTACATGGTGTTGGGCTTTGAGCACAACCCCAATCTGTGGACATCGGCCCTCAGACCATCCTCATGGAGTCGGTTTCTAACCGTTTGTGTAGACACATGTACATTTGTGGCCTGCTGGAGGTAATTTTGCAGGGCTCTGACAGTGCTCCTCCTGTTCCTCCTTGCACAAAGGTGGAGGTAGCAATCCTGCTGCTGAGTTGTTGCCCTCCTACAGCCCCCTCCATGTCTCCTGGTGTACTGGCCTGTCCCCTGGTAGCGCCTCCAGCATCTGGACACTACGCTGACAGACACAGCAAACCTTCTTGCCACAGCTCACATTGATGTGCCATCCTGGATGAGCTGCACTACCTGAGCCACTTGTGTGGGTTGTAGAGTCCGTCTCATGTGATCAAAACATCAGCCAGTAATCATTGGTACTGAGATGTGGTCTGTGGTCCCACCTGCAGAACCACTCCTTTATTGAGTGTGTCTTGATAATTGCCAATAATTTCCATCTGTTGTCTATTCCATTTGCACAATAGCATGTGAATTTGATTGTCAATCAGTGTGGCTTCCTAAGTGGACATATAATATTAAAACACAGAAGTACCACAAAATATCAGGAGATGTTTTATGCACCTGTATAGACCAAAATTAGAATATCTGCCAGTTCCGGTACTCTGTGTAAGTGCGTGATTACCAACACCACGTGGAGAAAAAAAGCCCATTCACCCTGATTACAGACACCCAGAGAACAGCACCAAACCAGGAATTATATTTAAAATATGCTTTTATTACATCATTATAGTAGCAACAAAATAGATGATAAAAATGTATCATATAAAATCAATAATCCAGTACGTACCACAGGACATATAAGGATAGTACAATAACGGCAAACCCAATATTACATTATAGATCCCAACCAAGATAAAAAACTACAGTGTAAATCTCATTAAAAAACAATTCCTTCAGATGTGCAATATAAATACCATATGTATTCCAGAGTGAATCAATATAAAGTGCTACGTGCTAGAAGAAATCAATTGCATATGTTCAAAAAAGTGCTACATGCTCCAGCCATCCTGAGCCAAAATAAAAAAGTGCTATATGTGCAAGGTGCTAGGAGGGACCTAAGAAATATTAATGTCGGTATATACCTTTTGGGTAGCCTTGTCCTGCGATAACGCACCCCGACGCGCGTTTCGGACAATTTCCTTCGTCAGGAAATTGTTGGGATCTATAATGTAATATTGGGTTTGCCGTTATTGTACTATCCTTATATGTCCTGTGCTACGTACTGGATTATTGATTTTATATGATACATTTTTATCATCTATTTTGTGCTATTGGCAGTCATGTTCACACGTTCTGTCAGTCACAGCGCTATCACGATTATTAACACTTCCTATCTTCCAATGGGTCATAAGCAAAAATACGCCAATGAGGATGACAGAAAAGCATCAGCATCAAGGCAACGACAACGTCGAGAGCAAGAGACACCGCAACAAACTGCCGCCAGACAAGCCCAGGATGTGGAATCTCACAGACAACGTCGCCAACAGGAGACACCACAACAAACTGGCATACGACAGGTACAAGTAGCTGTTGGGAACAGGAGAAACCACAACACACCGCAGCTAGGCAGGAACACGATGCAGAATCCCACAGACAATGTCGGGTGAATGAATCTCTACAATCTAGGGCAAACAGACAACAACACTACCGCCAAACGCATAAAAAAGGAATGTTCTACCAACTAAGGCAAGCCCAGCAGAATATTGAACAACTTGCACGTTACATAACGGACAACAAAACTACAGTTATTGAATACTGCTGTAGGAATATGAATGCAGCTTGCTCTAAATGCGACTCTCTGAATTTAATTGATGAAAAACCACCTGACAATCAGTTTACTCAATGCTGCCAAAAAGGAAAAGTTATGCTACCGAGAAATCACTACTCAGATCTGTTTGAGCAGTTAATGAAAGGAACGCATCAACACAATAGAAATTTTATGGAAAATATCAGAAGCATCAACAGTTCTCATGTGTTTGCTTCATTTGGTGCCAACATTGCACCGCCCCCTGGATTCGGACCGTATTGTTTTAAAATTCACAACCAGGTCTACCACCGCACTGGAACACTTCACCCAGAAATTGGACAACCACCAAAATTTGCACAATTATACATCCTTGATACAAATGAGGCTACAGAACAAAGGATGAACCTGAAAGAAAACGAAAAGTGTGATGCTGAACTGATGAACCAAATTGCTGTACATTTACAAAAAATCAGCCCATTTGCTGCCGCATATCGCATGCTAAAAGACGTTGAAGCTGAGGAGGAACAGAGGGCTATACAAAATGGGACTGAAATGCCTTCTATTGTCATAGCCATTAAACAAGAACTTAAACAGGATCCCCGACTTTACAACAAACCACGTGTATGTGAGGTCGCAGTTGTTTTTCAAAATGATGACGGAGAGCCTCCTTTTCAAAGGGATATATTAGTCCATCTTAAGCAGGACCAAAACAACCCTTTGGTTCCTAAGACACAATGAATAAGCATTTTGTACAGCAACCTTGATGCTCTTCTGTATCCGCTATTCTTTCCAAGAGGTGATCAAGGGTGGCATGAAAACCAACACCAGCAGGGAACTTCAAGAAGAATTACCTAACTGCAGTACTACAGTTTTCTTCTGTCTGTCCGAAATTACTTCAATCCTATTTTAACCCCTTTACCCCCAAGGGTGGTTTGCACGTTAATGACCGGGCCAATTTTTACAATTCTGACCACTGTCCCTTTATGAGGTTATAACTCTGGAACGCTTCAATGGATCCTGGTGATTCTGACATTGTTTTCTTGTGACATATTGTACTTCATGACAATGGTAAAAATTCTTTGATAGTACCTGCGTTTATTTGTGAAAAAAACGGAAATTTGGCGAAAATTATGAAAATTTCGCAATTTTCCAACTTTGAATTTTTATGCAATTAAATCACAGAGATATGTCACACAAAATACTTAATAAGTAACATTTCCCACATGTCTACTTTACATCAGCACAATTTTGGAACCAAAATTTTTTTTTGTTAGGGAGTTATAAGGGTTAAAAGTTGACCAGCAATTTCTCATTTCTACAACACCATTTTATTTTAGGGACCACATCTCATTTGAAGTCATTTTGAGGGGTCTATATGATAGAAAATACCCAAGTGTGACACCATTCTAAAAACTACACCCCTCAAGGTGCTCAAAACCACATTCAAGAAGTTTATTAACCCTTCTGGTGCTTCACAGGAATTTTTTGAATGTTTAAATAAAAATGAACATTTAACTTTTTTTCACAAAAAATTTAATTCAGCTCCAATTTGTTTTATTTTACCAAGGGTAACAGGAGAAAATGGACCCCAAACATTGTTGTACAATTTGTCCTGAGTATGCCAATACCCCACATGTGGGGGTAAACCACTGTTTGGGCGCATGGCAGAGCTCGGAAGCGAAGGAGTGCCATTTGACATTTCAATGCAAAATTGACTGGAATTGAGATGGGACGCCATGTTTCGTTTGGAGAGCCCCTGATGTGGATAAACATTGAAACTCCCCACAAGTGACACCATTTTGGAAAGTAGACCCCCTAAGGAACTTATCTAGAGGTGTGGTGAGCACTTTGACCCACCAAGTGCTTCACAGAAGTTTATAATGTAGAACCGTAAAAATAAAAAATCATATTTTTTCACAAAAATTATCTTTTCGCCCCCAATTTTTTATTTTCCCAAGGGTAAGAGAAGAAATTGGACCCCAAAAGTTGTTGTACAATTTGTCCTGAGTACGCTGATAGCCCATATGTGGGGGTAAACCACTGTTTGGGCGGATGGGAGAGCTCGGAAGGGAAGGAGCGCCGTTTGACTTTTCAATGCAAAATTGACAGGAATTGAGATGGGACGCCATGTTGCGTTTGAAGAGCCACTGATGTGCCTAAACATTGAAACCCCCCACAAGTGACACCATCTTGGAAAGTAGACCCCCTAAGGAACTTATCTAGAGGTGTGGTGAGCACTTTGACCCACCAAGTGCTTCACAGAAGTTTATAATGCAGAGCCGTAAAAATAAAACAAAATTTTTTTCCCACAAAAATTATTTTTTTAGCCCCCAGTTTTGTATTTTCCTGAGGGTAACAGGAGAAATTGGACCCCAAAATTTGTTGCCCAATTTGTCCTGAGTGCGATGATACACCATATGTGGGGGGAACCACTGTTTGGGCACATGGGAGGGCTCAGAAGGGAAGGAGTGCCATTTGAATGCAGACTTAGATGGAATGGTCTGCAGGTGTCACATTGCATTTGCAGAGCCCCTAATGTACCTAAACAGTAGAAACCCCCCACAAGTGACACCATTTTGGAAAGTAGACCCCCTTAGGAACTTATCTAGATGTGTGGTGAGCGCTTTGACCCACCAAGGGCTTCACAGAAGTTTATAATGGAGAGCCGTAAAAATAAAACAAAAATTTTTTCCCACAAAAATTATTTTTTAGCCCCCAGTTTTGTATTTTCCCGAGGGTAACAGGAAAAATTCGACCCCACAATTTGTTGTCCAATTTGTCCTGAGTGCGCTGATACCCCATATGTGGGGGGGAACCACTGTTTGGGCGGATGGGAGAGCTCGGAAGGGAAGGAGCGCCGTTTGACTTTTCAATGCAAAATTGACAGGAATTGAGATGGGACGCCATGTTGCGTTTGAAGAGCCACTGATGTGCCTAAACATTGAAACCCCCCACAAGTGACACCATTTTGGAAAGTAGACCCCCTAAGGAACTTATCTAGAGGTGTGGTGAGCACTTTGACCCACCAAGTGCTTCACAGAAGTTTATAATGCAGAGCCGTAAAAATAAAACAAAATTTTTTTCCCACAAAAATTATTTTTTTAGCCCCCAGTTTTGTATTTTCCTGAGGGTAACAGGAGAAATTGGACCCCAAAATTTGTTGCCCAATTTGTCCTGAGTGCGATGATACACCATATGTGGGGGGAACCACTGTTTGGGCACATGGGAGGGCTCAGAAGGGAAGGAGTGCCATTTGAATGCAGACTTAGATGGAATGGTCTGCAGGTGTCACATTGCATTTGCAGAGCCCCTAATGTACCTAAACAGTAGAAACCCCCCACAAGTGACACCATTTTGGAAAGTAGACCCCCTTAGGAACTTATCTAGATGTGTGGTGAGCGCTTTGACCCACCAAGGGCTTCACAGAAGTTTATAATGGAGAGCCGTAAAAATAAAACAAAAATTTTTTCCCACAAAAATTATTTTTTAGCCCCCAGTTTTGTATTTTCCCGAGGGTAACAGGAAAAATTCGACCCCACAATTTGTTGTCCAATTTGTCCTGAGTGCGCTGATACCCCATATGTGGGGGGGAACCACTGTTTGGGCGCATGGGAGGGCTCGGAAGGGAAGGAGCTCCATTTGGAATGAGGACTTAGATGGAATGGTCTGCAGGTGTCACATTGCATTTGCAGAGCCCCTAATGTACCTAAACAGTAGAAACCTCCCACAAGTGACACCATTTTGGAAACTAGACCCCCTAAGGAACTCATCTAGATGTGTTGTGATAGCTTTGAACCCCCAAGTGTTTCACTACAGTTTGTAACGCAGAGCCGTGAAAATTAAAAAAAAAAATCTTTCCCCCCAAAATTATTTTTTAGCCCCCAGTTTTGTATTTTCCCGAGGGTAAGAGGAGAAATTCGACCCCAAAAGTTGTTGTCCAATTTGTCCTGAGTACGCTGATACCCCGTATGTTGGGGGAAACCATCGTTTGAGCGCATGGCAGAGCTCGGAAGGGAAGGAGCGCCATTTGGAATGCAGACTTAGATGGAATGGTCTGCAGACGTCACATTGCGTTTGCAGAACCCCTAATGTACCTAAACAGTAGAAACCCCCCACAAGTGACCCCATATTGGAAACTAGACCCCCCAGGGAACTAATCTAGATGTGTTGTGAGAACTTTGAACCCCCAAGTGTTTCACTACAGTTTATAACGCAGAGCCGTGAAAATAAAAAATCTTTTTTTTTCCCACAAAAAATATGTTTTAGCCCCGAGTTTTGTATTTTCCAAGGGTAACAGGAGAAATTGGACCCCAAAAGTTGTTGTCCTATTTGTCCTGAGTACGCTGATACCCCATATGTTGGGGTAAACCCCTGTTTGGGCACACGGGAGATCTCGGAAGGGAAGAAGCACTGTTTTACTTTTTCAACGCAGAATTGGCTGGAATTGAGATCGGACGCCATGTCGCGTTTGGAGAGCCCCTGATGTGGGGTTTCCACTGTTTAGGCACAATTATAACTGAAACCCTAATCCAAACACATCCCTAACCCTAATCCCAACAGTAACCCTAACCACACCTCTAACCCAGACACACCCCTAACCCTAATCCCAACCCTATTCCCAACCGTAAATGTAATCTAAACCCTAACTGTAACTTTAGCCCCAACCCAAACTGTAGCCCTAGCCCTAGCCCTAACCCTAATCCTAACCCTAGCCCTAACCCTAGCCCTAACCCTAGCCCTAACCCTAGCCCTAACCCTAACCCTAGCCCTAACCCTATCCCTAGCCCTAACCCTAACCCTAGCCCTAACCCTAGCCCTAACCCTAACCCTAGCCCTAACCCTAGCCCTAACCCTAACCCTAACCCTAGCCCTAACCCTAGCCCTAACCCTAGCCCTAACCCTAGCCCTAACCCTAGCCCTATCTCTAACCCTAGCCCTAATGGGAAAATGGAAATAAATACATTTTTTTAATTTTTCCCTAACTAAGGGGGTGATGAAGGGGGGTTTGATTTACTTTTATAGCGGGTTTTTTAGCGGATTTTTATGATTGGCAGCCGTCACACACTGAAAGACGCTTTTTATTGCAAAAAATATTTTTTGCGTTACCACATTTTGAGAGCTATAATTTTTCTATATTTTGGTCCACAGAGTCATGTGAGGTCTTGTTTTTTGCGGGACGAGTTGACATTTTTATTGGTAACATTTTCGGGCACGTGACATTTTTTGATTGCTTTTTATTCCGATTTTTGTGAGGCAGAATGACCAAAAACCAGCTATTCATGAATTTCTTTTGGGGGAGGCGTTTATACCGTTCCGCGTTTGGTAAAATTGATAAAGTAGTTTTATTCTTCGGGTCAGTACGATTACAGCGACACCTCATTTATATCATTTTTTTATGTTTTGGCGCTTTTATACGATAAAAACTATTTTATAGAAAAAATAATTATTTTAGCATCGCTTTATTCTCAGGACTATAACTTTTTTATTTTTTTGCTGATGATGCTGTATGGCAGCTCGTTTTTTGCGGGACAAGATGACGTTTTCAGCGGTACCATGGTTATTTATATCTGTCTTTTTGATCGCGTGTTATTCCACTTTTTGTTCGGCGGTATGATAATAAAGCGTTGTTTTTTGCCTCGTTTTTTTTTTTTTTTTCTTACGGTGTTTACTGAAGGGGTTAACTAGTGGGCCAGTTTTATAGGTCGGGCCGTTACGGACGCGGCGATACTAAATATGTGCACTTTTATTGTTTTTTTTTTTTTTTTAGATAAAGAAATGTATTTATGGGAATAATATTTTTTTTTTTTTCATTATTTTGGAATATTTTTTTTAATTTTTTTTTACACATTTGAAAATTTTTTTTTTTACTTTTTTACTTTGTCCCGGGGGGGACATCACAGATCAGTGATCTGACAGTTTGCACAGCACTCTGTCAGATCACTGATCTGACATGCACCACTGCAGCCTTCACAGTGCCTGCTCTGAGCAGGCTCTGTGAAGCCACCTCCCTCCCTGCAGGACCCGGATCCGCGGCCATCTTGGATCCGGGGCTGGAGGGAGCAGGGAGGGAGGTGAGACCCTCGCAGCAACGCGATCACATCGCGTTGCTGCGGGGGGTCAGGGAAGCCCGCAGGGAGCCCCCTCCCTGCACGGTTCTTCCCTGCACCGCCGGCACATCGCGATCATCTTTGATCGCGGTGTGCCAGGGGTTAATGTGCCGGGGGCGGTCCGTGACCGCTCCTGGCACATAGTGCCGGATGTCAGCTGCGATAGGCAGCTGACACCCGGCCGCGATCGGCGGCGCTCCCCCCGTGAGCGCCGCCGATCGCGCTGGACGTACTATCCCGTCCATGGTCATAGGGGCCCACCCCACATGGACGGGATAGTACGTCCGATGTCAGAAAGGGGTTAAATGGTGGGAAACTGACACAACAGTACTTAGTCGACGCATACGTTAAAATTGAAGCTAATCGTCTAAATTTCATACGAATGAACCAAAAACAACTTAAAGTTGAAGACTACTGCGTTCTTCAAGAACATTTTCAAAAACAATCAATTCAAAAGGGAATTCCAATTGGAAAAACAGTAATTCTCTCGTCGTCGTTTGAAGATAGCCCCCACAACATGGAACAGCGTTATCAAGATCTAGAACCTTGGCAACAAGTTGAACACAGGCCAGACTTAGTCGCACGCATATTTCGACTGAAACTCAGCAGCCTTTTGAAAGACATCAAAAATTGGCTTTTTGGGACAGTCATAGCAATGGTACACGTCATAGAATTTCAGAAACGAGGTCTCCCATATCTTAGAAGCGGATTCCAAGTTTCGCACGGAGGAAGAAATCAACAACGTTGTGTGGGCTGAAATTCCTAACCAAGAAAAGTATCCTGAACTGTATAATATTGTAGTCTCTCATATGGTTCATGGCCCATGCGGTGTAGCAAATCCAAAAAGTCCATGCATGGAAAACGGAAAGTGTACAAAAGGGTTTCCAAAAGAATTGAAACAGCACTCTGTTAAATACTTGGATGGCTACCCATCCTACCGGCGACAACACATTGATAACATTGTTCGCAACAAAAAAATTATTAATAACTCATGGATAGTCCCATACAACCCGTACTTATGAAAACACTACAACTGTCACATCAACGTAGAAATCTGTGCTTCAATAAAAAGTGTATAATATATTTTCAAGTACATCTACAAGGGGCATGACAAAGCTAACGTTGAAATACAACAGAAAACAGTCAATCACGGTGAATCATCAACTTTTGTTGACTCAAGATATGTGAGTGCTCCAGAAGCTACTTGGAGGATATTTGTGTTTCCAATGCATTCACAGTCCCATGCCATTATACATTTAGCTATTCATTTACCAAATCAACAGCAGCTTTATTTCTTTGAAGATGATCAAGTCAAAGATGTCTCAAAAACTTTAAGCACAACGTCAAATTTAATGGAATGGTTTTTGCTGAACTGAGGTGACAAAAACTCAAGGCAGTATTTGTATAGAGAGATTCCAGAGCATTACGTTTGGAATAAATCTTGGAATCCAAGAAAACGAGGGCTTAGCAGAATAATTGGACACATGTATACAGTTAGTGTCAAGGATCAAGAAAGATATTACCTTCGGCTGTTACTACTGCATGTCGAAGGAGCTACAAGTTATGACGATTTGAAAATAGTTAACGGAGTATTTCACGATACATTTAAAGCTGCAGCTTTGGCTTTAGGACTTCTATTGGATGATACTGTGTGGAGACTTACTTTAGAAGACGCAGTTACCCTACATATGCCTAAGCAACTTTGCGAATTGTTTGCCAACATCTGCGTATTTAGACTGCCTACAAATCTGGCTCAACTTTGGACAAATTTCAAAGAACATCTAATCGAGGATTACTGCTTACGTCTTCACAACAGAAGTGGAAATTGACAAAATTGTGAATCTTATGCCATGCAAGATGTCCAAAATGTCTTATTACTGCATGGAAAAACATTTTCAGACTTTAATTGGCCACAGCCTGCAATTCAAGTTCCACAAGTTCCAGAGTATGACGAAGCTTACAAATTTTTGTTGGCAACAGAGAAGAGAAACTCCTTAAATCAACAACGGATTGCATATGACACTATTGTGAGCGCTATAGAAAACCAAGCAGATGCAACTCCAAAATGTTTCTTTATTGATGGTCCAGGAGGGAGTGGTAAAACATACCTCTATGAAGTTTTAATGCATCACGTTAGAGGGTTGGGAAAAGTCGTATTGCCATCTGCTACAACAGGTATTGCAGCAAACCTTTTACGAGGAGGTGGCACTATCCATTCACTCTTTGGGATACCAGTTCCAGTCAACGAAATCTCCGTTTCCAGAATAAAACAAGACACATTTGCAGGAAGACAGTTAAGCAACCCAAATCTTTTGATACTTGACGACTGCACCATGGCACCCAAATACGCTTTGAGCTTAATTGACAGACTTCTGCATGAAGTAATGACGACAAATGTTGCTGAAAAAAATGAAGTTCCGTGTAGAGGTAAAGTTTTTGTCATTGGCGGAGATTTTAGACAATGCCTTCCTGTCATACCAAGTGGAACAAGAACAGATGTTATCGAGTCCAGCTTAAAAATGGCTGACCTTTGGAAACAGTTTAATAAACTCCAACTAATTAACAACATGCAAACTTCTGACCCAGAGTACAGCAACTGGCTTCTTAAACTTGGTAACGGTGAACTTAGCAACGAGTATAACCTTGGAGAAGACATTATTGAAATACCAGAAGACATGTTGTGCACTGTGTAACAACCCTGCTGGCATCACTGCATGACCTTCCATTCCCCACCTGCCTGTTACATTAACTCACTCACCCAGTGCCATGCTTTGAGATCTGTCTGCTGCTGGCTCCATGCCATGTGCTCCATGGCCGCTTACTCTGTATACACTTCCTGGCTGTGTTCATAGGGGGGCGGTGCCAGGAACTCTGGATTCTTATTGAGACTGTGTGCACGTCCCTAAGGTGTCCCTGGCCAATAGCCTAGAGGCCTCTGATACTTAAGGCATCCTCACCCATTGGAGGATGCCTGAGCAAACTGCTTCCCTCAGTTAGCACTTGCTACTGAGCTGCCAGGTCGTGTCTGTTTCCTGTCTCTGAGGGCTGCAATAGGCAGGCCTTTAACTGTGTTCCATTACTTCTGTGTCTGTACTCTGGTCTATGTCCATTCCTGTTCCTTCTTTGTTTGTTTACCATTCTCACTCTGCTGTGTTTACCTCTGCATTACCTCTCTGCTCTGCTTGCCACTGTCGGTGGCTCTGCCTCTCTCTGCTCTGTTCACCACTACCTGTGGCTCTGTGCTTTTCTGCTCAGTTCTGCCACAACCTGTGGTTCTATGCCTCTCAGCTTTGCTCGCCACAATCTGTGGCTCTGCACCCTCTGCCTCTTGGCTTTGCCTCCTGCGGTTCTGGCTCTTGGCGTTGCCTCCTGCAGTTCGCTCTTGGCTCCGTCTCCAGCATCTCTGCTCTTGGCTCTGTCTCCAGCAGATCCGCTCTCGGCTCCGCCTCCAGTGGCTCTGTCCTTAGCTCTGCCTTCTTCTTTTCTGCTCTTATCTCTGCTTTCTCCTTCTCTGCTCTTAGCTCCACCTCCTGCTCTTACTCCGCCTCCTGTGATCCTGCTTTGCATCCACTCTTGCTCTACCTCTGTTCAGCTACTTGCCGTACAGGTCTCTACCTGTTTTTTTATGTTCTCCAGTCTGAACAGGTTCTTACCTGTTTCCATATACCCGCCTGTATACCAGTTCCTACCAGAGTATCAGCCCTGTCTGCCAGAGTACCAGCCATGCCCGCCTGTCTGCCAGAGTGCCAGCCATGCCCATTTGCCTGCCTGTATCTCCGTCAAACCAGTCTGCCCGTCAGTGCCTCTGCTGTACCCATCCGTCAGCCAGTGTCACAGCCGTGCCTGCCTGTGTCTTGTCCCCAGTGGGATCAGCATCCACAGTCAGACTCCACCCTGTAGTGGTAGCTTCCTATTGCACAAGTCTGACCTCACCATCAGAAGCTCCAGCAAACACCTAGAAAGCCACTTAGTTACGCCCATTCCAGGGAAGTTTGGTCTGTGGTCCAGTGGGGCCACACACCCAGACGCCCGTGTCAACCAGTCTTGGCGCGAGCGTTACAGATTGCTGAGTCCCATGAGCCATCGCTCTCGGAGCGAGATGAATTTTTTTCTAGCCATTTATTGGCCCCTGAAAGATTTTTATAACCAATTGAAAGATCTGCCTACACCTACTCCAGGTGGTCAACCCATAGTCTCAGAAGAGTTGTATAAATACCTTGCTTATAAAGAACTCCTTCCGAAGCCTTCGCCAAGATACTATGGGGATCCAGAGGAGTGCATATAGTTCCTGAAGCGTAGTCTGATGTATATCGAAGCAAATGCATCCAATTTCACTTCTGATTGGTCCAAGGTAGGATTCATGTTGGAAAAAACAAAATCCAGCTCACCATACCGACATTCCCAAGAGCTCGGAGCACGGAACCGCTGTGTCAGGGCGTAGACGAACAGGAAAGAGAAGGAGATCCAGCTCAACAAAATAGTGAAAAATCCATAGTTTATTTCACTTAAAATATAGTGAAAGGACAAAACATCAGCATACAAAAAAATATTTTAAAACCAAGGTCAACGCGTTTCCGGTGACTAAGCACCCTTAATCATGATACCTGGTACAAGACATGTCTATACTTTTATACTAGTATCCGGTTATCGCTCCGGTGCTGCAATTGGTAGAATTGTCTAATCAAGCAAAAATAGACACACATGATAATGGAAGCAAGACAAGCTTGATAGAAGCACAAAAACAAATGTTTGAGTTAAACAAAAAAGCAGAGAAAACAGAAATAGCATAAGATACAAAAACTATATACAAAATGAAAAATGAAATAACATTACCATAATCATTGAATAAATACAAAAATATAATGGTAAAATAATATGTACAGTGTCATATGTTGTGAACCCACATAACAATATAAAGCTTGAGTTGCTAGATATTATTTGTAAACCCTCGGAATAGTAATAAAATGCCCTAGTACCTTAATACATAGCGGGTTCACAAACAACTATGAAAACAGCCAAAATAGGTTGGAGCAAGTAGGTAAAAGCACAGCTGCAGACGCCGTGACAATGTAACAGCAGTCGGCAAACAGGGGGAAACAAAAGGGCAGATTGATAACTATTAGCCTCACAAAAGAGTCGATAATTATGCGGGAGATATAAACTACAAATTTAGTAACTAGATGTCAAAAAAGCGACTTCATTGTTTGCAAACCCTCGGAATACTAATAAAATTCCCTGATACCTTTGAAAGTAGCAAGCTCACAGACAACCATGGATGGAAAAACAAAACAATCAATGGCAGAGACCTCCCAAACAGGGAGTTGAAACAGCCGAAATAGGTAGGAGCAAATAGGTAAAAACACAGCTGAAGACGCCGTAACAATGTAACAGCGGCCGGCAAACAGGAGGGAACGGAAGGGAAAATAGATAGCTATTAGCCTCACAAAAAAAAGTTATTGATTATGCAGAAAGTATAAACTACAAATTTGGTTACTAGATGTTAGAAAAACAACATCCTTATTTGTGAACCCTCAGAATACTAATAAAATTCCTTAATATCTTTGAAAGTAGCGGGCTCACAAGCAGCTATGGATGAAAAAGCAAAACAATCTATGGCAGAAATCTCTCAAACAGAGGGCTGAAACAGCCAAAGTAGGTTGGAGCAAAATGGGTAGAAGCACAGCTGAAGACGCCGTGACAGTGTAACAGCGGCCTGCAAACAAGGAAGAAAAAAAAAAAGGGGCGAGTAGATAGCTATTAGCCTAAAAAAAGAGTCATTTATTATACGGGAAATATAAACTACAAATTTAATTATTAGATGTCAGAATAGTAACTTCATTGTTTGTGAACCCTCAGAAAACTAATAAAAGAGCATGAGATCTTTCCTTTTATTTAGACCATGTGGAATTCTTGTACCAAGTTTAAAGATCCACCATGATTCCCTGTTTCTCAGGGTCACCTCAATGTCTCCTCCTCTAAATGGTTTATGAATTTTTTCTATCGCATAAATTTTAAGTGACTCAAGGTTAGAGTGATGATAATTAATAAAATGTTGTGAAACTTGTGAAGTATTCCTATTAGCACTAATATTTTCAACATCATAAATATGTTCACGAATACGTGTTTTTAAAGACCGTATGGTGCTCCCCACGTATTTAAGATGACATGCCATGCACTCCATGATGTATACCACATTTTTGGTGTTACAGTTCATGAAAGTCTTAATGGGATAAACATTTTGATTACTGGCATCAGTGAAATTATGGCATTTACCCGAAAATTTGCAAGTTTTACATGCCATCGCACCACATTTAAAAAAAACCCTTTCGTGCTGAGCCAATGAGAGGGTTGCGCAGAGTGGGCATGAAGAGAACTCGGAGATAAGCTCGAGCCTAAAGAGGGGGCTCTTCTGGACACAATTCTGTATCCATTACTCAAAATTTGAGCTATATCAGCATCCTCCTTCAGAATAGTCAGATTATTAGTCAAAATTTTCCTGATTGTATTAAATTGATTACTGTACTGGAAGACCACAGTGATTGAATTTTGAGGAGATAAACTTTGATTTTGTTTACTATGGAAACGAGGTCGTCGAGCGACAATTTTTTCTGCTCTTTTTAGATGCCAGTCACTGTAGCCTCTCTGCACAAGTCTATCCTTTATGCCCTCGATCTCTTGGGAGTAATCTTCCAGTGTGCTACAATTACGTTTTGCTCTTACCATCTCCCCTATAGGGATACTTTTGATAGTATGTTTGGGATGGTGACTGTTAGCACGCAATATTGTATTCCCTGCTGTAATTTTCCGGAAAGTAGAAGTAACAATTGGGGTATTAGGTATCCCCTTTAGTTTTAAATCTAGAAACTCTATACACGTGTGGTCTTGGCGTGAAATAAATTTAAGATTGAATGGATTGTGATTAGGATTCATGTTGACCTACCAAGCAGGAGATGCATTGAATTGGATGAACCCTCTCTGGGAAGCAAGGGATCTAATCCTCTCAAACCTTGAGGCCTTCCTGATGGCCTTCCTTAAAGCCTTCAAAGTGCCTTAACCAGCTCCTCCTGCAAAGTCTTCCCTCACTAGATCCCAGACGAGCAAATTCCCCGAAGAAACCGCCACGTCTGACCAAGTCTGTCCAAAACAGGCCTGTTCCTCTACCTGTTCCTGCAGCTACCCAAGCAAAACCCAAGAAGGCTGTTAAAAGTGGGCTGGCAAAGCAGCAGCCCGAATCCAGCCACAAGACGGGGACACGGTATCGCTGCGGTTGCAAGGAACATCCAGATGGTCACTGCCTTGTCGATCTAAAACTCCAAAACCCTGGGCCACCAGGAGAGGCTGCCCTAGGAGAAAGTACTTCCTCTCCATCAAAATCTAAGACTGTGTCTCTGTTTTCCCGGGAGCTTTGGCATGATAAAGTCGCCTGCCATTCGGAGTTGGTGTGTAGTCTCCATCTTACAGCTCCAGAACCTGGTGAGGGCGTTGTCTGAAGTTGGTCAAGCCCTACTCAAGAGCAGTCTAGTCCTCCAAGGACAACTACAGCTCCAGGTAGGAGCCTTATACTCAAAGAAGTTTATCTTCCGTATGCTGTCTATTATGCCCATGGGTCATTCTGAGTCAAGGACTCACCCACCCGCTCTGGTCAAGAGTTCCAGCAAAATGCTCCATTTGAATTTACCCAGTCACGAGAAGTGTCTGGTTCCCATGCATCAAAGTCAGTCAACTGTGTCGTCATCTTCTTCTGCTGGTCTGCTAGTCATCGAGTCAAGGTGTGCTGACGTCACCAAAGATGGGGAAGCGGTGACTATCTCTCCACATGTCTCCAGTGACTATACCAGTGATTTGTTAGTCGTCGAGTCAAGATGTGCTGACATCACCAAAGATGGGAAAGCGGTGACAATCTCTCCACTCAACTCCTATGACTGTACCTATAACTTGCTCATGGAAACACCTCTGCCTCTTGGACGTTTTCTTCTGGATAACGGGCAGAGGATGGTTCCTATGTGGGTACCTTCATCATCCATGTGGCCGGTTGGTGAAGATTCCGAAGCAGAAATTTCCTCATCTCAATTTTTTCCTGATCCAGTGGAGCTGTTGCTCTCCACACTCAGCTCCGATGATTTTTCCTGTGTTCAGTATTCTAGAACATCTCTGTTACCTGAAAGTTTGTCTCTGGATATCGGGCAGAAGATGTATCCTGTGAAAGTTCCTTCGGCCTCCATGTGGCCAGCTGGTGAAGGTATCAAGTCAGTAGCATCCAAGTCTCTGCCTCTTTTCTACCTGGAGGAAATGGTCCAGTCCATTGTGGAAGCTAACCCCATTGGGTACAAAGAGAGTTTGCTATCTGAGATTTCTGATGAAGCTAATCCTGTTGAGCACAAAGAGACTTTGTTTTCTGAGATTCCATGTGACCCGTTTGCCTTATCCTACTTTGAAGATGTTATGATGACTTGGATTGTGAGTGGTCTCTTTCTTCTTCTACAGATCATTCTGGCAAGTTTGGAGAAGAGGGGGCGTAAAGGTGTCCCTGGCCAATAGCCTAGAGGCCTCTGATACTTAAAGCATCCTCACCCATTGGAGGATGCCTGAGCAAACTATTTCCCTCAGTTAGCACTTGCTACTGAGCTGCCAGGTCGTGTCTGTTTCCTTTCTCTGAGGGCTGCAATACGCAGGCCTTTATCTGTGTTCCGTTACTTCTGTGTCTGTACTCTGGTCTATGTTCGTTCCTGTTCCTTCTTTGTTTGTTTACCATTCTCACTCTGCTGTGTTTACCTCTGTGTTACCTCTTTGCTCTGCTTGCCACTGTCGATGGCTCTGCCTCTCTCTGCTCTGTTCACCACTACCTGTGGCTCTGTGCTTTTCTGCTCAGTTCTGCCACAACCTGTGGTTCTGTGCCTCTCAGCTTTGCTCGCCACAATCTGTGGCTCTGCACCCTCTGGCTCTTGGCTTTGCCTCCTGCGGTTCTGGCTCTAGGCGTTGCCTCCTGCAGTCGTTCTTGGCTCCGCCTCCAGCATCTCCACTCTTGGCTTCGCCTCCAGCGTCTCCGCTCTTGGCTCTGCCTCCAGCGGCTCCACTCTGGGCTCCACCTCCAGTGGCTCCATCCTAAGCTCTGCCTTCTCCTTCTCTGCTCTTATCTCTGCCTTCTCCTTCTCTGCTCCTAGCTCTGCTTTCTCCTTCTCTGCTCTTAGCTCCACCTCCTGCTCTTACCCCGCCTCCTGTGATCCTGCTTTGCATCCGCTCTTGCTCTACCTCTGTTCAGCTACTTGCTGTACAGGTCTCTACCTGTTTCTTTATGTTCTCCAGTCTGAACAGGTTCTTACCTGTTTCCATACACCCGCCTGTACACCAGTTCCTACCAGAGTATCAGCCCAGAGTGCCAGCCATGCCCGCCTGTCTGCCAGAGTGCCAGTCGTGCCCGTCTGCCTGCCTGTATCTCCGTCAAGCCAGTCTGCTTGTCAGGGCCTCTGCCGTACCCGCCCGTCAGCCAGTGTCACAGCTGTGCCTGCCTGCCTGTGTCTTGTCCCCAGTGGGATCAGCATCCACAGTCAGACTCCACCCTGTAGTGGTACCTGGTAGCTTCCTATTGCACAAGTCTGACCTCACCATCAGAGGCTCCAGCGAACACCTAGGAAACCACTTAGCTACGCCCCTTCCAGGGAAGTTTGGTCTGTGGTGCAGTGGGGCCACACCCCCAGACGCCCGCGCCAACCAGTCTGGGCACGAACATTACACACTGACTGCATCATAAGTGATGTTTTTGTACAATGCGTTGAAATTGATGTGAAAGACCAAAACAGTGTTGAGAGGGCCTCTTCCCATGCAATTCTCTGTCCCAAGAACGATGACGTGGCTCTGCTAAATTCCCGTGTGATGGATAGAATGCCTGGAGAGTATAAGTTGTACAAAAGTGATGATTCAGTGGATGTAGACAATGAAGATGAACAAGAGCATTATCCAGTTGAATTTTTAAATAGTCTTACACCAACAAGAATGCTATTCCACGGACTTCAACTCCAAGTTGGAACAATCGTAATGTTGCTGCGGAATCTAAATACAAAAAATGTTCTATGTAATGGAACTCGCCTTATTGTTACTGGACTCCATTCCCACGTAAGTCAAGCAAGAATGATCACTGGATCAGCAAAAGCAGACGAAGTGTTCATTCCACACATTGATTTATGTCATTCGGGCACCGGTCTTCCATTTAGGCTTTGGCGTCGACAGTTTCCAGTAAAACCAGCTTTTGCCATGACAATACACAAGTCACAAGGTCAAACTCTACACCGTGTTGACATATATCTACCAGAGCCCGGTTTTGGTCATGGACAACTCTACGTTGCATTTTCAAGAGTTAAAATGAGATCCAACGTCAAGGTGCAAGTTCTTCATACCCCTTTACAAGGAAAGTTGTTTATAGATAGTCAAAAGGTATTCACAAGAAATGTGGTGTACAAAAACATTTTGGGTTGATATTGTTAGCAAATATATTAAAGTGTCGATGTTCTTTTATCCGATGATTTATTTAAATACAGTTATCCGATTACTTATTTAAATACAGTTAGATATTCATGTAATGGTTTATATATTTTAATGATCTGTTTAATAATTTCGTTCAGCTGTGTTAAGCTCTAAGAGCAATAAAATTTAATGATAATGTATATATTTTACCCCAAAAATCCTGTGTATTCATTGCATTATTCTTAAATCTTCATAAATAAACTACATGCATATTCTAGAATACCCGATGCGTTAGAATCGGGCCACCATCTTGTAGAAAAATAATTATTTTATGGAGAAGTTTTTCTTCTGATCTAAAACATAGAACCCCCCTTCAAAACCAAATTATAATTAAAGGGTCCCCTCTGCTTCCATTAGCATAACTGATGAAATAGATAACTTACTCTGTGTTTTCTTAAACCGGAACAGACAAACAGAATGTCTGAACAGACGTGAGCATAGCCTAAGCAATTTAACCCATCAAGCTGCTACCCTAAAGTGTCTTAATACCCCCTTTCTATGCTGTTGGTGAATGTGGCAAGTTCTGGCCCTACACTGCAGGACATATTAAAGCTGCACACCTCTAGCAATGTCAATCAAATGGCACAGAGGAGGGGTTATGGTCGCGTTACAGCAGAAGAGTCAGGACACCAGGCCTCAGCATCTCCCAGTGGACACTTACCAGCTAATTTTCATCCCATGTCTGAGGCAATAACACTTTATTTTCTCCTTTTTTCAGTACATCATGATCTGTGACATAAATATGTTTGAAATAGACATCACATAATCCACATATGGTAGCTCTGGCGGCAGTGTGGTGGAATCAGATCTGATGACAGATTCTCATCAGTGATGCAGCTACTTTTCGACTTAATGACATAAAAAATGTTGTTTTCTTTTTACTCTCTGCATTTCGGAAAGAATAACTTTATTACATTTCTTTATTGATATCACTGTATGAGGCGTTATTTTATACAGTATTATTTGTGTTTCTTTATGTACCATTCGGGGGAATTTTTCTTTATTTTACATTTTAAATACTAAAATACTACAATTAAGTCATAATGATATTATGGCTACAAAAAGTGTTCCTAGAGCAAAACTTAGCATGCTCTAACAACAGGCTATATTTGCGCACTATCATGGCTTTCTTTTTAGGTCCCCATGAGTGGGATTGACTGTATGGTGTTAACAAAATCCTTCTGTACATTTAGTGACCACAGTAATTAAAAGAGTTACATAGTGAGCATCAGAGGTTCTTCAGTAACTGCCATTACAAATACCATGCATCCAATTAAGGCTGGTTTCACATTCGCGTTTGTGTCCGCAGTGTTTCTGACGCATACATCCGCATGCGTCTTGATTTCCTATCGTTAACATTGTAGACACAGGTGCTTGCGTTTGCATGCGTTCGCCCACGTTTGCTTACACATGCGTTTTTTTCGCGGTGTGCGGCGGAGCATGGCTGACGCACCATGTTAGAATTTTTGAGGCGGCAAATTTCCATCAAATATGCGCAGGCATGCCCTTGCGGATGAGTGCGTTAAAAACGCATTACTGTCTATGGGAACGCATGCATACGCTTGTCTTTGCGTACGCATGTGTTTGATGCGCTTGCGTACTTCGGACTGCGCATGTCCAGGAACTGATTGAGACACACCCATTGAGACACTCCCTCCTGGAAATATCAAACGCATGCACATAAAAACGCGAACGCATGCAAAAACGTGTGCAAACATTGTGGTTTTTTAACCATCATGCGTAATATGATGTGGATAAAAAATGCAGCGTTAGCATGTGTTTTGTAATGCGTTTGTGGTTGCGGATGAGATGCTGCGGACCCAACCGCAAATGGGCAACATCCTACAACTCCACCTTCAATGGTCATTTTTAAGTGTTTAGACTATGTGTCCGTATTTTTGCTGCGTCCAAAATTCTGCGTTCAATTGAACCCAGGTAATTCCTCAGGTAATTCCTTAGTGTTCACTGAACCATGCGGATTTACTGCATTTAATACATTCCTATTGATGACATTTCTGTTCCGGAGACTAGTGTCCCCGCAATAGCAATTGACGCACTGCATGTCAGTTACCGTGGATGATCCACAGATGCACATGCACGCATAGTGAACATGGGATTTCTAGAAATTCCATCCCCTATGCTGTATCATCTGGCCACTGCAGTTTTGATGCTGTGTAACTACGCAGCATCAAAGTAACTATGCAGCATCAAAACCACAGCAATTCCTGATGATGGGTATGTACCTTTAATGTACACCAACACATGATAGTTTTAGCCAAAAAGAATCAGTATTCAGGCAGTGAAATCATTTGGTGCTTTTGGCATTAATGAGGCACGAGACGTTAGAGCCTTGAAAAAGCATCCATACCCAGGAACGTTTCAACATTATTTCATATTACACCCACTTATCTTCCACATGCTGTGTCCCAAATATTGCATGTTGATGAAGGTCGTTAGATGAGACCAAAGTAGAACTTTTTTGGTTAAATGCAAAATTCTATGTATGGTGGTAACTAACAATGCACATCAACCTGAAAACACCATAACCACAGTCAAACATGGCGGTGGCAGCATCATGCTGTGGGGATGCTTTTCTTGAGCAGGGACAGGGAAGCTGGTCAGAGAGAATGGGAAGATGGAAGGAGCAAAATACAGTGCAATCCTGGAGGAAAACCTGTTTGCGACTGCAAAAGACTTGAGACTGGCGCATAGGTTCACCTTCCAGCAGGATGACTCTAAACAGACTGCCAGAGCTATAGTGGATGGTTTACATCAGGACATATCCATGTGTGTGAATTGTCCAGTCACAGTCCATACCTAAATCCCATTAAGAATCTGAGACAAGACTTGAAAATTGCTGTTCATCGACAATCTCCATACAATTTCACAGTGCTAGAGATAGTTTAAAAAGCAGAATGGGCAAAAATTTCAGCTTTTTAAATGTGCAAAGTTGGTAGACACAGACCCCACAAGACTTGCAGAAGAATTTGCAGCGAAATGTGGTCCTACAAAGCATTGACTCGGGGGGTTGAATACAAATACACTTCACAATTTTAGAAATATTCAGAATACCATGTATCATTTTTTTACACTTCGCAGACACTTGCTACTTAGTGTTGTTATATCACATCAATTCCCAATAAATATTTTTAAGATTGTGGGTGTCACATGAAAGTATGTGGAAAACTTCACAGGGTATTAATACTTTTTCAGGGCAGTGTATATGCCTCTTTCTGGTACGATGAAAAGTCGTGACTTTGGGGTTTTGCAACAGACATCAGATGAGTGGTGGTGAAATGGATCATTGACCAGTTTAAAGTAAGTGTATCTAAAAGATCTAACTCCATTTATCACTTTTCAGTGATGCCCTTCATGCTTTTGGAGAACATAAAATGACAGTTTCATTCATGCCTGATACTGAAGAGGGCTAATTATGAACTCATCTATCCTAGCCATGCCAATGTTGTAGTAACAGAGAACAGGACTAATTATAAGTGTTAAAAATGAGCAAAACAATTCTCATGTAACCTACTCAATGAAGATGGCTTCCAGAGCAATTTGGGTAAAGATAACATTTTCTCATTGACATTTATTAATTCATTTCAATTTTAACAAATAAGTATTTGAATTAAAGAAAGTGAGGAGATTTATAAAGTGAACTGTCATCATGGACAATATTAAAGTAGAAGGCTACTCTACTTTGGGATAATGCAGCTTACCAGTAAGACATGTATGGTATCCTCCTGGATCCAGGCAGCACAGGATGGTCCAGTTGGAGAGGAAGCAATGAAATCCCATTGCTCACCGCTAATGCCTGTGATTGGCTAAAGCAGTCAGGTGACTGGAATGGTGCACCATCGGATGGGTCTCAGATGTTCATTAGACCTACAGCAATCTAATATTGAAGGCAAATAAGAAGGATGGCAAATTGGAAACTTCAGTTTAAAGAAAACTTTTATTTAAGAAATAACACTTATTTAAAAAAGATTTTTATTAAATTTTTTTACTGTGGCTGTACAATATGTATAGAATAAACACTTCTTGATATAATGCTATGCTCACCTTGGGGCTCCCATCTGGGGCACTATCCTACTCCTCATTGGGATCAGAGTACCTGCTTGGACTTCTGCTGCTCTCTTTGTTTTTTTCTCTATTTTGCAAAGTGCACAATGCAACTGGTCTCTTAGAAGACACAAGTACCGCCAGTCATCAAATGTCCTGGATTTTTTTTAAAAAGAATCCTTTCCCATTGTTTTATCTATAAGGTCCATGAAGTATCTTATCTGTGCAAAGTCGTTAGCTATTTCTCTTTCTTTTGGCATTGAGTTTGTTTATTTACTCACCGCTAAGCACATCTACCCACCTGCCGCTTGACCGTCCACTCCGTCACTATTGTGAAGCTACTCTGATTGCCCTGGCATCCTCAAGGTCTGAGTATGCTTTGGTACCATTTATTGAAATAATTCATTCATAACGAAGGCTACTCTGCGGTTAGCGATCTACCTGGTTTCATGCAGTCCAGTCCAGATTTCTATGCAAAGAATAAAGTGTAAAAAAGAGAGCCCTTTAGACTTTACTACTCGTTTTAGTCCAATGTCAAATTTATGGTAACTCAGTGGATCCACATCCTCCCAGATAAGCTTTGGGACACCCATTTAACTTGTCAGCTTTGCTCTAAGGTCTGAGTAGGAGAGCATGACTTAATGGCCATTATGTTGTACTACTGAACACCTAGAAAAGCCAGAATAGCAGCACTATACGCTCTACTATAACCCATGTAATGTATAGATAGACCATGTTTATCATTTCAGAGAACATAGGATGGCTCTGTTCTGCATTCTGCTTATAGTAAGGAAACACCTTTTGTGAGGAACATAAGCTCTAGCAGGGGTTATCTCTATGCAAGGGACATATCAATCACAGACTTGACAACATTTTAAATTCCCGAAATTGGGATCATTCACACATATTCCTGAAACTACCTAGGAACAACTCAAAAACACCAAGGAATGTCCCCAGAACACACACATTAGAGTGGGGTTAGCATTACCCTGTCTCATTTTCTTGATTTAGTCTACAAGATTCTCTCACCAAAATCAGAACTGTTGGCAAACGTGCTGTCAAAATGTGGTTCTGAAGTTGAACTGAATTGATTTGAGATGCAATAACATAGAGATCTATGAACAGGTGTGGCACTGTTTTGGAAAAAAATGCACGCATATTTTTCCTCTCCTTTACAACACTGGATAACTATACTCACAGCACAGCCCTTGGTGATACATATTTCAAAACAAACGCATCAATGTTTCCCGCATTTCAATATTTATTCTTTACGATAAAAACTGGACACTTTGATTCTTACATAGAAATTCAATGATGTAGTAGCCCCGACAACCACTGTATCTCAGCTATTCATTCCATGATACTTTCTGTTGTTGGCAGGCATGTCTTTGATAATAGTCAGTCGTTTTGCAGTGCTAGACAGTATTTATCTCTGTGATTGTGAGTTGCTGGATTGTTTATCTTTGCTTGAGTTGCTTGGCTATTGCAGAGCTAGTTGAAATGATTCATGGGTCTGACAGATGTCTGGTACAGCTGGATGTGTCCTTGATTATCCCCAATGTCTGGACAGCACTGTCATTCAGCACAGCCCAAATTATCTCTATATCGACTGTGGAGTCTTGCGTGACAGTACTGTAATGGCTAATTACTAAGCATACCTTTGGTACTGAGTTCATACCAGTGGCAACAAGAAAATCTAAAGAAGGAAATTCAGTGACGTGCTCATCTTATTTCCTTACAGTGACTTTAGACATCCAATTTATTATTGCATTGCGGTGATAGATTTTATCCTATAGGAAATGCACAATTAAAATAGGTTTTGGAAGGCTAAAAAAAAAATAAAATAAAAAAATCAAAGCATAGACTGCCATTTATTTACACTTGTCACATTGAGTAATAAAGGGGTGAGCTCCATACCAGCGTTTCTGAGATGTGATTTATAGGTTATTTTTTAAGCACCCGACATTGGCTGCAATCAAACTTCGGAGCTTAAAGTTTAAACTGACAAACATCAATGGAGAATATCTGATTCATGTAAAAAGCTCAATGCTTTGTTTTAAGTAATTGTTTTTTTTGTTTGTTTTTTTTAAGACTCGAATAGGTGAGAAGAATAAATAAAAAGGAACTAAAATGTGAAGCATCCTGACAGTGATGGATTATGGATGTTGGAAATGGCTATTAGGAGGGATAGGATGTAAGTGCAATATACTCAGGAAGCATGCATGATGAACAGGCCTATGCAAAGAACGACTTTCTCTTCCGTAAGTAACCCTTTTAATATTTGGCTCTTGGTATTGTCCTCTTAACAGCGAGTGTGAGGTTAGTATAAAAAATACAGATTTGTGCTTTCCCAACTGGCCAGAAATTAGCACTTTTTGACAAACAATGTTTGCACAGAAAGGAGAGATAAGGAGTAGAGGGTACAAAATCCCATTCTGACTTTTAGTGAAGATGATGAGTTCCCAAGAGAGCAGACAAAGAAGAGCAGGAACAGCTTTTCACAAAAAAAGAATACAGTAATTTGCCACATCCTGTCCAAGCTACAACGGAATGTCACTCCGGTCTTAATTACCAGCCTAACAAAGCTATTCTGGGTTACACTGTAATTTCTCTTTTTCCTTAGATGTGAGGAGGTTGTCACCAAGTCACATGGATTTACAAGTAAGGGTGGTCCTTGGGAATGTTTCTAAATTCTTTTGGTTGAAGTATGCATGGGGTCACGTGTAGACTTTATCATTAGTCATTTGCAGGGTTGTCATATGACATGGCAGGCTTTGGATAAAAACTTAGCATAGCTTTTCTTTTTTTGAGCCTACAACTACCTGAATGACTAAATATCTTAGGTTGGATGTCCAAAGATTTTTGCTGTGGCTATTAGCTGATTTCCGATAAAGATACGTTAAAGAATAGTCATTGCCAGTGTAACCAACATCTACCGTAAGCATGCATCTGAACAAATGGAAAACCATATTAAAGGAAATCTGTCACCCCCCGTAACATTTATAACCTATTAATATGGTTATACAGGTAATAGAAATTTTACACGAGTCCTACCTGTATGCCTCATAATAATGGTCTTGTTGTGGAGAAATGATATATTCTGTCTTTATGCTAATGATTTCTTCCAGGCTCCGGGGCGTGCGGTGCCTAGAAGAAATCCCGGCCTCTTCTCCACATTACAATACTACCCCCCTCCCATGCACGCCAGTTATGGCCCCGAAATCCTGTACCTGCACCCCCTCAAAAACACATAACTAATCCTCCTTTCTATGGGCACTACACTCAGGGATCTCCAGGGATCTGTCATATGAGTGACAGACCACTGAAATTAGCTGTCAGTATTTGATGTTTCCCATAGTAACTAGCTAACTAACTGTCACTATAACAGTGGTCGTAACCATGGATACCAAAGGTTCTGTAATGCTTGCACATGAGGAAAGACATAGAGAATCAGAAAAACTTTCTAATTGGAGATATTTGCTAACAGCATTATTATTACACCTACTACATATTGGAATAGGATCCTGGAGATGGGAATACCCCTTTAAATGTAAATATTCAATTATTCTTGTCAATATGTGGAGAATAAATATTCCACAATCCACCAATATGATTTCCGCTCAAGCATTTCCACCAAATAATGCAAACGTTAAGGACTTGAAATGATAGACTAAAATTTCAACTATTACAAAGGCCCTAATACAATGGATGCTTTGAATTTCCAAATCCTTGGATGCATTTTCTAAAAGCACTTCGAGAGACAATATTTTAAACTTGGTCTTTAAATATTAAAATCATATACTCATCTATCGGACCTCAATTGTTCCTACATTCTGCTGCTCAAGTCCTGTATAGTTCTAGTGAGTAGTTGTGGAGACATGGGGGTCAGTGGGTGCTCTAGTCAACTAGCCAAAACCGCAAGGACCACGGATCATCCCACTGCTCTTCTATTACTGTGGGCATAATGCTACTCCGACAACACAGTGCGAAGGTAAAATAGTGTGGCAATACTTTATTGAATCACAAATCAGGCAAATAGTGCATAGAACATTCCCAGCAAACCATCCAAGATGGTGCAAAACTACAGTGTCCCCCTTCCACTGACTCCTCGAGATAAGAACAGCTGTGACTTCAGAGCTTGCAGGGTCGACTACCCCCACTTGTGGCACACACAGAGAAGAGGTAAGGCTAGGTTCACATTGCATTAGTGCAATCTGTTTAGCGCCTATGCTAACGGAATGCACTAATGTCCAAAAAGGGATTGCGGTTGACGATCCCGCTAGCGCAGATGCCCGATCTGCGCTAGCGAAGAACCGACCCTGAACGCTGCAAGCAGCGTTCGAGGTCAGTCCGAAAATAACGGGACATCGCTGACGCATGCCAAAAATGGCATACGTTAGCGATGCGTTAGCGATCCGTTAGCACATTGTGGTCAATGGGTGCGCTAACGGATCCGTTACATAGCGTTAATTGCAACAATTGCGCCATGTAACGGATTCCATAAGCGGACACCCACTAACGCAATGTGAACCTAGCCTAAGGACAACCTTAGGGAGCTGTATGTAGTAATAAACTTGGCACTCAGTATGTGAACAAAATAGAACTTCCTTTTATTTGTGCATCCAGACAAAAATGGTTATGAACGTTTTCGGTCTGTCACAGGACCTTCATCAGAACTATCTTTAATATGAAATAAAAAATATACATAAAATAAAGAAAATTTAGAACACAGGTAATGTCACATGATGCATAATAGAGGAGTTACAAATTGTTGTATAACATCGGTGATGATCTTCAAACTACTGAAGTTGAAGGTGAACAACTTAACAAAGGAAATACAATCCAATAGTGCTCCATTAGCTGTAGGTTAGTTCCAGTGGAGGTTCAATCCATGCTCTGTTAATCATTAAGGGAAACAATTACTGTAATACCAACATAAGAATGTACACGTGTCGGTGTACTGGTGGTGAAATACTGAAGTACAGTGAAGGATACATCGTTTCTCGTCTTTTAGATAATTTGAGATAATTGGAAAAAAGCTTCCAGGGTGTTTGATAGAAGCGTGAGTCTATACAGCAAATTACTGTGACTGTAAGGTAAATACCTAAAAAATACGACTGAGCGTAAGTAATAGTGCATACAAGTGTCCATTATGCTGTATAGGAGGAGAAAATAATGTGAGACTTATAGCTAAACCTATGGTGATAGCGCTGGTCTGTGTCCTTGTGCCATCCCTATGTACATATGTGACATTCATGTGACATTGGTGTTTCTGCTTGCTATCCGTGTGTCCGTGCTTCACATCCATGTGCCGTACCTGTGACATGTACCAGCATCTAGGTAAACAGCGTCAGGAAACAGTGCAAACTGTATTACTAGTTCCCAGGCGCCGGTACATGTCATTCTGATGACACACACATGTCATCTGCATGTCATCAGTGTGCAAGTGTGAAGCACGCATTTTGCCCGTGCTGTGCAAAACAAATTGACATGTCTGCGAGTTTTTCACACTGATACATGGTCTGTGTGAAAAACGTAACATGTGCACACCACCATGGAATAAAATGGGTGTGTGTATGTCTGTATTTGCAGTCCATGGACCGCATACGAACACAAAAAATGGATGTGCGAAGGCCTTAGTACTGTGTATGCTATTGACAATTTTATATCTAGCTTTTAATTTTCCAACAGACTGTCATATACAGGAGTCTATATCTTATTGATAAGCAGTTTCAGGCTTCACATAGCCATATTTGCAGGTCTATTTTGTACCAATCCATAGTAAAGAGCCAATAGAATTTTATAGGCCTCTTGTAGCGCATTCATACATCTGTGCAAATTGGATGGAGATCGAACAGCAATGCACAGAGTGGCATGAAGCTGTCACGCTCGGATCAGGAGACCTGTGGCCAGTGTGGTCTGATCTCTGACCAATTTGCAAGGACATCTGAATTTGCCCTTACTGTGCTCCTGAGATCTTGTAACTTTATTTGGAGGCAAATGTAGACTTTTACTTTATAAATTACATAAAAATCAGTAAGAAAAAAACATGGTTCCCCTCGTCTCATACTTCCATGAGTTCAGTTTGGACAGAAAAGAGAAAACATTATACATTACAATTTTTGGATTCCAGATTAAAGAAGTACTCTCATCAAAATTTGTATCCTTATAATATATTGCAAACATTGTGTACTTATAATTGCTCATTTTGCCTTTCTACCCAGTTAATTATTTTGTTTTCCATCAGGTCTATGACATCACTTGATTAAAAACAGACTAACTGAATCCTTGGAAGCACTATGTAGCAAGTTCTGGTCAAAGTTAAAAAAAGAGCTTCCAGGATGGTGAGCGGAGCGCAAAAATATGTCCTACGAGGAGCAGTTAAAGGATCTGGGAATATTTAGCTTGCCAAAAAGAAGGCTAAGAGGAGACTTAATAGCTGTCTAAAAATATCTGAAGGAATGCCACATTGTAGAGGGATCATCCTTATTCTCATTTGTACAAGAAAATACGAGAAGCAATGGAATGAAACTGAAAGGGAGAAGATACAGATTAGATATTAGAAATAACTTTTGGACAGTGAGGTTGATCAATGTTTGGAACAGGCTGCCACAAGAGGTGGTGAGTAGTGATGAGCGAATATACTCGTTACTCGAGATTTCCCGAGCATGTTCCGGTGTCCTCCGAGTATTTTTTAGTGCTTGGAGATTTAGTTTTCATCGCCGCAGCTGAATGATTTACATCTGTTAGCCAGCATAATTAAGTACATGTGGGGGTTGCCTGGTTGCTAGGGAATCCCCACATGTAATCAAGCTGGCTAAGAGATGTAAATCATTCCGCTGCGGTGATGAAAACTAATTCTCCGAGCACTAAAAAATACTCGGAGGACACCGAGCATGCTCGGGAAATCTCGAGTAACGAGTATATTCGCTCATCACTAGTGGTGAGTTCTCCTTCAATGGAAGTCTTTAAACAGAGGCTGATCCGTCATCAGTCTGAGATAGTTTAGTAAATCCTGCATAGAGCAGGGGGTTGGACACGATGGCCTTGGATGTCCCATCCAACTCTAAGATTCACTGATTCTAGAAAAAGGAGGTCAGTTTTCCCTGTATGAGTCATGAGTCACTGCAAAAGTCCCTGGCAGTGGGGAGTAGAGAGCTTGCTTTCTCTTTCTACAAAGAGCAGAGAAAAGAGAAGAATTAGCTGGGTAGAAAGGCAAAATGAGCAATTGCAAGTACACAGTGCTGTATAATATGATGGTTGCAATATATTAATAGGATAAAAACCTTGATGGCAGCGTTTCTTTAACTTAGCATAAATCAACTCATAGATTCCAGATTTTTTCTGGGACTAAAACGCTAAATTTGGATCCAGTTGATATATCGTGTTTTTCATATTATAAAATTTTTTGGGGGGAAATGGGGGTGTGTCTAATAATAATTTGAATATACCTTACTGGCCACGGTGGATCAGGGTCTCAGGGTCGCTGCTGGAGGAGGTATGAGTGGCGCATTGCTGCAGACCGCAGGCTGGGATGAGGGGGTGTTTGGAGGTGTGATGCTGCAGGTGTTTGGTGGTGCGGGGGCTCTGCTTACATTTTGTGAAATCTCGGGACCCCCCGCACTTCCATGGTTTACATTGCGGTGGACTCCAGGAAAATGGCTGCTGGGGGCGACGCATGCGCAGATGGAGATCTTGGCACCAAGAGCTCGGGAGATGAGATCTCAGTGCCAAGATCTCGATCTGCGCATGCGCCACCCCCGAAAGCCATTTTCCCAGAGTCCACCACAAAGTAAACCATGGAAGTACGGGGGCTCCAGGCTTTCCCGAAATGTCGGCAGAGCCCCCGCACCACCAAACACCCACAGCGTCGCACATCCGTACACCCATTTCTCCCAGTCTGGGGTCGGCAGCATCGCCCCACTCCTGCCTCTGCCAGCAGCGACCCTGGGACCATGCTTCACAGCAGCCACCGCCCATAAGACACATGGATTGTAAGAAGCATCACCATTTTATTTTTTAAAAAAAGTTTTTTTCCTATTTTTCTCCTCAAAATGTGGGGTGCGTCTTATAATCCAGTGCATCTTATAAACCACAAAATAAGATTTTTACTGGAATCCATTATTTTAAGGAACAAAACAAAATGGAACATAACATGCTGCTTCATTGGGTTTAGAACCAGTGGATTATCCCCGGAGAACGATAAATTGGGCAACTGGTAGAGCTTTTAAAATTTTCCGTAAAAAAAAGAAGTTTCAATTGGTTGTAAAACAGTATATTCAAAGGAACAGAACAGTGATTTTATTTACAGGATGTTATAGATAAGATCATTAATATATTAAAAATAACGTGGTAATTAGAACATTACTAACATTACTCAGGTATCATCTGACATGTTCATGGCTCCGTGTCAGTATGTGATTTAATCAGCCTGTTTACTCATTAATTCATATGTCTGTGTGCATACAGCATTTTTATTCAGCTCAAATTCGCTTTCCCGAGGGATTGTATAGTGTGTGGATCTGGTTAACTAATGATGGTATTATCGGTTCGGTCATTTTGTTATGCATGGCAGCATTGTCGCTCTGTTAAAAAAAAATAAAATATATATATATATATATATACAGTGGGGCAAAAAAGTATTTAGTCAGTCAGCAATAGTGCAAGTTCCACCACTTAAAAAGATGAGAGGCGTCTGTAATTTACAGCATAGGTAGACCTCAACTATGGGAGACAAACTGAGAAAAAAAAATACAGAAAATCACATTGTCTGTTTTTTTATCATTTTTTTTGCATATTATGGTGGAAAATAAGTATTTGGTCAGAAACAAACAATCCAGATTTCTGGCTCTCACAGACCTGTAACTTCTTCTTTAAGAGCCTCCTCTTTCCTCCACTCATTACCTGTAGTAATGGCACCTGTTTAAACTTGTTATCAGTATAAAAAGACACCTGTGCACACCCTCAAACAGTCTGACTCCAAACTCCACTATGGTGAAGACCAAAGAGCTGTCAAAGGACACCAGAAACAAAATTGTAGCCCTGCACCAGGCTGGGAAGACTGAATCTGCAATAGCCAACCAGCTTAGAGTGAAGAAATCAACAGTGGGAGCAATAATTAGAAAATGGAAGACATACAAGACCACTGATAATCTCCCTCGATCTGGGGCTCCACGCAAAATCCCACCCCGTGGGGTCAGAATGATCACAAGAACGGTGAGCAAAAATCCCAGAACCACGCGGGGGGACCTAGTGAATGAACTGCAGAGAGCTGGGACCAATGTAACAAGGCCTACCATAGGTAACATACTACGCCACCATGGACTCAGATCCTGCAGTGCCAGACGTGTCCCACTGCTTAAGCCAGTACATGTCCGGGCCCGTCTGAAGTTTGCTAGAGAGCATTTGGATGATCCAGAGGAGTTTTGGGAGAATGTCCTATGGTCTGATGAAACCAAACTGGAACTGTTTGGTAGAAACACAACTTGTCGTGTTTGGAGGAAAAAGAATACTGAGTTGCATCCATCAAACACCATACCTACTGCAAAGCATGGTGGTGGAAACATCATGCTTTGGGGCTGTTTCTCTGCAAAGGGGCCAGGACAACTGATCCGGGTACATGAAAGAATGAATGGGGCCATGTATCGTGAGATTTTGAGTGCAAACCTCCTTCCATCAGCAAGGGCATTGAAGATGAAACGTGGCTGGGTCTTTCAACATGACAATGATCCAAAGCACACCGCCAGGGCAACGAAGGAGTGGCTTCGTAAGAAGCATTTCAAGGTCCTGGAGTGGCCTAGCCAGTCTCCAGATCTCAACCCTATAGAAAACCTTTGGAGTTAGTTGAAAGTCCGTGTTGCCAAGCGAAAAGCCAAAAACATCACTGCTCTAGAGGAGATCTGCATGGAGGAATGGGCCAACATACCAACAACAGTGTGTGGCAACCTTGTGAAGACTTACAGAAAACGTTTGACCTCTGCCATTGCCAACAAAGGATATATTACAAAGTATTGAGATGAAATTTTGTTTCTGACCAAATACTTATTTTCCACCATAATATGCAAATAAAATGTTAAAAAAACAGACAATGCGATTTTCTGGATTTTTTTTTCTCAGTTTGTCTCCCATAGTTGAGGTCTAACTATGATGTAAATTACAGACGCCTCTCATCTTTTTAAGTGGTGGAACTTGCACTATTGCTGACTGACTAAATACTTTTTTGCCCCACTGTATATATATATATATATCTAATATATAAAGCTGAATGTGTGTATGTGTGTGTGTGTGTGTATGTGTATGTCCGGGATTGGCATCTGCACCGTCGCAGCTACAGCCACAAAATTTTGCACAGTCACACGTCTGAACCCCGAGAGCGTCATAGGCTATGTTGTTAGGCAAAATTTTAACCCTGCGCTTTCCAATTCACCAAACAATTTTGCCCCTATCTACATAATGGGGAAAAAAGTGAAAGGAAAAGTGTTGGAGGCGTCGCAGCTACAGCCACAAAATTTTGCACAGTCACACGTCTGGACCCTGAGAGATTCATAGGCTATGTTGTGAGGTGAAATTTTAACCCCGCACTTTCCAATTCACCAAACAATTTTGCCCCTATCTACATAATGGGGAAAAAAGTGAAAGGAAAAGTGTTGGAGGCGTCGCAGCTACAGCCACAAAATTTTGCACAGTCACACGTCTGGACCCCGAGAGCGTCATATGCTATGTTGTGAGGTGAAATTTTAACCCCGCGCTTTCCAATTCACCAAACAATTTTGCCCCTATCTACATAATGGGGAAAAGTGAAAGGAAAAGTGTTGGAGGCAAATTGACAGCTGCCAGATGTGAACAAGGGGGACTTAAAGAGTGAGAGCGATGGCGCCAAAGAGTATATACCGTACAGTTGCTAAGGTGGGGCCCCGACATGGGATACTCACCACACACGGGGATATGAACACACACACAAAATGCGCCACACACTACTAATACAGGAGGAGATGACACACAGGTATATACTATATACAGGGGAGATGACACACGTATATACTATATAGAGGAGGAGATGACATACAGGTACATACTATATACAGGAGGAGATGACATACAGGTATATACTATATACAGGAAGAGATGACACACAGGTATATACTATATACAGGAGAAGATGACCTACAAGTATATACTATATACAGGAGGAGATGACATACAGGTATATGCTATATATAGAAGATGACATACAGGTATATACTATATACAGGAGATTACACACAGATATATACTATATACAGGGGAGATGACACAGGTATATACTATATACAGGAGGAGATGACATACAGGTATATACTATATATAGAAGGAGATGACATACAGGTATATACTATATATAGGAGATGACATACAGGTATATACTATATACAGGGGAGATGACACACAGCAGGTATATACTATATAGAGGGGAGATGACATACAGGTATATACTATATACAGGAGATGACATACAGGTGTATACTATATATAAGGGAGATGACAAACATGTATATACTGAGGTGAAAATGAGAGGTGTGAGGTGAAAATGAAAAGGTGTGAGTGCAAAATGAGAGGAGTGAGGGAAAATAGTGGAGTGATCGGAAAATGACAGATGTGAGGTCGAAATGACAAGTGTTAGGGAGGATTGAGAGGAGTGAGGGAAAAAATGAGAGGTGTGAGGGAGAAAATGAGAGATGTGAGGTGGAAAATGAAAGATGTGATTGGGAAAATGAGAGGCGTGATGGGAAAATAAGAGAAGTGAGGTGCTATAACTAACCACAGATATTTACTATGCCCAGGCAACGCCGGGCTCTTCAGCTAGTAATATATAAAGCTGAATGTGTATGTGTGTGTGTATGTGTGTGTGTATGTATGTGTGTATGTCCGGGATTGGCATCTGCACTTTCGCAGCTACAGCCATAAAATTTTGCACAGTCACACGTCTGAACCCCGAGAGCGTCATAGGCTATGTTGTGAGGCAAAATTTTAACCCCGCGCTTTCCAATTCACCAAACAATTTTGCCCCTATCTACATAATGGGGAAAAAATGAAAAGAAAAGTGTTGGAGGCAAATTGACAGCTGCCAGATGTGAACAAGGGGGACTTAAAGAATGAGAGCGATGGTGCCAAAGAGTATATACCGTACAGTTGCTAAGGTGGGGCCCCGACATGGGATACTAACCACACACGGAGATATGAACACACACACAAAATGCACCACACACTACCACGTGCTTGAACACATATACCACCCTCACCACACATACACCAACCTCGCCACATAAAAGTTGAAACACAAAAGTCTCCGCTCAAAACTCGCCACGCGCAAAACTCACCACATGCAAAACTAGGCTCACGCAAAACTAGCCACACTTGCAAAACTCACCTCATGTAAAACTCACCACACGCAAAACTTGCACACGCGGAAAAATTACCACATGCACAAAAGTTGCAACACATGCAAAAGTTGCCTCACACAAAACTTGCACATACTCAAAACGCACCACACATAAAACTCGCCACACGCAAAACTCGCCATGCGCAAAACTTGCTGCACACAACTTGCTACACTAACCTGTCACATGCAACTCAACACACAAAAAGTTGCTACACACATGTCACCACACAAAACTCATCTCACAAAAGTCACTATATGCATGTCGCCACATGCAACTCAACACACACAACTTGACACATGAAAATCACCCTAAAACACACACAAGTCTGGTATTATCCTTCAAAAATAAAAATCTGATTAATAAGCAGACAATCTACAAGAGCAACAAATGTACCATATAGGAAATATGGCAGCTGTCAGTCACATGACCTGTCTATTATGTGTATGTGTGAGCTAATATATACTGCTAGGGGGGAGGGCTTCCTGTTGGCTGGGGATTTATCAGGCTGCAAATTTAGCTTACAAATACTGAGGTAAAAATACTGACCAAATAACGTGTGAACGAGGTCTAATACAGGAGGAGATGACATACAGGTATATACTATATACAGGAGCAGATGACACACAGGTATATACTATATACAGGAGGAGATGGCTTACAGGTATATACTATATACAGGAGGAGATGACATACAGGTATATACTATATTTAGGAGTAGATGACACACGTATATACTATATACAGGAGGAGATGACATTCAGGTATATACTATATAAAAGAGGAGATGACACTTAGGTATATAGAGGAGGAGATGACATACAGCAGGTATATACTATATACAGGGGAGATGACATACAGGTATATATATATACAGGGGAGATGACATACAGGTATATACTATATGCAGGAGATGACATACAGGTGTATACTACATATAAGGGAGATGACAAACATGTATATACTGAGGGGAAAATGAGAGGTGTGAGGTGAAAATGAAAAGGTGTGAGTGCAAAATGAGAGGAGTGAGGGAAAATAGTGGAGTGATCGGAAAATGACAGATGTGAGGTCGAATTGAGAAGTATTAGGGGGAATGAGAGGAGTGAGGGGGGAATGAGAAGAGTGAGGGGGAAAATAAGAGGAGTGAGGGGGAAAATGAAAGATGTGAGTGGGAAAATGAAAGATGTGAGGGGGAAAATGAGAGGCGTGATGGGAAAATAAGAGAAGTGAGGTGCTATAACTAACCACAGATATTTACTATGCCCAGGAAACGCCGGGCTCTTCAGCTACTATATACATATATATATATATATTTTTATCTTTCACCATATCATGTTCTTTTTGCACCTTCCCATGACTTCCGTCTCCTAAATAGGTGCAATGCCTTCTGAGCCATAAGGTCGGGTTTACATGACGCTTTTTAGCAACTGTGGGAACAGACCTCAGAGCAGAAATAAATATGTTCAGTAAAGTAATGCGGAATATGATGGCGCTATATAAGAAATATATATCTAAATAATATATATATATATATATATATATAAATAAAATAAATAAATAAAACCCACAAACACAAATAAATAAATGAATAATAATATAGTTTTTTTTAATACTAAATATTATGCGCACCCTCAATATTATTTTTGTTTTATTTAGTAAAGTACAAATCAGGGTTAAAAACAGACACAAGAGAACATCCCGTTTACCATTATTTCTCGCCCAGGAAACTCAGCTCATTGAAAGTTTACAAACCTAAGCACTGATGTGTCAGAGCAAAGCTTACTGCAGTACCTCAAGGGCTCCATTAAACACGCACAATGCCATTTGCTAAAAGTTGCAAATACCGTGTAAACCTCACCATATTTCCAAACGATGTAAACAATCTTCACGGCAATTGCAGCATTAGTTTTAAAACTTCTTTTGATTGCTCTGGGTCCCGTAAAAGAAATTGAATCATAAACATGCTTATTTCACCGTAACCGGAAAAAAAAAAAAGCAGCATAACGCATCAGATTTTCTAAGTAAGCAGCCACAAAAGAGCATTAAATAACTCAACTTTCTAGCGCGGGTTTATTATCCTCCGTCGTTTTTTTATGGCATTATCTACTGTAGAAATGCAAAGAGATTTGTAAAACACTATAGCATTTAAGTCATTACATTTTATAGCTAATTTCTAATGTGGACTTGATATTTTATGAGCGGGAGAGGAAAAAAAAAAGGCAAAAAGAAATCCCCTCATTTGCATTAGTGACAGTAACGAGAGAAATTTAACACCTGGCTCTGGCGGAATTAGAAAATTAAATATTAGCCTATTTGAAGTCTTGTGTAAATGAATTTTTCCTTCCTGGCTACATATATGCAATATAATCAGCTATTTTGGAGAAGTGAGTAAATACTCGTATAATAAAATGCATTAGGGCTACTATTAAGGATACGTGTATGGTTTGCATCGCACCTTTAACGCAACCTTTTGGCATTCTAGAAATGATGGGGAAAGAGAACGTTACGTCACGTTGTTTATAAAACATTGCCGTATGTTTGTAAAAGAGCGCAAAATTAAAGTCCGTGAAAAAAAAGGCGTAGGTCTTGTTAAATAATATGGGATGTGACACTTAACAGAGGCGGCTAAAATTAACACATTGATGGCATTTTGCTTGGCTTCTTGCAGTGATAATGCTGTTGTCAAATGTGTTTAGTGCACCAAATCTCCTGGAGCCTTCAGCTAGGCAGCAAGCTTTTGACAGATTGAAGGTTCGGTGATAGGCTATCATGACAGATGGAAACTGGCACCGGCGTTCAGCTTTCGCCTATCGCAAGGGACTTGCCCCCCCCCCCACCTTCCCTCTCTTATTCTTCAGGGTTGAGCTTTGCAACCTCCCCCCCACCACCACCATTTCTGAATGAAAGCAGGGGATGGCATTGTTAAATAGTGCATCTGTGTGAGTTAAGGCTACTTTGATGAAAGCATAAGGCTGATGCTCAGTGAAGAAAAAGACAGCCTTTGCACTAAATGCATTTTACATAGGATTGTGAAGCCCCCTGGGGAGGGAGGATATAACACCGGTTAAATCCAGACAAAAGGAAAAGAAAATAAGACGACTATTAAGCTATGATCCCAACACAAATATGTTTATAACAATTAGACCGTGACTTGCCTTTTTTTATCGAACAACCAATTATATTCTTATTCTATTTTCAATACCGTGAAAAATACACCTGTCTGTTTTCGTTCTATACATACGAGGCGGCCGACGCAGCAATTTTCTCCCTTCAAGGTTAATCAAATCATTCAAAGGACAATGGTTTATTCTACCCAAATTCAACAATTACACAGGCAACAATAAAAAAAAAAGCAGAAAAACACAAACAGGGAAATGGGAGATGACTAGAAAATGCAAGAGGCGATATTAAATTAAAATATAAAAGAAGATTTGTAAATATATACTTCTTGGTAAAAAAAAAAAAAGCTAAATAAAAATATTTAAAAAATGTATTTAGTAACTATGGGATAGAACACGAAGAGGAAGTCGTAGTCTTAGAAGTTAAAATATTATAAAATATAACATATTTTATTTTAGGGAAAATGGGATTAAAACATTTTTATTCACAAATGTAATAATAATATTGTCTCTAGTGCCCTGACAAATTGCTACTAAAATGACTACTTCTGGAAACTGACTGCAGGATTGTATCTGGAGCAGCCCAGTCAATCCCATTTGTGGTATGATAATAAGCTCATTGGCTATTGAAGTGGTTTTCCCAAAGGTTCCTTTGTGTGCAAACCCCTCACACTCAATTGACATGTGGACATCATAAAGCTGATGAAATGCTATTGTAATGAACATGAGGAAGAGGCATCTGTAATGCTGTAAATGAAGGACCCCTCTCTTCTCAACATGCTAATTCGGAAAATCTGCTCTCAACTTGTACTCCCTCTGGACCGCAAATGGATGGGTATCTCCATGAATGCATATTCAAGCATAGCATTAGCCTCAGCAGCAAGTGAGATCCCAGGCTGCACTCGCCGCTTCCCTTTTTTCAAAGCAGATTATTTTGCATCAAACGTGGTAATGATCTGACAGTTCATTTGCGAGCAGAATCCTGCAGTCAAGGTTTAATGCATGGACAGACGCAGGTGTGGAGTGAACATCAGCGAGATCTCCGAGACGAAATTAGATCCACTTGTCACATTATCCAGGTTCAGGAGCATGCTACCGGAAGAATTGGCCCACTACATTTATGAAATTAATGCAGTCACATTTAAAACATATTGCAACAAAGCCTCATTAGACTCTCCCAAGTTATATGGAAGATGACATATGACCTTTCACATTTCAAGACCCTTATTACACGTAGGCCATATAGGAGAATTATGAGACTGTATAAGGGGAGTGAGGCAATGACAGTTGCTGTATGTTATATTTTATGCTTTAGTGTATGCAATGTAAAATAGAACAAAAATGATTTTATTATTATATATACAGATAGGCGGATAGAAAATACACCATTAGGCAGTCAAGTGGACATGCACAAGTGGCAGACAGGCAGGCATGCCAAAGATATATTAACTACTTCCGGATCACCCATAGATGATCAACATTCAGGCGGTGAATGTTCTACTATGCAGGACATTCTAAAGTAAATGATACATTAGAATGTCACTGCATAGTAGAACACTCACCATAGTGTAGCAGTTGCAAGAGATGGTGCAGCTGTGGGAGCCAGCTGTGAGACACAGCCAGACTCTCCTTAAAGGGTTGTCCAGGACAACTAATTCTCAATCTGAATGTTTGTCACTGTTAAAATAAAAACACCTATTTTCACCTCCGGTGCCTGCGGTGTTCCAGTGGTGTCGGTAATCGCATTCCCAGGGCTCACATGAGGTTGTGATGACACCTGAGTCCTGCACCCAATGAGCTCTGGCATCACTGTACCCTTTTTCAGGTGTATAAGTAATCAAGAGGCAGTGAAAGCTGTGGCTGGCTGCTCGCCTCCTCTTCATTGCTTAAAGGTCCGAATGCGAGGCCAGCGCTGATTGGGCGTAGGGTTCACGTGTCATAGTAACCTCATGTTAGCCCTGGGAATGCCAGTGCTGACATCCCTAGAGTATAAGGGTTTTTTTATTTTAACATGGCCAAACATTCAGATTGAGAAGAAGGTTGTCCTAGTAGTTGACAACCTGTTTAAAGAAGGCAGAGACGGTTTATTACCATCTCTGCCTTACTGATTGCTGTATACACAACACTAAACAAGTGTTTTGTGCACAGTATATAGGAAGCACTGAGGGGCTTCCGCCCCCAGACCCTGCGGTCATGTGATCACTGGGTGTAGCAAAGGAGTAGGAGATGCTGGGTCCTAGAAGACCCAGTAAGCTTTGCTATGCAGCCAGACGGCTGAAATTTTTGTATAATTAGGGCTAATTTACATTGGAAATCAGGTTAAAAAATGTTGAAAGGCACCCCAAAAAAAGGAAGAATAATATGTGAAATAAATGGAAAATAAATGTTAATCCAAAGTTCTGTTAATAGCCCTGCCCCTATGTAAAAAAAGGTATAAAAATGATACCATAAAAAAAAGACAGTATGAAAAAAACATAAAGATTATGCCCAATGTTGCATGAAAAAAAAGATGCAAAAATAATTTGAATATGCAAACAAGAAAAAAATTGCAGCTCTTTAAACTGCATGTCTGGAAAAAACCTGGTTAGGAAATGGAGGTAAATTACCTGCTCTGGAACTGATTAATTATTTCTAATTGGAGCATAGTCATGAGCACCAGAAATGCAACCTTCAAAAAAACCCTCTTCTCCCACTCTTAAGGGTTTGTGCACACGTATTCTGGAGGACTGCGGATTTTTCCGAAGCGGATTTGGAAAAACCGCAGTGCAAAACCGCTGCGTTTTTTCCTGCGAATTTATCGCGGTTTCTACTGTGGATTCCGCTGTGGCTTTACACCTGCAGTTTTCTATTGGAGCAAGCGTAAAACCACAGCCGAATCCGCACAAAGAATTGACATGCTGCGGAATATAAACTGCTGCGTTTCAGCCCGTTTTTTTCCGCAGCATGTGCACAGCGTGTGCACATACCCTGACACACTGATAACAACACTGCAGAAGAAATGCTAGCACAGGCTTCCAGTATCCGTTGCTTCAGATACTGCATATCTCATATCGTAAGGCAATTGTTACGCTGTGAAGATGCGAGATGTGCAGCATCTGAAACAACGGATACTGGAAGCCTGTGCTAGCATTTCTTCTGCAGTGTTGCTATCAGTGTGTCAAGAGTGGAAGAAGAGGGTTGCATTGACAATCCAACACAATGGGCAGCACTTTGAACACATTTTATAAGTGGTCATAAACTTGTAAATAACTCATGAAAGAATAAAGTTTTGTTAAAACCAAGCACACCATTGTTTTTCTTGCGAAATTCTCAATAAGTTTGATGTGTCACATGACCCTCTTCCCATTACAAAAAATAACTTATGCAAATTGCCTCTTCTGAGAAAAAGAGGACTTAAACTCTATAGCGCCACCTGTTGGAAGTAGCGATCCTACAAGTCACAATCAACCGTTTAACGAGTCGTGCAATATGACTTAGGATAAAAGCCAAATTAGTATCTCAATTCACAGACACGGTGTTTCGGGCTGTTGGCCCTCGTCAGTGCGAAGCATGAGAACTGATTTGGCTAGGTGAGAGGCTCTGGACTGGGTTCTAAGGAGTATTGTTTCTCCTTATGGAGAGTGACATACCATCTCTGGCTTGTCAAGGTAAGGAGGCTTATTCGCCATGCAATGCTCCTCTGGGAAATATAATATGCAAATTGCCTCTTCTGAGAAAAAGAGGACTTAAACTCTATAGCGCCACCTGTTGGAAGTAGCGATCCTACAAGTCACAATCAACCCTTTAACGAGTCGTGCAATATGACTTAGGATAAACGCCAAATCAATATCTCAATTCGCAGACACGGTGTTTCGGGCTGTTGGCCCTCGTCAGTGCGAAGCATGAGAACTGATTTTGGCTAGGTGAGATAACTTTGCATCCAAAATGGCCAGCTTCAAAATGGCCGCCATGGTCACCACCCATCTTGAAAAGTTCCCCCCTCCCATACACTAATGTGCCACAAACAGGAAGTTGATATCACCAACCATTCCCATTTTATTTAGGTGTATCCATATAAATGGCCACCCTGTATAAACGGAAGCTAACACCACTTTAAGAGTAAATATTTCAACTTTATTAACAGATAGATGTTAAGTTAAAAGCAGTAACAATTGGGGAAAACAAGTGCAGAAAACTACAACTCCAAAAAATATTGCTGTAATTTTCAAAGTTTACAATTTAGCCATTACCAGATAGAAAAATATTTTTAAAAAATGTTAAGATGGAACATTTTCAATCATTTGGTTTTTTTTACATGATGGATTGGCCACAATTGGAAGGTTGTTGAAAGTCCTAGTGCTTCTGAAGACTGATTCAACATTGCGATGAACTGTTAATACAACTTGCGATACATTTGTCAATTGTTAATGATTACATAACTCCAAATCTATCATCCTATTATCACAGAGAGTAGGACATATTACATTCTGCAAAACCAGTTTTACTTGTTATTGCTTTACCTTGTGCCAACAGTTGGAAATTCTTCCCCGTCACTCCAGTAACATTCATTCAATATACCCTGCGATTTGAATTCATTGTGTGAGAATGAAATTCACTAAATTTGACTGTTTCCTGCTTGATATTCTTTTGCTGATTCTGTACTTTCTGTGTTACTCCTGGTTCTACCCCGGCTTCGTCCCTGACTTCCCGCCTGCCTGTTTCCCTGGTACTGCCTTGTTTTCTCTGGCTTCTGACCCCAGGCTTGCTTCTTACCACTCTATTCATGTTACCCGCTTATTACCGCGCTGCCCTCTGGTCTGACCTTGACTTTACTGACTATTCTGCCGGCTCTGCTAGTTCCCAACTATCCCTGCTAGGAGTCTGAGATCTAGCTCTGCCCCAATCATTCCCTAGTGCTCACGTGATTGCAGGTCCTGTTTCTCCTGTAGCACACTTTTTGCCATGTCCACATTCCACTGCAGGAGTTCCCGGGTTCCCCAGCACGTCTTTGGACACGCGTACAGTCTCTGGAGGTGAGTCTGATACGGTGTCCATCACACCAAGCAAACATCTGGATGCAAATGAAGTCCATGGATATTTCCAACCATAATTCTCTGACAAATGATCATTAAAACGATCGTTCTGTGAGCAAACACTGTCACTGCTCTTGGCAACACATGTCCTGTTTATACCGGATGATGTGCAGCAAAGAACGAAGTTTAAAAATCATTTTACCCCAACAAATTAACATTTTGTCCTTTAATTGTGTGATTCACACACTGTTTAGACTGCATGATTATCAGGAAGCAAGCTTTTCAAGGCCAATATAAATATACTCTAATTGTTGAAATAAAACCATAAAGACTTTAATGTTAGAAGCCTCTAAAAAGATTGGTCTGTTGTTGATGTTTGGTTCGAGAAGTTAAGAGACCATTAAAGGCTTGAATGGCAGTACTGGGCCAGTCATAGCATTGGCACCTTTCCTGGTTAGCGATGTCAGGGAAGAAACAATCAGTGATACGTTTTGGATGAATTGGTGGTAATTGGAGAATCCAAGAATCTTTGGAGGGTCTTGGAAACCACATGGTGCAGCCATTGCCTCGCAGCGAAGATCTTTTCTTTTCTATGTTGAAGCAGATATCCCTAGAAGAAATTTTGTATTCTAGGAATGGTTATTCTTGAAACTCAACATTCACTTCTCAAATGTGGCTTATAAAGAATTTCCCTATAACTGGCACAAAACGGATGAAAATGTAAAAGGTTCCACAGAGCACGCCATAAGGAGAAATCCAACAAGATAGATATACATTTCAAAGTATATAGTTTGCTCTTACCTTCTGAAGTTGTGTAATTAGACAAAACACTAGTGAAAGCAGATGAAATACAATTATTACGGCTGCAACTCACTCTTTAGGAAGATTTGGGGTAGAAAATAGAAATAAACAAGGAAGGAGGATCTTGAACTGCATCTCCAGACTCAGCAGAGCTTCTATTGATATTAATTCTTCTTCCTAGTCTATTGCTAGAAGACCAGCTGGACATAAAGGTGATATGTCATCAGATCTTTGGAGTAGATGAGAATATCCTAAAAAAAAACAAAAATGTATTTATAGAGATTATCCTGGAAGTTCTCATTTATATAGATTTCAAAGATGCTGGAAAAAAAGAGTATCAAAAGATATTTGTAAGAAATAGGTTGCAGGCTCCTTGCAGATCCAGCCTGATGAAGAATCAAGCACTTTGATCCAGATTAAGATTTCAGATCTAAGATAAAGTATGTACATTAATGTGATCTTGTTCAGATCATAATAATCTATACAGGGTATCTTCCTCTTACAGAAAAGATTTCCACATAAAGCCTCTGTCAGGATTCAACTTAATATAGGCTAACCCCGCCTTGATTTCAGACAGAGAGTGCACCCTTCAACTTGGGCTTATAGATAGATGAACAGAGCATTCATCAATATATCTAAAACTTCCTGGAAAGGAGGTAGAGTTTTCAGAGAGATGCATATAGATCTTAACTGAAGGGCATGAAGATGACTCGAGCCGGAAAGAAACAAGACCCAGTAAAAGTCAAGATTACTTGGCGGAGAGGAGACCAAGGGAGTTCTAAAGAGGCAGCAAAGGAAAAAGAAGTTCCTTGGCCAGTTGGTTGGCTAGCTTATTGTCATCAATGAGCCGAAAAGTAGAAGTAACAGCACTTTTTTGGGTCCATGGCCTGGAGATGCTATAGTTAAGTAGTTGTAATACCTTTCTAGGCCAAAATGAAACACTGTAGGGTGTAAAAAGGTCATAGCTTGTTTTTAATTATATCCTTTCTCGGGCATGGTAATTTAAAGATGAACGGTGAGTGCCATTACTTTATCCTCTGTACGGGTGTAAACACTTTCGCTGCCCCATATCCCCACTGTGTTATAGAATGGCAATCCAGGGTATGGTCTCCTGACTAAACCAGTATGCAAGCAAATGACATATTACTGTATGGCTTATTGCAAAATATTAGCACAAAATGTAACATTTGTTGACTATCACTAAAAATTGAGTCATTTAACTCATGTTTAACCTAGTTAAGCATGGTTTCCATTTTTTATTCCACAAGGTGTCAGCCAAATTAACAAGATGTGGTATCCTAAGTCCATCAGAAGTTTATAGCATGAGCTTTCACTGTCAATCTATACAAAACATGTGTTTATCCATATTTCTGCTTTCATTATGTACATATCAAGATGTTACCATTGTTGTGTGAACAGATATACTTTAAAGGCCCCTTCACATTTAGCGACGCTGCAGCGATACCGACAACGATCCGAATCGCTGCAGCGTCGCTGTTTGGTCGCTGGAGAGCTGTCACACAGACCGCTCTCCAGCGACCAACGATGCCGGTAACCAGGGTAAACATCGGGTAACTAAGCGCAGGGCCGCGCTTAGTAACCCGATGTTTACCCTGGTTACCATGCTAAAAGTAAAAAAAAACAAACACTAGATACTTACCTACAGCCGTCTGTCCTCCAGCGCTGCGCTCTGCTTCTCTGCTCTCCTCCTGTACTGTCTGGGAGCCGGAAAGCAGAGCGGTGACGTCACCGCTCTGCTTTCCGGCTCACAGCCAGTACAGGAGGAGTGCAGAGCGCAGCGCTGGAGGACAGACAGCGGTAGGTAAGTATCTAGTGTTTGTTTTTTTTTACTTTTAGCATGGTAACCAGGGTAAACATTGGGTTACTAAGCGCGGCCCTGCGCTTAGTTACCCGATGTTTACCCTGGTTACCAGTGAAGACATCGCTGGATCGGTGTCACACACGCCGATCCAGCGATGTCCACGGGAGATCCAGCGACGAAATAAAGTTCTGGACTTTATTCAGCGACCAACGATCTCCCAGCAGGGGCCTGATCGTTGGTCGCTGTCACACATAACGATTTCATTAACGATATCGTTGCTACGTCACAAATAGCAACGATATCGTTAACAATATCGTTATGTGTGAAGGTACCTTAAGTCCAATTGCAGTAGAAAAGGTTAGAAGAAAAAGTATTGGAAATCATTTTTTTTAATGTGTCAAGGTGTTTGGATAAATGGGTTTGATGATTTCCTGTATGTTTCTGATTTGGGGACTTAGTATTGTTTGCATTATCTTAATTTGGATCTAAGTCAGTAATAATTTCAGTTTCTGTGGAACAAACACCTAATATTTGATATGGTTACACCTGGTTAAACTTTGTCTTTTAAAGCTTTGGATGATTTTTACCGGAATATTGTATTTTTGAATTATTATTGAGATGAGAATTTCAGAAATTGGTATTTACAAATAAGCTGCAATATTTCCTAAATTGAAACTTCAAAAAATGAATATATTAAACTAGTAGTAGACTAAACTAAGCAAGTAAAGCACCCAAATTTCCAATAGTGAGATGATTAATTCAGTTATTATGTGCTGAATTAAGGAACAAGAATCATATATTGTATGCTCTCCTTACTAAGTCTTGAGGAAATAGGCATAGATTTGTGTTTAATTTGCAGTAAAGGAACACAGCAGATTGTGTATGTAATTGGGCAATTATTTCATTTTGAGAAGCAAACTAGAAAATATTGTTTGTCTTTTAGCAGTCATCATAACAGAATTAGTTGATTCCATTTATGGATGATAATAGACAAAGAACTTTAACATATTTTTCTTAACTTTATTTTAACATTAGCAAAATATTTTAAAAAACTGAATTAAAAGTTATTTTTTCAATGCGTATGATTTGAGTCCTGGTGAACTAAAATGAGCATGACTTGCACTAATCTATACAGACTATCTTCTTAATAATTTCTGCAGGGAAAAGTGAAGAGCTATGGGAGCATGCTATAAGGGTACCACCCGTCTTGTCTAATAGTTGTCTAATAGTTGTCCTCTAGTGATGAATGAACGTTCTCGAAGAAGACGTTATCCGAGCATGATCAAGGGCTAACAGAGTGTGCTCGAATAATATGTTCGAGTCTGCTCGGCCGCATGTCTTGCAACTGTTCGACAGCTACAACGCATGTTGGGATTGCCTAACAAACAGCCAAACTCTGCTAGGGTTGCGGCTGTCCAAGAGCCGCGAGACATGCAGCCGCGGATACTCGAACATATTTTTTGAGCACGCCAAAGACACTCGGTTAGCACCCGAGCATGTTCAGATAACTGCTATCTGAGCATGTTCGCTCATCACTAGTGTCCTCACCATACAATTACACGGATTCTCTATATTTTATCTTTTTTCATGATTTTGAAGAGCATTATCAACGCATTAAAGGTCCATGCATTGTATTTTTTTCTGTCAAGCTTTTCTAAACTCTATCAGTTATTTCTAAGTCTTATTTGTGGATGAAATTCAACCATTTACGTGAATGATTGAGTGAAAAAGATGGATGTTCTGTCCGAGTTCTATGAATGTGCTGTCCACTTTTTAGTGACAAGCTGACAGTTTGCTAAGAAAAATTGAGAAACACCATGCCGTTTTTATTTTTTTGCATGTAAGAAAAATGGATGGTAAAAGCGGACACATGGACCAAAAATCAGATCCATCACAATTATGAAAATTGATCCATTGATTTGCGAACAAGAAAAAAACCTGACATGTGAATTTGGTTTCATTTGTACTTGTAATACTTTTAACAGTCCAATAACAGTCTCCTCACCAGCGCCACCTTTACTCAAGCACCATCTCCATGTCACTCCTTTTATAGTATAACACTCTCACTCTTAGTGCTTAATTCGGCCCCTCTCTTGTCACCTCCCTGGATGGCAGTGCAGCAGCACATCTTGCATACTCTTGTGGCCTACTGGCACAGTTACCATTAGTCCATCTCTCCTTCCCCACACTCAGGCATCAGCACTTATACTCTTCTGGTGTACTCATGGATATAATACACATTAAAGAAGCACTCTCATCAAAGTTTTTATCCTCTTAAATATATTACAATCATCATATTATATAGCACTGTGTACTTACAATTGCTTATTTTGCCTTTCTACCCAGTTAATTCTTTTCTTTTCTCTGCTCTATGTAGAAACAGGAAGTGTCCTTTCCCTGCATTTATCATTCCCCTCTTCAATTCCTGACCCAGCTGCTCCGTCCTCCCCCTGCCAGGGACTTTTGCAGTAACTTATGACTCAAAAAGTGAATATTGACCTCCTGTTTCTGCATAGAGCCTAGAAGGAGTCAGCTAGTCATTTATTAATCACATGGTGTCATAGACCTAATGGAAAAGAGAAGAATTAGCTTTGTAGAATGGCAAAATTAGCAATTGTAAATACACAGTGATATATAATATGATGATTGTGTTATGCACGTAGGAGGTGCACGTGGTTCGTGCACCCACCATGTCGTGGGCTGAGAAAAGCCTGAAGGGGGGTGGCTAAGCAAACACCCGACTCTTCCCTAGAGCCCCTGATGGTGGGGTTAGACTTGGCTCCTGATGGATGGCAGGTGCAACTCCAGGACAGACCTTGGACACATGGCACTTGACCCTCAAAAGGACAGGACACTGTAACGGCAGGTGCTGCTAGGTACTGTAGGTATACTGTCTGGCACAGATGATTCACAGACAACAGTATTGGCAGCTACGGCTGGTAGGCAGACAGGTCAGTGCAGGCGGGCACAGCTGATATACTGGCATGTAGGCAGGCATGACTGATATACTGGCAGGCAGGTGGGCACAGCTGATATACTAATAGACAGATGTTGATGACAGAGGCGTAGCTAGAGCTTTTGCCGCCCGGGGCTGTTCCCGAGCTTGGCTTCCCCCCCCCCCTCACCCAGGCGGAAAAAGACCTCAGATGGAGAAGTTAAATTGTTTCGCCGGTGAATGTTACCATCACATGATCGGGACTGCAGAAAAAAAAAACAAGTTCTGCTTACCTGACCACGCTCCTGCTCTTTCCACGCAGCTGAAACGTGCGCTCGCCGGCGACTGACAATGATGTCAGACGCCGGCGACATGCACACTGGGATTGACGTCAGCTGCCTCAGATTGGCTGGCGGCTGTTAACTATTGACGTGCGGGTGCGGGCCCGCACGTCAATAGCGTTAAACAGCTGCAGCGCCGGCCCAGTGACCCACCCCCAGGGCTGGCTCCAGGTTTTTGAGGGCCCCGGGCAAAAGAGTCTCAGTGGGTCCCCCCTTTAACACATACCATGATTCATGATGCCCAGATACGGCAGAGAAATCTAGGTATAGTACAATACCAGATTTCACTTCTAACATGAGTGACAGCTATTGCAAATTCTACAGTGTATATATACAGGATAGGAGAGGTACTGTGCAGTGTATATATACAGGATAGGAGGAGAGGTACTGTGCAGTGTATATATACAGGGCAGTGATGGTACTGTGCAGTGTATATATAGAGGGGAGTGGTACTGTGCATTGTATATATACAGGGGAGTGATGGTACTGTGCAGTGTATATATACAGGATAGGAGGAGCGGTACTGTGCAGTGTATATATACAGGACAGGAGGAGCGGTACTGTGCAGTGTATATATACAGGGCAGTGGTACTGTGCAGTGTATATATATACAGGAGGAGTGGTACTGTGCAGTGTATATATACAGGAGGAGTGGTACTGTGCAGTGTATACATACAGGAGGAGTGGTACTGTGCAGTGTATATATACAGGGGAGTGATGATACTGTGCAGTGTATATATACAGGGGCAGTGGTACTGTGCAGTGTATATATACAGGAGGAGTGGTACTGTGCAGTGTATATATACAGGGCAGTGGTACTGTGCAGTGTATATATACAGGGGCAGTGGTACTGTGCAGTGTATATATACAGGGGCAGTGGTACTGTGCAGTGTATATATTCAGGGCAGTGGTGCTGTGCAGTGTATATATACAGGGGCAGTGGTACTGTGCAGTGTATATATACAGGAGGAGTGGTACTGTGCAGTGTATATATACAGGGCAGTGGTACTGTGCAGTGTATATATACAGGGGCAGTGGTACTGTGCAGTGTATATATACAGGGGAGTGATGGTACTGTGCAGTGTATATATACAGGGGCAGTGGTACTGTGCGGTGTATATATACAGGAGGAGTGGTACTGTGCAGTGTATATATACAGGGCAGTGGTACTGTGCAGTGTATATATACAGGGGCAGTGGTACTGTGCAGTGTATATATACAGGGCAGTGGTGCTGTGCAGTGTATATATACAGGGGCAGTGGTACTGTGCAGTGTATATATACAGGAGGAGTGGTACTGTGCAGTGTATATATACAGGGGAGAGGTACTGTGCAGTGTATATATACAGGAGGAGTGGTACTGTGCAGTGTATATATACAGGGCAGTGGTGCTGTGCAGTGTATATATACAGGGGCAGTGGTACTGTGCAGTATATATATACAGGAGGAGTGGTACTGTGCAGTGTATATATACAGGGCAGTGGTACTGTGCAGTGTATATATACAGGAGGAGTGGTACTGTGCAGTGTATATATACAGGGCAGTGGTACTGTGCAGTGTATATATACAGGGGCAGTGGTACTGTGCGGTGTATATATACAGGGGCAGTGGTACTGTGCAGTGTATATATACAGGGGCAGTGGTACTGTACAGTGTATATATACAGGGCAGTGGTACTGTGCAGTGTATATATACAGGGCAGAGGTACTGTGTGGTGTATATATACAGGGGCAGTGGTACTGTGCAGTGTATATATACAGGGCAGTGGTGCTGTGCAGTGTATATATACAGGAGGCGTGGTACTGTGCAGTGTATATATACAGGGGAGAGGTACTGTGCAGTGTATATATACAGGGGCAGTGGTACTGTGCGGTGTATATATACAGGTTGAGAGGTACTGTGCGGTGTATATATGCAGGGGCAGTGGTACTGTGCAGTGTATATATACAGGGCAGTGGTACTGTGCAGTGTATATATACAGGGGCAGTGGTACTGTACAGTGTATATATACAGGGCAGTGGTACTGTGCAGTGTATATATACAGGAGGAGTGGTACTGTGCAGTGTATATATACAGGGCAGTGGTACTGTGCAGTGTATATATACAGGGGCAGTGGTACTGTACAGTGTATATATACAGGGCAGTGGTACTGTGCAGTGTATATATACAGAGCAGAGGTACTGTGTGGTGTATATATACAGGGCAGTGGTACTGTGCAGTGTATATATACAGGAGGAGTGGTACTGTGCAGTGTATATATACAGGAGGAGTGGTACTGTGCAGTGTATATATACAGGGCAGTGGTACTGTGCAGTGTATATATACAGGGGCAGTGGTACTGTGCAGTGTATATATACAGGAGGAGTGGTACTGTGCAGTGTATATATACAGGGGAGTGATGGTACTGTGCAGTGTATATATACAGGGGCAGTGGTACTGTGCAGTGTATATATACAGGAGGAGTGGTACTGTGCAGTGTATATATACAGGGCAGTGGTACTGTGCAGTGTATATATACAGGGGCAGTGGTACTGTGCAGTGTATATATACAGGGGCAGTGGTACTGTGCAGTGTATATATACAGGGCAGTGGTGCTGTGCAGTGTATATATACAGGGGCAGTGGTACTGTGCAGTGTATATATACAGGAGGAGTGGTACTGTGCAGTGTATATATACAGGGCAGTGGTACTGTGCAGTGTATATATACAGGGGCAGTGGTACTGTGCAGTGTATATATACAGGGGAGTGATGGTACTGTGCAGTGTATATATACAGGGGCAGTGGTACTGTGCAGTGTATATATACAGGGGAGTGATGGTACTGTGCAGTGTATATATACAGGGCAGTGGTACTGTGCAGTGTATATATACAGGAGGAGTGGTACTGTGCAGTGTATATATACAGGGCAGTGGTACTGTGCAGTGTATATATACAGGGGCAGTGGTACTGTGCAGTGTATATATACAGGGGCAGTGGTACTGTGCAGTGTATATATTCAGGGCAGTGGTGCTGTGCAGTGTATATATACAGGGGCAGTGGTACTGTGCAGTGTATATATACAGGAGGAGTGGTACTGTGCAGTGTATATATACAGGGCAGTGGTACTGTGCAGTGTATATATACAGGGGCAGTGGTACTGTACAGTGTATATATACAGGGCAGTGGTACTGTGCAGTGTATATATACAGAGCAGAGGTACTGTGTGGTGTATATATACAGGGCAGTGGTACTGTGCAGTGTATATATACAGGAGGAGTGGTACTGTGCAGTGTATATATACAGGAGGAGTGGTACTGTGCAGTGTATATATACAGGGCAGTGGTACTGTGCAGTGTATATATACAGGGGCAGTGGTACTGTGCAGTGTATATATACAGGAGGAGTGGTACTGTGCAGTGTATATATACAGGGGAGTGATGGTACTGTGCAGTGTATATATACAGGGGCAGTGGTACTGTGCAGTGTATATATACAGGAGGAGTGGTACTGTGCAGTGTATATATACAGGGCAGTGGTACTGTGCAGTGTATATATACAGGGGCAGTGGTACTGTGCAGTGTATATATACAGGGGCAGTGGTACTGTGCAGTGTATATATACAGGGCAGTGGTGCTGTGCAGTGTATATATACAGGGGCAGTGGTACTGTGCAGTGTATATATACAGGAGGAGTGGTACTGTGCAGTGTATATATACAGGGCAGTGGTACTGTGCAGTGTATATATACAGGGGCAGTGGTACTGTGCAGTGTATATATACAGGGGAGTGATGGTACTGTGCAGTGTATATATACAGGGGCAGTGGTACTGTGCAGTGTATATATACAGGGGAGTGATGGTACTGTGCAGTGTATATATACAGGGCAGTGGTACTGTGCAGTGTATATATACAGGAGGAGTGGTACTGTGCAGTGTATATATACAGGGCAGTGGTACTGTGCAGTGTATATATACAGGGGCAGTGGTACTGTGCAGTGTATATATACAGGGGCAGTGGTACTGTGCAGTGTATATATTCAGGGCAGTGGTGCTGTGCAGTGTATATATACAGGGGCAGTGGTACTGTGCAGTGTATATATACAGGAGGAGTGGTACTGTGCAGTGTATATATACAGGGCAGTGGTACTGTGCAGTGTATATATACAGGGGCAGTGGTACTGTGCAGTGTATATATACAGGGGAGTGATGGTACTGTGCAGTGTATATATACAGGGGCAGTGGTACTGTGCGGTGTATATATACAGGAGGAGTGCTACTGTGCAGTGTATATATACAGGGCAGTGGTACTGTGCAGTGTATATATACAGGGGCAGTGGTACTGTGCAGTGTATATATACAGGGCAGTGGTGCTGTGCAGTGTATATATACAGGGGCAGTGGTACTGTGCAGTGTATATATACAGGAGGAGTGGTACTGTGCAGTGTATATATACAGGGGAGAGGTACTGTGCAGTGTATATATACAGGAGGAGTGGTACTGTGCAGTGTATATATACAGGGCAGTGGTGCTGTGCAGTGTATATATACAGGGGCAGTGGTACTGTGCAGTATATATATACAGGAGGAGTGGTACTGTGCAGTGTATATATACAGGGCAGTGGTACTGTGCAGTGTATATATACAGGGGCAGTGGTACTGTGCAGTGTATATATACAGGGGAGTGATGGTACTGTGCAGTGTATATATACAGGGGCAGTGGTACTGTGCGGTGTATATATACAGGAGGAGTGGTACTGTGCAGTGTATATATACAGGGCAGTGGTACTGTGCAGTGTATATATACAGGGGCAGTGGTACTGTGCAGTGTATATATACAGGACAGTGGTGCTGTGCAGTGTATATATACAGGGGCAGTGGTACTGTGCAGTGTATATATACAGGAGGAGTGGTACTGTGCAGTGTATATATACAGGGGAGAGGTACTGTGCAGTGTATATATACAGGAGGAGTGGTACTGTGCAGTGTATATATACAGGGCAGTGGTGCTGTGCAGTGTATATATACAGGGGCAGTGGTACTGTGCAGTATATATATACAGGAGGAGTGGTACTGTGCAGTGTATATATACAGGGCAGTGGTACTGTGCAGTGTATATATACAGGAGGAGTGGTACTGTGCAGTGTATATATACAGGGCAGTGGTACTGTGCAGTGTATATATACAGGGGCAGTGGTACTGTGCGGTGTATATATACAGGGGCAGTGGTACTGTGCAGTGTATATATACAGGGGCAGTGGTACTGTACAGTGTATATATACAGGGCAGTGGTACTGTGCAGTGTATATATACAGGGCAGAGGTACTGTGTGGTGTATATATACAGGGGCAGTGGTACTGTGCAGTGTATATATACAGGGCAGTGGTGCTGTGCAGTGTATATATACAGGAGGAGTGGTACTGTGCAGTGTATATATACAGGGGAGAGGTACTGTGCAGTGTATATATACAGGGGCAGTGGTACTGTGCGGTGTATATATACAGGTTGAGAGGTACTGTGCGGTGTATATATGCAGGGGCAGTGGTACTGTGCAGTGTATATATACAGGGCAGTGGTACTGTGCAGTGTATATATACAGGGGCAGTGGTACTGTACAGTGTATATATACAGGGCAGTGGTACTGTGCAGTGTATATATACAGAGCAGAGGTACTGTGTGGTGTATATATACAGGGCAGTGGTACTGTGCAGTGTATATATACAGGGCAGTGGTACTGTGCAGTGTATATATACAGGAGGAGTGGTACTGTGCAGTGTATATATACAGGGCAGTGGTACTGTGCAGTGTATATATACAGGGGCAGTGGTACTGTGCAGTGTATATATACAGGAGGAGTGGTACTGTGCAGTGTATATATACAGGGGAGTGATGGTACTGTGCAGTGTATATATACAGGGGCAGTGGTACTGTGCAGTGTATATATACAGGAGGAGTGGTACTGTGCAGTGTATATATACAGGGGCAGTGGTACTGTGCAGTGTATATATACAGGGGCAGTGGTACTGTGCAGTGTATATATACAGGGCAGTGGTACTGTGCAGTGTATATATACAGGGGCAGTGGTACTGTGCAGTGTATATATACAGGGGCAGTGGTACTGTGCAGTGTATATATACAGGGCAGTGGTGCTGTGCAGTGTATATATACAGGGGCAGTGGTACTGTGCAGTGTATATATACAGGAGGAGTGGTACTGTGCAGTGTATATATACAGGGCAGTGGTACTGTGCAGTGTATATATACAGGGGCAGTGGTACTGTGCAGTGTATATATACAGGGGAGTGATGGTACTGTGCAGTGTATATATACAGGGGCAGTGGTACTGTGCAGTGTATATATACAGGGGAGTGATGGTACTGTGCAGTGTATATATACAGGGGCAGTGGTGCTGTGCAGTGTATATATACAGGGGCAGTGGTACTGTGCAGTGTATATATACAGGAGGAGTGGTACTGTGCAGTGTATATATACAGGGCAGTGGTACTGTGCAGTGTATATATACAGGGCAGTGGTGCTGTGCAGTGTATATATACAGGGGCAGTGGTACTGTGCAGTGTATATATACAGGGGAGTGATGGTACTGTGCAGTGTATATATACAGGGGCAGTGGTACTGTGCGGTGTATATATACAGGAGGAGTGGTACTGTGCAGTGTATATATACAGGGCAGTGGTACTGTGCAGTGTATATATACAGGGGCAGTGGTACTGTGCAGTGTATATATACAGGGCAGTGGTGCTGTGCAGTGTATATATACAGGGGCAGTGGTACTGTGCAGTGTATATATACAGGAGGAGTGGTACTGTGCAGTGTATATATACAGGGGAGAGGTACTGTGCAGTGTATATATACAGGAGGAGTGGTACTGTGCAGTGTATATATACAGGGCAGTGGTGCTGTGCAGTGTATATATACAGGGGCAGTGGTACTGTGCAGTATATATATACAGGAGGAGTGGTACTGTGCAGTGTATATATACAGGGCAGTGGTACTGTGCAGTGTATATATACAGGAGGAGTGGTACTGTGCAGTGTATATATACAGGGCAGTGGTACTGTGCAGTGTATATATACAGGGGCAGTGGTACTGTGCGGTGTATATATACAGGGGCAGTGGTACTGTGCAGTGTATATATACAGGGGCAGTGGTACTGTACAGTGTATATATACAGGGCAGTGGTACTGTGCAGTGTATATATACAGGGCAGAGGTACTGTGTGGTGTATATATACAGGGGCAGTGGTACTGTGCAGTGTATATATACAGGGCAGTGGTGCTGTGCAGTGTATATATACAGGAGGAGTGGTACTGTGCAGTGTATATATACAGGGGAGAGGTACTGTGCAGTGTATATATACAGGGGCAGTGGTACTGTGCGGTGTATATATACAGGTTGAGAGGTACTGTGCGGTGTATATATGCAGGGGCAGTGGTACTGTGCAGTGTATATATACAGGGCAGTGGTACTGTGCAGTGTATATATACAGGGGCAGTGGTACTGTACAGTGTATATATACAGGGCAGTGGTACTGTGCAGTGTATATATACAGAGCAGAGGTACTGTGTGGTGTATATATACAGGGCAGTGGTACTGTGCAGTGTATATATACAGGGCAGTGGTACTGTGCAGTGTATATATACAGGAGGAGTGGTACTGTGCAGTGTATATATACAGGGCAGTGGTACTGTGCAGTGTATATATACAGGGCAGTGGTGCTGTGCAGTGTATATATACAGGGGAGTGATGGTACTGTGCAGTGTATATATTTCAACAGCCGCCCAGCCCAGGCCCCCAGCACCTGTCTTGTATATATATTATATATACTGTCATGCAGGCTGTACAGATACAGTATATACATATACAGGACAGGTGCTGGGGGCCTGGGCGGCTGCTGAAGTATATATATATATCATCTGTGGCCGCCCCAGGTCACCTAGACTGTCAGAATACAAAGATACATCGCACTCACTCAGGGCGGCAAGGAAGGAGCTCCTCCGGAATCTGCCTGTCCTAATAAGTGTTCACTTCACAGCAGCCAGCAAGGGGCGGGCGGAGGAGCAGAGCAGGAGAAGTGCTCTCTCCGCCCACAAACAAAGTCACGCTGCCTTCTTAACCCCGATGTGCCTGCACTGCCTGGCCCTGCACTGAATGAAAAGATGCTTGTGCCAGCAGGGCTAGATGCCCGCCCCCCGCATTGTGCCGCCCGGGGCGGCCCGCCCCCCCCGCAGCCCCCTTCCTACGCCACTGGTTGATGAGCACGGCTGATAAACAGGCAAGTGCAGGCGGGCACAGCTGATATACAGGCAGAGGTAGGACTCAGTTCAGACTAGACAGAGAGGAACAGCTTCAGGAAGAACTGGGTCACAGACAGGACAGGTTCCAGATCACAGGTGCAAAGTGTGCAGGCAGGCACAGTATCGCAGGTGCACACAGGGACAGAACCGAACCTCAAGTGTGGACAGGCAGGGAACTGCAGGTGCAGAAAGGCAGGGAACTGCAGGTGCAGAAAGGCAGGGAACAGCAGGTGCAGACAGGCAAGGAAATGCAGTTGCGGACAGGCAGGGTTCCGCAGTTGCAGACAGAAAGGGAACCGCAGATGCAGATCGGCAGGGAAATGCAGATGCAGAAAGGCAGCAAACTGCATATTCCCACAGGATCTACAAGAGCAGGATCACATAGAACTGACAGGGTCAGGTACACAAAATAAACTTGGGGACAGGTACAGACAGGACAAACAGGACCAGATTCACACAGGGTACTTACAATGAAGTAACAAGTATACACACAGATCACTAATGTTGCATGGCAACAACAGAATAGAGATAGGTACTAATTCAGACACAGCAGGTTTGGAGATAGGTATTGGTTCGGTCACTGCAGGTTTTAGAGATAGATACTGGTTCAGACACTGCAGATTTAGTAATTAGTTTAGGCAGGGCCAGACTGGGACTAAAATTCAGCCCTGGCATTTGAAGTTACACAGGCCCACTTGTCACATGGTGACTGTATAATATCTTTGTACACTTGTAGGCAGGGCTGGTTTTCGGCAAATTGGGTCCCTAGGCAAAGTTTAAAATGGGGCCCCAAATGCTAACATCGCACATCACACAAAAGCATTTCAGTTGTATTTACAAGCGCTAAGTTCAGGCCGCTACATGAGTTTGATCGACAATACTGACGTTGTTCAACACTTGTTTCCCGACCTCTTTCCACCAGCTGAGGAATAATGATGGGACAAAACGATCACTAATTGATCACTAACAGATCACCATACAGTATCATGTTATCAGCAGCACATCTACAGTTTACACCGGCGATGTGCTGCTGAGAACAAGGATTTTTGTTCCAGCAAAATCTGAATATGCAGCATTTTACTTGTTTAGTAAAATACACACCATAGTCCTCCACATATTATAATGTGCACCACAGTCCTCCATATACTATAATACACTCCCTATAGTCCTCCATATATTAAAATACACTGCTCAGTCCTCCATATAGCATAATACACTCCTCATAGTGCTCCACATAGTATAATGCACTGCCATAGTCATCCATGTAGTACAATTCACTTCCTATAGTATAATGCACCCCATAATTCTTCATATAGTATAACGTATTCCCCATAGTCCTTGATACAGTATAATTCAGCCCACATATAGTATAATGCAGCCACCACCCTGCAGAATATAATGCAGCCACCCCAGAGTATAATGCAGCCACCCCATAGAATATAAAACAGCCCACCTCCCAATAATATATAATGTAGCCCCCATAGAATATAATGCAGCCCCACATAGTATATAACAACAGCCTCCCCCATAGAATGTAATATACCCCTCAATAGTATATAACAGCCACATAGTATATAACATTGCCTCCCCCATAGAATATAATATACCCCCCATAGTATATAGCACAACCCGCATACAGAAAACACAGCCCACATAGCAGTATACACCACAGCCCATGTAGCAGTATACAGCACAGCCCACATAGCAGTATACAGAACTGCCCACACAGCAGTATACAGCAAGCCCTCAAAGTAGTATACAGTACAGCCCTCAAAGTAGTATACAGCAGAGCCCACACAGTAGTATACAGCAGAGCCCACACAGTAGTATACAGCACAGCCCACACAGTAGTATACAGCACAGCCCACACAGTAGTATACAGCACTGCCCACATAGTAGTATACAGCAGAGCCCACATAGTAGTATATAGCAGAGCCCACATAGTAGTATATAACAGAGCCCACATAGTAGTATACAGCAGAGCCCACATAGTAGTATATAGCAGAGCCCACATAGTAGTATACAGCAGAGCCGACATAGTAGTATACAGCAGAGCCCACATAGTAGTATACAGCAGAGCCCACATAGTAGTATACAGCAGAGCCCACATAGTAGTATACAGCAGAGCCCACATAGTAGTATACAGCAGAGCCCACATAGTAGTGTACAGCAGAGCCCACATAGTAGTGTGCAGCACAACCCACATCTCTCCTCCCCCTCCCCCCGAGAATGGTCCCTCAGTCCAGTAAAAAAAAACACTCCTCACCTCCCCTCGTGCCTGCGTTGCTCCCTGCCCCTGTCTCGGCGGCTGCCACTGCACTGCCTGGGGCACAGTGAGTGCGCATGCACTCGCAGTGTCAGAGGCAGAGCAGGAAATGATGGGAGAGGGAGCATCAGGTGATGCTCTCTCCTCCATCATTGCATTCAACTATACCGGCGTCATAGACGGCACCGGCCCTTCTGGCATTTGCCAGAACTGCCCGATGGCCAGTCCGGCCCTGAGTTTTGGTAACAGTTGCGACACTGCAGGTTAAGATATAGCTACTATTACAGACACAGCAGGTTTAGGGAAAGATCCAGATTTAGATAGAAACAGGTTCAGGGATAAGTCCTAATTCAGATTATATCAGACACAGGTACAGGTTCAGGGTAAAGACCTGGGCATACAGACTCAGTGAAGCAGGTTCAGGTTCAGGCCTGGGCATACAGCCCCAGGAAAACAGATTCAGAGTTCAGAAACAAAAACAGGACAAGACCTGGCAATTTAGTAGTTGCACCAACACAAAAGGAGAATGTTGCTCAGGCACCTCACAACAGGTGGAGGAGCCTTAAGTACAAAGTGCCTCCCAGCAATTGGCTGAGGACACATTAGGAGTGGACACACTGTCTGTCTAAGAATCAGGAAGTTCCGTGTGGACACAAAGCATGCTGCCAGGAAACATGCACAGCAAGTAGAGGATATTGAGCTTACAGCACAGCCAGGAGAAGTGAGTAAGTCTGTGTCCCTGCATGGTGGGGTTGGGAAGCCATGCAAGGACATAGGCAGTGGTGTTACACATTGTAATATATTAAAATGATAAAAATGTTAATAAAAGTGGTTATTTAAACCGTACCTGCCATTTCTATCTCCTTATGGGATTTAGCAATCTAGTGGCCAGAGACTAGCTGCTATAGATGTCTCCCACACATACTACACAGAGAAAGATGGACTCCTGCTCTTTTTTTCCCTGTATCACACAAACACAAGCAGTAGCACTGAAGATAAATACATTTGCTAGAAACTATAACAGGATCTGCCTGTGTCAGCATGGTCCCTCCCTTTGCTGGCCTCTCCTCTCCTGCTTAACCCTCTCCTCTCCATTTAGTTTAGCAGGCTGTGTACTCTAAGAGTCATTCAAACAATGGTAATAGTTTTCGCAAAGCACATCATCTGAATGACTATTGTTATTATACAGTACACACACTACATAAGGTTTGTTTATTGTACCTTTGTGTCTTTTTTTATCTCTTTCTGTCCGGTTGTGAGTCCACCTTCACATAGCTATATGGTCAGTCCCATTCTTATGTTTTAAAACTACATTTTACTGTAGCACCCTGCTTCTCTCCAGTGCTGCAGGCTCACCCTCTGCTCTCCTGTGCTCTTCTTGATGGAGATTGATAGACCACAACATGGGCAATTTTATTTAATTGGTGGCTCATGGGGATTTTTAGAGCATCAGATCATGCTCTCACCTGCATGCATAGCAGAACTGTACTTTGAATAGCTTACATGTGGGCAACGTAGTATTCAATGAACATGCTCTAAGATGCTCTAGGGGTGTTTTATTAGGATCATGGGTGTATCTCTTTCCCCTAAATTAGCAGGGTTATTAGGTGAAAAAGTAGCTGGAAACAGTAGGATTTTCAACACATCTGGCTGTCGGATGTTTTATTATACAGGGTCATTAGTTGATCTTAGCATGCACAACTGACAGCATTACACCTACTGAAGAACAAATCCACTTGCAGGGTAAAGTGAGCCCTGGGGGTCATCAATAGTGGGGTGATAAGTACAAAACAGTGCAGATTTAAAAATAGGTTGTATTGGTAGTGCACACTTGATTAATTTTATATGCACAGAAAATTGAGACTACATTATGATTTTAGGAATACTGTAAATCTTTAATTGAGCTATTCGTACATCTTGCTTTAACCAAGCCAGATTTTAGGTGTTTTTAAGCGTGAATAATTTGTATAATGAGTTCAGGAAACAGGGAAGTAGCAGTAGCTCAAAAGTGGAGATATTAACACATTTCTCTGATAATTCACTTCTAATTTAAGTTTTAATTTCCCTTATAATCACCCTGATAATTTTGCAGATAATTTAAACTTTAATTTCCCAAATTTCCAAAAATAATTTCTTCAAAAGTGGAGAAATAAACACATTTTTCTGATAATTTCAAGCTTTAATTTATTCACTTGAATTATTGATTTTTGCAAAGTTTGTTGAAACTATAGTGGCTATTTAATCTTGTAGATGTATGAGTTTTTCTAACCTGAATTACAGCTCGCATTATAGATTATTATTATAGTTCATTCTTCTAACCAAATTGAAGCTCAATTGTCCCAGAATTTCAATGCGGAATTTGTATAAATGTGTCTCTTAGTAGTTTTTGCTATAGCTTGAGGTAGGAAGAAATAACTAACAAACATACTTAAAAAATATAGAACTATAGGAATTTTCAAATTAAATACTGCAATAATATGTATTCATTTACTAGTCTGTTTCCTAGCTATAAAGTAATGGATACTGACCATGTATTTATCACGGCTTCTCTATTTTGGTGTCACAACCCCATATCAAATACTTTAGGTATATCACGTCCATTTAGTAAAATATATTTTGTGGGTGAACCTATTTAATTTTCAGAAGTTTCTGACCTTTATTCTGGGGATTATTTCCATATAAAACTGATGATCAAGGTTGAAAATGATGTATTTGTTAGTCTGGCAAATCTAAAAAAAAGATTTAGTGCAGATGTGTTTATCAAAGCAGCAAAAGTGAGTGACAGTGTCATTTATCACTGAGTGATGATATCATTCAGTGTTCCGTGTGTTTTCCCATTACACTGTAGGTGTAAATGTAAGAAACAAGAAAATAAACAGAGTAAGGATCGGTTCACACGAGTGTATAAAAAATTGTCAGCGTTTCCTACAGAAAAATCGGATAATTTTTTTCTCATTTGTAAGCGTCATGCAATTCATTTTTATACAGCTACAGTTATTAAAAAATTACAAGTCTTAAAACAGTTTCCTATGTTAAATAATTGCAATTTATTTATAAAAATCATACTGACAGACAAACGAATGTAGGATAGCGGCGCTGTGGCGTGTTTGCACGGACAGCAGCAGGTGTAGCCCTATATCACTTAGGGAATAAGAAGCTGAAACCCACAAAAAGTATACAAATAGTATAAACACCCGCGCTATATCCTCTATTGCAGGGGTCCCCAACTCCAGTCCTCAAGGCCCACCAACATGTCATGTTTTCAGGATTTCCTTAGTCTTGCCCAGGTAATAATTGCATCACCTGTGCAATGCAAAGGAAATCCTGAAAACATGACCTGTTGGTGGGCCTTGAGGACTGGAGTTGGGGACCCCTGCTCTATTGCATTGAATGACCACTATTAATACTAGTTACCTGTTAAGTAGATAAAAGTGCCCAAGTAATTAAGTGTTGAAGTAAGTCAGATCGAGGGTAGTGTAGCATCAAACTGTAGTAAGAGGAGAGAAGGATATTTGTTATACCTGTATTTATATGCTGGATCTAAATATAAATCTATACATATGTATGATGTCACCTTACACTAAGAAAAGTGTTAATTTGTGCATCTAAAGAGGGTCTTCTATCTGAAGATAGAAATGCACTTAGATGTGAGCTTAAAAAAGGACCTTTACAAGTGCCAAATCAGATTCCGAGACTAATGGAGGAAAAGTAAATGCTTTGTACCTACTATGCAAGTCACTGCACAAATTGGGAGAGTCCGTGGATCCCAAGCGATGGTTACAAAGCGATGGTTATGAAAAGCGTTACTTATCTATTGTGCTAGTCTTTGTTTGTCGGTTCCTGTATGTCTTCTGCGCACGCTGTCCCGGCCGGTGACGGATGCTCGCATGGATGATCCTTGCAGGGTACCCTGATGAAGGAATGCGCAGTAATTCTGAAACGCGCTGGTTATTGGCTCCCGCTATGATCCGTACTTCTCGACAGAGGCACCACGTGACTGCCGATCACATGACCCAGACAAAGAGAAGGTCCTTCTGAACACTACGCAAGGATCATCCAAGTGAGCGTCCGTCACCGGCCGGGACAGCGTGCGCAGAAGACATACAGGAACCGACAAACAAAGACTAGCACAATAGATAAGTAACGCTGTTCATAACCATTGCTTTGTAACCATCGCTTGGGATCCACGGACTCTCCCAATTTGTGCAGTGACTTGCATAGTAGGTACAAAGCATTTACTTTTCCTCCATTAGTCTCGGAATCTGATTTGGCACTTGTAAAGGTCCTTTTTTAGGCTCACATCTAAGTGCATTTCTATCTTCAGATAGAAGACCCTTTTTAGATGCACGAATTAACACTTTTCTTAGAGTAAGATGACTTCATACATATGTATAGATTTATATTTAGATCCAGCATATAAATACAGGAATAACAAATATCCTTCTCTCCTCTGTCCACTACAGTTTGATGCTACACTACCCTCGATCTGACTTACTTCAACACTTAATTACTTGGGCACTTTTATCTACTTAACAGGTAACTAGTATTAATAGTGGTCATTGAATACAATAGAGGATATAGCGCGGGTGTTTATACTATTTGTATAGCTTTTGTGGGTTTCAGCTATTTATAAAAATCAGATTCTATACAGTTGCTCCTATAGAAACCAATTTTTTTCTGTGCACCGATAGACTTGAATATCCAAGTCTGACTTTTTTTTTCACATGCAGATTGGAACTGTGAAAAACATGTTCATGCTTACAGCCACACTGAATAACATTGGTCCAAATGCTGTCAATTTCTTCCACGGGTGACACTCAGACCAAAAATACAGTTGTGTGAATGAGTCTTAAGAGTAATATAGCCTGAAGGAGATAGGGATAGTTAGCAAGAGTAGTGTGCAGTGGGGGAAAGAGTGAGAAAATCAAGAAAGAACATAGGGCAGGTCAGTTTAGACCGTGGCTGAAGAATGGAGGAAGCACAGAAGCATATGGTTCTACTTCAAAGACGCACACAAGTGTAATGGTGCTTATGGGGAGGCGCAATACTCAGATTCATTGTAGTCAAGCTTAGCCCTTTAATACCATTACAGTTTTCAGGAGGTTACACTTCAGCCCAATGGAATAATTCTTGGACCGTGTCTTTAAAAGTCAAGGAAAGTATAAAAGAGGGCACCACACAAATAGACATTGGGGTCAACCTGTCGCACACCAGTAAGCAGCACATATAAGAGAGAAAGAAGTTTGCGAATTCTGGGATACACCAAATCTCAATGAATGTTACATCTTTATTAATGAAACAGACAAGCCAAAATATAGAAAACGGAAAACGATTTAAAAAGCACAACTGACTGCAGCGTATAAACAAGATCAAGTTATGATAAAAAACATGATCTCCACTGTCTAAATATTAAACAATGTATTGTAAGGTACCCACGCAGATATTGCCAGTCTAATAAGGACCAGCAAGAAGCCCAAAAAACCATCAATTCCAATAAAGGATTGATCAGTTTATATAAACGTCAAATATACGGCAAAAATGTAAATATTTGGATACATGTAAAAGTGGGCTAACAAACTGTTGTGCCATAGTAGATACTACCATGTATAACAGGCACCCAATAAACAACTGGTTGTCTCCCCACTGTCTATCTAGGTTCCTACATTCTGGTGACTATCTTTATGTGCCAACAATAGGTTATTTATTGGTGTGCACTCAGCCTTGCTGGAAGATCCTCAGTTGCCATTATTTCTTGCAGAAAAGGATGCCTACCTTGTGCTCTCTTGTGCAGAGCTCATTCAGCTTGGCATTGAGCCTGAAAGTGCACTGCATTGTAATGATGTGAAGCAACAATTATGTAAAGGGAAAATATACTTCTTTGATGGCCCACTGGGTGATTGATTTGAGCAGCGGCAATGACCATCGCAACTAGGACAGTTTGAGAAGCTTCCACGGTTGAGCGACAGGTCCAGTTCCAGAGCCAGTCAGTGATTATCCAACTATTACTACACCGTCTTCACATCCTCTTCAATAACATGAACATATCCTCAACAGCAACAGAGTATACCGTTGCATCCACTCTTCAGCCTTAGTTTTTCATTATGTAAGGTGAATGTGTGAATAATAAGTGGATGAGTTGATAATTTATATAAAGTAGCAAATATCACACCAGATCCCATCCTTATATTTAGGTAAAGTATTTTATTGCAGGAAGCTTGAATTTGATACCGGCTGCATGATTGAAGACAGGTATATTTTTCTCTGAAACACTCCAGCATTTCAGAGGAAATATACTCTAAAGAAGATTCAGCCAGTGTTGAGATTAGTCCGGCATCATCCATGGACAGCTCTTCCCAGTGTTGCTAGATATGATTGACAGGTCTACATGTGTATACTTGTACATATACAGTGGCTTACAAAAGTATTCACTCCGCTTTACTTTTTAACTATTTTGTTACAGTGCAAAATTTGTGTGTGATGCATCAGCGCTAAATAGTCTAAGCTGGTGAAGTGAGAAAAATATAGGTCTAAATTAAATTTATGGGATCAGAAACCTAAAAAATGACAAGTATATACAGTTTTGGTAAAAATTAAGAGACCACTGCAAAATGTTCAGCTTGTCTGATTTTTCTCTTTCAATGTATATTTTTGAGTAAAATGTAAATTGTTCTTTTATTTTATAAACTTCTGACATGTCCCGAAGTTCTAAGCAATAAAGTTTGCATTTTTTTTCTGACAAAGAAAAATGGTAAAAATAAAAAAAAATCCCAGTGCTTTCAGACCTCAAATAATGCAAAGAAAACAAGTTCATAATCATTTAGAAACAACAATATTAATGTATTAGCTCAGGAAGAGTTCAGAAATCAATATTTTGTGGAATAACGATGATTTTTAACCACAGCTTTCATGCGTCTTGGCATGCGTTCCACCAGTCTTTCACACTGCTCCTGGTGCAAAAATGTAAGCAGTTCTTCTTTGTTTGATGGCTTGTGACCATCCTTCATACTCTTGATTACATTCCAGAGGTTTTCAATGGGGTTCAGGTCTGGAGATTGGGCTGCCCATGACAGGGTTTTGATGTGGTGGTCTCTTATTTTTTGCCAGAGCTGTATGGAGAGACCTGTCAATCACCTCTAGCAGTGCTGGGAAGAACCGATAAGGGCTGGTCTTGGACTAGTCTCCTCTCTGGCTATGGTCCCTGGCCAGATCTTTAAAGTGTTTTAGAGAAAAATATACCTGGCTGCAATCGTTCAGCAAGGATATGACTCATGCTGCCTGCAGGTTGGGTAGCAGGAATCAGGTGACAGATTCCTCCTATAAGATCCCATTCACACGTTCAGTATTTGGTCAGTATTTTACATTAGTATTTGTCAGCCAAAACCAGAAGTGGACGAAAAATAGAGAAGTGATGATGCGTTTCTATTATTCTTTTCATTTGATTGTTCCATTCCTGATTTTGACTTACAAATACTGAGGTAAAATACTGACCAATATTAGACATGTGAATGCTGCCTTAAGTTAGGGAATGGCAGAGTGGTAGGGGGCAAAATTTCATTTTTGGCCTCCGGAAGCATGGTAACTAGAATCTGCCCTGTCCATAGTCAAATGTTGTGTTTGCAATGAAGAGAACAAAGCGGTTCATTGCAGTTCTAGGAGACCTCAAAGTCTTACACACATCTTTTCCGGGCAATTAAAGGCTTTGTAGCATTGCGATTAACAGTGAATGAGTTTAAAATAAAATTGTTAAATTGGACAAAGCTACTACGGTAATTTTAAATTTCAAAACATTTGCTTACTGCATTTTCTTACTGAAAAAAGAAACTAGTGGAGGAAATCCCTGATCCTTACATATCATTTAAGGAGCCCTCTTTTTTTCCTCTTTTTTCAATCTTTATCTATTATTACATAGCTAAATTTATTTCAATGAGGTCTAGCTGAAATGCCAGAAGTCCATAGATATTGCAGTGATTTCACTAGAAAAACTGCAGACAATTCTTAAACCAGGAATAATTACAAAAGCTTTATGAATTTCCCTAGTTTTTTCTTCTATAATGGTGCTTTGATTTCGGAAGTCAGAAATCATTTGCCAGGAATTTTTAAATCATGAATGTATAATGCATGTGAACCCTTCTTGTGCATTGTTTAAAAAAATTAAAAGGTATTATTATAACTAGAGATAAGGGAATATTTTGAAATTCAAATTTTCCAGCTTTGCCCAATTTTTAGAAATGTTTGATTGCCCTAAAATACATATATTGCAATCACAGCTTTAGTAATGTCAAAGAAACCTCAACATACATAGCTATGGCTAAATGGCTATTAACTGTTTTTCAATGTTTTGCTTTCATACACTCTGTAGAATTTATTCTGTGTTTTATGGCTTTCTTTCACTTTCTCTATAAATAAGCTGTCGTAACCAGTCCCATCGTGTCACTATCCAGATTCATCATAAAATGGTTGATGCATTACTTTCCTATGCTTTTATACAGATTATTATAGCTCCTCCTGATTGGCTGGGCTACACCTTGTGATGTGATAACTTCAAGGTATTATGTAGAGTTCATATGAGCCCCCTCTGGCTGATGTAATATTTTACAAAGTGTAAAATGGCCATTTTTTTGATAATTGCGTAAAGTGAATTGCAAATTGTTTGAATTTTCCAGGTTTACTGAATTCCTAAAATTTTGACACAAATTCAGTTTGCCATGAATTTTTTTCACTAATCTAATTTTAATTATTTAATGAAATAATTATTGAACACGTCACCAATCTTCTACTGTAAGTACAGTAAGTATATTTCTAAAGGTAATGTCCACCCTTGTTTCATCTTCATCCTTCTGGTATATGGCAGCATATTTTTTTATCAAGTATGTCTCAGTACATTATTACATTCATCCTTCCTTCAATTATATGAAGTTTGCCACTGTTGTATGCTAAAAACAACCCCACACCATGATGTTCCCATATCCAAACTTCTCCCAGTATTTCACAGGTTTGTATAAATGTTGTTGAGCAAATGTTAAAACTGCTTGAATATGCTTTCTGTTCAGATATTGTTGTCCTCCTCTGCTTCCATCTCCTTCTCTGGGACCACTACCTCCTCCCACAGACTATTCAAAGTGTGCTCCAGCATGTACATAGCTGGAATAGTGATGCTGATGACGGCATCGTCAGCGCTAACCATCTTGGTAGACATTTCGAAACTGTGCAGAAGGGTGCAGAGGTCCTTCTTTTCTGCCCACTCCACAAGCGTGATTTGCACTAGGTCCATACTGCTATTCAAAAGGACATACTGCACCAGTGCTTGTCGCTATTGCCACAGTAACTACAACATGTGCAGAGTGGAATTCAACAGTGTCGGAACATCGTAAATCAAACAGTTAACAGGTAGGCCGAAAGACCTCTATAGTGATGAAAGTCGATGACCTGAGGGGTGCGAATGGCGTAAGTGAGAACACTGCTTCCATGCTTTCTGCAGCAGCTCACCCATGTCTCATTAAGGCAGAGGTTGAGGGCGCAGGTGGATGCCCTAGAGGACGTGGAGGAGCCAGAAGCAGTGGAGGAAGTGCTAGATATAAAGGTTAGTTCTGCAAGCCTTGGGGATTCCCTTGACTGCCTGCCCCCACAGCCACCAGAGTTACCCAGTGCCCAGTCAGCGAGATGTAACGCCCCTGCCCATGTTTGCTCGTCCAGGTGTCAGTGGTGAAATGCACCTTTTCAGACATAGATTTTTTCAGGGAAAAGGTGATGTTGTACGTGATATGCTGGTGTAGTGCAGGCACAGCTTTCTTAGAGAAGTAATGGTGACTGGCAACTGGTACTGGGGGACTGCAACGACCATTAACTTTCGGAAATCGTCTGTATCCACCAGGTGAAAAGACAGCATTTCCATGGACAACAGATTGGAGATGATGGAGTTCAAGCTCTTAGCTTTGGCATGTGTAGGAGGAAATATTCTTTTACGTGACCACAACTGCTGGACTGATGGCTGGCTGTTGTATTGAGAGAGGGTGGAGTAGGTTGAACAGGACAAACTGCTGGACTGGGAGTGAGGTGCAGGAGGAGATATTATGATGAATTGAGAAAGATGTATTGTGCTAGTTGATACAAAAACAGCAGTCCTGTCCACTTCCGTAACAACTGACAGGCTCTCACTCACCCCGACTGTAGAGAGTAAACAAGTCTATTGTATATGGCTGGAGACCTATGTGAGAATACTTTGCACGGTGACTGAGGAAGAAGCAGCAGATGTGGTTGGTGGATTGGCCTGTGGTTGGTGAAGCTCACTAGTGTGCATTTTAGCACACTGAGATTCCAATACTAAGGCATGTTGATTGCACATGTGCAATTTATGCCTCTACTGAGGTTATTTTTGCTAATTTGACAGATAACATGAGTTGGGTCATCCTTTGCAGTCTCAAAAAAGACTCAGGCTGGTCAATTCTTGCCACTCCTGGGAACTGCAGACTTGTGACTGCTGCTGGCCACAGCCAGAGTTGTGGATGAATATGCAGTGCTTGTCGTGGCTCATCACTCCGTGTTTGTGCAGGTAACTGCAATGTAACCTCCTCATATTCCTCCTCCTCCACCTCCTCTGCTGAGCTACACAGGTGCATGCATCTGGGTTCACACCAAGTGGGATCTATACCTCATCATCATCCTCTCTGATCTCACACTCCTCACCCTGAGAGTCACCCTCCTCCTCTTCCTGCCCTTATACCAGAGTACAGTCCACGTGCACATCTGGTATGTGAGTCTCACCAGGATCACATCCTCCACCGGTGGCCCAAATCTTTTGATGAGGGTCTGGATTCTACTCAAACCCTACTTCCTCTGGCCTCAGATCCAACATGAAAATATTTTGGGTATAGGTGCAAATGCTTTCCTCCTCTGGATTCTGGATTCAGACCTCTGATGCCAATGGAATAGAATGTGTGAAGAGCTCTGCAGAATGGCCCATCTGTGGTTCCCCATAGTCAGTTGGGAATATAGAAATTGGTGTCTCGGGGGAAACAAAGGTAATTGGGGTGTCACCTCTGAGGATTGTACTGCGTGTGATGATAAGATGGAGGAAGAGGAGGAGAGGACACTTGATGCAGTGCTTGCCTTCCACTGGAGCACATGCTCTTTCTGGCCCTCATCTACAAGGCGTACTGCTGTATGCCTCTAAAGAAAGGGAGTGGAGTATCCCATCCAGTAACAGATATTGTCAGTAGTCTTTGGATAGGATGAGATGGTGTTTGTTCAGCTGAGCTTTCATTTACATTAACACCTAACCCCGTACACGTCGAACACCAAGCCTATTCCCTCTTCTACCACAAACTCTCTTTTTCCCTGCTCATGTTGTAAGTACCCATTCCCTCTTGTAACCTGCTGTTTCACAACATAAGGCCTACACCTGTCAGTCACCTGTCAGTAAATAAACAATCATTTTTTATTTTCTTAGATAGTGTGCCTGAACAACGCTCTTATACCTAACAATTTGTCAGAGGAAATGTGACCTTCTGAGTCCTCAGTGCAGCACAGTTTTATTACAAACAATTTGAATTAGTAAATAGGGACTTCTGGCTGCACCCCTATATTAGGTCTAATGATTTTTAAGAGGAAATGTGTCCTTCTGATTCCTCCCTGCAACACAGTTTTATCCCAAATGATTTGGATTAGCAAATACGGCGTCCTGGCTGATACCCTATGTTAGGCCTAATGATTTTTAAGAGGAAATGTGTCCTTCTGATTCCTCCATGCAACACAGTTATATCTCAAATGACTTTGATTAGCAAATATGGCCTCCTGGCTGAACCCCTATATTCTCTTGTCCTCTTTCTGTTCTCCATGCTTAGTATGGCACACACAGACACACAATGTTGAGACTGAGTTAACGTTTCCCCTTTTTATCTGTTTTCAGGTGTGATTTTCATTTTGCCCACACCTGTTACTTGCCACAGGTGAGTTTGAAAGAGCATCACATGTTTGAAGCAAAATTGTTTACCCACAATTTTGGAAAGTGACAACAATTTTGTTCCTCCCATTTTTGAGGTTTCGTGTTAAATTATGTCCAACTTGCCTTTTTTCCTCTTTTTTGTGTTGTGTATATATATATATATATATATATATATATATATATATACATAAAATAAGGATTTACCTTCAAATCTTATGGGGATTTAGACTTCAAGCTCAAGCAAACACAATACTGAATGACATGGTTGGGTTTTGAGCATTAAAGTATAATTGACTGCAACCAATGTATTGATCTTGATCAATGAAAGGTCAATGGCAGCAAGGCTTAGAATGACAGACTCGACATCTAGATTGACATATTCTATCTCCGGTACAAACAGATGTACTGATTTTAAAAAAATACTGCATGTGAACCTTAGCACATTGAATAATCCCTCCATAGCTAATATAATTGCTTTTATGCTGACATGGCTAATTAGAAAGACTGAACTTCTTTAATGCATACTTAGGATTTAATCCTCAGCAAGCCTGGGGAATACATCGACACACAACCAGATTCTCCACTCTGTTAAACTACGATTCTGCTGCAACATTAGTTTTATATTGGATATTACCATTGTGGGGAAACATAATTGAAGCTTTTTAGTAGAGATCAGCAGAAGAAATTACAAATAATTAAAAAAAATTTTGCTTGCACAAAGCTAATATATATTTTATGTAGAATTCGATTTATTCCTTGGGAACAAATATAATTGCATTTATCAGCTAGTTATTTACTCGCCAATAGATTCTTGTTTTCGATCTTCAAGTGCATTTTTCCACCTTTCAACAGGCTGCTGTAAGTTGCAGCTCTAAGTATGTTTACAGCACAGAGATACTAAATTGACTTGCTAATAGTAACTTTTATTCAGTATCCATTGGTTACTGTGTCATGTGATTTGACTTTGAGCGCAGACAGACAGCGCTGATTAGAAGCATCCAGTTCTGTCCATCTCTGTGCATCACTGAACCATCTGGTCATTTATTCACTAATAAGCCCCTAATGGGCCAAATATTCACCAGCCTGTCATTGTGACATGACATAAAATGCCTACATCTTTCAACTTGCTTTGACATGTTGCTTGTTTCACATCAAAACTCGTCATTTACAGGAAAAGAGCTCAGAGGGGTAAAAATTTGACCTAATCTGCAGTGTTAACACAGAGACAAAGGCTTTGTTAGCCGTAGCCTGCTGAAGAGCATGTAAATGGCTATGAATTTGTTTTGGACATGTTTCCTACATTTAATGTGATAGATATTTTAAACTCTTTTTTTCTTTTTTTTGGTCTAACGCTTTATGAATACTTTTTGTTTTTTGGGGGGGAAGTATGTAATCTCCTAGAGATGAAATGTGAAAAGGAAGCTTATATAGTGTCATGTCACATTATTAAAGAGTTATTCTAAACATTTAAAGTTATCACCTATCCGGACTCACTGCTGTATTCAGTCTTTACGGGAATTCCGGAGATGGCCGTGAGCTGTATTTGGTTGATCCTGGAAGTCCTATAAGGAATAAATGAAGCGGTGGAGGTGGATAGGTGATAATAACTGGAGATCAATGGATCTTTTGAAATTCAAATTTGTTGGCTATGTTGAATTTTCCAGAGAAATTTGATTTGCGGTGTATACATTTACTCAAATCTCAATACTGGAAAGCTTGTAATTCCTCGGAAAATGCACCTGTTGGAGAGGTGAAAGACAGGATCCAACCGGCCATAAGAGCTTACAGCCAACAGAACAGAGAGAGAACCCTGTTGACCAGACAAGCTTTCACTCTACAGGAGATAGGACCCGCTGACCATAAGAGCTTATACTCTATGTAGGAGAAAGGACCCAGCTGAATATAAGAGCTTACACTCTACAGAACAGAGAGAGGACCCCGCTGACCAGACGAGCTTTCACTCTACTGGAAAGAGAGATAGAGGACCCCGCTGACCATAAGAGCTTCCACTCTACATGAGAAAAAGACATAATGACCCCGCTGACCATTAGAGTTTCCACTCTACATGAGAAAAAGACATAGATGACCCCGCTGACCATTAGAGTTTCCACTCTACATGAGAAAAAGACATAGATGACCCCGCTGACCATTAGAGTTTCCACTCTACATGAGAGAAAGGAGCCTGCTGACCATAAGAATGGACACACTACAGAAGAGCGATAGACAAGATCCTGCTGACCATAGGAGCATATAGACTACAGGAGAGAGTGGAAGGAGATACCTGACAACTATACGAGATTACATTTTACAGGAGAAAGATGGAGCACCCCACTGAGCATACGAGTTTACACTCTACAGGAGAGGGAGAGGATGCTGCTGACCATCAAAGTTCACAATTTACAGTAGGAAGAAAGTTAGCCAGTGACCCTGGAGATGGAAAGCAACCCCCTCATACAATTTGTGCCCCACTGGGAACCACTGATCTACGATGGCCTAGGTAGTGACCACCTCTGTACAAGCTATAATAATCCAATAGATGTCATAGCTGCAGGGCATGATGGGGAAACCCTCATGGCCACACAAAAAGACAGTAGGCCCACTCTCTGATGGAACAGCAGTTTTGGATATGGTGTCGAGCACATTTTTGTTTTTTGTAAACCACAAATCGAATGTCAAAGTGTTTGAATTTGCATAAAACCGCTAATTTAAAAAAATTGGACTTGAACTCAATCCTCCTTCAGAACTGCTTCTAATGCTTCTTCTTTCCCTCCCTTCTCTCAGAGTTACTGATAGCAGGATTGAGGGAAAGGGATCTGTACACAAATCAGCAGTGGAGAGATGGGAAATAAGATCTTGGAAGGAAAAGAAAATAGGCTATGGGCTAGGTAGAAAACACATGGAGAGAAAAGTAAAAAAAACTGGAGCTGTGCTGACACATGAAAGCATATGAAGATATCACCATCCAGGAAACAAACAGAGCTCACATCAGGCCTATATTATTGGGAATTACACTCGTGCAAAAAAAAAATCTGGAACATAGATTAGGCTGCAAACTCAATATCATGGGATCTGAAAATTAATGAAGGAAAAAAAAACCTTAATAAAGTTATAACTTATAAAGTTGAACACAATTGCTCCTTTTCTAGTTTTGTTGTGTTCTTTAGAAACCAATACATTTGCAGATGCTTTCAACTTCTAGATAATTTGGAGTGTGGACACGTGATAATAGAGTATGACTGGGGACATGATTAGGAGTTCAAGCTGAGTAGTTCTTGTACACAGCTGCTCCATAGAGCACTTCTGCCTTAAATTGGGAAGTCAAAGAACCAGGGCCTCAGAGGGGAGATTATGAATTAGCTTAGTACCTTGTCCTCTAGTCAGGGGAGCATCTCGCAGTGGCTCAGTCATGTCATCGTCAAGGGCTGCAGGAACAGCAATGGAGAACACACCGGTTTTGCCAGAGAGATGATAATTCGCAGCTTGTGTGTAGGAGTCTTTGCCCTCTCATTACTCTGTGTGTCAGGTGGTGCATTAATGGCACCTGTATTGTATCTATCTAGACCTAAAAGCTGCAAAACATGGCTCAATAGAGTGATGCCGAAAGTTGGGAGGGCTGTTTTGACTTTTTCTCTTTGACCATGAAAGGTCTAGCAGTGTTGAATGGAGGATGCCTGTCTGGATTAAGTGGCAGGTGTTACTATATTATCCTATAACAAAGTAGCACAAACTCCTATCTGATAGATAATTAGGTACAAATGGTAAAACATAAGTCCATTCAAAAAGCAGTTTAAATATTATCATCCAGGATTAAGAAGTTGACAATGTATGCAGGATAGGTCACTGTTATCAGACTGGTAGGGTTACAACACCCGGCACCCCACCGATCAGCTACTGCCAAGTCTCACATGCACCAGGCGTACACAGTGTGTGGAGCCGAAACACCGACACTCCGTGCAGCGGGTATTCTCGGAGACTGCTGCCCAGGTTCTATTGAAGCCCTTGAAAAAGTAAAAGTCGTGCACTTTATAGATGATTTTGTGGAAGAGTCGTGGAGTAAAGCAGAGGAGGACAAGACTTTCACATGTCTAGACGACATATTGAGTCCTTGTGGAGTCTCCAGTTTAGTTCCTTCAAGTTCTTCTTGCCATTCTGAGAGACACAAGAAACAGCACGTCTCATCTCTGGTGTGTAACAAACTTAAAAGGAATCTATCACCAGGTTTTTGTTACCCAATGTGAGAGCAGCATGATGTAGAAACAGGAAACTTGATATATCACTTATTGGGCTGCATGCTGTGGTTTTTATAAAAACACTGTTTTATCTGTTGCAGATCTTCCTGTTCTCTGAATGCTGAGCTGTGTATAACTCCGCCCACAACACTGATTGGCAGCTTTCTGTGTACACTGTGCATAGGCAGAAAGTTGACAATCAGCAGTGGGGTCCGGTTATAGAAAGCTCATGAATATGGAGGACTACCTGGCAGCAGGGTTACTAGTTCTCTGGTGATAATCTTGTGCTGATAAAACAGCAATTTTATCAAATTACACCAGAGAGACAATAAGTAACACATTTCTGGAATCAGGGTCTCTATCTCTACATTATGTGTCTGTCAGATTAGGTGGCAAAAACCTTACAAAAGATTCTCTTTAAGAAACACATCGGGCCAATGATAGGTCTTCCTCTCCCGGAGTTGCGTTGAGCAAGAATGGAGAAATTCCAGTCAGCCAAAGATTCTTCATGTCATCCCCTTAAAGAGCAGAGGACTTGCCGGGGCAATTCTTTTGATTAGTGTGTGACATTAATGTGCGATGCATATAAGATTTCATGCCAGGCTGGTGGTCGTTGGAATGGGACGTGAGAATAAATTCACACCAACTCTAGAGTTCGTCCCATTAGGAAAGTGTTCTTGCTTCACACTAATTTGGGAAAAAGCCAGTAAAGCTGGAGAACATGCTTCCACAGCTAAACTGAGTTTCAAAAAGAGAGAAAGTACAATTTTTAGGTGACGGTTTGTTTCCAGGTTTTAATTGATCTTTTAAGGGTTTTTTTTGCACACTGGTTGATAATGTTTCTTCCGTTAAGATGTTTCATCAACTAATTGAGAAGAAGGTTGACAAGGAATTGTTGGCATGCAAAATTGTAGATTTTTTTTTTGTTATCCTTTTTTTATTAATTTTTGTGATTTTAAAACAGAAGTTCCCACAGAATATTCATTTCAGAAGCCGTGCTAATTACTGATGTGATGATGTGTAAGTGTATTTGCTATACTTACCGATCACCGTCTACTCTCATGACCAGCACCATTTCTGTCCCACGTGAGCCATTCGTTTCTTTGCCAGCTCAGATATTGACCGTTGTGTGGAGTGAAATTACTTTTTTCAATGTAAGCCTGTGGAGCCTTAGAACGAGGCTATATGCATTTACACAGAGAAAGCGACCTCCAGCCCGCACATAAACCCCTGTGTGAGCCGCGTAGTCTGTTTGCAGGACACGTGGGCAAAAAGAGCGCTGGAACGATGCAGCAGAACTGGGAACACCACAATCGGTGAGTATATTAATATACTTACACGTGATTACATGGGTAATTAGGACAGATTATGTTATAACATTTTGTTGGGGCTTACTCTTTAAGCATTTTGGGGAAAAGGCAAGAATTTTATTACATAATTACCATAGTATTGTATTATCCATCACTATATCCTTTTCTTTGGGACTTCTTTGAATGATGAAATTGACAACTTGACGGATGTCTGCATTTGTCCTATCATGGTCTCAGTATGGATGGTGATGTACGGACTGGTTGGGGTTCTACTGACCCAAACTTGACAGCTTCATATATGACTATGAGGCTGTCAAGTTATGGTGAGGACACCCACAGCCTCAGACCAGAATATACTGTAAGGACATCTGAATTCAGCCTTAGTTGTATTTGTTTTGACCATGGAGTTTTCTAAATCAGGAACTTTGGTTGCAGTACAATAATGACCTAGGTGGGCATTCAGTCCGATGCCTATCTTTTACCAATAAGCGCTGATGCTTTTCATTCTTTTGGTTTTCATTTTAATGATCTATTTTTCCCTGATAAGTGTTTACCTGTTAGATATTCCTTGTCTAGTATTTTTGTTTCTACTTTGATGACTTTTCACCTTTTTAAAGTTGTTTTTTTGCAGAGAAAAATGAGCTTGATTTTAACCATTCATTGTTTATAGTTGAGTCTCTTCTTTGCTTCCAGTTGCTAGATGTATATACTGGGATAAATACTGTATTTTCTGGCGTATAAGACTACTTTTTAACCCCTGAAAATCTTCTCAAAAGTCGGGTATCGTCTTATACGCCAGGTGTCGTCTTATAGGGCAGATGCAGAGTAATCTGCGGTCGCCGCATATTGTGGGGGGAGCGGTCCCAATGACGAGGTGAGGGGGCGCCTCACCGGGAAGGTGTAAGTAAAGCAGAGGCAGAGAAGGAGATAATAGGATACAAGGGTGAGCCAGATGAGTGAAAGAGGAGTGTTTTTCTAGGCACAGCATCGCTCTCTCTCTTTTTTGCATACCCCTGGCATCCCAGACACTGACAACTTCACTTACACCTTCCTGGTGAGGCGCTCCCTCACCTCGTCATCGGGACCACTCCCCCCCACTATATACGTCGACCGCAGATTGCTCCGCACCCACCCTATAAGACGACACCCAGCATATAAGACAACCCCCGACTTTTGAGAAGATTTTATATTTTAACTGGAAAAGTTGGGGGTCGTCTTATACACCCAGTCGTCTTATACCCCGGAAAATACGGGTACTAATTTTTGTGTACCTCTGGCATATGAAAACATTTTTTTTCCTATTAAGCCCTGTTCACGCATTCTTTTGTATGTTCCATTTATCTGTTCCGTTTTAGGAACTGACAAAAAGACTGACTGGCACTTCCAAGCTAATGTGAACAGGTGCATACTAGGAGTAGCTGCCTCCATATATAATAAACAAAAAAAGTTGCACTCTGTAGTGCTAAAGCATGTCGATATGGAATATATGAAATATGAGTAGCAATACTGCTTTTGGATACTAGGAAAAATGAGATGCTTAGCACATAATTTGGCCATGTCATGCATGCCCAGTAACCAACAACAAGGTGGTCTCAAAACTTCTGGGAACTAACGTGTCTAGTGTGAATTGCACCTGCTCACATTAGCTTGGAATTTACCAGTCAGTCTTTTTATCATTTATATAATAGCTCTCTGATATTTTGAAGAGAGGTGTTCACATCTACCCAGGAATTCAGGCTTCAGTCGTAGCAAGGTATTCACATTAGACACTTTAGGACTAGTGATGAGCGAATATACTTCAGATTTCCCGAGCATGCTCCGGTGTCCTCCGAGTATATTTTAGTGCTCGGAAATTTAGTTTTTATTGCCGCAGCTGAATGATTTACATCTGTTAGTCAGCATAAGTACATGTGGGGGTTACCTGGTTGCTAGGGAATCCCCACATATACTTATGCTGGCTAATAGATGTAAATCACTCAGCTGCGGCAATAAAAACTAAATTTCTGAGCACTAAAATATACTCGGAGGACACCCGAGTGTGCTCGGGAAATCTCGACTAACGAGTATATTCGCTCTTGACTAGTTAGGACCCAGCAGATTTGAGACCACCTTGTCGTTGATTGCTCGGCATGCATAAATTGGCTAAATTATGTGCTAAGCGTCTCATTTTTTCCTAGTATCCAAAAGCAGTATTGCTATTCATATTTCATATATTCCATATTGACATGCTTTAGCACTACAGAGTGCAACTTATTTTGTTTATTCCATTTTAGGAATTGACTGTAGGAATTCATGCATAAAACAAACCTGCTTGCTAACTGATGCTAAGTGTGTGTCCCATTGATTATTGTGGGATCTGTTTGGTCTCTGCTTGGTGTCAGTTTGTAAAATCGAATAAAAAGATAAGCTTTTTTCAATTCTTTTTTATTCTTTTATTCTAAAAAACTTACGGCAAACTAGACAGACAATGACAATGAATGGAACCCCTCTGCTTTCGTCTGTATCAGGTAGCAAATGGGTCCATTTTGTCATGAATTCCATTAGTTCTTAAAATGGAACAGACATGTGAACAGAGCCTAAAAAGTGTTGAAGTGTTGACTTCGGCTACTTTCACACTAGCGTCGGAATCTCCCCGTCGCAATTCGTCGGGGAGAGATTCCGATGCTAGCGTTTAGTGCATTGCACAATGGAGGCAGCAGATGCATTTCTCCGGCGCATCCGCTGCCCCATTGTAAGGTGCGGGGAGGTGGGGGCGGAGTTCCGGCCGCGCATGCGCGGTCGAAAAAAGCGGTCCGTCAGGAGCAAAAAACGTTACATGTAGGGTTTTTTGCTCCCGACGGTCCACAGAAGCACGACGCATCCGTCGCTCAACGGATGCGACGTGTGGCAATCCGTCGCAAATGCGTCGTCAATACAAGTCTATGGGGAAAAAACGCATCCTGCAAGCACTTTTGCAGGATGTGTTTTTTCTGCAAAACGAAGCATTGTGACGGATTGCAGAAAACGCTAGTGTGAAAGTAGCCTTACTTGGCACAATTATTGATTCTGCGTCACCTTCCTCTGCTAAAGGTAGAAAAGGATAGGCCTGCAATTTGCCCCAAAAAACAAGGAATAGTTCTGATGGGGAGGGGTTAATGTATTGTAGTTGCACAATTTTTGTCTTGGCTATCTTTCAGTTACTCTATCCAATGTTTTTCCAAGTCCATCCTACTAATGTGTAAAATCAGGGAAAAGCCAAACTGTTATGATGTGTTTGACCTGATAGGATTAATATAGCGAGGGTAATAGCTTTATATGCAAAGTAGAACAGAAAGTGTTGGGAAGAAAACAAACAATGCGCTTTGTTTGGAAGTCAAAAGGGAGAAACTTTTCATTGAAAAGGAAAAGCAAAATACTGATGAAGGAAAGGGGATAAAGGTGTATAAGCATAACAAGGGACATTAAGTTGGCAGAGAATAACTTTTCTACAATCGAATTTTCCAGGAAAAAAAACGCGCAAGCAGGTGACTTACAATTTTGCCTGATCCACTCAACTTTAATGATAAAACATTTCAATAAAGAAATATATTTAGGTTAAAACGTAAGTCAAAGGAATTGCTACAGAAGCATAATTGTATCTTTGTTGAAAACAATTGCTGTTCATATTAAGCAAAAATAAATAAAATGAGGCAAAAATATGGCTCAGTTACTGTTTTTTATTCGTAGTCTTCACTCTGTTTTGTATCTAATGACTGATATATTTGTGTCTAATGATTTGATCTATAGCTCACTGCACAATTATAAGGCAATTTCTTTAAATAAAAAAAAATAACAATATCGTTGCATTAACCTAAATAAGTGATCATGTATAACATTGCATTCAGAAATGGCTTTTGTTCTACTTTTGGCTGATATTAAAGCAATTTCTTTTCCCGTCGATTGTAATTTGTAGGCAGCTGCATGCTGCCCATTAGCATATTCAGTTAATTTGGGGAGTTGGTTGATTCTCTTGCAAGATTCATGTCTGTAATATAGGAATACTGTTTGTCTTTTCCAAGGTATAGTTTTGTTTTTCACTTCACAGATATTTTTTTGTTACCTAGAGTCGATTCTCATAATTCTTGGTATAATTGCTTTGGATCAATCACTTTAAATTTAATCAATTCAGCTAAGTAGGCTAGCAATAAAGAGACGCAAATATTAATATTTGACAAATGAATCATATAGTACAAACTGGAGTCAGCTAGATAAACAATACAAATTCTATGAATTTTAAATATATTTAAAAGGGAATCCTAATCTGAGAGCAGCATAATGTAGATACAGAGAACCTGATTCCATTGATGTGTCATTTACTGGGCTGTTTGCTGTGGTTTTGATAAAATCACTGTTTTATTGAAACAGTATTGTTACGCCGCTTTCTCATACTTACCTGTCCCGCCGGCGTGCTCCCGATGCTCCTTCCTGCTCTCTGTCTTCCAGCTTCTCTGGCGCTCGTCCATTCTGTGGGCCGAGCATGTGCAGACGCTCTCCTTTCGTCGCTGGGGCTTCTGGGAGGTCGTGACCCGGCGGCTCCGCCTCCAATATGGCGGTGCCCGTCGGGTACTTCTTCCCAACGCCTGCCCTACTCAGATGCTTTTGCGTCTATCGCGTTTGCTGGTTTTTGCCAGCATCTCTGTAGGTTCTTTGGCTCCGGTCCCTGCATCCTTGATGTGACTCTTAGTAACCCCAGTCCTGTGTTCCTGCCATTCTAGCCAGTCCCGTGTTCCTGTTGTTCCTGCTGTGTCTTCCAGTCCAGTGTTCCTGACATTCCTGTCAGTCCTGCCGATCCTGCCGTGTCTTCCAGTCCAGTGTTCCTGCCATTCCTGTCAGTCCTGCTGTTCCTGCCATGTCTTCCAGTCCAGTATTCCTGCCATTCCTGTCAGTCCTGCCGTTCCTGCCATGTCTTCCAGTCCAGTATTCCTGCCATTCATGACAGTCCTGCCGTTCCTGCCGTGCCTTCCAGTCCTGTGTTTCTGCCATTCTAGCCAGTTCTGTGTTCCCGCCGTATCTACTAGCCCTGAGTTCCTGCAGTGCCTCCCAGTCCTGTGTTCCTGTTGTGTTCCGTCAAATGAGTGTTTTTCTCTTACCGGTCAGTACTTTATCTTTGCTGCTGCCGTCCGTCTTGTGCCTCCACCATATTGGTCTCCTCTGTAGCTCCGACCTTCTCCCTTCTTCTGTTCTTCCTCTGTCATATCCTCAGTCGTCCCTTTGGCTCCGGCAGTTGCGGCTTCACCCTCTTTGGGCCTGTCCCTAACGCTCCCTGTACAGGGGGTGGCTCCATCTGGCCCGCTCGCCCTCGGGGGTTCTGAAGTCGTGACCCAGAGGGTCCACTTTTCTAGTCCTCACAAGTATTATCACTAGAGGACCAGTAAACCAGCTGCCATGTAGTCCTCCATATTCATGAGCTCAGTATAATCCCACCCCTACCACTGATTGGCAGTTTTCTGCCTATGCACAGTATACATAGAAAAATGCCAATCAGTGGTGTGAGCGGGGTTATACAGAGCTCAACATTCAGAGATCTGCAAGATCTGCAGAAGAGAAAACAGTGATTTTATCAAAACTGCAGAAATCAGCCCACTAAGTGATACATCGCTGGAGTCAGGTTCTCTGCCCCTACATCATGCTGCTCTCAGATGTGGTAGCAAAAACCTGGTGATAGATTCCCCTTAGATAAAGTAATTAGAGTAAAAGAGGCTTTCTGGATGATTAATTATTTTAAAGACTCAGAGTGGCTTAAAAATGAAAGAGGCAGCATTTTCCTCCACCATTCCTCAGTTGATTTTACAAACCGGTCCAATCTTGATACATTGAAAATAATCGGAATTGCCTACTCAAACAATCATTGGCCATAATGATGACCCGTCTTAGGCTGGCGTCACACCTAACATATAAAAATATGCTCTGATTTTTACGGCCGAGATACGCAGAATGTTACGTTAAAGGATTAATTTACGGAAAAAACTGGCACGGGCTCCTGCGCAATTTTCTCCACCAGAGAGGGAAAGTCAGTGACTGAGGGCAGATATAAATAGCCTACAGAGGGACCATGGTCATTGCCCCCCCCCCCCCCCGGCTAAAAACATCTGCCCCCAGCCACCCCAGAAAAGGCACATCTGTAAGATGCACCTATTCCAGCACTTAGCCTCTCTCTTCCCACTGCCCTGTGGCGTTGGCATATGGAGTAATAAGGGGTTAATGTCACCTTGCTATTGTGATGTGACATTAAGCCTTGTTAATAATGGAGAAGTGCCAATAAGACACCTATACATTATTAATACAATAGTATGAAAGGGTTAAAAATACACACACACATTAAGAATAAAGTCTTTTAATGAAATAATGAGACACACAGGTTTAACATCTTCAAAATCTTTGGATTGAACGTGCAATAAATATTTTAAACCTGTGTTTTTCATTATTTCATTAAAATACTTTATTCTTAATGTGTGTGTGTATTTTTAACCCTTTCATACTATTGGATTAATAATGGATAGGAGTCTTATTGACATCTCTCCATTATTAATCTGGCTTAATGTCACCTTACAATAGCAAGGTGACATTAACCCCTTATTACCCCATATGCCAACGCCACAGGGCAATGGGAAGATAGAGGCTAAGTGCCGGAATAGGCGCATCTGTAAGATGCACCTTTTCTGGGGTGGCTGAAGACAGATTTTTTTAGCTAGGGGGCAATAATCATGGTCCCTCTATAGGCTATTAATATCTGCCCTCAGTCACTGGCTTTCCCTTTCTGGCAGAGAAAATTGTGCGGGAGCCCACGCCAGTTTTTTCCGTGAATTAATCCTTTAATGTAACACCTACTGCTCCAAAAGTTTACACACACTACTAACATTATTAGTGAGGGACATATAAAAATCTAACAAATATGCAATGGTTTACTGTATGTAAACCATGTCTCATATCCTGTCAGGTTCTGCAATGATTTTACAGAACCCGACAATTGAATTATCGGCTATTCTGCTACCTAACTCTCTATGAAATATATATATATATATATGCACATATATAGTGTGTCACTGACATATATATATATATATATATATATATTTATATATATATTATACTATGTGTATACATTTATTTTATCTATTCTATTTTAACCTGTCAGTGTGATTTTACTGTACACTGCACTGAATTGCTGGCTTTTCTATAGGACACCGGTGCATATTTCTCGCAAGTCACACTGTTGCTCCATGTGGTGTGTGAGTTTTTCACGCACCCATAGACTTGCATTGGCGTATTTCGGGCGTAATACGGTGACAATCGCAGCATGCTGTGATTTCGTATGCACGCATATTACGGCCGAGAAAACAACGGATGATAGGAGCTGCCCCATAGATTAACATTGGTCCGAGTGCTATGCGATTTTTTTTATCGAATAGCACTTGTCCGTATTATGCCCTAGTGTGACTCCAGCCTACGCCAGTGATTGTCTAAGCGGAATTTCTTGTGCGTCTAAGGAGACCAGGAAGCAGAGATAAGCCGAACTGTCAGAATAGAAGCTGCATGGATTAAATTGCGGTGAGTATTGCTTTTTTATGCTGCTCTGCGGATAGTGGATAACCCTTGAACTTAAGAATACCTTTTTAACATATTTTTGTAAACTTTCAAGGAGCAGGAAACTAATTTTTAGACATCGTAAAGAAGGTAATTTGTTTAGCTCATGGTAATGGGTTTGTACGTGACTCCAAGTATGATGATTTGCATTTGTAAAACATTTTAATTTTCCAAACTATCATGTTTTATACTTACATTGAACCTATAGGACACTATTTCTGTAGCCTGTAGCTGCTATACAACTCTGGTGATCAGTTGTAGCTCTCCGTATGTCACATACTAACGTAATTTTATGATATACATAAAATCCTGGCAGATGTTTCGCTTCTTTTTGTGAAAATAAGGCCATAAGTACTGATATGTTCATATTTTGATACAGCAGCGAAAAGTAGGTCTTGCCGCGCTTAGTGGCACCATCCTGGAACACTGCTCTAATGATTTTTCTTTTCAGCCGATCAACTTAAATTAATGTAATTGGGAGATTAATGCACTCATCTTAGAAAAGTGCTTTGAGTTACCATATGCAAAGATTATCTTTTAATGAATATATAAAGGTGAAATAGCTAAGCTGTTCAATTTTTGTATTCAAGCTTATCAAATTCTTGTGTAGCCTATGATAAGTAAGTAAATGTGACCTGTTCCTGAACCCTAAAGTCTTTGAGATTCATAGTCCCTAATATTAGGTGTTCTGCTTAATGTAGAGGAGGCTGAAACATTTCAGCAACAGCAGATTTAAATGCAACTTAAACAATTTACTAAAGAAACACAATTTGTGTAATGCTTCCGACATCTAATACTGGTGGACAGATATACAGCAGGGACACGGGATGCCCGGAGCCATAGCTGCGCTGTATTTTACCCAGGGCAAATAACCACCCCTCTAGGATGTGTGCCAACAGTCTGAATTTTTATGAAGGAGAATTTAGAAAAATTAGTAGCAATTAGTATTTTGGAAATTTAGAACACATTCAATATGTGTATAATATATCTAATGGAGAATTACAATTACTTTAGCGGGAATCATTGCTACGCACTGTATTGTCGCATTCTGCACTAGGTATAATACAATCTATTCATTTTTCTTAGCGTTTTCCCTTAAATTTTTTTTGTGTGAAACTGCTCAAATCTAGAAATGAGATGATCTTTTGAAATTCTAATTCATTGACTTTTCTCCCCAAATTTGATTTATGGTGTGGAAATTTGTACAAATCTCAATACTTAAAATGTTGTAATCTCTCTGAAAATACACGTGAGGGACAAGAGAGTTGGGAAACCTTCCTGACTATAAGGGATTACACTCCATAGGAGAGAGGACCCCCACTGACCATAAGAGCTTACACTCTACTGTAGAGCGAGACTTGAAAGGACTCCGCTGACCATAAGAGCTTACACTCTACAGCAGGGGTGTCAAACTGCATTCCTCGAGGGCTGCAAACAGGTCATGTTTTCAGGATTTCCTTGTACTGCACAGGTGATAATTTAATCACCAACTCATTATTTGTGTAGGTGATTAAATTATCACCTGTGAAGTACAAGGAAATCCTGAAAACATGACCTGATGCAGCCCTCGAGGAATGCAGTTTGACACCCCTGCTCTACAGGAGAGAGCAAGACTTGAAAGGATTCAGCTGACCATAAGAGCTTACACTCTACAGGAGAGAGCGAGACTTGAAACGACTCCGCTAACCATAAGAGCTTACACTCTACAGGAGAGAGCGAGACTTGAAAGGGCTCCACTAACCATAAGAGCTTACACTCTACAGGAGAGAGTGAGACTTGAAAGGACTCCGCTGACCATAAGAGCTTACACTCTATTGGAGAGCGAGACTTGAAAGGACTCCGCTGACCATAAGAGCTTACACTCTATTGGAGAGCGAGACTTGAAAGGACTCCGCTGACCATAAGAGCTTACACTCTACAGGAGACAGCGAGACTTGAAAGGACTCCGCTGACCATAAGAGCTTACACTCTACAGAAGACAGAGAGCGATAGGACTCCGCTGGCCATAAGAGCTTACATTCTACAGTAAATAGAGACTTACCCAATGACTCTGGAGATGGAAAATGGCGTACAAACTGTACTCATCTGGGAACTGTTGATCTGTGATGGCCCAAGTACTGACCACCTCTATACAAGGTATGGTAATCTGTAATATCTCATAGCTGCAGGGCATTATGGTACTCTGATACTCCAGCAGTGTGGAACATGGTGTTGGTCAAGTTTTTTTTCTTTTGCAAAACGAGAATTGAATTTCAAAATGTTTGAATTTGCGTAAAACCGTGAATTTCACTAAATTCTCATCATGATCAGCTCATCTCTACTCATCCATATTTCTTTGTTCTCTACCGACTTCAGGAATCGGCTCAATTAGGGGCAGGCTGGGTTTGGGGACAGAGGGGCCTTTGCCTTTGGCTGAATCCCTGTGCATGCCTGCTGAAGATGCATTTGACTAGTGAATTAACAGCATATTTTCTTTTTTTTAAGGAAGGTAATCATACAATTCTGGTTTATCTATGCTTTCTCTGAACAGCATTTACTATATACATGTAAATTGATTATATATTTTGATAGATCAGACTTAGGCTAGGGTCACAACACTGTATTTTTTGTCATCCAAGTCGATTATGCAAATGACACTCTGATTGAACTCTAATCAAAGTTTGATCCACACATGATCATAGTATGATCTGATATTCTCGGATAAGGAGAAGATGGAGAAAAATTCTCCATCTTCTCAATTTTGTCAGTGTGTAGAAATCGGACTTTACTCAGATGTCATAAGAGTGCAGTCTGATGGCTTCCACGCACTCATTGACTTACAGCGCTGGAGTCCTGGGTTCAAATCCCACCAAGTACAACATCTGCAAAAAGTTTGTATGTTCTTCCCGTGTTTGCGTGGGTTTCCTACAGGTTCTCTGGTTTTTCCCACACTCCAAAGACATACTGATAACGTGGAACATGAATTATGAGCCCCAGACATTGATAATGGAGTCTGTAACGTGCAGTGAAATTAATGGCACTATATAAATGAGAAAAAAAATTAAATAAGTTATACTGCGGGGGGTGTAACTGGGTAAATAAGACTGGGGTTGATTATACTACATAGGGGATATACTACTGAAAGATGTATTTGTCTATGAGTACGAACAATAATACCTGTGGTATGTACAATTATATTACATAGGGGTGGTGGTTATTCTGCAATGAGTGTATGAGAGGATTGTGTGTGAATATATGGCAAGTGGGGGGATGTGATTATAAAACAAGAGTGGGGTCTTTATACTGCAGTAATGGTTTGTATGTGATTATGCTGCTAACAGCATACATTTTATATCTGGGAACGTACATGCCTGTGCAATCCCAACCCCAGTGTGAAAGCTCCATCAGTCACTGTGTTTTTAATGGCAGTTGTAAATATGCTTAGGGTAGGCTGCTCATGGGCCACTGCTGTGAGTTTGACCCCTAGGCTAAAATTTGCCAGCCAGCCCCTGGGTTCAATCCATACTTCTAATAAAAAAGTGGAAATATAGTATACAGCATATCACAAAACTTTTCAAAAACTTTTTCCAGTAATTAAAAGCTACGATTTGTAGGCTATTGACTTGCAGCGTGTATGTATTGCCCTAATCAAGTCTTACAAGTCTTTGTATAATGAGTGTTACCTTGCAAGTCACACACTTCCGGTGCATTTATTTTCCATGGTAACTTGGCGCTTTGTTTGAATGTTCCACATTTTTAAAACTACAATTAACACCACTTAACAGCCATTAAAAAGAATAATTACCAGCTGTTACCTAACATAGTTTCCCCGAAAATACTAAAATTACATTTTGAATAGCAATAAACCTTTGTCCGTTACCTCCAGGTGTGCTACTTTAATGATGGATTACTCTATAACATGGGGGAAAAAAAAACAATCCAAAATTACAATAGAAAAGCTAAACAAAGATGAGAGCTGTAATATGATTTGTCGATGTCAATGAATGAAGAAATTCTTTGGGTCTCCAGGGTAAACACATACAAATGTGTTTTTATTTTACATACATTAAAGCAAAGCATAAGTCATAACTAAGATTTCAAATTGTACCAATACCACAAGAAGACAAAAGAAATTATAAAGCGGTATACTGTAATAAAAAAAACAAACAAACATATTATTTGGAACTTTTTTATATATTAGAAAAATTTTCATTTACGTTAAATAGATGATGCAAGACTATGAAATTAGAGATTCCTAAGCGGAAAATTCGTAGGCTTGGGATATGAGCTGAAGATAATTTTACATCTTACCCAGTGGATAGAATCATATATCTTGTCAAATTACATTCTCAGGGGTGTGTGAATTATGGAACTAACCTACAACCTGCGCTTGTATGATATATTAGAATGTCACCGTTTATATGCGATATGAGATGCTAATAGTTTGTAGACTGTTGCAGTCAATAAATGAATGAAATAAGGTTGAGAATTAGCAGAATAGTATGTTAGAAGAAAAATGTACTACATTGATTCAATTCCAGAAATCCAGAACCCAGGAGACCGAAAAAAAGTATGAAATCGGTACTTTATTTCTAGATTTCTGGACTATAAGAAATTTAACTCAATAAAGTCAGAATTATTATCGTAAGTTAACCTTCCACTAGAAAATATTGTGAATCCAGTGAAACTCCACAGGCAACTTTTATTCAACCTATTTCTAATTCCTCTATAAATAAAAAAAATAAGCTTTGATTTTGAGTTAAAACTAGAAGTTTACTACTTACCCAATTTTATGTTCTCCACTGACATTGGGAAAAAAAAGTAAATTCAATTTTACAGAAAAAAATTACAATTTTAAAATAAGTTTTCTAGCCATGTTTGGTCTAAGTTTTGGGTATTAATGATTTAACAATGCCCAGAAACTTGAATTTGTAGCAGCTGCTAACATTAAAATAACTATTAGAATTAAAAGAAAGGCTAATTAAAATAAATTTTGTCTATTACTGTAATAATCCACTTAGATAAGGCAATAAATGTCCTTGGCTAGATTTCAATTCATCCAGGTGGTTATTAATTGTAAGTTAACATTCTGTTCTTTTTCTCCAGCTTTATGGTTTAGGCAAAAAAATCGATGTAAATTTGCGTGAATCTAACTATCTATTCAACTAAGCTGAGATAAAGACTCGAGACATTATCTTCTGCTCCTGGAAATTGTACTATGTCCACAGAAGTTTTAAAAGTTCACTGTCCTTTCTTGAAAGTGTTTACTGCACCCTTATACTTTCAGGGTACATCTACAAAAGTCTGATCTGCAACAGATTTCCCATAGAAGCAACACATTTTTTCAAATCCACAGCACGGGTCAATTTATTCCATGTATTTTTCCTGCAGCGAGTTTTAGTAAAATCTCATTCACAATGATGGCACTGTAATATGTAGGGAATTTTCCGTCAGGAAAATCAGGACAGAAAATCCTCTGCTTTCGTGATCTACTGTATGTGGATATACCCTTAGTGAGCAAATTTTGCTGCTTTGTCCTTAATCTTGCATTTGAATTTATATGCAAATTAAGTTGAAGAGCTATTGTATATCTGAAGCCAGTGTCACTCTAGCTCTATTCCCCACCCATAGCCGCTTCCTCCTGCTTGAAATAGGCTATGTTCACATTAGCGTATCTGTGCACAGTGTATCATCTTCATGCGCAAACACATGCCAGAACGCATTTAAACATATGCTTACGCTGCGTTTTTTATCCACAACATCTTACGCATGATGCCAAAAAATGCTGCGTGTGCATGCGTTAGTATGCGTTTTTGCCTGCGTTTGCGTTGTTAATGCACATGCGTTCGATATTTCCAGGAGAATTTGTGTATGTGGCAATTCTTTTCCAATAGAGTTTCCTTGACACAAGCCACACACAATGAGCATGTCTCATGGGATTTGCACCCCTCCAATCTATTCTAAACTCTGCTGCCCGACTAATCCACCTGTCCCCCCGCTATTCCCCGGCCTCTCCCCTCTGTCAATCCCTGCACTGGCTCCCCATCACCCAGAGACTCCAGTACAAAAGCCTAACCATGACATATAAAGCCATCCACAACCTGTCTCCTCCATACATCTGTGACCTCGTCTCCCGGTACTTTCCTGCACGCAACCTCCGATCCTCACAAGATCTCCTTCTCTACTCCCCTATTATCTCCTCTTCCCACAATCGCATACAAGATTTCTCTCGTGCATCCCCCCTACTCTGGAATGCTCTACCACAACATATCAGACTCTCGCCTACCATCGAAACCTTCAAAAAGAACCTGAAGACCCACCTCTTCCGACAAGCCTACAACCTGCAGTAACCACCGATTGACCAAACCGCTGCACGGCCAGCTCTACCCTCACCTACTGTATCCTCACCCATCCCTTGTAGATTGTGAGCCCTCGCGGGCAGGGTCCTCTCTCCTCCTGTACCAGTTGTGACTTGTATTTTTCAAGATTATTGTACTTGTTTTATTATGTATACCCCTCCTCACATGTAAAGCGCCATGGAATAAATGGCGCTATAATAATAAATAATAATAATAATAATAATATATAGACCCTGAACAGATGAAATCTTCTTCTTCTGCTGTATCCAGCTACAAAAACCCAGCAGAGAACAAAAGCAGCATATAGTCAAAGTATAAATATAGAAAAAACTTTATTAATAATAATACCAGATAAAAAACGACGGAAGGAAACAATCCCCGTGCTGTCCTCAGCACGCACCTAAACGGACAGGGGGAAGGTGCCTTCAGTACAAAGGGGTCTGCACAGTAACCATATCAGTTATTTAATAAAGACAATCAAAAAATTGTGCCAGACTAATGAAGTATAACTACATACATTGGACACTCAGATCCAAAGAAATATATAGAAAAGCACATGCACAATAAGTATCACTAATATACATACCGGTTAGTGTGGAGATCAACCCTGGCGTGGACTGGCACCTCACCCCTGTCCCCCCAACGCGCGTTTCGGCTGATGCCTTTCTCAAGGGGTACACAAATGTAGTGCTGGGTTCAATATATAAAGGAGGAAGGGCACAAACTGGTGGGGCTAAAATTACAGGACTGACCAATAGCCTCAGAGTATCTTAACACTCTGCTCCCAGCACACCCGGACGCCACTCATCAGAAAACACATGGGGCCCCATGCTTCTCCACAGAGATAGCATCATGAGACAGGGGACAGAGGAAGTAACTCCGGATTGCTATGCGGTCATATGGCGCCTGCACATGCGCACATCGCACCAAGCGGCCATGTATGTGAAAACTATACCCCCACTTATCATTGCGGCCATATTGATGAAGCCTGTCATGCGCAGATCAAGCTGCGCGGCCATGTTGGTAAAGGCTGCAGCATAGAACATGGGGGCGGCCATTTTAATGTATCCGGACATGCGCAGATGGAAGCTATACGGCCATATTGGTGAAGACAGCCACGTAAGTAATGGGGCAGGCTAACAGGGAACTCAATAGGGTGTCCAGAAAGATGAACAATGGGACAAATTAAAATACCCATCAGCCCATTATACTAGCACTATAGCCACCCATATGAGAGGGAAATACCCAACTAATATTGCGACCATATATAGCTAACAATACGCAGATCATCCCAGTACCTGACGAATGATGTGTTACTATAATAGCCCACCCGCCACAAAGTAATAACAAAAGTGCGTGTACACACATATAGCAAAACTAACTATATAAAAAACCCGACCAGTACACAGAAGGACAGGAAACAGTGCAGCAACATACTAGAAAGGGAAAACGAGACAACAATAAAGGTGAACATCATAGTTAATATCATGGTTGACATACAGATGGAAATACTAAACATCACTCAATAATGGAATTGATTTTACAATAGTGGGCAGAGGGATGGCCAAAGTCCATAATATCATCCCCTTGTACCGATGTACACATAGGGGAGAAAATACAAAAATAAATATAGTCCCAGTGGATACATAGTATAGATATAGTCTCAATGGATTTGTTCGACTAACCCGGTCATATATTGCTCACAGCTTCATATATAGTCCATAAAGATGATTGACCTGCTCCCAGGTAAGCAACCGAATAATCGTCCTTCACGTGCCACGAACATCAATACTAAAAATAGAAAAAACACCCATTAAAATCAAAATTAAATCAAATGCATGCGGAGGTATACACAGGAATCCAGACAGCAACCGGCGGACTACAGAAATGGGGCAAAAGAAATATTTTCATTTAGACCCTCCGGGTGGATAATCTGGAGACGCCATATCCATGGCGTCTCCAGTTTCGCAAGCCTTTTAGATAATTGGCCGCCCCTGATGTTAATCCTTAGGGAATCGATTCCTCTAACCCTTAGCAATGATGCATTACATCCGTGGAACTCCTTAAAATGCCTAGGCAGAGTTTTAAGCATGGAAGCATCCGTGTGGCCACTGGCCGCCTGTATCCCCAAAACGTGCTCCCTCACACGGACCTTTAGTTGACGGGTAGTCATTCCCACATAAATAAGTCCACATGGACAGGTCGCATAATAAATCACATATCGTGTTACACACGTAATATGTGATCTGATAGAGTATGTTCTGACACCCTTAGAGTCCATGAATGTATCGCAGGTATCCACGTTGGGGCAGGCAACACAGCGGCCACACGGACGACATCCCGACCTAGGAGTTAATCTCTCCAAAAAAGTTGGAGGGTGCTGGCTCACGTAATGACTTTGAACCAGACAGTCTCGGAGGTTTCTGGCACGTCTGAATGTCAACACAGGCCGGGTGGGGAGAAATTTCTTGATAATCGGATCCACCTTTAGGATTGGCCATGCTTTCTCCAATGTATGGCGTATCTGATCGGATTTCAGGCTGAAGGTGGTGATAAATCTGGTCTTTGCATTGACACCTGCAGCGGAGCGTCTAGGGGGACCATACACCAAACTGTCTCGAGTAGTGTGTTTTGCTCTCAGATAAGCTCTTTTAATGGACTTCCCACTATAACCACGTTCCCTAAATCTAAGGCGAAGTTCCTCCGCTCGTTTTTCAAAATCCACCATATCAGGGCAGATACGTCTCAGGCGGAGGAACTGCCCCACCGGGATAGATTTTAACATGTCTCTAGGGTGTCCCAAGGTGGCATGTAACAGGGTGTTGGTAGATGTTTTTTACGGAATATATCCAAATTCAAAATACCCCTACTGTTTCTCTTTATCGTGACGTCCAAAAAATCAATAGAGTCAATATCTGACACAAACGTAAGATGGATATTCAGGTCGTTGCTTTTCAGGAGAGACATAAATTGCGAAAGGTCGACGGATGTGCCCTGCCAGATGAAGAAGACATCATCGATGTATCGTGTCCATAAAAGAACACGATCAATCGATCCCTGTTCATCTGACAGGGGAAGGTCCCTCTCCCACAGCCCCAGGAAGAGACCCGCATACGTGGGCACAAAGGCCGCCCCCAAAGCGGTCCCCTGGAGCTGTAGGTAGAAGGACCCTTTAAAAACAAAATAATTATGAGTGAGGGTGAACTCTAGAAGCTCCAGCAGAAGCGATCTCATACCCGTAGACAGTGACGAGGTTTCCAGAAAATATTTTACAGCACAAATGCCATCACTGTGCCTGATATTGGTATATAGAGACTCGACATCTGCCGAAACCAATAGAGTATCACCCTCCAAACACAATCCGTCGACCCTACGCAAAAGATCCCCCGTATCCATAAGAAAAGAGGGGAGGCTGGAGACTAAAGGCTGTAGGTGGAAGTCTATCCATCTATTCACGTGCTCCAGCAGGTTCCCCCTGCCCGAAATGATAGGTCTACCCAGCAGGGACTGGAGGTCCTTATGAATTTTAGGTAGCAGATAGAATGTTGGTATAGTTGGCTACTTAACTACCAGGGCCATAGCCAAGTCCTTGGTGATAACATCGTCCCGTAAGGCCCGTTGGATAATGGATTCCAATTGTGCAGAAAAAGCAGAGAGGGGGTTATATGTAAGTTTTTTATAACATATGCTGTTATCTAGTTGTCTAAATGCCTCCCTCTCATACATATCCACGGACCACAGGACGATGTTACCACCTTTATCCGCCGGTTTTATGACCACATCGGGCAGATTTTGAAGATATTGCAATCTATTCCTCTCGGCTCTAGATAGATTACCATATGTGGAGGACCTTTGGATTTTACCAAGGTCCTCCGTAACCACCCGAACAAATGTATCAATAAAGGAACATGTAGACAATGGGGGGAACCTGCTGGAGCAAGGACGAATAGACGGAGGGATCATATTACCTTCATGTACGTGTTCCACCGCCAGCTCCTCCAGAATTCTCAAGGTATTTTGCTCCTCCTCTGTGGGGAATAAAAGATGTAACTCATTATTATAGTAGTATCTCCTGAACAGCAACGACCGAGCGAAGAGGTGAAGATCCTTGATGGTAGAAAATAGATCAAAGTTGGACGTCGGGGAGAAAGAGAGACCCCTTTCCAATAACTGCATATCAATATCAGAGAGAATATGACTACTGAGGTTAATCACCTTGTTATCTCGTTTGGATGTTTTCGATGCTTTATTATTTCTCCTATACGGGTGGTATGTGTGGTCCTGTAGTCTGTTCCCACCACCACCAGTGGTATAGGTAGATGCCGAGGACATATCCGATCGTCCACTTTGGGATGACAGGGAGGTATTGGACAGAGCTCTATCCGATTGCTGAATTACTTTCGTCCTCCATAAGTAGACTCTCTTGGATTGATAATCTCTATTATCCCTATTAAACTTAGATGTCTGGGAGTCCTGGATTTTCTTCACTACGGCATCCATTGACTTATCCAAGTCACTCTCAAATTGTTGTAGCTTGATAGGGGACACCCTATCTTTACTTCAGCCTGCATCAAATCAATAGATTTATCCAATTCGGAAATACTGCCAGTATTGAAATCAATAAGCAGCTGCATGAGTGTAGTGGAACAGAGCGTACAAGCCTCCTCCCATTGTGTAGTAAAGGCATTATCATCTATCGGATGGAAGAATCCTCACCCTAAGTCCCCTTGGAATCATCTTATTTCTGATATATTTTTCCAAGAACATCCTGTTCCACCACAATCGCGAGCGCTTTAGAATCATAGCCTTGATGGACTGTAGTTTATCGTCCCATTTAGAGTCCACCGGTTGCTGTGCGTCCATCCCACCGTCATTAAAAACTTGGTCCATCTGATCAAGCCAAGAAAGCTCCTTGGCTCTGTAGTCCATATTAGAATCCACGCAACCTGTGTATAACACAGCAAATAAGATTAAATAAAACACTATAGTGGAAAAACATGAGGTCACCAACATTATTATTTAACCCAGGTGGGGTATGTTCTATATAGAAACAATGGGACCAGGAAAAAGGACCATAGCGGACCAACTGCCATACGATAGACAAAAACCCAGCAGAGAACAAAAGCAGCATATAGTCAAAGTATAAATATAGAAAAAACTTTATTAATAATAATACCAGATAAAAAACGACGGAAGGAAACAATCCCCGTGCTGTCCTCTGCACGCACCTAAACGGACAGGGGGCAGTTGCCTCCAGTACAAAGGGGTCCGCACAGTAACCATATCAGTTATTTAAAGACAATCAAAAAATTGCGCCAGACTAATGAAGTATAACTACATACATTGGACACACAGATCCAAAGGAATATATAGAAAAGCACATGCACAATAAGTATCACTAATATACATACCGGTTAGTGTGGAGATCAACCCTGGCGTGGACTGGCACCTCACCCCTGTCCCCCCTGACATGCGTTTTGGCTGATGCCTTTCTCAAGGGGTACACAAATGTAGTGCTGGGTTCAATATATAAAGGAGGAAGGGCACAAACTGGTGGGGCTAAAATTACAGGACTGACCAATAGCCTCGGAGTATCTTAACACTCTGCTCCCAGTATACCTGGACGCCACTCATCAGAAAACACATGGGGCCCCATGCTTCTCCACAGAGATAGCGTCATGAGACAGGGGACAGAGGAAGTAACTCCGGATTGCTATGCGGTCATATGGCGCCCGCACATGCGCACATCGCGAGGCTATTGGTCAGTCCTGTAATTTTAGCCCCGAGTCTTTAAATAACTGATATGGTTACTGTGCGGACCCCTTTGTACTGGAGGCAACTGCCCCCTGTCCGTTTAGGTGAGTGCAGAAGACAGCACGGGGATTGTTTCCTTCCGTCGTTTTTTATCTGGTATTATTATTAACTAGATGGCAGCCCGATTCTAAAGAATCGGGAGTCTAGAATCCATATATACTTTATTTATTCAAATGTAAGAATAATATAATTAATAAATAATAGTAAGAAAGAACAAAAATAATAGGCAGTATATGGAGAAAACACCAAACAAAAGTTCAAAATTGGTGTGAAAATGTCACTGAACCACTTCACAACTAAATATATATAGTTTTGGTAAATGGTATTATCATTTTTTTGACGAAATTCGGCAGGAGCTTGAAGAGCAACGTCACTGGGCCCGCCTCCACGCAGTAGAAACTTGCTGTGAGGTAAAAATTCACACCAAAATGGCGGGCGGAGTGTGTCACAGTACGGCACGTTTCTGATTGGTCGCTCGCAGCAGGCGGCAACCAATCAGACACTGGACACTGTTGACGTCACTTATCTCCGGACATTAGCTCCGGACATTAGCTCCGGACATTAGCTCCGGACAAAGCCACGGAAGTTGGCACAAATTGCAGGAAGTAGTATTCTAGGCAATTATATATTAGATAAAGTTTTTTCTATATTTATACTTTGACTATATGCTGCTTTTGTTCTCTGCTGGGTTTTTGTCTATCGTATGTGTTGTGAATTCTGTGGCAGAGTTCACTCCTGTGGTCACAAGTGGTACTTCGGCTGATTCTCTCTGGGAGCTTCCGTTTGTGGAGGAAAGTGGTACTGCAGCTTCTGAGTTTCCTCCCTCAGGTGATCTGGTGAGGTCGTTAGCTGCTTCTCTACTTAACTCCCCCTGATGCTTTGATCCATGCTTCCTGTCAATGTTCCAGTGTTGGACTTGTGTTTCTCTGGATCATTCCTGTGGCCTGCTGCTCTGCATAGCTAAGTGCTTCTTTGCTATTTGTTGCTATTTTTTCTGTCCAGCTTGTCTATTTGTTTTGCTGGAAGCTCTGGGACGCAAAGGGTGTACCTCCTTGCCGTTAGTTCGGTACGGAGGGTCTTTTTGCCCCCTTTGCGTGGTTTTCTTTAGGGTTTTGTGTAGACCGCAAAGTTATCTTTCCTATCCTCGTTCTGTCTATAATATCGGGCCTCACTTTGCTGAATCTATTTCATCCCTACGTTTGTCTTTTCATCTTACTCACAGTCATTATATGTGGGGGGCTGCCTTGTCCTTTGGGGTATTTCTCTGAGGCAAGGTAGGCTTATTTTTCTATCTTCAGGCTAGTTAGTTTCTCAGGCTGTGCCGAGTTGCATAGGGAGCCTTAGGCGCAATCCACAGCTGCCTCTAGTTGTGTTTGGAGAGGATCAGGAATTGCGGTCTACAGAGTTTCCACGTCTCAGAGCTCGTTCTATTATTTTGGGTTATTGTCAGATCACTGTATGTGCTCTGATCGCTATGTACATTGTGTTACTGAATTGCCTAGCATAACAGTACAGAAAGCCAAAAGTACTAATGATTCTCAATAGAGGGAAAAAAGAAGTTCTGAGACCATTTTTTTTCCTTTGCACTGTGATTTGTCTTTTTTTTTTTCCCCTAGACATTTGGGTGGTTCAGGACACAGGTGTTACAATGGACATTAAAGGTCTGTCTTCATGTGTAGATCAGCTCACGGCAAGAGTTCAAGATATTCAAAATTTTGTGGTTCAGAATTCTTTGTTAGAACCGAGAATTCCTATTCCAGATTTGTTTTTTGGAGATAGAACTAAATTTCTGAGTTTCAAGAATAATTGTAAACTGTTTCTGGCTTTGAAACCTCGTTCCTCAGGTGACCCAGCGCAACAGGTTAGGATCGTCATTTCTTTTTTGCGTGGCGACCCTCAGGACTGGGCATTTTCTCTTGCGTCAGGAGATCCTGCATTGAGTGATATCAATGCGTTTTTCCTGGCGCTTGGATTGCTGTACGATGAGCCTAATTCAGTAGATCAGGCAGAAAAAAATTTGCTGGCTCTTTGTCAGGCTCAGGATGAGATAGAGCTATATTGCCAGAAATTTAGAAAATGGTCCGTGCTCACTCAATGGAATGAATCTGCGCTTGCAGCCATTTTCAGAAAGGGTCTCTCTGAAGCCATTAAGGATGTCATGGTGGGATTTCCTATGCCCGCTGGTTTGAATGAGTCTATGTCTTTGGCCATTCAGATCGGTCGACGCTTGCGTGAGCGTAAATCTGTGTACCATTTGGCGGTATTACCTGAGATTAAACCTGAGCCTATGCAGTGCGAAAGGACTATGACCAGAGTTGAACGGCAAGAACACAGACGTCTGAATGGGCTGTGTTTCTACTGTGGTGATTCCGCTCATGCTATCTCTGATTGTCCTAAGCGCACTAAGCGGTTCGCTAGGTCTGCCGCCATTGGTACTGTACAGTCAAAATTTCTTCTGTCCGTTACCTTGATATGCTCCTTGTCGTCGTATTCTGTCATGGCGTTTGTGGATTCAGGCGCTGCCCTGAATTTGATGGACTTGGATTATGCTAAACGTTGTGGGTTTTTATTGGAGCCCTTGCAGTGTCCTATTCCATTGAGAGGAATTGATGCTACACCTTTGGCCAAGAATAAGCCTCAGTACTGGACCCAGCTGACCATGTGCATGGCTCCTGCACATCAGGAGGATATTCGCTTTCTGGTGTTGCATAATCTGCATGATGTGGTCGTGTTGGGGTTGCCATGGCTACAAGCCCATAATCCAGTATTGGATTGGAATTCCATGTTGGTGTCCAGCTGGGGTTGTCAGGGGGTACATGGTGATGTTCCATTTCTGTCAATTTCGTCATCCACCCCTTCTGAGGTTCCAGAGTTCTTGTCTGATTACCGGGATGTATTTGATGAGCCCAAGTCCGATGCCCTGCCTCCGCATAGGGATTGTGATTGTGCTATCAATTTGATTCCTGGTAGTAAATTCCCAAAAGGTCGACTGTTTAATTTATCCATGCCTGAGCACACCGCTATGCGCAGTTATGTGAAGGAATCCCTGGAGAAGGGGCATATTCGCCCGTCGTCGTCGCCATTGGGAGCAGGGTTCTTTTTTGTGGCCAAGAAGGATGGTTCGCTGAGACCGTGTATAGATTACCGCCTTCTTAATAAGATCACTGTTAAATTTCAGTACCCCTTGCCATTGTTATCTGATTTGTTTGCTCGGATTAAGGGGGCTAGTTGGTTCACTAAGATAGATCTTCGTGGTGCGTATAATCTGGTGAGAATCAGGCAAGGCGATGAATGGAAAACTGCATTTAATACGCCCGAGGGTCATTTTGAGTATCTAGTGATGCCGTTCGGACTTGCCAATGCTCCATCAGTGTTTCAATCCTTTATGCATGACATCTTCCGTGAGTACCTGGATAAATTCCTGATTGTGTACTTGGATGACATTTTGATCTTCTCGGATGATTGGGAGTCTCATGTGAAGCAGGTCAGAACAGTTTTGCAGGTCCTGCGTGCTAATTCTTTGTTTGTGAAGGGATCAAAGTGTCTCTTTGGTGTGCAGAAGGTTTCATTTTTGGGGTTCATCTTTTCCCCTTCTACTATCGAGATGGATCCGGTTAAGGTCCAAGCCATCCATGATTGGACTCAGCCGACATCTCTGAAAAGTCTGCAAAAGTTTCTGGGCTTTGCTAATTTTTATCGTCGCTTCATCTGCAATTTTTCTAGTGTTGCCAAACCATTGACCGATTTGACCAAGAAGGGTGCTGATTTGGTCAATTGGTCTTCTGCTGCTGTGGAGGCTTTTCAAGAGTTGAAGCATCGTTTTTCTTCTGCCCCTGTGTTGTGTCAACCAGATGTTTCTCTTCCGTTCCAGGTCGAGGTTGATGCTTCTGAGATTGGAGCAGGGGCTGTTTTGTCACAGAGAGGTTCTGGTTGCTCAGTGATGAAACCATGCGCTTTCTTTTCCAGGAAGTTTTCACCTGCTGAGCGAAATTATGATGTGGGCAACCGAGAGTTGCTGGCCATGAAGTGGGCATTCGAGGAGTGGCGTCATTGGCTTGAAGGAGCTAAGCATCGCGTGGTGGTATTGACTGATCATAAGAACTTGACTTATCTCGAGTCTGCCAAGCGCTTGAATCCTAGACAAGCTCGTTGGTCGTTGTTTTTTGCCCGTTTTGACTTTGTGATTTCGTACCTTCCGGGCTCTAAAAATGTGAAGGCGGATGCTCTGTCTAGGAGTTTTGTACCCGACTCTCCGGGTTTATTTGAGCCGGCGGGTATCCTGAAGGAAGGAGTAATTGTGTCTGTCATCTCCCCTGATTTGCGGCGGGTGCTGCAAAAATTTCAGGCTATTAAACCTGATCGTTGCCCAGCGGAGAGACTGTTTGTCCCTGATAGGTGGACGAATAGAGTTATCTCTGAACTTCATTGTTCGGTGTTGGCTGGTCATCCTGGAGTCTTTGGTACCAGAGAGTTAGTGGCTAGATCCTTTTGGTGGCCCTCTCTGTCGCGGGATGTGCGTACTTTTGTGCAGTCCTGTGGGATTTGTGCTCGGGCTAAGCCCTGCTGTTCTCGTGCCAGTGGGTTGCTTTTGCCCTTGCCGGTCCCGAAGAGGCCTTGGACACATATCTCTATGGATTTTATTTCTGACCTTCCCGTTTCTCAAAAGATGTCAGTCATTTGGGTGGTCTGTGATCGCTTTTCTAAGATGGTCCATCTGGTACCCTTGTCTAAATTGCCTTCCTCTTCTGATTTGGTGCCTTTGTTCTTCCAACCATGTGGTTCGTTTGCATGGCATTCCAGAGAATATTGTTTCTGACAGAGGTTCCCAGTTTGTTTCGAGGTTTTGGCGAGCCTTTTGTGGTAGGATGGGCATTAACTTGTCTTTTTCCTCGGCTTTCCATCCTCAGACTAATGGCCAGACCGAACGAACCAATCAGACCTTGGAAACATATCTGAGATGCTTTGTTTCTGCTGATCAGGATGACTGGGTGTCCTTTTTGCCTTTGGCTGAGTTCGCCCTTAATAATCGGGCCAGCTCGGCTACCTTGGTTTCGCCGTTTTTCTGCAATTCTGGGTTCCATCCTCGTTTCTCTTCAGGACAGGTTGAGTCTTCGGACTGTCCTGGTGTGGATACTGTGGTGGACAGGTTGCAGCAGATTTGGACTCAGGTAGTGGACAATTTGACCTTGTCCCAGGAGAAGGCTCAACTTTTTGCTAATCGCAGACGCCGTGTGGGTCCCCGACTTCGTGTTGGGGATCTGGTTTGGTTATCTTCTCGTCATATTCCTATGAAGGTTTCCTCTCCTAAGTTTAAACCTCGTTTTATTGGTCCGTATAGGATTTCTGAGGTTCTTAATCCTGTGTCTTTTCGTCTGACCCTTCCAGATTCTTTTTCTTACATAACGTATTCCATAGGTCATTGTTGCGGAGATACGTGGCACCTATGGTCCCATCTGTTGAGCCTCCTGCCCCGGTTTTGGTGGAGGGGGAATTGGAGTATATTGTGGAGAAGATTTTGGATTCTCGTCTTTCAAGACGGAAACTCCAGTATCTGGTTAAATGGAAGGGTTATGCTCAGGAAGATAATTCTTGGGTTTTTGCCTCTGATGTCCATGCTCCCGATCTTGTTCGTGCCTTTCATGTGGCTCATCCTGGTCGGCCTGGGGGCTCTGGTGAAGGTTCGGTGACCCCTCCTCAAGGGGGGGTACTGTTGTGAATTCTGTGGCAGAGTTCACTCCTGTGGTCACAAGTGGTACTTCGGCTGATTCTCTCTGGGAGCTTCCGTTTGTGGAGGAAAGTGGTACTGCAGCTTCTGAGTTTCCTCCCTCAGGTGATCTGGTGAGGTCGTTAGCTGCTTCTCTACTTAACTCCCCCTGATGCTTTGATCCATGCTTCCTGTCAATGTTCCAGTGTTGGACTTGTGTTTCTCTGGATCATTCCTGTGGCCTGCTGCTCTGCATAGCTAAGTGCTTCTTTGCTATTTGTTGCTATTTTTTCTGTCCAGCTTGTCTATTTGTTTTGCTGGAAGCTCTGGGACGCAAAGGGTGTACCTCCGTGCCGTTAGTTCGGTACGGAGGGTCTTTTTGCCCCCTTTGCGTGGTTTTCTTTAGGGTTTTGTGTAGACCGCAAAGTTATCTTTCCTATCCTCGTTCTGTCTATAATATCGGGCCTCACTTTGCTGAATCTATTTCATCCCTACGTTTGTCTTTTCATCTTACTCACAGTCATTATATGTGGGGGGCTGCCTTGTCCTTTGGGGTATTTCTCTGAGGCAAGGTAGGCTTATTTTTCTATCTTCAGGCTAGTTAGTTTCTCAGGCTGTGCCGAGTTGCATAGGGAGCCTTAGGAGCAATCCACAGCTGCCTCTAGTTGTGTTTGGAGAGGATCAGGAATTGCGGTCTACAGAGTTTCCACGTCTCAGAGCTCGTTCTATTATTTTGGGTTATTGTCAGATCACTGTATGTGCTCTGATCGCTATGTACATTGTGTTACTGAATTGCCTAGCATAACACGTATGGCGGTTGGTCCGCTATGGTCCTTTTTCCTGGTCCCATTGTTTCTATATAGAACATACCCCACCTGGGTTAAATAATAATGTTGGTGACCTCATGTTTTTCCACTATAGTGTTTTATTTGCTGTATCCAGCTGCAAGATGGATCTTAGCGTGGAGAGCTTCAATTTTAATCTTGATTTGTCATTGAAATTGGCTTTTGCATTTGCTGTGGCTTGTAATGAAGAAAAAAGAAGAGGAAGACGGAGAAGACGTCATCATCGCTATTGGCAACACCCCATTGTTGAATTACGAGAGAGCCATGGAGCCTACCACTCGTTGTACAGCATGCTTCTTGAAAACCCAGAGAAGTTTTTCGACTACACGAGCATGTCACAACAGAGCTTCAATGACTTGCTGATACGTGTCCGAGGATCCATCATAAGGCAGGACACACAACTACGTCAAGCAATTCCTGCTGAGGAATGTCTGTTGGTGACCCTGAGGTATGCAATTTTGAAAAAGAAACACATGTCATTAGTATATAGCCATGTCCTAATTTTTTTTTTCCATTTTCTGTTCGGCAGATTCCTGGCTATCGGAGAGACCTTAAGATCTCTACATTTTCATTTCCAGATTGTAGTGTCCACCCTTTCTGGGATAGTTGCAGACACTAGCCATGATTTATGTGACGTTCTGCGTGAAGAATTCCTCCCCCAACCCACAACTGAACTCTGTCTGGAAAATGCTGCAAAATTCCAGGACATTTGTAATTTTCCAATCTGTTTGGGGGCTGTGGATGGCAAAGACATTCAGATTATGAAACCTGCTTGAAGTGGATCCGAGTATTTCAATTACAAAAAAAAATTTCTCATGGTGATTGCAGATGCTGACTGTCGAATTGTTGCTGTGGATGTTTTCCCATTTGGGCGAGGAAATGACTCTCAGGCTTTCAAAGACTCTGACATGGGTCAATGTTTGTATGGGAATAATTTAAATTTTCCAACATCATGACCTCTTCTGAACACTGAAGGACCGCCAATGCTGTTCGTTGTGGTTGGGGATGAGGCGTTACAAATGTGTGCCACTGCCAACATCATAAAACTGTACTCGAGTCGGGACTTGAATCACACCAAAAGGATTTGCAACTACCGACTGACAAGAGCACGAAGAACTGTGGAGTGTGCCTTTGGTTTGCTTACATCTAAATGGAGCATTTTGGGAACAGCCATCAATCTAAAAACTGAGACAATTGATGAGGTTGTCAAAGCGTGTGTTTTTCTGCACAATTACATCCTGGCAAAAGAGGGACACCACTTAGAACTTGAGGAACCTGTTGCTAGCACATTGTGGAATTACCAAGATCGACCTCTGAGGACAACAGTGGAAGTTGTCCAAATGAGGGATAACTTTGCTGCTTACTTTGTTTCTGATATTGGACGTGTGGCATGGCAAGACAAAATGGTTTAATCCAATTGTAAATAAGTAAATGTACCTTAAATGTTTGCTGACTTTAAGTAATGTTTGCTGACTTTAATAATAATAAACCTCCACTGGAACATCCGTTACTACTTCTCAAGATTACAATACACACGTGTGTGTTTTCAAATAATGAGACAAAGAAAACAGGGATTGTTAAAACAAAAGACAATTTTTATTAACAAGAATACAAAAAATGTTTCTTTACAAATAAATAACAATTTTATTTAGGTTCGTGGTCTGTCCGATGGTGTGATATTGTGGATCTGGGGGGTGTCGGGCTGGGTTGATTGGGTATGAGTTGTTGACGGAGAGGTTACAGGGGAAGGGGCAATAAAATTTAGGATTGGCTCATGGATGGTGTGATCTACGATGTCACGGATGGGACTAAATAATGTAGCAGATGACACATTGGGAGCAGATGGAACATTGGGGGAAGATGGCTTCAACCAAAGGAACTGTCAGTCAAGCAGGAGGAGGCAGTGCTGGGTTGAGAATAGAGCTGGGGTCACAGAGGCTTCAGATCTACAAATAGCTCTTCAGACACACTTGTGTCATGATCCCAATGGCAGGGGATCACAAAAGGACAAGCACACAAAAAACAGAACAAGCTCTAGGGTGATGGAAACTGAACTGACCGCGATCCTGAACCTAATTCACAACACTAGCAGTAGCCGGGGAACGTGCCTACGATGATTCTAGACGTCTCGCGCCAGCCGAAGGACTAGCTTCCCCTATTAGAAGAAACAAAGACCTCTCTTGCCTCCAGAGAAACACCCCACAGAAATAGCAGCCCCCCACATGTAATGACGGTGAAATGAGAGGAAAGCACATACGTAGTAATGAAAACAGATTCAGCAAAATGAGGCCCGCTAAAACTAGATAGCAGAGGATACAAAAGTGAACTGCGCGGTCAGCGAAAAACCCTACAAAAAACCATCCTGAAATTACCTGAACTCATGTGCCAACTCATGGAACATGAGGAGTAATATCAGCCCACTAGAGCAACCAGCAACAAGGAATCACATAACTGCAAGCTGGACTAAAACAAAAATAAAGCAAAACGTGGAACAGGAAAATCAAAAACTTAGCTTGTCCAGATGATTACAGAAGCGGAAAGCAGAGGTAGCAAGACACACTGATTACATTGATCGCCGGCGAGGAAATGACAAGAAAGCCAGGTTAAATAGGAAACTCCCATATCCTGATAGAACAGGTGGACACCAGAGACCGCAGAGAACACAAGTTACCCAGTACCATCTGTAACCACCAGAGGGAGCCCAAAAACAGAATCCACAACAGTACCCCCCCTTGAGGAGGGGTCACCGAACCCTCACGAGAACCACCAGGGCGACCAGGATGAGCCCTATGAAATGCACGGACCAAATCAGCAGCATGAACATCAGAGGCAACCACCCAAGAATTATCCTCCTGACCATAACCCTTCCACTTGACCAAATACTGAAGTTTCCGTCTGGAAACACGAGAATCCAAGATCTTCTCCACCAGCACCGGAGCAGGAGGCTCAAGCGAAGGAACAACAGGTACCTCATACTTCCGCAACAACGACCGATGGAACACATTATGAATAACAAACGATGCCGGGAGATCCAAACGAAACGACACAGGGTTAAGAATTTCCAAGATCCTATAGGGACCGATAAACCGAGGCTTGAACTTAGGAGAAGAGACCTTCATAGGAACAAAACGAGAAGACAACCACACCAAGTCCCCAACACGAAGTCGAGGACCCACGCGGCGACGGCGATTAGCAAACTGCTGAGCCCTCTCCTGGGACAACTTCAAATTGTCCACCACATGACTCCAAATCTGATGCAACCTATCCACCACCATGTCCACTCCAGGACAATCAGAAGGCTCCACCTGACCAGAGGAAAAACGAGGATGAAACCCCGAATTACAAAAGAAAGGAGAAACCAAGGTAGCAGAACTAGCCCGATTATTAAGGGCAAATTCGGCAAGCGGCAAAAAGGTAACCCAGTCATCTTGATCAGCAGAAACAAAACACCTTAAATAAGTTTCCAAGGTCTGATTAGTTCGTTCCGTCTGGCCATTCGTCTGAGGATGGAATGCAGACGAAAAGGACAAATCAATGCCCATCTTAGCACAGAACGTCCGCCAAAATCTAGACACAAACTGGGATCCCCTGTCAGAAACAATGTTCTCCGGAATCCCATGCAAACGAACCACATTCTGAAAAAACAGAGGGACCAACTCAGAGGAGGAAGGTAACTTAGGCAAGGGGACCAGATGAACCATCTTAGAAAAGCGGTCACACACAACCCAGATGACGGACATTTTTTGAGAGACAGGGAGATCCGAAATAAAGTCCATGGAAATGTGCGTCCAAGGCCTCTTCGGGATAGGCAAAGGTGACAACAATCCACTGGCCCGAGAACAGCAAGGCTTAGCCCGAGCGCAAACTTCACAAGACTGCACAAAAGAACGCACATCCCTCGACAAGGAAGGCCACCAAAAAGACCTGGCCACCAAGTCTCTAGTACCAAATATTCCAGGATGACCTGCCAACGCAGAAGAATGGACCTCGGAGATGACTCTACTGGTCCAATTATCCGGAACAAACAGTCTTTCAGGCGGACAACGATCAGGTTTATCCGCCTGAAACTCCTGCAAAGCACGTCGCAAGTCTGGGAAGACAGCGGACAAAATCACCCCATCCCTAAGGATACCAGTGGGCTCAGAATTTCCAGGGGAATCAGGCACAAAACTCCTAGAAAGAGCATCCGCCTTCACATTCTTTGAACCTGGCAGGTATGAAACCACAAAATCGAAACGGGAGAAAAACAGTGACCAACGAGCCTGTCTAGGATTCAGACGCTTGGCAGACTCAAGGTAAATCAGATTTTTGTGATCAGTCAAGACCACCACACGATGTCTAGCACCCTCAAGCCAATGACGCCACTCCTCAAATGCCCACTTCATGGCCAAAAGCTCCCAATTACCAACATCATAATTCCGCTCAGTGGGCGAAAACTTTGTAGAAAAGAACGCACATGGCTTCATCACCGAGCAATCGGAGCTTCTCTGTGACAAAACCGCCCCCGCTCCGATCTCAGAAGCATCAACCTCAACCTGAAAAGGAAGCGAAACATCTGGCTGACGCAACACAGGAGCAGAAGAAAACCGGCGCTTAAGTTCCTGAAAGGCCTCCACAGCCGCAGGAGACCAATCAGCAACATCAGCACCCTTCTTAGTCAGATCCGTCAAAGGCTTAACAACACTAGAAAAATTAGTTATGAAACGACGATAAAAATTAGCAAAGCTCAAGAACTTCTGTAGACTCTTAAGAGATGTAGGCTGCGTCCAGTCACAAATAGCTTGAACCTTGACGGGATCCATCTCAATAGTAGAAGGGGAAAAAATATACCCCAAAAAAGAAATCTTCTGGACTCCAAAGAGACACTTTGAACCTTTTACAAACAAAGAATTGGCCCGCAGGACCTGAAACACCTTCCTGACCTGCTGAACATGGGACTCCCAGTCATCAGAAAAAACCAAAACATCATCCAAATACACAATCATAAATTTATCCAGATATTCACGGAAAATATCGTGCATAAAGGACTGGAAGACAGAAGGAGCATTAGAAAGTCCAAAAGGCATCACCAAATGCTCAAAATGGCCCTCAGGCGTATTAAATGCGGTTTTCCACTCATCACCCTGCTTAATCCGCACAAGATTATACGCACCCCGAAGATCAATCTTAGTGAACCATTTAGCCCCCTTAATGCGAGCGAACAAATCAGTCAACAATGGCAAAGGATACTGATATTTGACCGTAATCTTATTCAAAAGACGGTAATCTATACAAGGCCTCAAGGAACCATCTTTTTTGGCCACGAAAAAAAACCTGCTCCCAAAGGAGATGAAGGTGGACGGATATGTCCCTTTTCCAAGGACTCCTTAACATAATCCCGCATAGCAGTATGCTCTGGCACTGACAGATTGAACAAACGACCTTTAGGAAATTTACTGCCAAGAATCAAATCTATAGCACAATTGCAATCCCTGTGAGGAGGAAGCGAATTGAGCTTAGGCTCCTCAAAAACATCCCGATAATCAGACAAAAATACAGGAACCTCAGAAGGAGTAGATGAAGCGATAGAAATCGGAGGTGCATCATCATGAACCCCCTGACATCCCCAGCTTAACACAGACATCGCCTTCCAGTCCAAGACTGGATTATGAGTTTGTAACCATGGCAGACCAAGCACTAAGACATCATGTAAATTATACAGTACCAGGAAGCGAATCACCTCCTGATGAATGGGAGTCATACGCATGGTCACGTGTGTCCAGTACTGAGGTTTATTCATAGCCAAAGGTGTAGAGTCAATTCCTTTCAAAGGAATAGGGACTTCCAGAGGCTCCAGACTAAACCCACAGCGGTTGGCAAATGACCAATCCATAAGACTCAGGGCAGCGCCTGAATCCACATAGGCATCGACGGAAATGGCTGATAATGAACAAATCAGAGTCACAGACAGAATGAACTTAGACTGTAAAGTACTAATGGCAACAGACTTATCAACCTTTTTTGTACGTTTAGAGCATGCTGATATAACATGAGCTGAATCACCACAATAAAAACACAACCCATTTTTCCGCCTATAGTTTTGCCGTTCACTTCTGGACTGAATTCTATCACATTGCATTGTCTCAGGTGCCTGTTCAGAAGACACCGCCAAATGGTGCACAGGTTTGCGCTCCCGTAAACGCCGATCAATCTGAATAGCCATAGTCATAGACTCATTCAGACCTGTAGGCGCCGGGAACCCCACCATAACATCTTTAATGGCCTCAGAAAGGCCATCTCTGAATTTTGCAGCCAGAGCGCACTCATTCCACTGAGTAAGCACCGACCATTTCCGAAATTTCTGACAATATATTTCTGCTTCATCTTGCCCCTGAGAGAGAGCCAATAAAGCTTTTTCAGCCTGAATCTCTAGGTTAGGTTCCTCATAGAGCAAACCCAATGCCAGAAAAAACGCATCCACATTGAGCAACGCAGGATCCCCTGGTGCCAATGCAAATGCCCAATTCTGAGGGTCACCCCGCAGGAAAGATATTACAATTTTGACTTGCTGAGCAGGGTCTCCAGAGGAGCGAGATTTCAAAGAAAGAAACAACTTGCAATTGTTCCTAAAATTCAGAAAACTAGATCTATCTCCAGAAAAAAACTCTGGGATAGGAATTCTAGGTTCAGACATAGGAGCATGTACAACAAAATCTTGTATATTTTGAACCTTAGCAGCAAGATTATTCAGGCTGGAAGCCAAACTCTGGACGTCCATGATAAACAGCTGAGGTCAGAGCCATTCAAGGATTAAGAGGAGGTAAGACGCAGCCAGGCTGCAATTAAGGCTAGGCAGCAAACTCTGAGGGAAGGAAAAAAAAAAAAAAACTTCCTCAGACTACTTTTCCTCCTACTTCAGCCAATACGATTACCACTTTTGGCCGGCGATACTGTCATGATCCCAATGGCAGGGGATCACAAAAGGACAAGCACACAAAAAACAGAACAAGCTCTAGGGTGATGGAAACTGAGCTGACCGCGATCCTGAACCTAATTCACAACACTAGCAGTAGCTGGGGAACGTGCCTACGATGATTCTAGACGTCTCGCGCCAGCCGAAGGACTAGCTTCCCCTATTAGAAGAAACAAAGACCTCTCTTGCCTCCAGAGAAACACCCCACAGAAATAGCAGCCCCCCACATGTAATGACGGTGAAATGAGAGGAAAGCACATACGTAGTAATGAAAACAGATTCAGCAAAATGAGGCCTGCTAAAACTAGATAGCGGAGGATACAAAAGTGAACTGCGCGGTCAGCGAAAAACCCTACAAAAAACCATCCTGAAATTACCTGAACTCATGTGCCAACTCATGGAACATGAGGAGTAATATCAGCCCACTAGAGCAACCAGCAACAAGGAATCACATAACTGCAAGCTGGACTAAAACAAAAATAAAGCAAAACGTGGAACAGGAAAATCAAAAACTTAGCTTGTCCAGATGATTACAGAAGTGGAAAGCAGAGGTAGCAAGACACACTGATTACATTGATCGCCGGCGAGGAAATGACAAGAAAGCCAGGTTAAATAGGAAACTCCCATATCCTGATAGAACAGGTGGACACCAGAGACCGCAGAGAACACAAGTCACCCAGTACCATCTGTAACCACCAGAGGGAGCCCAAAAACAGAATCCACAACACACTTGCATATCAAGTCAAATGCTGATTTCTGAGTAACAGAGCAAATAACTGACCATGTAGATGCAATGCTGGACTGGTGTTTGAAAGAGCTGCATGAATAAATGAATATTTTATCTATAGTAACCATAATAATATAGTCATCCACAGTGACTTATACCAGTTACATTTAACAGTAACTTCCATAAGGTCCCCAAAGCTGTGACATCCCTATTGTTTCACAAGAAGAACCAGTAACAGTGCCCCTCATCAGTAACTAACAACCATGGTGTCAGCCAAAAATTCCTCAAATAAATACTAGTATCATTTATCTGAACCGTAGTATTCACAATGCCCCACCATGAAGGCTCTGCTGGAATATATTTACATACTCATGGCCCTTATGATGCTTCTGTTCACTATTATGCAATAAACTTCATGAGATAAGCCACAACTGGGTGCCCACAGCAGAAAAACAACTAATTCCAAATTTAATCATCTTTTTATCTAAAATTTAAAGGATGGGGTTGTCTTTTTATATGATAAGCAAAATCGCTGTGGTACTGCTGATCATTGATGATTATTACTTAACATTTTCTGCCCTAAATGAGTTGTCTGATGTTGGAAAAAACACAACTCTAGGCATCTTTTCAAAATAACAAATGGAAACATATTCAACATATGTTCTTCAATGGATCCAGTGCTGTAGAGCCTTCGGAATACAAAGTCTGCACAGAATCGGGTCAATTATGCAAATCACACTCTGATCAAACTCTGATCAAAGTTTGATCAGAGTGTCATTTGACTCTCTTGGATGAGGAGAAGATGGAGAAAAATTCTCCATCCTCTCCATTCTGTCAGTCTGTGGAAATTGGACTGCACTAAGATGTCATCCAAGTGAAGTGCGATGTTTTCCACGGACTCATTGACTTGCATGGTCAAGTGTGATCCGAATATCAGGTCCAACTCGAGCATGCTGCGATTTTTTTTCCTTGTATTGGCTCGGTCCGAGGAAGACAAATTGGACGTGCACAGCCCCATAGAATAATATAGGGAAAAGTATGATCCAATGTTTTGTCAGATTGTATTCAGACCAAAAATTCCTTCCTCCTCAGCCTTGATGTGTGGCCTAACAGTAATATTTCACAACATATGGGACAGAAATTGGGGAGAAATTGCACAATAAATTGTGGGGTTTAATTTCACCTATTAAGTTAACCCTTGTGTATCTGACAAATTTGCAGCAAATACAAATATAGCATTTTTACCACTAAAATGTCATATTTCCACATCTCAATGTTTTAAAATTCTGTGAGGCACTTTTGGGTTCAAAATACTCCCTACACCCCTAGATGAATTCCTTGAGGGGTCTAGTTTCCAAGATGGGGTGACTTGTTGTGGGGGGTTTCTGCTGTTTTCACATGTCAGGGGCTCTTCAAATGCGACATGACATTCACAATCTATGCCAGGCAAATAGCGCTCTTTCCTAGGCGTGCTATGTGCTCAAGCAGAAGGTTTTGACCACATATGGGGTACAGTCGTGTTCGGGACAAATTGCGCAACAAATTATGGGGTTCGTTTTCTCCTAGTATTCATTGTGAAAAGTGCAAATTTGGGGCTAAAACAACATTTTCGTGAATTTTTTTCAATATGACGACCTAATGTTATCAAATTCTGTGTAGTACCTGTGGCTTCAAAATGCTCACTATACCCCTGGATAAAATCCTTAAGGGGTGTAAGTTCTGAAATGGGGTCACTTGCGGGGGTTTTCACTGTTTAGGCACATCAAGGGCTCTCCAAACGCGGCATGATGCCCGCAGACCATTCCATCAATGTTTGCATTCTAAAACATCACTCCTTCCTTTCCAAGTCCTGCCGTGCGCCCAAACAGTGTTTTTCTCCACATATGGGGTATTAGCGTACTCAGGAGAAATTACTTACAATATTGTGCAGTTTCACCTGTCTTTCACTAGGGGGACTTGTCAGGGAGTCACAAAAACACTGAACTTTAGGAAGGCAAAGTTTGAACAGCTTAGAGATGCCCTTAATCTGGTAGACTGGGACAATATCCTCAGAAATAAGAATACAGATAATAAATGGGAAATGTTTAAGAACATCCTAAATAGGCAGTGTAAGCGGTTTATACCTTGTGGGAATAAAAGGACTAGAAATAGGAAAAACCCAATGTGGCTAAACAAAGAAGTAAGACAGGCAATTAACAGTAAAAAGAAAGCATTTGCACTACTAAAGCAGGATGGCACCATTGAAGCTCTAAAAAACTATAGGGAGAAAAATACTTTATCTAAAAAACTAATTAAAGCTGCCAAAAAGGAAACAGAGAAGCACATTGCTAAGGAGAGTAAAACTAATCCCAAACTGTTCTTCAACTATATCAATAGTAAAAGAATAAAAACTGAAAATGTAGGCCCCTTAAAAAATAGTGAGGAAAGAATGGTTGTAGATGACGAGGAAAAAGCTAACATATTAAACACCTTCTTCTCCACGGTATTCACGGTGGAAAATGAAATGCTAGGTGAAATCCCAAGAAACAATGAAAACCCTATATTAAGGGTCACCAATCTAACCCAAGAAGAGGTGCGAAACCGGCTAAATAAGATTAAAATAGATAAATCTCCGGGTCCGGATGGCATACACCCACGAGTACTAAGAGAACTAAGTAATGTAATAGATAAACCATTATTTCTTATTTTTAGTGACTCTATAGCGACAGGGTCTGTTCCGCAGGACTGGCGCATAGCAAACGTGGTGCCAATATTCAAAAAGGGCTCTAAAAGTGAACCTGGAAATTATAGGCCAGTAAGTCTAACCTCTATTGTTGGTAAAATATTTGAAGGGTTTCTGAGGGATGTTATTCTGGATTATCTCAATGAGAATAACTGTTTAACTCCATATCAGCATGGGTTTATGAGAAATCGCTCCTGTCAAACCAATCTAATCAGTTTTTATGAAGAGGTAAGCTATAGGCTGGACCACGGTGAGTCATTGGACGTGGTATATCTCGATTTTTCCAAAGCGTTTGATACCGTGCCGCACAAGAGGTTGGTACACAAAATGAGAATGCTTGGTCTGGGGGAAAATGTGTGTAAATGGGTTAGTAACTGGCTTAGTGATAGAAAGCAGAGGGTGGTTATAAATGGTATAGTCTCTAACTGGGTCGCTGTGACCAGTGGGGTACCGCAGGGGTCAGTATTGGGACCTGTTCTCTTCAACATATTCATTAATGATCTGGTAGAAGGTTTACACAGTAAAATATCGATATTTGCAGATGATACAAAACTATGTAAAGCAGTTAATACAAGAGAAGATAGTATTCTGCTACAGATGGATCTGGATAAGTTGGAAACTTGGGCTGAAAGGTGGCAGATGAGGTTTAACAATGATAAATGTAAGGTTATACACATGGGAAGAGGGAATCAATATCACCATTACACACTGAACGGGAAACCACTGGGTAAATCTGACAGGGAGAAGGACTTGGGGATCCTAGTTAATGATAAACTTACCTGGAGCAGCCAGTGCCAGGCAGCAGCTGCCAAGGCAAACAGGATCATGGGGTGCATTAAAAGAGGTCTGGATACACATGATGAGAGCATTATACTGCCTCTGTACAAATCCCTAGTTAGACCGCACATGGAGTACTGTGTCCAGTTTTGGGCACCGGTGCTCAGGAAGGATATAATGGAACTAGAGAGAGTACAAAGGAGGGCAACAAAATTAATAAAGGGGATGGGAGAACTACAATACCCAGATAGATTAGCGAAATTAGGATTATTTAGTCTAGAAAAAAGACGACTGAGGGGCGATCTAATAACCATGTATAAGTATATAAGGGGACAATACAAATATCTCGCTGGGGATCTGTTTATACCAAGGAAGGTGACGGGCACAAGGGGGCATTCTTTGCGTCTGGAGGAGAGAAGGTTTTTCCACCAACATAGAAGAGGATTCTTTACTGTTAGGGCAGTGAGAATCTGGAATTGCTTGCCTGAGGAGGTGGTGATGGCGAACTCAGTCGAGGGGTTCAAGAGAGGCCTGGATGTCTTCCTGGAGCAGAACAATATTGTATCATACAATTATTAGGTTCTGTAGAAGGACGTAGATCTGGGTATTTATTATGATGGAATATAGGCTGAACTGGATGGACAAATGTCTTTTTTCGGCCTTACTAACTATGTTACTATGTTACTATGTTACTCAACAAATTTTTGGGTCCATTTTTCCTGTTACCCTTGTGACAGTAATAAAAATTGGGGCTAAAAGTACATTTTTGTGGGTAAAATGTGATTTTTTTTTTTATTTTCACAACTCTAAGTTGTGAAGCATCTGATGTTCCAGGTGCTCATGATACATCTATATAAATTCCCTAGGGCATCTAATTTCCAAAATGATGTCACTTTTGGGGGGGTTCCACTGTTTAGGCACATCATGGGCTCTCTGACTTGACATTTGCTCTTGATTCCAGCCATTTTTGTGTTCAAGAAGTGAAACAAAGCTCCTTCCCAGACCTATTATGCACTCAAACAGTGGATTTCTCCAACATATGGGGTATTGGAATACTCATGAGAAATTGCACAATAATTTTTAGGGTCCATTTTCTCCTGTTACCCTTGTGAAAACAACAAATTTGGAGCTAAAGTAAAACTTTTGTGAAAAAAAGTTAAATGTTCATTTTTTCCTTCCACGTTTCTTTAGCTCCTGTGAATCACCGGAAGGGTTAATAAACTCTTTGAATGTGGCTTTGCGTACTTTGAGGGGTGGAATTTTTAGAATGTTGTCACTTTTTGGTATCTTTTTTCATATAGGCCTCTGAAAGTCAATTCAAATGTGATGTGGTACCTAAAAAAATGGTTTGGTAAATCTTGTTGAAAAAATTAGAAATTGCTGATTAACTTTTAACCTTTATAAGTTCCTAACTAAAAAAGGTTTAAAAAATGATGCAGATGTTTAGTAGACATGTGGGAATTGTTATTTATTAACTACAGTATTTTGTGTAACATAACTTTCTGATTTAAGGGCATAAGAATTAAAAGTTTGAAAATTAGAACATTTTCAAAATTTTCGCCAAAGTTCTGATATTTTCACCAATAAACGCGAGTCATATCGAACAAATGTTACCACTATTATGAAGTACAATATGTCACAAAAAACATTTTGATGGCTGAGAATCGCACAAATGTTCCCGAACAGTGATGCGTATGTAATCCATTCGCAATGCGATGATGCGATTTCCTCGCATCTAGTAACAGTGTGACATCCATATGGCATCCGTATGTAATGTGATTTTAACATGAGGTTTTACATACTGCTGTTCTCTCTATGTAAAAGCTGATGTTAAAATCGCATTGTAAAATAGAACTGTACAGATTGTTTTAAAACCAAATAATCTTCACAATATATATATATATACAGTGGGGCAAAAAAGTATTTAGTCAGTCAGCAATAGTGCAAGTTCCACCACTTAAAAAGATGAGAGGCGTCTGTAATTTACATCATAGGTAGACCTCAACTATGGAAGACAAACTGAGAAAAAAAAATCCAGAAAATCACATTGTCTGTTTTTTTAACATTTTTTTTGCATAATATGGTGGAAAATAAGTATTTGGTCAGAAACAAAATTTCATCTCAATACTTTGTAATATATCCTTTGTTGGCAATGACAGAGGTCAAACGTTTTCTGTAAGTCTTCACAAGGTTGCCACATACTGTTGTTGGTATGTTGGCCCATTCCTCCATGCAGATCTCCTCTAGAGCAGTGATGTTTTTGGCTTTTCGCTTGGCAACACGGACTTTCAACTCCCTCCAAAGGTTTTCTATAGGGTTGAGATCTGGAGACTGGCTAGGCCACTCCAGGACCTTGAAATGCTTCTTACGAAGCCACTCCTTCGTTGCCCTGGTGGTGTGCTTTGGATCATTGTCATGTTGAAAGACCCAGCCACGTTTCATCTTCAATGCCCTTGCTGATGGAAGGAGGTTTGCACTCAAAATCTCACGATACATGGCCCCATTCATTCTTTCATGTACCCGGATCAGTCGTCCTGGTCCCTTTGCAGAGAAACAGCCCCAAAGCATGATGTTTCCACCACCATGCTTTACAGTAGGTATGGTGTTTGATGGATGCAACTCAGTATTCTTTTTCCTCCAAACACGACAAGTTGTGTTTCTACCAAACAGTTCCAGTTTGGTTTCATCAGACCATAGGACATTCTCCCAAAACTCCTCTGGATCATCCAAATGCTCTCTAGCAAACTTCAGACGGGCCCGGACATGTACTGGCTTAAGCAGTGGGACACGTCTGGCACTGCAGGATCTGAGTCCATGGTGGTGTAGTGTGTTACTTATGGTAGGCCTTGTTACATTGGTCCCAGCTCTCTGCAGTTCATTCACTAGGTCCCCCCGCATGGTTCTGGGATTTTTGCTCACCGTTCTTGTGATCATTCTGACCCCACGGGGTGGGATTTTGCGTGGAGCCCCAGATCGAGGGAGATTATCAGTGGTCTTGTATGTCTTCCATTTTCTAATTATTGCTCCCACTGTTGATTTCTTCACTCCAAGCTGGTTGGCTATTGCAGATTCAGTCTTCCCAGCCTGGTGCAGGGCTACAATTTTGTTTCTGGTGTCCTTTGACAGCTCTTTGGTCTTCACCATAGTGGAGTTTGGAGTCAGACTGTTTGAGGGTGTGCACAGGTGTCTTTTTATACTGATAACAAGTTTAAACAGGTGCCATTACTACAAGTAATGAGTGGAGGAAAGAGGAGACTCTTAAAGAAGAAGTTACAGGTCTGTGAGAGCCAGAAATCTTGATTGTTTGTTTCTGACCAAATACTTATTTTCCACCATAATATGCAAAAAAAATGTTAAAAAAACAGACAATGTGATTTTCTGGATTTTTTTTTCTCAGTTTGTCTCCCATAGTTGAGGTCTACCTATGATGTAAATTACAGACGCCTCTCATCTTTTTAAGTGGTGGAACTTGCACTATTGCTGACTGACTAAATACTTTTTTGCCCCACTGTATATACTAGCTATTGAACCCGTTCTACGCCCGGGTGGCGAGCATTTATATTGGTATATGGTCTCCATCCTGGTATGTGCTGCTCCATCCTGCGCCCCCATCCTGTCATGTGCTGCTCCCATCCTGCGCCCCCGTTCTGTCATGTGCTGCTCCCATCCTGCGCCCCCGTTCTGTCATTTGCTGCTCCCATCCTGTCATTTGCTGCTCCCATCCTGCGCCCGTTCTGTCATTTGCTGCTGCCATCCTGCGCCCGTTCTGTCATGTGCTGCTGCCATCCTGCGCCCGTTCTGTCATGTGCTGCTGCCATCCTGCGCCCGTTCTGTCATGTGCTGCTGCCATCCTGCGCCCGTTCTGTCATGTGCTGCTGCCATCCTGCGCCCGTTCTGTCATGTGCTGCTGCCATCCTGCGCCCGTTCTGTCATGTGCTGCTGCCATCCTGCGCCCGTTCTGTCATGTGCTGCTGCCATCCTGCGCCCGTTCTGTCATGTGCTGCTGCCATCCTTCGCCCGTTCTGTCATGTGCTGCTGCCATCCTTCGCCCGTTCTGTCATGTGCTGCTGCCATCCTGCGCCCGTTCTGTCATGTGCTGCGGCCATCCTGCGCCCGTTCTGTCATGTGCTGCTGCCATCCTGCGCCCGTTCTGTCATGTGCTGCTGCCATCCTGCGCCCGTTCTGTCATGTGCTGCTGCCATCCTGCGCCCGTTCTGTCATGTGCTGCTGCCATCCTGCGCCCGTTCTGTCATGTGCTGCTGCCATCCTGCGCCCGTTCTGTCATGTGCTGCTGCCATCCTGCGGCCGTTCTGTCATGTGCTGCTGCCATCCTGCGCCCGTTCTGTCATGTGCTGCTGCCATCCTGCGCCCGTTCTGTCATGTGCTGCTGCCATCCTGCGGCCGTTCTGTCATGTGCTGCTGCCATCCTGCGCCCGTTCTGTCATGTGCTGCTGCCATCCTGCGCCCGTTCTGTCATGTGCTGCTGCCATCCTGCGCCCGTTCTGTCATGTGCTGCTCCCATCCTGCGCCCGTTCTGTCATGTGCTGCTGCCATCCTGCGCCCGTTCTGTCATGTGCTGCTGCCATCCTGCGCCCGTTCTGTCATGTGCTGCTGCCATCCTGCGCCCGTTCTGTCATGTGCTGCTGCCATCCTTCGCCCGTTCTGTCATGTGCTGCGGCCATCCTGCGCCCGTTCTGTCATGTGTTGCGGCCATCCTGCGCTCGTTCTATCATGTGCTGCTGCCATCCTGCGCCCGTTCTGTCATGTGCTGCGGCCATCCTGCGCCCGTTCTGACATGTGCTGCTGCCATCCTGCGCCCGTTCTGTCATGTGCTGCTGCCATCCTGCGCCCGTTCTGTCATGTGCTGCTGCCATCCTGCGCCCGTTCTGTCATGTGCTGCTGCCATCCTGCGCCCGTTCTGTCATGTGCTGCTGCCATCCTGCGCCCGTTCTGTCATGTGCTGCTGCCATCCTGCGCCCGTTCTGTCATGTGCTGCTGCCATCCTGCGCCCGTTCTGTCATGTGCTGCTGCCATCCTGCGCCCGTTCTGACATGTGCTGCTGCCATCCTGCGCCCGTTCTGTCATGTGCTGCTGCCATCCTGCGCCCGTTCTGTCATGTGCTGCTGCCATCCTGCGCCCGTTCTGTCATGTGCTGCTGCCATCCTGCGCCCGTTCTGTCATGTGCTGCGGCCATCCTCCGCCCGTTCTGACATGTGCTGCGGCCATCCTGCGCCCGTTCTGTCATGTGCTGGTGCCATCCTGCGCCCGTTCTGTCATGTGCTGCTGCCATCCTGCGCCCGTTCTGTCATGTGCTGCGGCCATCCTGCGCCCGTTCTGTCATGTGCTGCTGCCATCCTGCGCCCGTTCTGTCATGTGCTGCGGCCATCCTGCGCCCGTTCTGACACGGGCTGCGGCCATCCTGCGCCCGTTCTGTCATGTGCTGCTGCCATCCTGCGCCCGTTCTGTCATGTGCTGCTGCCATCCTGCGCCCGTTCTGTCATGTGCTGCTGCCATCCTGCGCCCGTTCTGTCATGTGCTGCGGCCATCCTGCGCCCGTTCTGTCATGTGCTGCGGCCATCCTGCGCCCGTTCTGTCATGTGCTGCGGCCATCCTGCGCCCGTTCTGTCATGTGCTGCGGCCATCCTGCGCCCGTTCTGTCATGTGCTGCGGCCATCCTGCGCCCGTTCTGTCATGTGCTGCTGCCATCCTGCGCCCGTTCTGTCATGTGCTGCTCCCATCCTGCGCCACCATTGTATTATATGCCCCCGAATGCTGCTGCCATATAAAAAAAAAAAAAATACCATACTCACCTATCGTCCGGCTCCACTGCAGGTATGTCTTCAAGAAAATGGCGCCGGAAAGCGGGGACTGCGCAGGCACCGATTCCGGCAGCAGGAATCAGCGCCTGCGCAGTCCGCGCTTTCCGGCGCCATTTTCTTGAAGACACACCTGCAGTGGAGCCGGAGTGTGTCTTCAAGAAAATGGCGCCGGAAAGCGCGGACTGCGCAGGCGCCGATTCCGGCAGCAGGAATCGGCGCCTGCGCAGTCCGCGCCCTCCGGAGCCGGGAGCAGAGGAGCCGGGAGACGGAGCCGCAAGCAGCGCTGGAACCGGGAAAGGTGAGTATACTTACCCTCCCTCCTGGCGGTCCCTGACTCTCCGGTGGAGATCGCGGTATGCGTTCAGTGCTTACGCATACCGCGATCTCCCGGGAGCGTCGCTCTGTGAGGCCCAGACTGCGCCGGCGCTTGCGCTTGCGCAGTCTATAGAGGCTTCGGACAGAGTGACGCTCCCAGCGTTATATTATAGATATACAGTGGGGCAAAAAAGTATTTAGTCAGTCAGCAATAGTGCAAGTTCCACCACTTAAAAAGATGAGAGGCGTCTGTAATTTACATCATAGGTAGACCTCAACTATGGGAGACAAACTGAGAAAAAAAAATCCAGAAAATCACATTGCCTGTTTTTTTAACATTTTATTTGCATATTATGGTGGAAAATAAGTATTTGGTCAGAAACAAAATTTCATCTCAAAACTTTGTAATATATCCTTTGTTGGCAATGACAGAGGTCAAACGTTTTCTGTAAGTCTTCACAAGGTTGCCACACACTGTTGTTGGTATGTTGGCCCATTCCTCCATGCAGATCTCCTCTAGAGCAGTGATGTTTTTGGCTTTTCGCTTGGCAACACGGACTTTCAACTCCCTCCAAAGGTTTTCTACAGGGTTGAGATCTGGAGACTGGCTAGGCCACTCCAGGACCTTGAAATGCTTCTTACGAAGCCACTCCTTCGTTGCCCTGGCGGTGTGCTTTGGATCATTGTCATGTTGAAAGACCCAGCCACGTTTCATCTTCAATGCCCTTGCTGATGGAAGGAGGTTTGCACTCAAAATCTCACGATACATGGCCCCATTCATTCTTTCATGTACCCGGATCAGTGATCCTGGCCCCTTTGCAGAGAAACAGCCCCAAAGCATGATGTTTCCACCACCATGCTTTACAGTAGGTATGGTGTTTGATGGATGCAACTCAGTATTCTTTTTCCTCCAAACACGACAAGTTGTGTTTCTACCAAAAAGTTCCAGTTTGGTTTCATCAGACCATAGGACATTCTCCCAAAACTCCTCTGGATCATCCAAATGCTCTCTAGCAAACTTCAGACGGGCCCAGACATGAACTGGCTTAAGCAGTGGGACACGTCTGGCACTGCAGGATCTGAGTCCATGGTGGCATAGTGTGTTACTTATGGTAGGCCTTGTTACATTGGTCCCAGCTCTCTGCAGTTCATTCACTAGGTCCCCCTGCATGGTTCTGGGATTTTTGCTCACCGTTCTTGTGATCATTCTGACCCCACGGGGTGGGATTTTGCGTGGAGCCCCAGATCGAGGGAGATTATCAGTGGTCTTGCATGTCTTCCATTTTCTAATTATTGCTCCCACTGTTGATTTCTTCACTCCAAGCTGGTTGGCTATTGCAGATTCAGTCTTCCCAGCCTGGTGCAGGGCTACAATTTTGTTTCTGGTGTCCTTTGACAGCTCTTTGGTCTTCACCATAGTGGAGTTTGGAGTCAGACTGTTTGAGGGTGTGCACAGGTGTCTTTTTATACTGATAACAAGTTTAAACAGGTGCCATTACTACAGGTAATGAGTGGAGGAAAGAGGAGACTCTTAAAGAAGAAGTTACAGGTCTGTGAGAGCCAGAAATCTTGATTGTTTGTTTCTGACCAAATACTTATTTTCCACCATAATATGCAAATAAAATGTTAAAAAAACAGACAATGTGATTTTCTGGATTTTTTTTTTCTCAGTTTGTCTCCGATAGTTGAGGTCTACCTATGATGTAAATTACAGACGCCTCTCATCTTTTTAAGTGGTGGAACTTGCACTATTGCTGACTGACTAAATACTTTTTTGCCCCACTGTATATATATATACGTATATATATATATATATATATACGTATATATATATATACGAAGACACAAAAGAGAATAGTAAAACCAAAAACACTCAGTTTGAAAAAAATTGCAGTAATCCGCAAGTGCTAGTAAAAGATGTAAAAAACAGGGTATTTGGTTGATACGTTTTTTGCAAAAAATGTATACTAAGCTGCTCTACCAATCTTCACGGTATACCCTTATCAGAGCAGTCCTAACTAGTGTATGCAATCCCTATCTGATGTATTTAAAAACCTGATCATCTGTATATTACCTGTGTGAACAGGGTTCAGAGAGGAAAAGTCCATGTGTGCATACAGAGTAGAACAGCTTATGTGCAGATAGCCCAGGAGGAGTGGTGGGTACCTCCCCAGTCTTGTAGACACAAGAGAACAATTATGGAAACAGGAACACATGGGCTACTTGCACAGTGAACAAGTCTGTAGAATCATGTTCACACACCACCAAGAAACCTGAAGACACAAAAGAGAATAGTAAAACCAAAAACACTCAGTTTGAAAAAAATTGCAGTAATCCGCAAGTGCTAGTAAAAGATGTAAAAAACAGGGTATTTGGTTGATACGTTTTTTGCAAAAAATGTATACTAAGCTGCTCTACCAATCTTCACGGTATACCCTTATCAGAGCAGTCCTAACTAGTGTATGCAATCCCTATCTGATGTATTTAAAAACCTGATCATCTGTATATTACCTGTGTGAACAGGGTTCAGAGAGGAAAAGTCCATGTGTGCATACAGAGTAGAACAGCTTATGTGCAGATAGCCCAGGAGGAGTGGTGGGTACCTCCCCAGTCTTGTAGACACAAGAGAACAATTATGGAAACAGGAACACATGGGCTACTTGCACAGTGAACAAGTCTGTAGAATCATGTTGCAAAAAACGTATCAACCAAATACCCTGTTTTTTACATCTTTTACTAGCACTTGCGGATTACTGCAATTTTTTTCAAACTGAGTGTTTTTGGTTTTACTATTCTCTTTTGTGTCTTCAGGTTTCTTGGTGGTGTGTGAACATGATTCTACAGACTTGTTCACTGTGCAAGTAGCCCATGTGTTCCTGTTTTCCATAATTGTTCTCTTGTGTCTACAAGACTGGGGAGGTACCCACCACTCCTCCCGGGCTATATGCACATAAGCTGTTCTACTCTGTATGCACACATGGACTTTTCCTCTCTGAACCCTGTTCACACAGGTAATATACAGATGATCAGGTTTTTAAATACATCAGATAGGGATTGCATACACTAGTTAGGACTGCTCTGATAAGGGTATACCGTGAAGATTGGTAGAGCAGCTTAGTATACATTTTTTGCAAAAAACGTATCAACCAAATACCCTGTTTTTTACATCTTTTACTAGCACTTGCGGATTACTGCAATTTTTTTCAAACTGAGTGTTTTTGGTTTTACTATTCTCTTTTGTGTCTTCAGGTTTCTTGGTGGTGTGTGAACATGATTCTACAGACTTGTTCACTGTGCAAGTAGCCCATGTGTTCCTGTTTCCATAATTGTTCTCTTGTGTCTACAAGACTGGGGAGGTACCCACCACTCCTCCTGGGCTATCTGCACATAAGCTGTTCTACTCTGTATGCACACATGGACTTTTCCTCTCTGAACCCTGTTCACACAGGTAATATACAGATGATCAGGTTTTTAAATACATCAGATAGGGATTGCATACACTAGTTAGGACTGCTCTGATAAGGGTATACCGTGAAGATTGGTAGAGCAGCTTAGTATACATTTTTTGCAAAAAACGTATCAACCAAATACACACTTCTAAACCCTTCATCCAATTGTAATGTGAATACCCTCAAATGAAAGCTGAAAGTCTGAACTTCAACTGCATCTGAATTGTTTTGTTTAAAATTCATTGTGGTAATGTCTATAACCAAAACTAGAAAACTGTTGTCTCTGTCCAAATATATATGGACATAACTGTATTAATAGCCTAGAACAGGACCATGGTTATTAGCCCCCCCTCGGCTAAAAACATCTGCCCCCAGCCACCCCAGAAAAGGCGCATATCTATAAAACGCACCAATTCTGGCACTTAGCCTCTCTCTTCCCACTGCCCAACATATGGGGTAATAAGGGGTTAATGTCACCTTTGTATTGTAAGGTGACATTAAGCCCATTAGTAATGGAGAGGTGCAAATAAGACACCTGTCCATTACTAATCCTAAAGTTTGTAAAGGGTTAAATAAACACACACACATGCAGAATAAAGTATTTTAATGAAATGAAAGACCACACAGTTTTGCCATCTTTATACTTCTGCCATTCCAAATGAAGCCCTCGATCTCCTGTAATAAATGAAAAAATAACAAACCAATAATATACCCATACCTGTCCGGCACATAGTCCCACGCCATAATCCATATCTGGGGTATATACAGTTTACAACCGGGAGCGCTGCTAATGCAACCGTCCTGGTTGTAAACTACTGGGGAAAGAATGAAATGCTGGGAGCGGAGCTTCAGAGACGAGCGGTGAAGTCACCGAAGCTGCGCTTCCTGCCGACATGAACTTAAATGAACTCTTGAGCGGGGGAAAATGCCAGCTGATTTTCTCAAGCTGAAGAGTTCATCTCTGGTGCAGAAAATTGCGCGGGAGCCCACGCCAGTTTTTTCCGTGAATACATTCTTTTAGTAAATACATACAGGTCCAAAATTTTACCCACTCATAGTACTAACAGCATTAGACACTGACATATATAAGTCTAGCTGTTCTGCAATGATTTACTGTATGAAAACCATGTCTCTTATCCTGTCGGCTTCTGCAATTATTTCACAGAAGCCGACAAATTAATTACCAGCTTTTCTGCTATCTATCTCTCTTTGAAATATAAAGACATCTATATATATATATATATATGTAGATATATATATATATATATCTGTGTCACTGACATAAATATATATATATATATGTATATACATCTATTCTATGTGTATATATTCTATCTATTCTATTGTAAGCTGTCAGTGTGATTTTACTGTACACTGCACTGATTTGCCGGCTTTTCAAAGGACACTGATGAGTAATTCTCGCAAGTCACACTGATGGTCCGTGTGGTGTGCAAGTTTTTCTCGCACGCATAGACTTGCATTGGCGAGTCTTGGCCGATATATGGTGCAAATCGTAGCATGCTGCGATTTCGTACGCACGTATAATACGGCCGAGCAAAAAACGGATGATGGGAGCTGCCCCATAGATTAACATTGGTCCCAGTGCTATGCGATTTTTTCTCGCATAGCATTCGTCCGTGTTCCTCTCTAGTGTGACTCCAGCCTTATAGGGATACTAGTCAGATTTTAAAAATTTAGCCTGGTCGTTAAGGTCAAAATTGGCTCGTTCACTAAGGGGTTTAATATGTGTTACGGCTGCATTTAAAGTAAGAAAATTGTGACATGAAAATATTCTGTCATTTACATGGTCAGAAAGACATTTTCGTGGTATAAACCCTGTAGAGAACGGAAAATACTAATTTCACAGATATCATTACAGTCTATGTTGGAGGAATATGTTGCCAATCCTGTCGCCATATGTGGCTTTCTTTAATGAATATGATAAGCAAGAGGAACAAATTGAGCAAGTATATAATATAATTGTGAATATTTATGGAAGTTTAACAGATTTCTGACTGTATTAAATAGGTCAGCGACTCCGCTGTAAATACGAAAGGAAATTTGTATAAACTGCTATTTGGTGGACTAACATAACATCAATCTCTAAAACTATCTGCCACTGAGGCTTCTATTTAAACCTCTTTCATTTCCATAATTTACAGTTTCATTTTCTCTACTTAGAATATAGGCAGAGTGAGATACACCAAGATAAATGATGTCATTTGCTGCATTATCTTTTTGGGAACGGAAGGGAAAAAAAAAAATCAAATCTCCATAAATGACAATCAAGGTAAAACCACAGCTCATAAATTAGATCATCTGAAGCTGAAATAAGATTTCTATCAAATACTCTGCAAGTTTGATTTTATAATTAGTCAAGCTTGAACAACTTTAATTGCAGCGGAGATAAAGTTTTCCCTCAAAAGTGACCACAGTGATATTAGTTTTTTTTTTAAATTTAATTTACATTTAGTGTCTGCACCATGGAGGATGCACAGAAGAGGCAATTCATTATTCTGACAAAACATATTCAGATCAGTGTTCTAGCTATAATAAAGGAAATTCCATACAATGTTCTGGTGTAAAATTATAAAAGTTCTCATAATTATGCGCTTTGAAAGGAAATCTGTTATTACCAGGTTTTTTTGCTAGCTAATCTGAGACTAGCATAATGTAGAGGCAGAAACCCGTTTCCAGTGATGTGTCACTTATTGGGCTGCTTGGTGCAGCTTTTATAAAAATCATTGCTTTATCAGCAGGAGATTATCATTAAAGGACTAGTAATCCTGCTGCCAGGGAGATCAACCCCGCCCCCCACCACTGATTGGCAGCTTTCTTCCTATGCACAGTGATCACAGACAGGAGTCAATCAGTGGTGTGGGCGGGGTTATAAAGAGGTCAGCATTCAGAGGACTGCTAGATCTGCAGCTTAAGAGATATATTGCAGGAATCAGGGTCTCTGCCTCAACCTGATGTTGCTCTCAGAAGTGGTAGAAAAAATCTGGTGGCAGATTCCCTTTATAGAGTTGTCCAGCAGGTAAAATTGAATTATGAATTTGATGAAAAAGCAAATATATAATACATGTCTCAATGATCGATGACGATCCCATTCCTGTGTTGACAGGTCCACTGACAATGGTCAATTGAGGGACAAGTGACATGTGCAGCTAATCATTGTATATAAGAGGTCACTGATGCACGCAGTGGATTGCTCTACTGGTCGCATTTTAGGTCATCATCGGTGAAAGTGCAAATTGTCGGGAACCATGTAGTGTCAGAATGAGAGGATCAGTGAGGTAAGGTATTGTTTTTTTTATTCTTAAACTGTTTTGAAGCTTTTGTAAAAGATTTCTACTCGCAATGAATTCTAAAAGATTTGGTACAATCCAAGTGTAATTTTTTAATTCCCAAATTTACCTTTTTTTAGGAGAAAAAATTAATTGAAATCTCCTTCACTGATATCACCGATGTCAAAACACTGGAAAGAGCGCTATATGAGGACAAAAAGCCTATATATTATTAGTTGATTACAATTTTTTTTAATTAAAACACCAATTACATACAAACATGGAGTGCTTGGAACCCCACCAATAAAACATCCCAGTATGCTGATGACTAGTTCAGGCAACCCAGGCCCTCTCTTCCTCAGCAATTGGCTGCTTCCCTATTTGGAAGGTTGGAAGCTCAACTGTTACTCCAATACAAAGTCCCTCTCATCGCGTCTGTGTGGAGTAGGGAAAAAGCAAAAGATCAAAAATGAGCATATACCCTACAGCAAGAAATCAGCAAATCGTAATTGTACATGTAAATAACATACAGTAGGCATAGTGAACGCTATCTTGATTTAAAAGATAAAAAATAAAAGCATAAAAGCCATCCCACCATGACAAGGTGTACCCATTGTCAAACAATGTGAATAGGGGCAGAGCAGGAAAGGGCCAGTCTGAGACAATCATTTATAGGAAGCTAAACAGATGGAATACTTAGCTTAGAAAGGGGGGCCATGAACCTTGATAGGACCGAAAAAAACAAAAATGAGCCCTGTCGGTGGATAATCTTTTCACTGACAGGAATAATGCTCTATTTTCCCATCTCTAGTGGTTTTCCTTTGCTCTCTGATGCAGGTGGGTTAATCTCTTCCTCGTAGGACAGATTACACGGACTGCAGTATAAGGGCTCCTTTTCACTTGTGAGACATACGGCCGTGTCTCGCAGGTTAAAACTCTCTTCTGGCGCCGGCACTTCGGATCAGAGCGTGCAGCTCCATGTATTGCTTGCTATGCGTCCGCACGCTCCGCTCCTGAGTGTCGGCGCCAGAGGAGGGTCTTAACTTGCGAGACACGGACGTATGTCTCGCAAGTGAAAAGGAGCCCTAAGCTGGAGCCTCTTACATAACATTTCACCAAGCAAGCTCAGTGTGTTAACTCTTTATGCTTTGCTTTCCTCACTTTAGACTTCGCTCTTGCTACTCAGTGGCACCCTGTCTGAATATTTTAGAGTTGGGGGGGGTTTCTGCCACAACATTCATTGATTTACATATCATGAATTTGTTGGATCACACATGAGGCACTTTATGTTGCACAGTTGTTACAGCATACATATTAAAACATGGCACTTGATATCACAATGCACACATGTAGGTGTGTATGTATATAAACATGGCATTAGCACAGTGAACTGACAATTTGTTTGAGGGCAGCAAACTCATTTTCAACTCTCTTACACACTAGTCTCTACATAGTAAATAAGTATAAGCAATTTTTCTACTATACTGGAAAGCCAATGAGAGCTTAAAAGGTAATCTGTTGGGGCAGAGAGCATGATTCCAGTTTCACATACTGGAATGCTTGGGTAGTTTTGATAGAATTCCTGTTTTCCCTACTGTAGAAGTAGCAGTGGTCATTTTGCTGAGCTTTGTATAGCCCCACTCACACCACTGATTGGTAGCTTCCTGTGTACATTGTAAGCAAGATGGCAATCAGTGGTGGAAACAGGGTTACATAGATTGACCTTACTGGCCTGCACATGTCAGCTGCTGGCAAGTGCGCGCTTCACCTGCGTGGAGGAAGGGAGCTTCGCCGCCCACCGCAAGAGGTCAGCCAGGTAAGAACTCATGTTTTTTTTTTTTGAGAGCGGTGATCCAGGGGGGCCCGCTGGGGGCAGAATGCTGGACATGCTGGGGGCAGAATGCTGGAGACACTGAGGGCAGAAATGATGGACACAATGGGGGCAGAATGCTGGACACACTGGGGCAGAATGTTGGACACGCTGGGGGCAGAAATGTTGGACACGCTGGGGGCAGAAATGATGGACACGCTGGGGACAGAAATGCTGGGCACACTGGGGTAGAGATGCTGGACAGACTGAGGCAGAATGCTGGACACACTGGGGCAGAATGCTGGACACAATGGAGGCAGAATGCTGGACACGCTGGAGCAGAAATGCTGGACACACTGGGGGCAGATGTTGTGAATTCTGTTGTCGAACTCCCTCCTGTGGTCGTGAATGGTACTTCGGCGAGTTCTGTCTATGGGCTCCCTCTGGTGGCTATGAGTGAAGCTGCTGCTTCTGAGGTTCCTTACACAGGTGACGTGGTTTATCCTTTGGTTGGCTGCTCTATTTAACTCCTCTCAGATCGTTACTCCATGCCAGCTGTCAATGTTTTTGCATTCGTTCAGTTCGCTCCTGGATCTCTCTGGTGACCTGCCTTCTCCTGCAGAAGCTAAGTTCATTATAGTCTTATTTTGTTCTCTGTTTTCTTGTCCAGCTGGTTTTCATGATTTTGTCTTGCTAGCTGGAAGCTCTGGGATGCAGAGTGGTCCCTCCGCACCGTGAGTCGGTGCGGAGATCTTTTTTGCACACTCTGCATGGTCTTTTGTAGGTTTTTGTGCTGATCGCAAAGTTACCTTTCCTATCCTCTGTCTATTTAGTAAGTCTGGCCTCCCTTTGCTGAAACCTGTTTCATTTCTGCGTTTGTGACTTTCATCTTTACTCACAGTCAATATATGTGGGGGGCTTCCTTTACCTTTGGGGAATTTCTCTGAGGCAAGGTAGGCTTTATTTTCTATCTCTAGGGCTAGATACGTCTTAGGCTGTGACGATGCGCCTAGGTCTGGTCAGGAGCGCTCCACGGCTATTTCTAGTGTGTGTGATAGGATTAGGGCTTGCGGTCAGCAGAGCTCCCACATCCCAGAGCTCGTCCTGTATGAGGTTTAACTATCAGGTCATTCCGGGTGCTCCTAACCACCAGGTCATAACAGGCAGAATGCTCGACACACTGTGGCAGAATGCTGGACATGCTGGGGGCAGAATGCTGGACACGCTGGGGGCAGAATCCTGGACAGGCTGGGGGCAGAATGCTGGACACGCTGGGGCAGAATGCTGGACATACTGGGGGCAGAATGCTGGACATACTGGGGCAGAATGGTGGAGACACTGGGGGCAGAATGGTGGAGACATAGGGGCAGAATGGAGATACAGGGCATGATTGGAGACACGGGGCATAATGGAAGACATTGGGGCATGATTAGAGACACTGGGGGCAGGATTGGAGACAGATCGTGCAGGATCGTGGGGCAAGATGGATACGATGGAGACAGATGGCGCAGGATGGGGAGATCATATGGGGCAGGAAGGGGAGATCATATGGGGCAGGATGGGGAGAACATATGGGGCAGGATGGGGAGATCATATGGGGCAGAATGGATACTCATGAGGACAGGATGTGAAAACATCTGGCTGGAGCCAGGAAGGAGACACATGGGGGCTAGGATGGGGAATATTATTACCATAGGGGCTAATTAAGGGATATTATTACTGCAGTGATGTATTTATTTTATTTTTTGAGGATACTGTTTTAAATGGGGGGGAGGTCCTGTTACTGTGTAGAGTGATACTATGTCGCTTTTTTCTTCATGTGGTGTAATGTAGAAGTTGGGAAAAATTAAGTAATATGTTCTGCAAGCGAAACTTGAGATAACTGTGTTATTTTCTGCAGAGACGAGCCCTGGCTGGAAGAAGTGACGGCGGTCTGTGCTGGATGAAAGTTGAAAGATGAAGGACTACACCTAGAGACGTTACTGGTGAGTCAGTGTGTTACCTATGCACTGACACTATACACTGTATACTATATACAGCGGTCCTGTGTATAATGTCACCAGTGATCACCGTATTACCTATACATTATATACAGAGCTCCTGTGTATAATATCACCAGTGATCACTGTATTACCTGTACACAGACACTGCATACTAAGTACAGATCTCCTGTTTATAATGGCACTTATGGTGATAGTATTTTTTTTTTATTACTGATCAGTATTGTAGTATTCAGTCACTATGTGGTGGTAATATGTAGTCTGGACATGGTGTTGCGGTATTTGTCCCTTGTATGTGCTATTTGGTCACATTGTGGTGGTAATATGTGGTCTGGTCATGGTGCGGTGGTATTTGTTCCTTGTATGTGATATTATTCGGTCACTGGTGGTAATATGTGGTCTGGACATGGTGCGGTGGTATTTGTCCCTTGTATGTGCTATTTGGTCACTATGTGGTAGTAATATGGTGTCTGGTCATGGTGTTGTGGTATTTGTTCCTTGTATGTGATATTATTGGTCATTTTAAAAATTGAAAAAATAAATATAAATATACCTAAATTGTATTGCATATTTTAACAAATATTTAATAGGTTACAGTAGAGTAGGGCCGGCCAAAAGTGTCTACCGTGTTATGGTGGCGGCTTAAAAAATCTTTTGGCCAAAACAAAAGCTGCCGGCTATATGTGTGATCTGGTGATGAAAATTGTTAATGTGTGATAGGTGAGAAGTGGAGTTTTTCCAAGAGAGAGCGGTGGGACTGTGGACAGTTTGAGGGGTGGAGCATGGAGGCGGGGCTGGGGCGGAGCCTGGGTGGAGTCTCAAGGGGGCCCCGAAAAATTTGCCAGTATGGGGCCCCGAAATTTCTAGTGGCAGCCCTGAGTGAAGGTGATCAATGAGTGGAACAGGCTGCCATGAGAGGTGGTGAGTTATCCTTCAATGGAAGTCTTCAAACAGAGGCTGGACAGACATCTGTCTGAGATGGTTTAGTGAATCCTGCATTGAGCAGGGGGTTGGACATGATGACCCTGGAGGTCCCTTCCAACTCTCACATTCTATGATTCTTTGAATACTTAGGAGGTTATTTTTGGTACTCATTTTCTCCTAAAGCGTCATAGTCTTAAGCAAGGGATATCCCCTTATTAACTTAGAATTCCCAAGCTGGGTATATAAAAATTAGTTTCTGAACCCAGACAATTTAAGTGTCCACAATGAATAAAGCCTTGGGTCATCGTTGGCTGCTAGCCGGAAAACCTCCCACATAAGATATGAATGTCTTGTAGAGGAAAGGTGCTGCAATTATATAACAAGATAGCAAATATGTCACTTCACTTACATTTACATCATCATCACCCTTAATGTTTGATCAAAACTAAACTGTGCAGCCTATATTTTTATAGCCAGTGAAAATCGCTACCAGCTTTGTTAACCGGGCTCAAAATGTTGTCCTTTGAAGTCTGGTCACTGTGTTTTACAATTCTATTTTAAAAATGTATTAAAGATGTTTAAAAGTGGCAGAAACTTCCCATAAAATCTAAGCAATTCCTAAATCAGGGTGCTGGTCTCAATTTACGCTGCCTGTTAAACAATGCTAGACCTATATAAATCCAGACTAAAATCACAGCTAGTCTGTAAACAAAACCTCCGGAAGTGGGCAGGTTTCTAAAGATTAACTCTTCTTTCCGTCTGTTAAAATAATATTAATAATAATCATTATTCACATATTTATTATCATTATTTTTCTATTATTCTATATTATATATAAGAGTAGTAACACTAGGAAACAATTTCTATATTACAAAACATAAGGGAGGGAGTACCATAAGACACAGGAAATATGAGTCAAGCAAATGGTGCAAATAAAGTAAAGTGAATCAAAAATAAAGTAAAATGTATCATAAAAATTTGACAAAATTGTACATCTAAATTGAAATAAAATGTAGTTTTTAAAGTCAAAATTTTGAATATTTATTTATTTTAATTTATACAGGGCTTCATATAATACTTTTAAAGGGGTTGTCCCATCATTAAATATTACACCTGCTCTATAGATAAGAAAAATATTTGATGTTGAAAAAATGAAGAGTTATGACTAGAGATGAGCGGATTGCTCCGTGCAACTCAGGATCAAGCACCAGGTCAGTGCTCTCTGGCCATGGACAGTGGATGCTCAAATTACTACTTTCCTGGGTCCCAGGCTTGGCTTATAATTAGTCGGGCTGGCAAGATGTCACCAGTGCAGCGCATGCCGCTAAGATGAAATCACTCCATGCTGGTGAATCATACACTCATGAAATTTGTCTAGCTTCTGTCCAGTGTCACAGCGCACTGACCTGGACCATGCACCCGGATTTCATGAGGCAATCCGCTCATCTCTAGTAATGACATTAACTTACATAGCATGGCGCCATCTAATGTTCAAAGTGTAAAGAAATGTGCACAACCATCTACTGAGCTAAGTGCTGCCAGTGACACATGCTCAATCACTCTCTCCACAGTCATTTCTGTGCACTGCCTAGGGTCATTCTCCTGGGTTTTGTGGTCGGCTTCTCTGTCTGTCGAGCCACAACAGACACACCTTTTTCCACGTGTTTCTGGCTGCAGTCTGTTTAGCATAACACAGGTCTTTTCACTTGTCTGCCCTATCACCTTTCAGGTGCAGCTTTATATTCTGGCCCCCTGCTGGCATTTCCTGCTGGTGATGGTCTCTTCTGGATGTTCAGTCATTCTGCTGTAGTTTACAGTCAGTCAGAAAAAATTCCAGCTAGTGGTTTATCTCTTTGCTGTTTCTGTTCTCTACTCCGCACTTATCTTCTGTTCTGTAGCTGTTTAGGAAGTAGGCTGTATATTATCTAACAGTTCGCACTTTTTACTTTCTTGTGTATTCCATGGTTTATTTTACTCACTTTGGGATCTTTTTCTATTCCAGCACACTTTCCCTTCTGTTGGTAATTTGCACTCTGCTCTGCCCTCCAGTTCTTAAGGAGGAATATGAAACACTTGACGGCCTTTCAGGCAGTATAGGTCCGAGTAGCCATCTTCTAGTTGTGTTTAGGGCTTTCTCAGCTCATGCAGGAAACACTAGGCACTGAGGAGTCATGATTTCTAGTCTGTACAGGAACTGGCAGGTTGTGTTTCAATGTTTTAGCTTTACTTATTATCTGGAGTGAGTTGCTATTCTAGCATAACACTTAGCAGAACCAAGAGATACGGTGTGCACTACTATCACAATTGTATCAATATATATATATTAGGAAATGGAGTGCAACACCTAGCCTGTATAGGAATGAATGAACAAAAGGAGAGAAAAAGACTAAACTAATGATGGTCTGCACATCCACTGGGTAAAATGTAAAGAAACCTTTATTCCACCTCAAAACAAACAACATTAAAACCACATAAAATACATATATCTAGCATGACCAATAAACCAACACCCCAAAAAAAAACTCAAGCAAAAATAATGCAGAGAAAGAGAAATCAACACAAAATGCGTTTATAGGGAGCTCAATAGCCCTCTTATACCATTATCATGAAAAATCTAAATGGTAAGACAAGCAAGTATATATGGCAACATACACAGACAACCCACAAAAGAGGAGGGAGTGGTGTGTCAAGGAGATGTAAATGATAGACACACTACACCCTGCTTAGTATGCTGAAAGACAGCAGCATACACATACATGCCACCACGAGGACCCCTGTCATATGTAAAAAACAAAAATAGCACATATGATAACATGTCTCAGCTCCCATGTGCCCAATGAATTGAACACCATAGGGGCAAGTATCGACAGGACCCTGTGTGATTATGTGTCTCTGCTCCAAGATAACCCTGGTATATGATCCCAGATAATATGGGGAAAAAGGTCTAACAAAAGAACCCTGGATGGAGATAGAGGGGAACAGGGAAGGTCCAATGCTTGGCAAAAAAAAGTCAAGAAAAGGGAATATACAACCTGATAAGTAATCACTCGAGGTGGCCTCAGGATAACGAAGAGGCTATCATAACATGAAGGATGTGGGTGGGTAAAGCCCCATGATGAACTCAAGAGAGGCTAAAAAATAAAGCCATACAAGCTTGAACAATAGGGGGTTTGGTGAAGGCCCCACGCGTATCGCTGCCGCCGCAGCTTCATCAGGGGAAGTGACTTTGAGACGGACCCTTCCGGTTTATATACATGCAAAAATAAGATCTAACAACATACCAGTGTGAGACAATGGAGCCAGGAATGAGATGGCAGGGCCAGCTACGTGAGCAGAATCAGGACGCGGGTAATGATCTGATCGCGTCCGGAAGAAAGTGCCGTTGCTATAGTGCAGGCGGACGCATGCGCAATGAAGAAACAGAAATGCAGAGATAGCTAAAGCGCACGCGCTGGTACCAGCAGTGGAGAATAGCACAAATAGGTGGTAGAAGAGAAGGAGCATGTGTGTGCCCAGGCTGCAATAACTGGACCGTCCAAATAGAAGAGCATAACCCCGGGCAAAAAGACTCATATGCGTGTGTCAAGGCTGCAGTCACCAAACAGACAAAAAAATAAATAAAAAGCACACATAAACCAAAATCAAAAGAGTCCTGTGTGGGAAGTTTAATTATGGGGGAGACCTTAAGCGCCCATATGACGAAAGATGGATAAATGATACCTTAAGGCTGTTTGTAATAGGTCTGGCCCTAAATGGAGAACCCTGCAACATCAAAGGATGCATGTCTATGAAGCAGATATATTTTATTGTATTTTATGTTAAAGCACAATAGAATAATGACTAAACACCCCACACATTGCAAAAGCAAAAGGGGTACGGACAAGATAATGTATAATCACCAAATGTGAAGCCAAACCCATAAATACAAAAATACCTATACATATATATGAATATATCCTCAATAGAGGAGTAATAGAATAAAGCCTAATAATCACAATGATCCTTAAAGGTGTGACAATCATATGCTCACGACTACCCTAGAACAGCTTTACAGTATATAGTTAACCATGTAAGGGGGGCGCACCGAGCAAGTGGGTGCACGATCCGTATACCACATACTAGATGCCTTGATGAACTGTAAAAATTGCACTCGAAGGGACTGCAGTATCATCAGTGTAAATTGTATGGACACTAATATATATATATATACCATGATTAGCTTGGATAAAGCATCATCACATACAATCCCAAAAAAGTGTTCCTTTGAAGGTACTGGTAAGGCCATAATAGATGTAATAGCCAGTTGAATACAACACATGAGAACCTCCAACTTTTTAGTCCATATCTGTATTATTATCATATAATGTGTTGAATCGTCCAAAGAAGATAAAGTCGATCGTAGTTGCAAATGATGAGAAGATTCGACATCAAGGGAACATGAATCTTCGTGTACCAAACCGAATCCAACATAGATTCCAAGTGGGTGCCCCCTGCAAAGGAAATCATACAGAGGGAATTTGGTATTATTGTTGAGCAATCCCTGTATGTTAGTTCACCCCAAAAAGCCAGTGAACAGAAGTTCCTCATTTAAACCCATTGACGTTACTGAGCACAATTCGAAAATCCATCTGGATTCGACTTGTAATAACCGCTTCTGTGTAGAACCACCCCGGCCTCCGTAAGGGATTCATTGCCAAAAAATGGGCAGCCACTGGTGTAAGTGTTTTACCCTTTTGCTGATCTGCGGCAGCCAAATGGATGGTAGATATGTGCTTCTGGGCTCTCTTCCTTAATTCTTGGGAAGTTTGCCCCACATATATCTTGTTACAGGGGCAAAGTATAGCATATATTACATCTCTGGACTTACAATTAATGTAGGATTTTAACGGATGATGCCGACAATCGTTTGGGTTAAGGAAAGTATCTCGTGTTGGAATCATAAAGGGGCATATGTTACGGTCCCCACAGGGGAATGATCTCTTGAGAACAATACCCCTATTCAACCGAATGGTTGGTCTGGAGAAATTGCTTCTAGTCAAAAGATTTTGTAAATTGGGCGCTCTTCTTGCCATAATAAGGGGCCTCTCACTGGTAACCTCTGCTGTCTGGGCATCCATTCTGAGGACTGGCCATTGTCTAGATATAATATCCCTCACTTGATGCCAGCTGTTGTTGTAGTCCGTTATGAATCTGGTTTGTTGATCTTGATTTCGTGGCCTAGGTGATAACGATGAAAGACCAGGACAGGGGGAGAAAGAAGATATATTACAAAGTTTCTTATTTTCATGTGCACTATTGAGTCATGAAATGAAAATTAAAATGACTGTTACATTTTAAATTTGGATGGACTTTGTTACATAGTCCCTCATTTTAGAGAAGTTTGCTTTACTCCATAAAACTCCGCTATTTCAGAGTAAACATGGATCTAGGATAAAGTGGACACGGCTTCATTTTTTACTGTCAATCAAGCTGAGTAGGGGGAAATCTCAGAGGAGATCCGCCCAGTGGACTCTTCTCTCTGTGCCTGCACTTTTCTCCAGGTGCCCATCTATTTTTACAATTATGCTTTCTTTGAAGATCTTCGGTGTTTAAACCATAGCTCTTTGTAATAAAGGACTCTATCAGGATTTTTTGCCTCCAGATTTTATATGCCTGCTGTATATAGCGCTGTGGTACTTTTATGGAGCACCAGCTCTGCTATTTTTCTACCCTCTACAATTACACTGCTGGTCCCAGGCATATAAATCCTGAAAGGAATCCCAGGTTACAATTAGTGGTTATGTACTGGTAAAGGAGTTGTCTTCTTTGGACAGTTTTTGTTTGTTAGAAGGGTTTCTTAAAGACAAGCTGTAAGTTGTTCCGCTGAGTAAATCAGCTGTATTGTCTGTTAGATCCTCGCAGAAAGTATTCGATCCCCCGCAGCAACACCACAGAGAAAATGAAGCATTGCACGGATCACAAGAGGAAGGACCTGTCAGCTCTTTTGAAGTGACTTTTTTTATCAGAAACTTTAATAAATTCTGTGTTCTACTTACTTCATGTTGTATTATTCTGCTATTACCATAGGAAAGAAATATATCTTGGTACCGTGTTAGCCAGTAAAAATATTTAGAATTGAGAGTCCTCAGTGGTCTTTCGAGACCTACACAGGTCTTTCGAGACCTGTGTAGTCTCGAATGCTTGCAATTTGTTACCATATTTTCAGTTAGCCATTAAAAGGTATCAACCACTGAGGACTCTCAATTCTAAATATTTTTCTGCTATTACTAAGAATTTACTAATAAATTGACCATTTGGTATAGTTGGGGGTAAGTCCCTGCACAGTCTGACTTTCTAATCCTTGCTGCTAGTATCAGAATGATTATGGACCCACCGCTTTGATAGGAGGAATGTTAACACCCAGTTGTTAATAAATTCATAAATCTCTGGGAAGAATAATGTTGCAAGGCAAAGTGGAGAGTTATGATTAAAGGGGTTGTCCAGGCTTGAGATTTAAGTCTACAGTCACTCAATATGACTCTATACTTGTGAATCCTCACAGCGTGCACAATGCGTACTGACCAAGAGTATGCTATTTGCATACATGTCTTCACTTGACGACTAGATGTGCAAGGTCTTAATCAATGGAAGTGAATTGACACGTATAGTCAGATTGTGGCAAATCGCATACTTTTGGCCAAGTGACCGTCCACTCCTGGAGATTCCTGACAGTATGCACTGTGAGGATTCACAAGTCTGCATTTAGAATAGTTAAGCACTGGTCCGCTTGCGATGCAGTTTTTAACCCATTGTTCTTCAGCTTTACGTGTTCCTAATTCATGCTGCTCATAGATTGCATAGTGAAAACCTCATGACAGATTCCATTTAAACTAGACAACCACTTTAAATTCAAGTATTTGTGCCGGCACTTGCTAATCAGACCACAAATATTTACAAGTTTAGTAAATTATTTATACTGTAAAGTACATTCTGATTTCGGATTACATTTCCCCCAAAGTGTGAATATGACTTATCCCGTCAAGAAATATGAAACTGGGAAACAATGAAATAGAGATGAAAGATACAATTTAATGCAGATCTATGCTGAAATAAAACAATTAAGTATTTCTAATTAATGCATTTTGTACAGTAAATAAATGACCCCCAGCAATTATTACTGTGGATGTATCAGCTCAATCACAGCTCTTAGAGACTATAGCGCAAACTTTGTAACCTGTACAGCCGATGATGGTGATTCATGTCCACCGCTATCATTACAATACTGTTATCATCTGAGTTGAATATGACACTTTTTAAGACCTTTTAAGTAACCTTTTAACAATGTTTCAGTACCAAAGCATTGAGGGCAAATCTCTGCTTTATGCTTGTCAGCCTTAATAGACTGGATGTCACTTTTGCCTGTAAAAAGTGCCTGCACGTTAGCTGTCAGTCAGCTGGTGTGGTGTCAGCTGCGAGCATGGCTGCAGGTAGCAGGATTAGAGGCTAGTTACTGTAGCTGTCAGACTATGGACAACCTGACACCCACACTTTTCACATTTTTTTATTTACTTTTTATCTTATTAGTACTTTAACAATTATAAAGGTAAAACTTCCCAAAACTTAGGTGCAACACGGAAATTCAAGTTCATGTTTTCTAAGATGGATATAATTTTTTTTTATATTACAGCTAATATTCTTATGCTTTTTATGCTTATAATATCCTTTAAACCTTTCATCGGTAATCTTCATTGTATTCTGGGATCCTTTAACCCCTTTACCCCCAAAGGTGGTTTGCACGTTAATGACCAGGCGAATTTTTACAATTTTTACCACTGTCCCTTTATGAGGTTATAACTCTGGAAGGCTTCAACGGATCCTGATGATTCTGACAATGTTTTCTCGTGACATATTGTACTTCATGATAGAGGTAAAATTTCTTTGATATTACCTGCGTCTATTTGTGAAAAAAACTGAAATTTGGCGAAAATTTTTAAAATTTTGCAATTTTCCAACTTTGAATTTTTATGCCCTTAAATCACAGCGATATGTCACACAAAATACTTAATAAGTAACATTTCCCACATGTCTACTTTACATCAGCACAATTTTGGAACCAAATTTTTTTTGTTAGGGAGTTATAAGGGTTAAAAGTTGACCAGCAATTTCTCATTTTTACACCATTTGTTTAGGGACCACATCACGTTTGAAGTCATTTTGAGGGGTCTATATGATAGAAAATACCCAAGTGTGACACCATTCTAAAAACTGCACCCCTCGAGGTGCTCAAAACCACATTCAAGAAGTTTATTAACCATTCAGGTGGTTAACAGGAACTTTTAACTTTTTTTCACAAAAAATTACTTCAGCTCCAATTTGTTTTATTTTACAAGGGTAACAGGAGAAATTGGACCCCAAAAGTTGTTGTACAATTTGTCTTGAGTACACTGACACCTCATATGTTGGGGTAAACCACTGTTTGAGCGCATGGCAGAGCTCGGAAGTGAAGGAGCATATTTGGAATGCAGACTTAGATGGATTGGTCTGCAGGCATCACGTTGCATTTGCATGGTCCCTGATGTACCTAAACAGTAGAAACCCTCACAAGTGACCCCATATTGGAAACTAGACCCCCCAAGTAACTTATCTAGATGTGTTGTGAGAACTTTGAACCCCAAGTGTTTCACTACAGTTTATAACGCAGAGCCATGAAAATAAAAAATCTTATTTCTTTCACAAAAATTATATTTTAGCCCCCGGTTTTGTATTTTCCCAAAAGTAACAGGAGAAATTGGACACCAAAAGTTGTTGTCCAATTTATCCTGAGTGCGCTGATACCCCATATGTAACAGGTAAACCCCTGTTTGGGCACACGGGAGAGCTCGGAAAGGAAGGAGCACTGTTTTACCTTTTCAATGCAGAATTGGCTGGAATTGAGATCTGACGCCATGTCGCGTTTGGAGAGCCCCTGATGTGCCTAAACAATGGAAACCCCCAATTCTAACAGAAACCCTAACCCAAACACATCCCTAACCCTAATCCCAACCTAACCATAGCCCTAACCACACCCCTAACCTGAATATGCCCCTAACCCTAATCCGAACCACACCCTAAACCCAACACACCCCTGACCCTAATCCCAACCATAACCCTAACCACACTCCTAACCCTAATCTCAACCCTAATCCCAACCGTAAATGTAATCCAAACCCTAACTTTAGCCCCAACCCTAACCCTAACTTTATCCCCAACCCTAACCCTAACTTTAGCCCCAACCCTAACTTTAGCCCCAACCCTAACTCTAACAGTAGCCCCAACCCTAACTTTAGCCCCAACCCTAACCCTAACTTTAGCCCCAACCCTAACTTTAGCCCCAACCCTAACTCTAACAGTAGCCCCAACCCTAACTCTAACAGTAGCCCCAACCCTAACCCTAACTTTAGCCACAAACTTAACCTTAACCCTAATGGGAAAATGGAAATAAATAAATTTTTAAAATTGTATTATTTTTTCCCTAACTTAGGGGGTGGGGTAAAGGGGGTTTGATTTACTTTTATAACAGGTTTTTTAACTGATTTTTATGATTGGCAGCCGTCACACACTAAAAGATGCTTTTTATTGCAAAAAATAGTTTTTCCGTCTCCACATTTTGAAAGCTATAATTTTTCCATATTTTGGTCCACAGAGTCACGTGAGGTCTTGTTTTTTGTGGGACGAGTTGATGTATTTATTGGTACCATTTTTGGGCACGTGACATTCTTTGATCGCTTTTTATTCCGATTTTTGTGAGGCAGAATGACCAAAAACCAGCTATTCATGAATTTCTTTTGGGGGAGGCGTTTATACCGTTCCGCGTTTGGTAAAATTGATAAAGCAGTTTTGTTCTTCGGGTCAGTACGATTACAGCAACACCTCATTTATATCATTTTTTTATGTTTTGGCGCTTTTATACGATAAAAACTATTTTATAGAAAAAATAATTATTTTTGCATTTCTTTATTCTGAGGACTATAACTTTTTTCTTTTTCGCTGATGATGCTGTATGGCAGGTGTTTTTTTGCGGGACAAGATGACGTTTTTAGCGGTACCATGGTTATTTATATCTGTCTTTTTGATCGCGTGTTATTCCACTTTTTGTTTGGCAGTATGATAATAAAGCGTTGTTTTTTGCCTTGTTTTTTGCCCTTTTTTTACGGTGTTCACTGAAGGGGTTAACTAGTGGGACAGTTTTATAGGTCAGGTCGTTACGGACGCAGTGATACTAAATATGTGTAATTTTATTGTTTTTTTTTATTTAGATAAAGAAATGTATTTATTGGAAAAAAAAATTTTTTTTCTTTATTTAGGAATTTTTTTTTTTTTACACATGTAAATATTTTTTTTTTACTTTATAACATTGCCCCAGGGGGGGACATCACAGTATAGTGTCAGATCGCTGATCTGACACTTTGCAATGCACTGTGTCAGATCAGCGATCTGACAGGCATTGCAGGGAGGCTTCCCGGCGCCTGCTCTGAGAAGGTGCTTGCAAGCCACCTCCCTGCAGGACCTGGAAGGAGCTCCACGGCCATCTTGGATCTGGGGCCTGCTGGGAGGAGGACATAGGAGACCCTCTGAGCAACGCAATCACATCGCGTTGTTCCGAGGGTTTCAGGGAAGCACACAGGGAGCTCCCAACCTTCGTGATGCATCCCAATGCCACCGGAATGCTGTGATCATGTTTGATTGCAGTGTTACAGGGGATAATGTGCCAGGAGTGGTCAGTGACTGCTTCTGGCACATAGTGCCGGATGTCAGCTGTAATAATCAGCTGACACCCATCGGCAATCGGCCCCGCTCCCCCCGTGAGCGCGGCCGATCACCTATGACGTACTATCCCGTCCCTGGGAATTAAGTCCCAGGTCACCTCAACGGGATAGTACATCATATGGGATTAAGGGGTTAAAGGGATTGTCCAGTCTAAATAGATAGATAGTCTGTCATTACTCTGTGTGACTGAAGACTTATGAATCCCCACAGAGCACGCACTGTGCACTGCGAGGATTCACCGGTTTCTGAGCCGGGACCGGTAGTTATGTACGAGTTATGCATACTCCCATGCAGAACCTAGTGGGCACAACTTTGCTCCATACAAGGGGATTGAGTGAGGCCGCACCCCATGTAGTGACGTGACCATGTAATGGGCCATTCCAGGCTCAGAAACTGGCGAATCACACAAAACACATCATTTTTTGTTAATACCTGTCTAGCTTTAGTTATGTCCTTTGTAATCCGGTTTTAGCTAGTGGGGCATGGAAAGGGTAGAGGGTAGAACTACTAGCAAAATAAAGTAGAGCTCTTTTTACTATACTGTGTGGCTGTGCATGCACTGGCAGAACTTGAAGCTCATGGACCCCAAAGCAAAAATGCAACAGGGCCCCAAAAATCACAGCTCTTTAACCTTAAATTAGTCACATGGTGTACATTGGACCCCAAGTGAGTTTGTTTTCATCAAACTTCCACAAGTATGGAAAAGAGTTAACCATCCATTTTGCTAGCTTCCTAGCTCATGTGCCCCTCTCTACACAGTGCACCGCGAGACACAATGTTGACTACACGTGCCACAGCGAGGTGTTTGCGACTTAAAGTGTAAGTATTCTAGTACGATTAACTGAAGGTTAATAGTAATGGTCATTTCATATGGACCAAAAGTTCCCTTTAGGACACCATATCAGCTCCAGGTCTTGTGACTGGAACCCCTGCACCCACCATAGATATGTCCATGTGTGCATGCTCCAGAAACCAAAGCAAATAGCACACTGATGGGATGTTTCTAGCTGTCTGGGTAGACACAGGGACCATGACAAATGTACTGGTTGCTCTCTGGTTTCCACCTGCATTCTGGCTTCCTCTACACAGCTCTTTCCCACTATTGACACATACAGGGGCTTGTGGAAGTATTCATTCCCTTGGCTTTTTACACATTTTGTTACATTACATCCTGTGTTTAAATATATGTGTAATCTGATTTGGGTGTGATGCATCAGCACTAACTAGTCAAAGTTGGTGAAGTGAAGTGAGAAAAATATAGGCAAAAATTAAATGTGTGGTATAAATTAAATGCAAATTGGAATCCCTGAAGCCCTTAAAATGTTTGGTGCAAGCAATTACCTTTTTAAGTCACATGCTTAGTGAAAGGAAGTCCACCTGTGTGCAATCTAAGTGTCACATGAAAGAAAGTAAAAATGTGGCACATCTATCCAGAAGTTAGTAAAATTAGTTGATCTTTGTTGGAAGTCCATTTAAAATGAGAATAAGTTATGATGCATGAATTAAAATTTTATTAAAATTAAAAAAAATATTTCTTTTTTTTGCTAAGTGCTGTCAGTTTATACACACCTTTACTGAAAGGCCATAGGGGCTGCAACACCATTAAACAAGAGGCATCACTAACCAAAAAAAACACCATGAAGACTAAGGAGATCTCCCAATAAGTCAGGGAAAAAGTTGTTAAGAAGTACAAGTCAGAGTTGGGTTACAAAAAAAATATCCCAATCTCTGATGATCCCCCGGAGCACCATCAAATCCATTATCATCAAATGGAAAAAACATGGTACCACAACAAACCTGCCAAGAAAGGGCCGCCCACCAAAACTCTCAGCCCAAGCAAAGAGGGCATTTATTAAACAGGCAGCACAGAGACGAAATGTAACACTGAAGGAGCTGCAGAGTTCCCAAGCAGAAACTGGAGTATCTCTATTGGAGACAACAATAAGCCGTACACTCCATAGAGGTGGCCTTTATGGTAGAGTGGGCAGAAAAAAGCTTTTACTTACACAAAAATTGTAAAGCTCGTTTTTAGTTTGCCAAAAGACATGTGTGACACTCCCCAAATGTATGATGGGGGGTGTTGTTGTCAGATGAGACTAAATTTGAACTTTTTGGCCATCAAGGTAAACAGTATATCTGGCGCCAAACCAACACAGCTCATCACTCTAAGAACACCATCTCCACAGTGAACCATAGTGGTAGCAGCATCATACTCTGGTGATGTTTTTTTGCAGCAGGGACAGAGAAAATGGTCCTTACCAATGGCAAGATGGATAGTCAAAATACTGGGATATTCTTGAGCAAAATCTGTTTCAGTCTGTCAGTGATTTAAGACTGGGACAAAGGTTTACCTTCCAACAAGACAATGACCCAAAGCATACTGCTAAAGCAACACTCAAGTGGTAAACATGTAATTGTTTTGGAGTGGCCTAGTCAAAGCCCAGACTTTAATCCAATTGAGAATCTGTGGTCAGACATGAAGATTATTATTATTATTTATTTATATAGCACCATTAATTCCATGGTGCTGTACATGAGAAAGGGGTTACATACAGAATTATGGATATCGTTTACAGTAAACAAATTTACAATGACAGACTGGTACAGAGGGGAGAAGACCCTGTCCTTGCAGACTTACATTCTACAGGATAATGCGGAAGAGACAGAAGGTGGGGGCGCAGCAGCTCTGGTGGTGGTGAAGTGACAGCTCTTGTGGTGGAGAGGTGGCAGCTCTGGTGGTGGTGAGGCGGCAGCTCTGGTGGTGGTGAGGTGGCAGCCCTGGTGGTGGTGTGGTGGCAGCTCTGGTGGGGGCGAGGTGGCCGCTCCGGTGGTGGTGAGGTGACAGCTTAGGTGGTGGTGAGGCGGCAGATTAGTCATTGCAGGCTGTAAGCTTTCCTGAAGAGATGTTTTTTCAGGTTCCGTCTGAAGGATCTGAGGGTGGTGGATAGTCAGATGTGTTGAGGTGTGGAATTCCAGAGGATGGGGATATTCAGGAGAAATCTTGGAGGCTGTTGTGTGAGGAACGAATAAGTGTGGAGGAGAGTAGGAGGTCTTGGGAGGACCGGAGATTACATGAGGGAAGATATTGGGAGATTAGTTTAGAGATATACGGAGGGGACAGGTTGTGGATGGCTTTGTAGATCAGTGTTAGTAGTTTGAACTGGATTCATTGGGGAACTAGGAGCCAGTGGAGGGATTGCTGGTCACCAGAGGAAACCATCTAACCTGAAGGAGATGGAGCAGTTTTGCCTTGAGGAATGGGGAAAAATCCCAGTAGTCAGATGTGGAAAGCTCATAGAGACTTATCCAAAGTGACTTGCAGCTATTAATACCACAAAAGGACAAATGCACATGTCTAAGACTACTGAACTAGAGTTTGCATGCCATAACACTTGATATATGCAAGCTACCCAACAATATCGTCTTAACACAGGCTGCCCTATAAGCTTGGTTTGCAGTCATCGGCCCCTCCTGAGAAGAGATTCTGCCAGTTCACTGAACTTTATAAATAAATGTTCTGTGAAAGACATTGATGCACAACTCTGAATACATGAAACAGTACAAGACAAATATAGTGTATATATACGAGGAAAGAAAAACCAACATGCAATCGTTATTTGCAGCTATCAGCTTTACCACTACAGAACTCAAATTTTAATAGCCATTTAAATCATTATAGCAACGCGAGTCAATTCATATCACAGTATAATGGATAGAACATTTGCCTGTATGCTCCCATATAGCATTAGTTGTTGCTTAACCCATTTAGTATATCGATCCATGGTTTATAAACTGAAGGTCATATTTTAATCTAAAATGACTGTAGGCATAAATCTCTGCATTTATTCCACCTAAATTTCATATTGTAACCATAAATCCTTGATTTGTCCTCTTCTGTTGAGTTGTTACAAATTACACTCAGTGGTCAATTTATGATATACACCTGATCAATTCATACAGCAAATCATCCAATCATGTGACAGAAATCCAATGCATAAAACTCATGGAGATGTGGGCAGCCCTCCAGTTTTTGGAAAACTGTAAGGGTTGTAATATATGTGCAATTCAATTAGTAGTCTGAAAATCTATTCAAATCCACAAATTAAAATATCCAGACTAAAAAAAGATTAATGTGAATTTATATTATTCATAACAGAATGTTCCACTGATCACCAGGACCACAGGCTGAATGTAACCCTTATTCTGACTCCATAACTAGGCTGCGAGTGTGGGGCTCGTGAGGCAGTGTTTCTATGGATGTTTGTATGAACCAGAACACCAAGAAACTTCATCAGATAGCTTGACTTGATATCTTGCCAGCAACTCACACAGCTTGTAAGTATCGATCTACTCACTGAGTGCACCGTTCTGCTTCTTCCTGTATCCGACCATCTCTCTGAGCTGCCTCTTGCAAACATTTTTAGCACTGCTATATCCTCTTATTGCTGGAGAACCTTCACCTGGCTTTAGAGGAGATGCTACAGACTCTGATGGAATTTAAAACCACTGTGTCTTGAAGAGTTTTGCTTCCCTGGCCTATCCCCTGTCAGCAGTGGATATATTAGGCAACTCCTCCCTCCACACTTTGCCTGAGCTTAGGTTCTGCTACAGTTCATCTCCAGTTCCCAGTATAGACATACTGTATAATTGTCTTGTCTCTCCTGTCTGTTCCCAACCTGGCCTGTTTACTAGTTCAGTTTGTTTTCTTCCATCCTGAGTTCGGCTTCATATTTTGAACCTGTCCCAACCTCCGCTTGTTTGATCATGTCTCTGTTTTTGCACACTGTACTTTGCAGGTCAGATGCTACAGTTGTAGGGACTGCCCTGGAGTGGTACCTGGTGACAACCCTAATGGCCCAAGCCTAACTTCAATATCAGAGGCTCTAGTACAGACCAGGTAGTCACTTAGTTATTGCCCTCCAGGGTACGCCTGGTCAATTGCGCAGTGGTTCCACACGCAACACCATCACACTTGACTTTAGAGGTGTGTAAAAATATTTCAGAAGAAGGTTATTTCTCAGGCTGATTTCTTGTATTATGCACGGGTAGCAGTATCTGCAATAGCTACAGCAGCAGCAATAGCAGTAGGTGAAAAGACAAATCTCAATCAGAAGGTATTGGAAGTGATGATATGGCCCCCACAGTGCCATAATCTCAAAATAATCAAGCTTGTCTGCAATTACATGAAGAGACAGAAGGAGTTGCACAAAGCTACATCCACAGAAGATCTCTGGTTAGTTCTCGATGATGTTTGGAACAACCTCCATGCTGAATTTCTTCAAAAATTGTTTGCAAATGTACCTAACAGAATTGTTGCTGTCTTGATGGAAAAGGGTGGCACACCAAATATTGATATGATTTAGATTAATCATTTGTTCATTCACTTGCTTTTGCTAGTTGCGAAAGTTGATAAAGACAAACTATTAGCATTGGTACTTTTGAATGCATTCTTCCTTTGCAGCATTTTTTCGACACTTGCCTAAAATTTTGCAGATTACGTTATACAATGAAAACTTTTTTCAAGCTTATATGTTGAACATAGATTCCAAACTTGAAATGAACAGAGCCTTATAGGGGTTTTCATGCAACTTCCTTTCAAACTGGTAGTGGAAATATACGGTATCTCTGCTAATCGATTCATGAGGATCTGGATTGAGCGTTGTCGGATGGGAACCCTGCAAACCACTTCCTATCCGCTGACATCTCCATTACCTTTTCTGATTAGTAGGCCCAGTGCTAGAATGTGTCATGCATCAAGAATGACATTGTTCTGGGCCTACAAATCAGAAAAGGAGACAGGGTGTCCGGCAGGTAAGAGGAGGGTCACAGGGGTACTGACATGGTGGCTGGTCAAGGGCACTACAAATCAATTCACTCATCTCTAATCACTGCAAAACTAAGCAGTTAGGAACTCGGAAGACTTGGAAAACTCCTTTGCCAAAAAAGTGTAGTGTCAGCCATGTTGTTGCTTCCAGAAGCAATAATAATAATAAAAATGTAAATAACATAACTAAATTACCGAATAGGAGAAGTCTGTGCTTTATGCTTTCTCATGTTTTCCGTAAATAGAGCTTAAGTTAATATATGATGAAATATTATACATTTTTTAAATACACCCTTGTCTTAACTCCTCATTTTAAAGATCTTTGTTGTCAGTTGCTTCTAACATTACTTTACGCAATCCCCAGGTGAACTAAGAAGGATAAAATCCACATTATAGCAAATTGTCAGGGCAAGATGAGAGATTTGTGCTGCTACTGATGTATGTAGCTCTTCTCATGTGAGAGCAGGACTACGCACTTTAAGTTTCTCGATAAAATCAGAAATGTTTTCATCTGCTAATAGCAAACAAGAAAAGTATTTGCAGAACGTAATGCTTATGGACACCATACTAAGAGGTCTCCTGATTGTGACCCATTTTATTGGCCAGATAGGGGAATTACTAAAAAAGGATTGTGGTTCTGGAGGACCAAGACCATTACTGCATTATATAGTCAGTCAGTGTTGAACTGGGGTGGCAAGGGCCCACCCACCAGTAACATTGACTTTGTTGATCCACCCATCTGCTACATGCAAATATAATATTACCCTCTTTCACAAATTTGATAATGCTTCTATATAATAATAAACTGAGTAATGTGTTGAATGAATAAGGAGATGCAGCTTTTGTCTGTACATAGTGAATCAAATGTATTGGGCCAAGTACTGCTCATATCGGGGGATATGTGGCTTACTCCTGTACTGGGGCCTACCGGGGGATTTAACTATTCGCCCATGGGCCAGTCTAAGCCTATGAGATTTACAGCTAACACGTAATACTACATAATACATTTTCCCTAAAGCAAAATTCATGGACAACAGCAGCCTCCCTCACTGACGAGGGTGGTTTTCTTCCAAAGCTAAAGCATGATTAGCTGATCACGAGGCTATTTGAAATTTAGAAAGACGAGACAACCTGTAGCATTGAAAATTGCCTAATGAAGTCCATGAGTGGTTACTTAATATGAGTACCGCCGGACCCGGCTCGAGTACCCCAACCTATTCCGCAGCGCTTTACAGTTTTTGCACATTATCATCTCTGTCACCGATGGGGCTCACAATCTAAATTGCCTATCAGTGTGTCTTTGGAATGTGGGAGGATGCTAACCACTGAGCCACCGTGCTTCATTCCAATGCGTTTCAGCACCGGACTGGCGCCTTTCTCAAGATAAAAAAAACAGGACATATTTGTTTTTTTACCTTGAGAAAGGCGTTGAAACACGTTGGTGTGAATAAGGATCTTGCTTTTACTCTCTGGATCTCATCTTTACTGTGAGCGTAGTCTGTATGTCATGATAATCTTTACTTTGCCAAACAGCTATCTGGACGATAGGCTCCTCCAGCCACGGGGCTGCTTCTGTGGCACATCAGGCTTTTACAGGTGTTGTGTACTTTCACAATCCTTAGTGATCACTACCATCACCTACACCCCCATCTTGTTCCCTACTGTACTGCCCTATCTGTGCGCATCTGCACCATCCAGATCTTCTCTATATATTATATTTACAGAAAGTTATCTATATATATAATTGCCTAAGGGTTTTTCTGTCTGTCTGTCTGTCTTTCTGTCTGTCTGTCTGTCCTGGAAATCCCACGTCTCTGATTGGTCGAGGCCGCCAGGCCTCGACCAATCAGAGACGGGCACAGTATCGACTTAGATGTCATAATGGTTGCCATGGCGACGATGATGTCATAAAGGTTGCCTTGACCAATCAGCGACGGGCACAGTTCTGGAATCATCATTGTCCATATACTACGGGGACATGCATATTCTAGAAAACCCGATGCGTTAGAATCGGGCCACAATCTAGTTTAGATATAAAAATGTATAGCTCCTTAACTTGGCTTTCCAAAAACAACATTTTGGGAAAGCCTTCCATCAGTGCTCCTGGTCTCTGTTGACAGGCTGCAGTGGTGGCATCATACTGCAGCTTGTCATATAAGACTGAAAGCATCATCGGAGAGCCATCACTGGAGCAACGTAAGAGGAATAACTGATTTTATTATCTTTAGTTAGAGCAAACTGATGGAGAAACAAAAATTATTTGTGGAAGACCTCTGTAAAGAGGCATGTTAAGGAAATACCAGAAATATTGTTAGGCTTTACAAATAAAAAAGTATATCTATGGAAATGGAAGTGGCCAAACCAATTTGACTGTTTTACTGTAATACAAGCCAATTTGTAAGTTTCTGATTACAATCCTGTTTAATAAGGAAAGCTTTATTCAATGGCATTAATGTATTTTTCTATTTGTTAAACTAATAGAATCTATTGTTTAGAAAAAAAAGGAAGTGAATGCTACATGTACAGAAATTCTAATTGGGTCCACAATTTAGGTTAATATTCCTCAGTATCTCCGCACTTTTTCCCCTTTTGTCCTCCACAACGCCTTATGAAAAGTGCGAGACCTGACGGTAATGATAAGCAGTCATTCACACGTCCTTTGTGTCAAGGCTGAAGCATTAATGCCTTCCTTCATGTAACATTTTGCATAGCCTAAAGCATCTATTAAATTCCTTTGTAAAATTCATGAAACAAAAGTGGTGGGTTGAGTCTAGTGGGAGAGAAAGTAAGCTGCTTATTAGCAAAGAGTCAAAAATACAGAGCCAATTACAGATATGAACAAGAAAGGCTAAGGAGTAGCATAGGGAGTAATTCTTTACTCAGCCCAATGGGCTCAAGTGAGAGGCATCTTGGATAAGAATATAGAAAATATTCTAAGCAGTAATTAAACTCAAATGTTTAGAGTTAGAAACAGCTCTATACCAGCAAAAGAAATGCTCAAGTAAAACAGTTGTCTGGTCTCAGATAGATACTAAATTGGAGGGATTTACAAGAGTTCCCTTAAGGAATGGATGAGAGTAGTCAAGAGAAGCCAGGAGCTCAGGAGATATGTAAAAATCTGTTTGGTATTTCAAATACTATAAATTAGATGAAAAATGAGCTTTTCTACTGAAGAAGTGACATAAAACTGAATAAACCACAATAAGGTTGCCCTTTTTCTGTTATAAACCTGACATTAAGCCTGTCATGTTCAATAGCATTTTAAAAGACCTCATTCTTTACCCTTTGGAATTGAGAAGATTGGCATATGTCATGATTTACTTAACATAAAAATTCTTATTAAACTGCTAGAAAAAGCTGTATAGTTGAGTATATGTTGACCATAGGATGAAATACTGAGTCTATCCAGGCATCTACTTGTCATTTTTGGAACTAAGATGTAATGTTCAATGATGCCTTAAATATATGATTAGCATAACCAATGTATCAGATCTATGGGACATAAAAGTTAATAAAAAATGGAACGTAGTATATTACCTATTTTTATCAAATGTATATAACATACTGTTTCTTACTTTTAGTGTCTAAATCCATTGCTGCTTTTGCCAGATATTGTTCATTATTTACATATGCTATTGAGGTTTTTTTGTGCACCCATGGTGTGGCCGGGGAGCTCAGTGCACTTTCCTAGCTACTTGTTTCCACCTCTTTCGTCACTGCACTTTCCTAGCTACTTGTTTCCACCTCTTTCGTCAGTGCACTTTCCTAGCTACTTGTTTCCATCTATCTCGTCAGTGCACTTTCCTAGCTATTTGTTTCCATCTATCTCATCAGTGCACTTTCCTAGCTACTTGTTTCCATCTATCTCGTCAGTGCACTATCCTAGCTACTTGTTTCCGTCTATCTCGTCAGTGCACTTTCCTAGCTACTTGTTTCAATCTATCTCGACCCTCTTCTTCCTTGATTGACAGGATGGGTTTTTCAGGAAGCAGAGGAGGGCAGAGATAGTGGGAAAACAAAAAGCTGAGAAGCTGCACTGCTCTGTTCAGCAACGCCCAGGGTGCACCTAGTACTTCATTAGCATATTTGACTAACAAATTCTGGCAAACACAGCAATGGATTTAGACACAAAATATATGATTTTTATTAGGGCTTTGCCTCCTGCAAGGTGCTGCTGTGCTTGCTTTGACCAGTCATTTTGTGCTGACAGCCTTTCTTTAACCCCTTCGCGACATGCGCCGTACTAGTACTGCGCTGCCGGCACTGCATTAGTGCCAGCAGCAGTACTAGTACGGCGCACCGATCACCGCGGTCTCGCGCTGAGCGCCGCGGTGATCGGGTGCGGGGGTCAGCTGTATATGACAGCTGACACCCCGCAGCAATGCCCACGATCGGCGCTATCGCCGATCGCGGGCATTTAACCCCTCTGATGCCGCTGTCAGTAGTGACAGCGGCATAGAGGGGGATCGCGCAGGGACGGGGGCTCCCTGCGCTCTCCCACCGGAGCAACGCAATGAGATCGCGTTGCTCCGGTGACCCGGAAGGAGTCCCCGGATCCAAGATGGCCGCCGGACTCCTTCTGGGTCATGAAGTGACCTGGCTAGCCGGCGCCTGCTGAGAGCAGGCGCTGGAAAGCCAGCTAAACTGCATGTCAGATCGTTGATCTGACAGTGTGCTATGCACAGTGTCAGATCAACGATCTGATCTAATACAGAGATGTCCCACCCTGGGACAATGTTAGAAAGTTAAAAAAAAAAAAAAATAGAATGTGTAAAAAAAAATAAAAAAAAAATCCCCAAAAAAAAAACAAAAACATTTCCCAATAAATCCATTTATTTATGTAAAAAAAAAAAAAAACAATAAATGTACACATATTTGGTATCGCCGCGTCCGTAACGACCCGCTCTATAAAACTGTCCCACTAGTTAACCCCTTCAGTGAACACCGCAAAAAAAAAAAAAAAAAACAAGGCAAAAAACAACGCTTTATTATCATACAGGCGAACAAAAAGTGGAATAACACGCGATCAAAACGACGGATATAAATAACCATGGTACCGCTGAAAACGTCATCTTGTCCCGCAAAAAAAAAGCTGCCATACAGCATCATCAGCAGAAAAATAAAAAAGTTATAGCTCTCAGAATAATGCGATGCAAAAACAATTATTTTTTTATATAAAATAGTTTTTATTGTGTAAAAGCGCCAAAACATAAAAAAAATTACATAAATGAGGTATCGCTGTAATCGTACTGACCCGAAGAATAAAACTGCTTTATCCATTTTACCACACGTGGAACGGTATAAACGCCCCCCCTAAAAGAAATTCAGGAATTGCTGGTTTTTGTTCATTCCGCCTCCCAAAAATCGGAATAAAAAGCGATCAAAAAATGTCATCTGCCCGAAAATGTTACCAATAAAAACGTCAACTCGTCCCGCAAAAAACAAAACCTCATATGACTCTGTGGGCCAAAATATGGATAAATTATAGCTCTCAAAATGTGGTGATGCAAAAACTATTTTTTGCAATAAAAAGCGTCTTTTAGTGTGTGACAGCTGCCAATCATAAAAATCCGTCAAAAAAACGCTATAAAAGTAAATCAAACCCCCCTTCATCACCCCCTTAGTTAGGGAAAAATAATAAAATGTAAAAAAATTTATTTATTTCCATTTTCCCATTAGTGCTAGGGTTAGGGCTAGGGTTAGGGCTAGGGCTAGGGTTAGGGCTAGGGTTAGGGCTAGGGTTAGGGCTAGGGCTAGGGTTAGGGTTAGGGCTAGGGTTAGGGTTGGGGTTAGGGTTTCAGTTATAATTGGGGGGTTCCACTGTTTAGGCACATCAGGGGCTCTCCAAACGCGACATGGCGTCCGATCTCAATTCCAGCCAATTCTGCTTTGAAAAAGTAAAACAGGGCTCCTTCCCTTCCGAGTTCTCCTGTGTGCCCAAACAGTGGTTCCCCCCAACATATGGGGTATCAGCGTTCTCAGGACAAGTTGGACAACAACTTTTGGGGTCCAATTTGTCCTGTTACCCTTGGGAAAATAAAAACATAGGGGATAAAATATCATTTTCGTGGAAAAAAAAATATTTTTTATTTTCACAGCTCTGCGTTATAAACTGTAGTGAAACACTTGTTGGTTCAAAGCTCTCACAACACATCTAGATAAGTTCCTTTGGGGGTCTAGTTTCCAATATGGGGTCACTTGTGGGGGGTTTCTACTGTTTAGGTACATCAGGGGCTCTGCAAATGCAACATGACGCCTGCAGACCAATCCATCTAAGTCTGCATTTCAAATGGCGCTCCTTCCCTTTCGAGCTCTGCCGTGCACCCAAACAGTGGTTCCCCCCAACATATGGGGTATCAGCGTTCTCAGGACAAGTTGGACAACAACTTTTGGGGTCCAATTTGTCCTGTTACCCTTGGGAAAATAAAAACATAGGGGATAAAATATCATTTTCGTGGAAAAAAAAATATTTTTTATTTTCACGGCTCTGCGTTATAAACTGTAGTGAAACACTTGTTGGTTCAAAGCTCTCACAACACATCTAGATAAGTTCCTTGGGGGGGTCTAGTTTCCAATATGGGGTCACTTGTGGGGGGTTTCTACTGTTTAGGTACATCAGGGGCTCTGCAAATGCAACATGACGCCTACAGACCAATCCATCTAAGTCTGCATTTCAAATGGCGCTCCTTCCCTTTCGAGCTCTGCTGTGCACCCAAACAGTGGTTCCCCCCAACATATGGGGTATCAGCGTTCTCAGGACAAGTTGGACAACAACTTTTGGGGTCCAATTTGTCCTGTTACCCTTGGGAAAATAAAAACATAGGGGATAAAATATCATTTTCGTGGAAAAAAAATATTTTTTATTTTCACGGCTCTGTGTTATAAACTGTAGTGAAACACTTGTTGGTTCAAAGCTCTCACAACACATCTAGATAAGTTCCTTGGGGGGTCTAGTTTCCAATATGGGGTCACTTGTGGGGGGTTTCTACTGTTTAGGTACATCAGGGGCTCTGCAAATGCAACATGACGCCTACAGACCAATCCATCTAAGTCTGCATTTCAAATGGCGCTCCTTCCCTTCCGAGCTCTGCCGTGCACCCAAACAGTGGTTCCCCCCAACATATGGGGTATCAGCGTTCTCAGGACAAGTTGGACAACAACTTTTGGGGTCCAATTTCTCCTGTTACCCTTGGGAAAAAAAAATTGCGGGCTAAAACATCATTTTGTGGAAAGAAATAATGATTTTTTAATTTTCACAATGCTACATTCTAAACTTTAGTGAAACAATTGGGGGTTAAAAGTGCTCACCACACATCTAGATAAGTTCCTTAGGGGGTCTTCTTTCCAAAATGGGGTCACTTGTGGGGGGTTTCCACTGTTAAGGCACGTCAGGGGCTCTCCAAATGCGACATGGCGTCCGATCTCAATTCCAGTCAATTTTGCATTGAAAAGTCAAATGGCACTCCTTCCCTTCCGAGCTCTGCCATGCGCTCAAACAGTGGTTTATCCCCATATATGAAGTATCGACGTACTCAGGACAAATTGCACAACAACTTTTGGGGTCCAATTTATCCTTTTACCCTTGGGAAAATAAAACATTTGGGGCAAAAAGATCATTTTTTGTGAAAATTAATAAAAAAATTTTTTTTACGGCTCTACATTATAAACTTCTGTGAAGCACTTGGAGGTTCAAAGTGCTCACCACACATCTAGATTAGTTCCTTAGGGGGTCTACTTTCCAAAATGGTGTTACTTGTGAGGGTTTCCACTGTTTAGGCACATCAGGGGCTCTCCAATCGTGACATGGGCTCCGATCTCAATTCCAGCAAATCTTGCATTGAAAAGTCAAATGGCGCTCCTTCCCTTCCGAGCTCTGCCATGTGCCCAAACAGTGGTTTACCCCCACATATGGGGTATCGGCGTACTCAGGACAAATTGTACAACGAATTTTGTGGTCCAATTTCTCCTGTTACCCTTGGTAAAATGAAACAAATTGGACCAGAAGTAAAAATTTTGTGAAAAAAAAGTTAAATGTTCAATTTTTTTAAACATTCAAAAAATTCCTGTGAAGCACCTGAAGGGTTAATAAAGTTTTTGAATGTGGTTTTGAGTACCTTGAGGGGTGCAGTTTTTAGAATGGTGTCACTTTTGGGCATTTTCTGTCATATAGACCCCTCAAAGTCACTTCAAGTGTGAGGTGGTCCGTAAAAAAATGGTTTTGCAAATTTTGTTGCAAAAATGAGAAATCGCTGGTCAACTTTTAACTCTTATAACGTCCTAACAAAAAAAAGTTATGTTTCCAAAATTGTGCTGATGTAAAGCAGACATGTGGGAAATGTTGTTTATTAACTATATTATGTGATATAACTCTCTAATTTAAGGGCATAAAAACTAAGAGTTTGAAAATTGCTAAATTTTCATAATTTCCGACAAATTTTTGTTTTTTTCACAAATAAATGCAAGTCATATCGAAGAAGTTTTACCACTATCATGAAGTACAATATGTCACGAGAAAACAGTGTCAGAATCACCAGGATCCGTTGAAGCGTTTCAGAGTTATGACCTCATAAAGTGACAGTGGTCAGAATTGTAAAAATTGGCCCTGTCACTTAGGTGAAAACAGGCTTTGGGGTGAAGGGGTTAAAGAGTAACTGTCAATTTTATTTTTCTTAATAAATCAACAGTACACTTTAAAATAAGAAATGTTGTAATATACTGTATTACAGAAGTTCACTTCTTTCTCCTCCTAAACTGTTGAATCATTCTGAAAATTCTAAATTTACAAAACAAAAATGTTTTAGTCAATACAAATATTCCCATTACTGAGATAGAAGATGATGGTTGGTTCTCACAAAGTTCTATGGAGAAGTGTAACTGTCGTTTCTGGAGCGGTTGCCGCCGCAGAATGTCTGTGTGTTCCGTTAGCTCCTCCCCCTCTCCATAAAATTTTAAAATCACCAACTGTCATTTCCTATCACAGTAATGGAAAAATCTGCACTCACGGAATACAGATTTTACCCATAAATTGAGAATGCAAGATCAAGAGAAAAGGATATTGAAGCAGATTTATCTGATATGATACGTGACAAAGTTGCTGATTAGCATGTGTACTATTGATTTGTAAAATTAAAAAGAAAACAATGGTTAGTGTTAGATGTAAAAAGGTACGATGTTAAAGTGTTATGGGTGTTAGAACAATCAGCACTAATAGTAAAGAGTGATGAGCAAATATACTCGTTGTTCGCGTGTTTTCCCGAGCACACTCGGGTGGTCTCCCAGTATTTGTTAGTGTTCGGAGATTTAGTTTTCCTTCCTGCAGCTAGATGATTTGCGAGTTGCGACTACTAGACAGCTTGGTTACATGTGGGGATTCCCTAGCAACCAGGCAACCCCCACATGTGCTCTGCCTGGCTAGTAGCTGTAAATCAAGCAGCAGATTGAACAAAAACAAAATCTCCGAACACTAACAAATACTCAGAGATCACCTGAGCATGCTTGAGAAAACCAGAGCAACGAGTATATTCGCTCATCACTAATAGTAAACATTTTTTTCTTAAACATCATGGCCTATTTATGATTTATAATGAATGATTCATGACAGCTATGCCGGATCTACTTCGACAAGATTATTGAGAAATACCGACGGACCTATTGTGTATCATAATGGTTCAGCTTCGCTTTCTGCATTATTTTTGTCAAGCATAGTATTACATTACAGATTGTTATTATTGTAGCATGATATCAATATGGCAATACTAACTTTACTATTGCATTTTTCATTTAAGAAAACAATGGTAATAGAAGTCAATCTGTGCAAAAAGAGTCTACGAAACCTACGACATTATATTAACAGCAAAAATTGAATACTTGTAACTAGGAAGACATAGTGAGTAAATACATAGAAAGTCTTCTGACAAACGACGATTTGTGCCCAATCCTGCCTTCTTTAGAAGGATTCTCAGGAATATACTTTGAAATAAATTTGCATTGATTTGTGGTTGTGTCTAAAATCTGCAAATCTGAGAGGTTAAAAGGAAAATACATCTGACAAGCTATGTTCATTTTCACGTGCTGTGTTCCGACAGAGCCGTATACAACACAATTCTAAATTCTACATCTGCCTGTTTCTTGACCGTGTTATGTGTATTTTTTTTATTTTCCTGAATATGCTCAGTGAGCATGCAGAGATGAGAAAAATGTAAGTTGTTTTTTCCTATTTACTTTCTCTGTATTCTCTTCTTCTACTCCCATTCTGTATTTTTATAGCTTATTTCTGAGGATGTTTGCTACTTAAACTATTAAAAGTTGAACTTTTTTTTCCAAAAATCCTTTTTTAGTTGGACCGCCACTATCCACAATATTATAGGTGTTTCTCACAAAATTAGAATATTATCTAAGTTAATTTATTTCAGTTCTTCAATACAAAAAGTGAATATTATATATTATATAGAGTCATAACAAAAGTGGTTATCTCAGTAAATTAGTATAATTAACAAAAAAACACCTTCCTAAGCATTTAAAAAGGTCCCTTAGTCTGTTTCAGTAGGCTCCACAATCATGGGGAAGACTGCTGACTTGACAGATGTCCAGAAGGTAGTCATTAGCATACTCCACAAAGAGGGCAAGCCACAAACGTTGATTGCTAAAGAAGCTGACTGGAAAGTTGAGTGGAATGGAAAAGTGTGGTAGAAAAAGGTGCATAAGCAACCAGGATAACCGCAGCCTTGAAAGGATTGTTAAGAAAAGCCCATTCAAAAATTGGGGGGCGATTCACAAGGAGTTTGCTCCTGGAATCATTGCTTCAAGAGCCACCACACACAGACGTATTCAGGACATGGGCTACAGGTGTCGCATTCCTTGTGTCAGGCCACTCATGACCAATAGACAATGCCAGAAGCGTCTTACCTGGGCCAAGGAGAAAAAGAACTGGACTGTTGCTCAGTGGTCCAAGGTGTTGTTTTCAGATGAAAGTAAATGTTGCATTTTCATCTGGAAATCAAGGTCCCAGAGTCTGGAGGAAGAGTGGAGAGGCTACAATCCAAGCTACTTGAGGTCTAGTGTGACGTTTCCACAATCAGTGATGTTTTATCAAGACCAAAGTCAGCACAGCCATCTACTAGGAAATTTTAGAGCATTTCATGCTTCCCTCTGCCGACAAGGTTTTTGGAAATGGAAATGTCATTCTCCAGCAGGACTTGGCACCTGTGCACACTGCCAAAAGTACCAATACATAGTTTAAAAACAACAGTATCACTGTGCTTGATTGGCCAGCAAACTCGCCTGACCTTAACCCCATAGAGAATCTATGGGGTATTGTCAAGAGGTTGATGAGAGACACCAGACCCAACAATGCAGACGAGCTGAAGGCTGCTATCAAATGAACCTGGGCTTCCATAACACCTCAGCAGTGCCACAGGCTGATTGCCTCCATACCACGCCGCATTGATGCAGTAATTGATGCAAAAGGAGCCCCGACCAAGTATTGAGTGCATTTACTGAACATACATTTTAGGAGGCCAACATTTCGGATTTTAAAATCATTTTTCAAGCTGGTGTTATAAAGAATTCTAATTTACTTAGATAATGACTTTTGGGTTTTCATTGGCTGTAAGCCATAATCATCAACATTAACAGAAATAAACACTTGAAATAGATCACTCTGTTTGTAATGACTATATAAAATATGATATTCACTTTTTGCATTGAAGAACTGAAATATTCTAATTTTGTGAGAAGCACCTATATATGCATATAGCAAAACATACTTATGCAATGAAGCTAAAAGAAACACAACACAATCAGGATCAGAAATGGCTGAGTGGCTGAACGTTGTGTTAAAAAAATGAACAATTGACTATTTTTTCTACCTCGTTGGAAAATCAATGACATTGTAAAGTATCAAGAGTAGATAAGCATCGACCATGAGACAGCTACTTTTTTATGGTCACCCACTGGCCCATCTTAGTGGAAAAGTATGAATATTACTTATACCTAAAATTTTATTGCTGCAATCAAAATTCTAGATATAAATGGTTATGCTAAATAAATGAGACCAAGACCAACCTTACAGGGGTTTTGTGTTTTCAAACAAACCCTGTTACCAGGTACAGTTTTAAAAAAACAAAGCAAAAAACGGTGCTATTGTAAACAAGAGCTTGTATGCAACGGCGCAGAAGTGGAGGACACAGTGGTATCTTGAACCAAAGATTATTTATTCACTTAACACAAACTGGGTCACTAGAGCACAATGTTACAGGGTTAACAAATTATTGGAATACGTAAAATATTTTACAATATGAATATATCAATTCTTAGCATGGAAGTTGTTTTAATAATTCTAAGAATACAGCTCTATTCTGCAAACAAATAAACAATTACTGTAAATAATGATGTCTCGGTCTAATACCCTGATCTACAATACGTCACAGTCTTTCTTATGGACGTCACCATAATCGCTTAGTAACTATATCTGCAATAATAATCACAGTACAGGCCCTGACGGGTGTAAGTGATACTACTATATTAGGCCGCAAGTCTCTTGCCGATGAGTCGTTTCAATGATGCTTTCCACTAGCCGCCTCCGTCTCCTGAAGCATGGCTGCAGTCCCCTATGTACCATAATATACTCCTCAGGTCACAACTCACACAATTGTCCATATCCCTCTATCTTCACTCATGGTGGTCTTGATCCCTCTGGTCAGTCGGTTGTCTCGATCCCTCTGGTGGACTCTCATCGTCGTCTTGATCCTTCTAGTCAGCCTGTCAATTTCATCCCTCGTGTTGGCTCTTATAGCTCGTCTCGAATCCTCTTAGTCAGCCAGTCATCTGGATCAGTCTGGTTGGCTCTGACTGTCATCTCGATCCCTCTGGTCAGTTGATCATCTCGATCCCTCTAGTCGATTCATAGTCTCAATCTCTCTGGACAGCCGGTTGTCTTGATCCCTCTGGTTGTCTCTCTTCTTTTGAAGACTCTTCTTTACTCAAGACTGAGGCCTCGTTTCACTGATTTGTCTCGTGTTGATGGTTGTGACTATAAACCAGCTCAGATTCTTACATACGTCTGTCTTTATACAGGTTGAGGTATCAACTTCTCACTTTCGCAGCTCTCCTGGGTCTTTTAGATTTCCTAACTGTGACACAGCTGTCACATGACCTGGTGTCTCCTACTCATCCCCCTTACCTTGGAACACATGCTCTGCTTCATGGTTCCTGCTGATATAATCCTTTTCTGCTTTCTCTTTCTTACAACCTATGGTAAGTAGATGGTGGTGTTTAGACACAGAGGCTCAGTTAGGTATCTAACTGTGTGAGTCTCTCATTCTGCACTTCCTTACATTTCCTCACAGTCCCAAGTCTCTGTGCCCAGTGTCTGTGTTGTCTACAGCGCTGACATCACGTTGACAGCTCGCAGCCAATTGGTGAGCTCAGAGGCAGATTGGCTGTAATGCTGTCAACTTAATGTCAGCATTACAGACAACAACAGTATACAGGTAGAGTCCTTGCTGCTGCTACCTTACTTGGCTCCACTATTTGTTCTGCTACATCTCCTAGACTCTGTTACACTCATTAAATGAGCTTGTCAACAGGTCCAGGTTTGCTAAAACTGCTACAAGTTTGCTACAACCGCTGAACTCAGCTACATTCATGAGTGTAATTCCTGACATACCCAGCTCTGCCATGCCACTATATCATCATGAGATAGTCTCCAGAAACAACTCAGCTCTGCTACTTCACAGGTTTCTGCTAAAGCACTCCACTCCATCTCCCTACCAAGTGTCATCTGACCTTCTCAGCTCTGTGAGAAGGTAAGATGACCCTACTCTAATATGTCATTTACCTGACTCTGCTTCATAATCTTCCAGCTACTCTTTTATTGATACAGCCTCCATTTCTCAGTATGTCATACAGCCTCTGGAGACTTTGTTGCTTCTACTAGTTTCCTTTACTGAGTCAACATCATCTGTCCACTCTGCATTTCATTTGCTCATCTGGACTGAGGGCTTCAAGGAACCAACTCTAAAGGTAAGACATAACACTCAATAAGTTTTACTTGTCCAAATTGAAAGACCTTATACTTGATAACTGGCAATTTCAGGTTTCAATACAAAGAATAAGCAAGTGGATAGAAACACTTATTTTTGGGATAAACAAGAACTATTTTTAGGATGAACTTTCACTATCACTTTATACACCCTGTATAGGCAATGTGAAAATGTCCATGGTAAAAGTGTACCTGTCTCATGGCTTTTTTTTTATAGAGAATGTGTTGCAAGGTTTTTGCTGTCTCATCTAAGGGCAGCTTACACTAGAGGCAGAAAACATGATTCAACATATATGTTACTTCCTAGGCTCCTTACTGTAGCTTTGATAAAACATCATTTTATCTGCTGCAGATTTGCTACTCTTCTCAATGATGAGCTTCTCCTATGTAGTCCTTGATATTCATGAGCTCTGCCTTTCAACACACTCAATGACTAATCAACAGTTTTCTGGCAGAACTGTAACACCCCAGGAATCAGGTTGTTACAATGGTGTTGCCTTTCTTTCAGGGAGTGTGCTGCCATGCCTTGAAGCGAGGAAGATCCCTTTAACAGGTGGTACATACATGCAACATTTTATGATTCCAAGCCAGAAGGGGGAGCTCTAAACCCAGTTTCAGGGGAGCTTCCCTAGATATATGTTCTGGCTTGGAGGAGGAGTTGAGTAGTCTAAAGAGGGGGTCGGAGAAAGCTGGAGCCATGCAGCTACGGTGTGCTGCAGTTCCAGACCAGAGAGGAGAAGCAGACAGCGTTGCATCTGTAGAACATGCCAGAGGGAAGAAGCACAACAGAATTAAGGAGCTGGAAGGGAGCTGCGACTGAGCTCCTTGCATGCTGAGGTGCAAGAACCGGACACCGGGAGCCCGAAGCTGTGTGAAACTGTATGTCCCAGAGCAGAACCTCTATGTGTCTGCACCCACACCCCAAGGTACAGCAACATACAGATCCCTGAGGCATGATAGAGACACCTGTTAAAAGGCTTGCGTTGCCTACCATGCAGGTACTGTTTTAGAGCAGGGAAAAAGAGCACCTTGTGTGGATCCTTAGGCAGCAAGGGACTCGCCTTACAGCACAAGAAGAAAGGCTTACAACCTCACCTGAAAGGGGGATCCATAGTCGCTTCTAGGCCGACCGGTCCTCACCAGCACCTGTTACCGGTACCCTGGACTGTGGCCATAAACCACCAGTAAAACAGGTAAAGAGACTGCAACCTTGTGTCCTCTGATTATTTCTGGCACCACACCATCTTTGCCAAATACACCGGGAGTCCTGGGTCCCAGCTTCACCTGTGGGAAGCCGTACCATCATTGCTGCAGTGCCATCACTCCCCAGAGGACACCTTTAAGCAGCATCGGTCACCCCTGACCGAATACCACAGATGGCGTCACAAATATTCTTATTCCTAATAACCCCTTTAAAGATCTTTCCTTTAATTTGGATGCCCAGGGCCACAGACCGGGTTGCTGCCACCCTGACTTCCCCTGTAATGACTACCGGACCCGGTATCGTGTAACCCCTAGGCCCTGGCATGCGCTTCAGAGCGCTGTTAATCAACGGTGCAGGCATAGTACATTACAAAGCACTGGAATGTGTGTCTCTTCCCTTACTTTATGCTGCCCCTCAATTGGAACACATAATTTTGTTAACATATTCTCTTTAAATTCCAAGAGCCGTGCTCCTATTTTAAATATGCTTATTTTTTATGAGAACCCTTTTTACATTGAAGCTGACCTTGTGATCAAATGATCACTGCTGATCTGGCAACACAAACTGGTCCTATATTTCACCTGCAGTGGTCACTGTAAAGGATAAAGGTGGTCCATTAGAATGAATAGCCATCCATATGATATAAAGACAGGATCGGTCAACCAAGAGCTGCTGTTTGCAAAGACTCTCAATTACAGTGGGAGATCTGCCTCATTAGTAGGATGCATAGACAGGGATTATATTGAGGAAATGACTTTCCATCAGGTGAGATCAATCAGGAATGTCATTGAATATGTTATTGGCAGGAGAAGATTATAACTCATATATCTTGTATTATATTGATTTTATTTTATAAAATAATATATACAGTTACATAGTTAATATGCTTGAAAAAAGGCAAATGGCCATCAAGTACAACCGAGGCATGAGAAAGGGTTATGCGTACAACCACAATGCATGATCTGGTCCGTCCCAGAAGAGCTAATGTTTCCCTCCTGATCCCAATTGTTGATCCACTAGACTAAATATTCAAAAAATAATTTTACATAATTCTAATTAATTAGACTGCTCCATAAATTAGCAGTTCTTATCGTAACGAAGACCTGTCTCCTCTGGAGATTGAACTTTTCTTTTTACAGGTGGAAGGAGCACCTCCTTGTCTTTTGAATGGATTTGCATGAAACAACTTTTGAGCATAATTTTTGTATGGCTATTTATGTACAATTTAACCATGTCTCCTCTCGAGACTAAATAAATGTAATTATTTTAATCTTTTCTTTTAAGTAAAATCCTCCATGCCTTTTGTCATTTGTGTGGCTCTGCCTTGCACCTTTTCTAGTTGCACGGCATCTTTTGAATGGATATCCAGAAGTGAACGACATAGTCTAGATGAGGTTGCACCAACATTTTGTAAACTATTATGTCCCTATCTGTTGAGATTACACTTATTTTAATATATGACCACATCCTGCTGGCTTTAGTAGCCACTGATTGACATTGCATGCTGTTATCTATTCTGTGGTCTACAAGAACACCCAGATCCTTCTGTACAAGTGACTCTCCTAGTTTTGCTCCCAATAGAACATATGATACTCATATATTATTAGTCCCCATGTCTATAACTTTACATTTCTCCTCATTTAAACTCATCTGCCAACAGTATTAAAGAGAAACTTACGGTACATTGGTTACGGAAAGTATTCAGACTCCTTTAAATTTTTCACTCTTTGTTTCATTGCAGCCATTTGGTAAATTCAAAAAAGCTCATTTAATTCTCATTAACTCTGCAGCCCATCTTGACTGAAAAAAAACAGAAATGTAGAAATTTTTGCAAATTTAATAAAAAAGAAAAACTGAAATATCGCATGGTATTCAGACCCTTTGCTCAGACACTCATATTTAAGTCACATGCTGTCCATTTCCTTGAGATCCTCCTTGAGATGGTTCTACTCCTTCATTGGAGACCAGCTGTGTTTAATTAAATTGATAGGACTTGATTTGGAAAGGCACACAGTTGTCTATATAAGACCTCACAGCTCATGTCAGACCAAATGAGAATCATGAGATCAAAGGAACTGGCCAAGGAGCTCAGAGACAGAATTCTGGCAAGGCACAGATCTGGCCAAGGTTGCAAAAGAATTTCTGAAGTACTTGAGGTTCCTAAGAGCACAGTATCCTCCATAATCCTTAAATGGAAGAAGTTTGGGACCACCAGAAGTCTTTCTAGATCTGGCCGTCCAGCCAAACTGAGCAATCGTGGGAGAAGAGCTTTGGTGAGAGAGGTAAAGAACAACCTCAAGATCACTGTGGCTGAGCTCCAGAGATGCAGTAGGGAGATGGGAGAAAGTTCCACAAAGTCAACTATCACTGCAACCCTCCACTAGTCGGGCCCTTATGGCAGAGTGGCCCGACGGAAGCCACTCCTTGGTGCCAGATATCTATATATATAATTGTCTAAGGGTTTTTCCGTCCGTCTGTCTGTCTGTCTGTCTGTCCTGGAAATCCCGGCTCTCTGATTGGTCGAGGCCGCAAGGCCTCGACCAATCAGAGACCGGCACAGCATCGACGTAGAAATCCCGCGTCTCTGACGGGCAGAGCGACAATGATGTCATCATGGTTGCCATGGCGACGATGTCATAAAGGTTGCCTCGACCAATCAACGACAGGCACAATCTGCCGCGAATTCTGGAATCATCATTGTCCATATACTACGGGGACATGCATATTCTAGAATACCCGATGCGTTAGAATCGGGCCACAATCTAGTATGAAATAAGAGTCTATGGTCTTATGAGATAAAGATAGACCTTTTTGGTGATAATTCTAAGCAGTATGTGTGGCGAAAACGAGGCACTGCTCATCACCTGCCCAATACAATCCCAACAGTGAAACATGGTGGTGGCAGCATCATGCTATGGGGGTGTTTTTCAGTGCAGGGACAGAACGACTGGTTGTCTTTGAAGGAAACATGAATGCGACCAAGTACAGAGATATCCTGGATGAAAACCTCTTCCAGAGTGCTTTGGACCTCAGACTTGGCCAAAGGTTCACCTTCCAACAAGACAATGACCCTAAGCACACAGCTAAAATAACAAAGGAGTGTCTTCAGAACAACTCTGTGACCATTCTTGACTGACCCAGCCTGAGCCCTGACCTAAACCCACCTTCCTTTGATTGCTCAGAAAACCTCTGAGAAGTGCGCAGCTGGGGCATGAACAGAAAGGAGTACAGATTCAGTAGAAGGCCCGTGCCTCCCTTTTGAAGCAGTACTCCACTCTGTGCGTTTAATCAAGCAGGAGCTTCCAGGGCTGTGCCCTTTTGAGCTATCTATGGGGTCTCATTACCTGTACCCTCATCATTCTACAGGCAATTAAAGGGCGTTAAAAAAAGATTTAAATGAGGGTTGCGAAATAATATTCTAATCCTTCCTCGTCATTGTACAGGAGTTTCTATTCTGGATCTGCTTGCAATAGTCAAGTCATGAGCTCCTATGATTCACACTAATTACCTATCCAGGATCAATTAGATTCACATCATGATGTCTAAGATGAAGCCCTGATTAATTGCAGTCTTTAGAAGGGATTTCTACAGTAATGATCATGCTACTATATCGCTAGGCAAGAAAAATACACCTTCCTACAGACAAAGGCAAGTTATTTTTATTATTTTTACCCCGTGGGCTAAAATATTCCTACTTGTATTTCCCTGCCGTTACACTAACATGTTAACCTAGTTACAGCAATTAGTGCTTCATTAGTAAGGCTAACTAACTGCAGCTTGATCCTGTAATGATTTACCAAGGTTTTCCATATACAAGTGCATAATCAATGTTTTCCAATTACTGCGATCGTGCAACCACTATTTCAAATAAACTAGCTAATAATACAACGCCATTACAGAGGCTGGAGAAGCAGAGGCATTTAATTGCAGTGCGGAGCTTCTTCAGCTTTTAAAATTTTTCACACTAATGAACTGTCATGCAAAAAGTTGTATTGATTTTTACACCACATGACTTCAACCACAAATATGTAATTATCCCTTTTATATCTAGCTGGGGGATTAAAATAATCTATAGTATGTAGCCTTTACTTATCCCTGATAGGTTTAGTGGTCCTTTACCCTTTTCAAAACATTGTAGTTTTTGATGAATGAACTTTAGACATTTCTTTCTATCACTGCCATTTGAGATCTGTCTGCATCCTGCCAGTAAAATGTTATTTTAACAATTGCTGGAGAAAAAAAAAAAGAAAAATTAGAGAGGTTATTAGTTTGCAGATAAACTTCACAGCTTGCAGTTGCTGCTTATTAAAACATACAGAATACAATCTCTAAGCACTGAAAGTACTATTAGGTTTTTTTTATAGTAGGCTGAAGATTGCTTTGTTTTAAATTGTTGGACGTCAAAAATAGAGAAAAATATTGCATAATTAATTATTTTACAAGGAATGTGTCAGCATGTGACCTATTGTTTAAATCTAGATTTTAATTCAATATTTTTTTAGATTTTTTTTATTGTTTCCAATATAACTCTGAGTATACTGAAATCTTGCCTTTTTCAATGTGGCCAATGCAGGAGCAGACACAAACAGAAAATGTCCCTGTGCAAGAAAAATACATGGGCCCTTTGCAGTCCAATAGCTCATCATGATGTACAATTGCACTTGCTTTGAAGGTCAAGGTTGGCCCCCTAACTTCTTGAGACCCTGTGCGACTGCCCTGGTTGCACCAACGGTATGTCCATCCCTGGGTTCATAATAGACTGACACTTTCTGATTTATTTAGACCACTTTTCAGCATCTTATTCTGTTCACAGTCAGGTAATGGCTATTCCACTAGGATCCACTATTTACAATGAGTGATGTCCCCATATCGGTGGACACAGGCAGAAAAGGGCCCCTTTACAATAAAAATATGCTGACCCTTTGGAGCCCAAGAGACCATCATAATATACAATTCCGCCAGCTTTGAAGGTAGAAATGGACCCTCTCACCTTTTGGGCACCTGTGTTGCCGCACAGGTTGACCCGATGATATATCGACCCCTGGGCCACAGATCAGCTCCTTCCTCTCCCTTCATCTGCATAGTTCACAGAGCATCTCCAAAATACTCTTTCATAAAAGTCAATGAATCATCTACAGTCTAGTAAGTATTAGTATATCAGGCATGATGACTACCCCCATAAACAAGTAAAATTAGATGTAAAAAAAATGTGGAAAAAAGATCATATATATTATTGCAGCCAGTGGATGTAGTTGTAATATCTGTATCTGTAATCTTTCCTACATGTAGAGACATGCCTGTGTTGATGGGGCGACAAAGAAAACACACACAGAAATCATTGCAAGACCTTCTGTTAGGACTGGCGGAACGCACCAAGAAAGATATAATAGATGCGTTCGCAGTCTGGGGTCCACCGTGCAGGTAAAAACCTGCTGCTAGTAAATGGCAGCGTAATATGGCGGTGGAAGCGAACCCAGTAAAACCACAGGTCCGCAATACCGCACTAAAGAGTGCAAGCAAGGAGTCAGCGAACACAACCCCAAGACACAGGATTGAAGTCCGATTAGACCACTTGCTGACACAACACCGCAACAGGGTGTGTTAGGCAACTCTTATAATTAGAGCACCGAAGTGCGAACTGTGCCGTGCTGGCAGGCACCACTAAGCACCCAGACGTGGGTCAGGAAGCGCACTACTGGCGCGTGGCGCCGCACTGGCGGTCACAGCAATAGACGTTGATACGTGTGTGACACTTTGAGTGATTAGTCGGGCGCTAGATAGCAGCCATACTCCATACGCGAACAGTCAAACAATAGGGTAGGGGTATTTAATGAACGACTTGCACTCACAACAAACACACGTATTCAATAGTAAGACAATACTAGCGCATGGCCGTGCGGTCATGCGCAGTTTATATAGCAGCAGCACAGGAAGTGGCTACAGTACCTTTGCCCTTCCAAGACCTGCCAAAAGGACCAATGGAATGTGCTGCAGAGCCTGAGCACATGACCCTCGATCTCCAACGGGAGATCTTACCCTGGACATGCTCAGTACGTGCAGACAAGGACTTAGTCCCAGAGAAGTCCGCTCGCTGCTGACCAGCACTGACTTTAATGGCAGAGACTGGAGAAGCAGCAGTAACTCTCAGAACAGAGTGAGAATGAGCAAGACGCTGGGACCGACGCCTTTGCTGAGCAGACTCCACTGCGGCTGGACAAGAATGGGAGACCACAGCGGAGGTGGCTCAAGATTCCCCCTGTGCAGAAGCGGGAACTCGACCCCTAACATTACCCCCCCTCCTAGGGCCCCCCCCTCCTTGGGCCTCGCTACGTTCGAAGGCAGCAATGAGCTGCGGAGCCCGAATGTGCTCAGCAGGCTCCCAAGATCTATCCTCAGGACCGTAACCCCTCCAATCCACCAAATAAAATTTTTTGCCACGAACCACCTTGTACCCCAAGATAGCGTTCACCTCGTAATCGTCCGTAGACGAACCCGACGTCCCAGTAGATGACTCAGAAAACCGGGACATGTAGGTTTAAGGAGGGACACTTGAAAGGTGTCGGTGATACCTAGGCGTGGAGGAAGGGCCAGACGGTAAACCACAGGATTAACCTGTTCGAGGACCTTAAAAGGACCTAAGTAGCGAGGTGCAAACTTGGTAGACTCAACTCGCAGTCTGATGTTACGGGCGGAGAGCCACACCAAGTCGCCAGGAGCAAAGGTTGGAGCGGGTCGCCGATGTGAGTCGGCGGAGGACCTCATTCTCTCCTTGGAAGCCTGAATGGCATCCTGAGTGCGATCCCAAATGTCCCGTGCCTCCACAGCCCAGTCTGCCACCCTGGAATCGGCGGAAGACACGGGCATGGGCACAGGTACCCGCGGATGCTGACCATAGTTAAGGAGGAATGGAGTCTGTCCAGTGGAATCAGCGACGGCATTGTTAAGAGCAAACTCCGCCCACCGTAGCAAAGATGCCCAGTCATCCTGCTTAGCCGAAACAAAATGTCGCAGATATGTGACCAAGGTCTGGTTGGCTCTCTCTACCAACCCATTCGTCTCGGGATGATAAGCCGAAGAGAGATTCAACTCGATACTGAGAAGACGACAAAGCTCTCTCCAGAACCGAGATGCAAACTGGGGACCTCGGTCACTGACAATTTTGTCTGGCATACCGTGAAGATGAAAGATGTGTTTGACAAACAACGCTGCCAAGGCCCGTGCAGAAGGTAACCGGGGAAGCGGCACCAAATGCACCATTTTAGAAAAATGGTCGGTGATTACCCAAATAATGGTACAGCCACGAGACTTGGGCAGACCCACAACAAAATCCATCCCGACCATCTCCCAGGGCCTGTCTGCCACCGGCAGAGGGTATAATAAACCAGCTGGCCGTTGTCGGGAAGACTTATTCTTGGCACAAGAGACACATGCCTGAACGTAGTCTCCGACGTCACGAACCATATGTGGCCACCAGTACGTCCTCGCCAGTAGCTCAGATGTCCTTTTTGCCCCAGAGTGTCCACCCACTCTGGATGAATGAGCCCAAGTGAGAACCTCCGGACGCAAATTGATGGGAACAAAAGTCTTGCCCGGGGGCACAGACTCCAGCGAAACCGGAGCTACAGTTCTCAGACTCTCCGAAGGGACAATGAGCCGAGGCTCGTCCTCCTCCTCCTCAGCTGACACGAAGGAGCGAGAGAGAGCGTCAGCACGAATGTTCTTCTCCCCGGCGAGATAATGTAGGGTAAAGTGGAACCGGGAGAAAAACAAGGACCATCTGGCCTGACGAGAATTCAGCCGCTGGGCTGTTTGTAAATAGACCAAATTCTTGTGATCCGTGAAAACTTGGAATGGGAACCGAGCACCCTCCAAGAGATGTCTCCACTCTGAAAAGGCCAACTTCATTGCCAGCAACTCTCTATCCCCGATGGAGTAATTTCTCTCCGCTGGTGTGAAGGTCTTTGAGAAAAAGAAGCATGGGTGCTTCCGACCCTGAGCATCCTTTTGATAGAGGACTGCTCCAGCACCAACGGATGAGGCATCCACTTCCAAAAGGAATGGCTTACCCACATCGGGACGATGTAAGATAGGAGCACTGGCAAAATGGGACTTTATAGAAGAGAAGGCCTTGGAGACCCCTTCGGACCACGATTTGGGATTCGCTCCCTTCTTGGTGAGGGATACCAAGGGAGCTACCAAAGTTGAGAAGTGGGGAATGAACTGGCGATAGTAATTTATGAACCCCATAAAGCGCTGCACTGCTTTAAGAGAATGGGGTTCCTGCCAGTCCATCACTGCTTGTAGTTTGGCAGGATCCATAGCCAATCCCTGGGCCGAGATGATATAGCCCAGGAAAGGCAAGGACTCCTGTTCAAACACACACTTCTCCAACTTTGCATATAAGGAATTCGCCCGTAAGAGTTCGAAGACTCTGCCAACATCTCTCAGGTGGGAGTCAATATCTGGAGAGAAGATGAGAATATCATCCAGATAGACTACAACCGAGGTGGAAAGCATATCCCGGAAGATATCGTTGACAAAGTCCTGAAAAACGGCTGGGGCATTACAGAGCCCGAAGGGCATCACCAGGTACTCATAGTGCCCATCCCTGGTATTGAAAGCCGTTTTCCATTCGTCCCCCTCACGGATGCGAATCAAGTTGTAGGCACCCCGCAGATCTAATTTGGTGAATATCTTTGCTCCCCTTAGCCTGTCAAAGAGCTCCGATATCAGGGGCAACGGGTACTTATTTTTAATGGTGATAGCATTGAGACCCCTGTAATCGATGCAAGGACGTAATTCCCCGTTCTTCTTCTGTACGAAGAAGAATCCCGCCCCTGCAGGAGACACTGACTTCCTAATGAATCCTCTTGCCAAATTCTCCTGGATGTATTGAGACATAGCCTCCGTCTCAGGGAGAGAGAGGGGATATACCCTTCCCCGAGGAGGTTCAGCTCCAGGCAAGAGGTCAATAGGACAGTCATAGGGGCGATGAGGCGGTAGAGTCTCTGCTGCCTTTTTAGAGAATACATCTGCATAGCACCAATAGTACCTTGGAAGAGATGAAAGGTCTGCGGGTACCTCGGTAGTAGAGACCTGTACACACTCACTCACACACCTGCCCATACAAGACTTACTCCAACCCAATATTCTCCCAGAGGACCACTCAATATGTGGGGAGTGGTAACGGAGCCAGGGTATTCCCAGTAAAATCTCATCCATTCCCTCGGGTAGGACTAGAAGGGAAATAATCTCCTGGTGGGAAGGGGACATGGACAACGAGAATAGAACAGTCTGGTGTGTGATTTGTTGTGGAAGTGTCGACCCATTCACAACTCTAACAGTTACAGGTTTGGCGAGCATAACAAGTGGTACAGCGTGGCGCAGAGCAAAAGCAGAGGACATGAAATTTCCCTCTGCTCCTGAATCCACACAAAGCTCGACTGGTAGAGTGGATGAGTCAAACAGGATTGTCCCTTTAAAGGACAGTTTGGAGGAAAAAGCCGCTGTGTCTAGTGAACCTCCCCCTAAGGTTACTAGACGCGATCGTTTTCCCGACCGCCGTGGACATTTATTAGTGTAATGTCCTCGTTGGTGACAATTATTACAAACCATGGGTACTCGAGCGGCCTGAGACTTAGGTCCCGCTCGAGAAACCTCCATGGGCTCATGGGAGTCGGACGCCAAAACGGAAGATTCAAGAGGTCTGGCGAAGGTGGGAGCCAGCTTAAACCTCTGCCTACACTGGGTCTGCTCTAACCTTCGTTCGTGAAAACGGAGGTCGATGCGGGTAGATAGAGAAATAAGCTCCTCCAGTGTGGCGGGTATCTCCCTGGTGGCTAAGGCGTCCTTCACGTGGTCTGCCAGTCCCCTCCAGAACACCGGAATTAGAACTTTATCCGACCACTCTAACTCCGAGGCTAGAGTCCGGAACTGAATGGCAAACTGACTGACCACGGACGAACCCTGAGTGATTGTCAATAACTGGAGCGCGGTATCGTGTGTAATACGGGGTCCCAAAAAGACCTGCTTCAGAGCGTCCAGAAAGAGCGGAGCACTCTGTACCACATGGTCATCACGCTCCCAAAGTGGCGTTGCCCACTCCAACGCCCTGCCCGACAAGAGAGATAAAATAAATCCCACTTTCGCCCGTTCCGTAGGGGAACGCGCCGCCAGGAGCTCAAGGTGTATGGAGCACTGGCTTACGAATCCGCGACATTGTTTACTGTCACCAGCAAACTTGTCAGGAAGCGGGAGACGGGATAAAGTCGGGGCAGAGGTGGCAGCGGACAAACTGGCTGCGGCTACACTTGCAGCCTGAACAGCGACAGCAGTGACATCCACAGCTGAGGTTGAACGCTCTAGAGCCGCCAACCTTCCCTCCAGCTGCTGGATGTACCGCTGTAAACGCTGATCGTCTGCTATTTACTAGCCAGACCCTTGCGCTAGTATTCTGTTAGGACTGGCGGAACGCACCAAGAAAGATGTAATAGATGCGTTCGCAGTCCGGGGTCCACCGTGCAGGTAAAAACCTGCTGCTAGTAAATGGCAGCGTAATATGGCGGTGGGAGCGAACCCAGTAAAACCACAGGTCCGCAATACCGCACTAAAGAGTGCAAGCAAGGAGTCAGCGAACACAACCCCAAGACACAGGATTGAAGTCCGATTAGACCACTTGCTGACACAACACCGCAACAGGGTGTGTTAGGCAACTCTTATAATTAGAGCACCGAAGTGCGAACTGTGCCGTGCTGGCAGGCACCACTAAGCACCCAGACGTGGGTCAGGAAGCGCACTACTGGCGCGTGGCGCCGCACTGGCGGTCACAGCAATAGACGCTGATACGTGTGTGACACGTTGAGTGATTAGTCGGGCGCTAGATAGCAGCCATACTCCATACGCGAACAGTCATACAATAGGGTAGGGGTATTTAATGAACGACTTGCACTCACAACAAACACACGTATTCAATAGTAAGACAATACTAGCGCATGGCCGTGCGGTCATGCGCAGTTTATATAGCAGCAGCACAGGAAGTGGCTACAGTACCTTTGCCCTTCCAAGACCTGCCAAAAGGACCAATGGAATGTGCTGCAGAGCCTGAGCACATGACCCTCGATCTCCAATGGGAGATCTTACCCTGGACATGCTCAGTACGTGCAGACAAGGACTTAGTCCCAGAGAAGTCCGCTCGCTGCTGACCAGCACTGATTTTAATGGCAGAGACTGGAGAAGCAGCAGCAACTCTCAGAACAGAGTGAGAATGAGCAAGACGCTGGGACCGACGCCTTTGCTGAGCAGACTCCACTGCGGCTGGACAAGAATGGGAGACCGCAGCGGAGGTGGCTCGAGATTCCCCCTGTGCAGAAGCGGGAACTCGACCCCTAACACCTTCTTTTAAAACCTGTACAACTTGACATGTAATAGCAAAAACCTTACTTTATATTTTATAAGCACTATATTAGGAACGTAGCTTGCATATTGCATATTGCACTTAGCATATAGGGCCCTTTCACAATTCCAATGCAGCAACTGGTGAGTAGCGGCAGGTGGCAGCACACAGATTAGCTTGGGTTGCAATAACCTCTATACTACTTTGAGGACTCATACATGTGACAACAATGTCTTGAGCACTGTAGGCCCATTACAAACCTAAGAGCACATAATGCTTTAATATGCATCTATAAATTTCTATCAGTACCATATTTGAGATTCATTCAATATACACGCCTCAACATTGAAATTGAAACACCAAGAAGGATAACTTGTGAAATTATAGAAGTCACAGGATTGATAAACATGTTAATGAAATACAAATGATGAAAAAATATAAACAAATGTTTTCAAAACATCTTGATTTATTCATCAAGATCCGCTGCTGGCAGCTCCTATTATCAACCAATGATGTCCCAGATGTGTGCAATCAGAGGCAAGTCTGGAGACATTGCACGCCTTGAAGGCTGCTCACAGTGACACAAGCAACTTTCTGCCTGGAGTTGTCATGTTGAAAACTGGTCCTGGGACATTTTGGAGAAATGGACATACTGCTGGTTCCAAGACCAAATTGATGTAATACGGAGCTGATAGTGCACCTGTAATGAATACTACAGGGCTCCAGCTACTGTACATTTTGCCACCCTACAAGCTTATCAAGTTATGATATTTCCTCATGAAGGCCTCTTCATGGTGTTGTCCAGTGGTCTCCAAACAAGTCTGTAGCTATCATTGTGTCAAACTCAAAAACTGGTCTCAGCGCTGAAAAAGATATACTTCTTTTTCAGCTTCTATTGCACTATTCCAACCATTGGTTTCTATCTGTAGACCACATGGACAACACCATGTTGAGGCCTTCACGATGAAACATCACCCCCATCCTTCATTTGGGAGAAGTTATTTTAAATGTTGTGGGGTCCATTTTCTCATACTACCCCTTTTGAAAAAGAAACAGTTGGGGCTAAAGTATAACTTTAGTAGACAAATCAGAAAAAACTTACTAAAAAAGAAGCAACACGGCACTCGTACTAATAATCAGTATAGGTGCTCAAGTATGGGATCCAGCCCAGTGATACAAAATCAGAAAAAACTTGGCACTCAAGAAGAATTTTCGTGTAAAGCAGAAGATCCTTTAATGTGCATCCACAAAGATATAAGTTTGAACGTTTTCAGTCCACATCCGGACCTTCATCAGAACAATTTTACTGGTATAGTAGGTAAAGCGTGTATGGGGTCAGTGTTGGTTCCAACTGGATTATTCAACTGGCCTGGATGCAATGGGAGATCCTGTTGATGTCAACGCACGTGGAATGCAGTGGAAGTCGCTCATAGAGACGCCGCATACACGCTTTACCTACTATGCCAGTAAAATTGTTCGGATAAAGGTCCGAATGTGGACCGAAAACGTTCAAGTTTATATCTTTGTGGATGCACATTAAAGGATCTTCTTCTTTACACCAAAATTCTTCTTGACTGCCAAGTTTTTTCTGATTTTGGATTCTTGGGCTGGTTACCCTACTTGAGCACCTATACTGATTATTAGTACGAGTGCCGTGTTTCTTCTTTTTTAGTAGACAAATGTTATTTTTCATTTTACATCGAAATGTCGTAAACATTTAAGAAGCTCCTGTAGGTTCAAAACGGTCACTACACAACTAGGTAAATTCCTTAAAGGGTGTAGTTTCCAAAATTGGGTCACTTGTGGGGAGTTTCTTCTGTTTAGGTACCTTGAAGGTACAGAAAATGTGACATGGTGGCCACAGCCTATTCCAGACAAAATTGTGTTCCAAAAATCAAATAGCGCTACTTCCATTCCAAGATTTGCCATGTACCCAAACAGTAGTTTTCAAATAAGTATTGGGATTTGTCATATGCCGGAGAGATTTCAAAACAAATTTTGTTGTGAACTTTCTCCCATTACCCTTGTGAAAGGAAAAGATTGGTGCTAAAAGAATATTTTTGCACAAAAATATGACATTTTTCATTTCACTTCCCAATGTTATAACCTTTCATAAAGCACTCATGAGTCCAAAAAAGGTAAGGATTCCCCCCAGGACAAATTCCTTGAGATGTGCAATTTCCAAAATGACATCCCTTGTGGTGGTTTCCGTTGTTTTAGCTCTTTAAGGGCTCTGGAAATGTGACATGGTCGTCCAGAATCAATTGTGGCCAAAATTGTGCTAGAATAGTGATGATGTTGATTTCATAAAGGCATGGGAAACAATTACTATTGATAACTCCCTCCATATGATGAATTATCATTTTGATTATGAAACATTTTTCTCCACAGATTTGGTGAAAAATTTACAAAAGGGGTTGTGGCGTCAATGGTAGCAATGACTGGACTGCATCATAAAGGGGTTCATTTTCATGTGGTGATTGTTCTTGCTGTTAATATTTGCCTTCAGAACGACAATTTGTTAACTCCATAGATGAACACTCTTACATTATCTCTGAGTTTACAAATTGTATAACTGGAGTATCTGTCCTAAATTGTATGTGGGTAAAATGATTCAAGAGTTCCAACGACAGATTTCACAACATCTTAGCTCAATAAATATTGAAACGGATACCCCCATAAGTAGGCATATGAGATTCTTTTATAATGAAAGCCCTACTGCCTCATCCTTTAGTGACCAATGGAAATTAATGTTAGGCCTAGGAAGGGCAATCTGGGTAGACTACTTCTTCAGGAGGAGGCAAGATGCATCTATAGGCTCAAATCCAAGTCTCCTCAGGGTTTTAATGAAGGCCTTATCTTCTCAGCATTTTCATAAGTATTTGTGTAGACATAAAGATGTAAATATATATAAAAATACATTTATTAATGGAAATACCTTTATGGTTTGAGGAGTGCTTCATATGTCTGTTATGGCCAAAGAATGAATTTTTCATTTTACATTTAGTTTATTTATCCTAATTTATTTATTCCTTTTCTTATGTCATAAATCATGCCATTGCCTACTGCTGTAGCATATTATATAACGTCATTAGTTTATATTGCATCATATACAGGTGCTTCTCACAAAATTAGAATATCATCAAAAAGTGAATTTATTTCAGTTCTTCAATACAAAAAGTAAAACTCACATGTTATATAGAGTCATTACAAACAGAGTGATCTATTTCAATTGTTTATTTCTCTTAATGTTGATGATTATGGCTTATAGCCAATGAGGATAGTAATGGAGAGGCGTCTTATAGATGCCTCTCCATTACTAACTTGTTTGCTTGATGTCAGCGGCCATAAAACAGCTGACATCAACCCCACAAATGTTAACCCACTTGTTCCCATTTTTCCTCATTTGCATATCATCCATCCTGTTATTTCCATAATTCCATCATTTTGGGTTTTGGTGTGGCAATTACAATGTTGAAGATGAAGAGTAGATCAAGAATACAACAATGTGCATGGCCCTTGAGAATGTAGATTATTTTTTTTTTATTCTCATTTTTTTTAGTTACTTACAGTGAAAGAATTACACTGAAGTGACAGAAAATACATTGTTCCATGAGTACATAGAATATGCAAGAAATGCATACAACTGTAAGCTGAGTTCAGTCTTTAGTATGTAACATTGTTACTGAGACTTATATACCATAACTAAAATAAGAAAAAAAGCCTGTAATGTGTTAACGAACACAACATTGGAATAACTAGAAAGAGGAGACTGCAGATTTTTCATAAGCATATTTTGGGAAAAAATAGCACCATGCATAATTATACAATAATACATTGGACTAGTAAAACATTTTTAACCATAAATCACAACTAACCAAGTCATATGTAACAGGCTTGGACTGGCCCACAGGAGAACAGGGGAATACATTATTATTATTATTATTCGTAATATTTGATAATTTAAAAAATGATCATTTAGTCCCATCGCTGCTTACATTTTTACCTTACTAATATGTTTCCTAGTATTATTGATTTTGATGTTTGTTTTTCTACATTCCTATGTTTCTAGTTCTCAGCATTGTTGAAGGCAACACTTCGAGGGAACTTTACTTTTTTCTTTAAGATTCTCGAACAGTCCTCTGCCCGTGCATCTCAGCCGCTTGGATAAAATTCAGTATATTCGTGACATGCATAAAATAACACTGAGAAATGTAACTGTATCCGGAATAAAAAAAAAAATAAAAAAATGCGACAGCAAAACACAATGCATACTTAAATTTCAGGCATTTCTGTGTTTTGTAAAAAGGTCTCCGGTATAATAAAAGGCTATTAACATGACTGCTGACATGAAGCTATCAGAGTCACGGGTATTGATGAAACTCTCAGCTCTCAATCTGCTGCACAGGAAGTTTATCATGCAGCTGTCAGCTAAGACAGAGCCCACAAACAATGATAGCAGCTGACATTTCCTTTAGCTCATTTACAAAAACACAATGTTTTGGAGGCATTGGAGATTTCTGTAAGCAGACACCATAAAATGTGACTATATAATGTAGCTGGAATTATTCACCGACTGTCACTTAACTCTTATTTTTTTTTTCCTCCGGGCTACTCCTTATTCCTTCTACATAAGGACGTTGCATATATTATTACTGATTATAGTCAGGATATAATGCCTTGTTTATCAGTATTCTTAAAAGGGGTTGCCTATTAGGAATTATCCAACAGTAGGAAGATAATAGTGTCTCAGTATTAGGAACCTAGTAGTTATGTTTTGTTGGAGAATCTGGTACCAAATGTTCTATTTCCCTTCAGCTCCGCCACAGGAGAAATAAAGCATTACATGGTACCTCACTCTACAATGCATGGATATCTTGGATCATGTAGAGCAGTGTTTCCCAAACTCCAGTCCTCATGGACCCCACAGGTCATGTTTTCAGGATTTCCATAGTGTTGCACTGGTGAGAGAATTCCTGAGGGCTTGCTGAAACTTCCACCACCTGTGCAATACTAAGGAAATCCTGAGAACATGACCCGTGGGGTCCGTGAGGACTGGAGTTTGGGAAACACTGATGTAGAGTAAGGGCCACTCTATGTAATTCCTCTTTATCAAGGCTGAGAGCAGGTCAAGGTTCCCGGATGGTAAAACCCCACTATTCACTCAGGACCCGCTTCAGGCCCAATTCATCAGGACCCGCTTGATCATGCCAGTCTTGATGAGGGGGCATGTTGTAGTCAGACGCTCCTGATTTACAAAGAAGTTCACACCTACTCATGAATCTGGAGCATCTGATGAGTGGGGTGCACCAGTCAGGTACTGAGTTAGATTACTGGCACAGGGAACACCACAGTTCGTCATGAAGTAAGCAAGCTGTGGCATCCCATCCCAGCTCCACTCATTTTGCCTGAGCTGGGAGAAACTGGTGTGAAAATTGGCAAAAGTAACACAATTTAGGCACAGTTCTGAGTTACAACTACATTTTGTAACTTTTGGAAACTTTTACACCAGAATTCTGTTATGAAAGCTTTGATGAATCAGGGCCTTTGAGTATAACAGAATGGGTTTTCTAAATCAGGTAGCCCTTTAGAGTACATTTTCTGTTGATTAGTCCTTGTGATATACCATCACTTAGGGATTCTAAAGTGGGCTGGTCCTCAAAAATTGATTGTCCATATATACTGAAATTGAGGAAACAAGATTGCATGAAAGAAGGGTCATTAAAACATAGAAATAATGGTTTGAAAGATATTGAGCTAGAAAAATTCACAGTTTCCTAGTTGGCGCCCATTACCTGGATCCTATGTAGCTATCAAACCTGAGTTCCTCAAACCTGTTTGCACAGGAAAGGAATACGAAGCTGAACATGAGCAACATCACTCCTTAGGTTATCAAGGTCTTTACTATTCACCACTTCATAACTCTTGAACACCAAAAATTCAATTATTTATCCCTTGACGGCAGTGGATGAGCAGACATATACAGTTCCATTCATCCTTCCATTACTGTTTAACAGATCACGAATAAATTTTCATTGACTTTTTTGCGCACTATTTTCTCAAAACTTATTAAAATAAAAAATCTTGTTTCAAGTACCTCATTCTACCAATATCTAAATCATTATTTAAAGAGGTGTTTTTAAGTTTGCAAGTTATCTACTTTCCACAGGATAGGTGATAACTTTCCACTTGCTGGAGTTCTGATCACAGTGGTCCCAGCAATCCCAAGAATCTAGTTTCTGAAGGGTCCTGGTTGAAGGTCAATCATACTGCTCTATTCATTCTAATGGTAGTGCCAAAGATTAGCTCGGCAAATTCCATTACTCCCATTAAGAGTAAATGGAGTGTTAGCGCACATGATCCACCACTGCTCCATTCATTGGGGCTGTTTGGAGCACTGGCTCTTGGGATCACTGAGGGCAGTGGTGGTCAGACGCCCAGTGATTGGAAAGTTATCCAATGGATAGGAGATAACTTTTAAACTACTTTTATCTACTCTTCACAGAGGTCAAAGAGGGGAAGAAACTATTAAAATATGAATAGTTTAGAAGTATAGTAAAGTGCAAGAATTATTGGTGCCTGTTATTACGGTATTTTTCCTCCAGAAGTTATCCACAAATGTGTAAGCCAACTTCTGTGTAAACCTGCCTGTGAGGATCTGTTGTTCTGAAGCTCTTCTGATGCCAGCATCTAAATGCAAAGTTCAGTCGCACCTTAAAAATAAATCACTAAAGTAAACAGTGTCACATAATTGCTTTAGTGGAAACCTATAAATCCCCTAAAGCAATCAGCAAATTGTTTCTCTTGCTTCATTTTGATGTTACATGAATATCTCCCTGTAAGTTAACTCTAGTCGTAAAAAGAACTGTAATGGTTCCACAGGGTAGAAGATAATGAATCAATCTAGAAAAGAGTAATGAGTAATAGCTAAATGATGGCTGATCTTTCAAACAAATCCAGTCTGAACTTCAAAACTGAAATTGATTCCAAGCATAGACTATAAAGTTAAATTGATCTATTGCCAATTCTACTAATAAAATTGATTCTAAATGCATTGCCTCTTAGCTGTCACTGATTAATTCTCGGGCATGAATGCACTCTCAGAGTTATAGAAGATGTCTTCTATTTAAAATTGCAAATGCAATCTCACAAACTGATTCGGATGTGTAATAGGATGATAAGACGCTAAAGACGAAAGCTTGGAGGAAACAATTATATGAATATACAGTATTACAAAAAGTAGCAGTAAACAGTAAGATTGAACTGGATGTTCTGCAATGCAATAATCCTGGTATAATGTCCTTCATCCTTGGTCCCTTCCTGGTATAATGTCTTCCTTTCCTGGTATAATGTCCTCCATCCTGGGCTGCTTCCAGGTATAATGTCTTCCTTTCCTTGTATAATGTCCTCCATCATAGGCTCCTTTCTGGTATAATGATCCTCATCCTGTTCCCCTTTCATGAATATATGTCTCTCATCCCGGTTCAATGCCCCCCATCCTGGACCCCTTCCAGGAATATATGTTCCTCATCCTAATGTAATGCCCCCCATTCTGGGCTCCTTCCAGTAGCATATGTCCCCCATCCTGGGCCCCTTCCAGTCAAGTATGTGACCCATCATGGTATAATGTCCCCAATTCTGGACTTCCTCCTGTAATAATGCCATGCTCTAAACTTCTTCTTCAACAAATGTAAAAAAAATAAATGGTTCTTCTCACCTTCCCTAGCTCCCGCAGTATCCTCTCCCGCAGCCAGCACAGAAGCTGCCAGTTAGGTTTATCGTGCAAGCAACTGGCAATAAATGACGTAACTGCCATGCACTGCCAGTGACATCAGTTGCCGGCCGTTGATTGGCCGGCAGTGTGCATTGCAGTGCAAGGAGTCGGCGGTTCTCTGCTCCGGAATACATTTCTACTGAATGTGCATCCTCAAAGGATATATATTGTTACTGGTGCAGCTGAGAGTGTGAAGGGGCAGGGGCAGGCTGGTGTTAAAAGCAGCCATTCCAGCCATTCTATTGTTAGGTAGAACAAAGAAGGACCTTTTATTATTTAAACTGAGTACCTCCTTTAATCGCTGCTGCTTCACAGGTTCTGGAACAATTTTTCTTTTTCTTCTGTGCCCATCCATTCTAAAGTTATGCCCCCTAGTAAGAATGCCGCAAATTTTCCCTTTAACCAACTGGGCTTACACCACAGAATTTCTCTCTGGCCACGGCAAGTTATTAACAAAATAAGAGGCTATGGATATTGGCCCTCTCTTGCCTAAAAATAGCAGCTCTTTTAGATGTGCCAGTTCTGGCGCTTTGATAGGATTTTCTAATTGCCCTAGTGCAGTGGCAAGTGGGGTAATATTTGTGATGTTGATGTCAGCTGACATCAAGCCCACAGGTTAGTAATGGTAAAGCGTCTACAAGACACCATTCCTAACCCCTTAATTTAAATGTACTAAAAACATACACAAAGTAAAGTCCTGTAAGTAAAGTCCTTTTGCATCATGCCACCGCTCAGCCAAGCAATCCAAATATAGCAGAGTTGGAGCACGTCGTGAAACAAATGGATTGTCATCGGACAGGAGAGGAATATGGTGTTTTTTAAGTTTTAATTTTACATTAATAAATGGGTAAAAGAGGGTGGGGAGTATTTCTTTCAAATAATAGAGTCTGTGTTTTTATTTCAAATGAAGGATTTTTCTGTGTCTGTATTTTTATTACAATTGACTATGGGCATGTCTTGTAGACACCTATCCATTACAGACCTGTGGGCTTGATGTCAGTTGACACTAGAAAGCTGACATCAACCTCACAAATATTACCCCACTTGCCTTTGCACCAGAGCAAGTGGAAATAGCCAGGCAAAGCATCAGAATTGGCTCATCTAATAGATTCCCTTTTTCTGGGACAACTGTGGACTGCTATTTTTAGGCAGGGGAGGGCCAATATCCATGGCCCCTTCCCATTCTGAGAATACCAGCCCCCAGCTGTCTGCGTTAGCATGGCTGGTTGTCAAAAATGTAGGGGGATTCCGCAACATTTTTTTTAATGATTTATTTAAGTAATTAAAAAAACAGGATGTGGACCCCTCTATTTTTAATAACCAACCAAGATACCACTGACAGCCGAGGGATGCAGCCCTCAGCTGTCTGCTTTAGCTTGGCTGGTTATTAAAAATGGGAGAGACCCCACATAATTTTTTTATTATTTATTTATATACACTGGAGCCACGCCTGAGTTCATAGCAGCTGGTCCTCATGCTGCGCAGAGCCAATGCTGGAAAGATGGATGACTGCATGTCCGACACTAGAAATCAGCAGTTCAGCACTCAAGCTACAGTGAGACCCTGTGGCTGCGAACTCAGATAACCTTAAAGGTAATCTTATTATGGGAAGGAGCCAATAGCATTAAAGGTTAACAGAGTTCACCCGCCGGGTCTCCAGGCAGCTGGATGGACCGGAAAACTCATAGGAAACACTGCAGGAACACATGGAGGCTCTAAACTAAGGTTATCTTTTAAAAAAAAGTTAAAAAACAGCTTGGGATTTCCAGGAATTTTCATAACCAGCTGAGGGAAAGCTGATGGCTGGAAGCTGATGTTAATATTCTGGGAAAGAGCCAATAGCCGTAAAGATTCCCAGGCTATTACTATCAGCTCTCAGCTGTTTCCTTAGCCTTTACAGGTTATTATAGGGGAGACTCCTCCAAAAAATAATGAGGGGCCCCCTACAGTACTGTGCAAATTAATTGGGACAAAGCAAAAATGAAACACATATTTTTTTTATTTTCTGACTAAAACCAGTCAAACCACATTTTGTTACTCAAGGTTGTACACTCTCACCTGTTCAAAGCAGTGAAAACTGGTTTGAATCACTGACTGGTAACCAACTTACGATTTTACTTAAAAAAGGCTATGTCCCAAGTAATTTGCACAGCACTGTATATTTACTTACCTAGAAAGACTAAACAGAAAGCTGCGGACTAATATTAATAGCTTAGGAAAGGGCCATGGATATTAGCCCCCTCCCAGAATAAGAACATCAGCCGTCATGCCCCAGAAATTATGCATCCATAAGATGTACCAATTGTGGCACTTAGCCTCGCTCCTCCCACTTGCCTTGGTGAAGTGGCAAATGGGCTAATATTTGTGGGGTTGATGTCAGTAATGTCAGCTGACATCAAGCTCAGGTGTTAGTAAAAGAGATGTATCTATAAGATGCCGCATTACTAATCCTGCAATGAAAATTAAATAAAGACATACACAGAAAAAAGTTCTGTAATTAAAATAAACACACAAAAAAATCCTTTATTTGAAATAAACACTCCCCACTCTCTTTTACCCATTTAAAAATAATAAAACCCCATATTCCCCACCTGTCTGACGCTAATCCATTTGTCCCACAAAAGGCCGAGCTGTGCTTCATCTTGATTGCATGACTGAGTGGTGGCATGATGCGACCGCTCAGCTGTAAATCCAGGAGACACTGAGCTGAGCCTTAGAGCTGCTGCCTGTGATTGGTGGTAACCTCAATGACATCATCACAGGTCACTGAACCTGCGTGCACAGGCTGAGCTCCATGTCTCCTAAATGCATGGCTGAGCAGTACATCATACCAATGCTCAGCCATGCAATCCATATGAGAAATATGAAGGTCAGAGGCGAAAGTGAAAGTAGAGAAAGAATTCTATTAATAAGTACCCAAGAATGAAGTACACGGTTGCCACAGGAAAGAGATTGAAGGTGACACAGGGTCAGGTGAAACCAGTGAAGATCCATGAACAGCACCACTAGCAGCGCCAGTAGAAAATTCAGGAACAATACAAGTAGCAGCGACAGTAGAAGACCATAAGCAGCGCCAATAGAATACCGCAAGCAGCGCCAGTAGAAGACCGTGACCAGATCTGAACTGGCTGTAGCACAGGACCATTACTTTCAGCGCAGACGTGCAGTACAGTGTGTGGGTTGGGGTGACGTGCTTCAGGAAATGGAGACAACCAGTGCGACAAGCACACTGTATACCCAGTGACTTGCCTATCTAGGACTTGCTAGGACCCCCACTAGGGCCAAAGAAGTGTACAAAGACTACGACAGGGATGGCTCTAGTACTGAGAGTGGCACCAGTTAAACCGAGGAAGAGGAAGAGGACTTGAACTTGTATTTATACTTTGTAAGGCTGCAGTAGCATCGTACGCAGTGAAGAGGCAGGGAACACAAAGTTCCAACACAAAGTCTCTTTAATGTGCATCCTCACAGCATTAAAGGTGCATAGCATTTTTATAGTACATGACATTAAAATTCATTACATACAGTTAATCTCATCTCAGTGCCTATTTCATAGCACTACACATTATACGGCTTTAGATTGCAGTCCCTAATCAGGCCAGACTTCCCTTGTCCAGTTTCCCTGGGGGATCGCACACCATATTAAAGTCTCCAAACACACAGTTTTACATGTTGCAGACACTACACACACCAGCCCTCCTCTGACTAGTTCTCGTAGGTGTCCTTCATCGCTGTATCACAGTCTCTTTACTCCCACAGCCGTACACAGTCCAAGATATCCTCCGGATAGCAGCCAGGCACCATATCCACCTGTTTGCAATCGTTTCACATGCTAGTCCTCTTTGGGGCACTGGACATCCACCTCCGGGCACAGGACTGTTATGAATAGGTAATTCAGAATCACAATGGACCTTGAAGTTCAGAGCACACAAAGTGACCTGACAATAACCAAAAAACATAGGACGAGCTCTGAGACGTGGGAACTCTGCTGACCGCAATCCCTAATCCTATCACACCACACTAGAGGTAGCCGTGGATTGCGCCTAACGCTCCCTATGCAACTCGGCACAGCCTGAGAAACTAGCTAGCCCTGAAGACAGAAAAATAAGCCTACCTTGCCTCAGAGAAATTCCCCAAAGGAAAAGGCAGCCCCCCACATATAATGACTGTGAGTTAAGATGAAAATACAAACACAGAGATGAAATAGATTTAGCAAAGTGAGGCCCGACTTACTGAATAGACCGAGGATAGGAAAGATAGCTTTGCGGTCAACACAAAAACCTACAAACAACCACGCAGAGGGGCAAAAAGACCTTCCGCACCGACTAACGGTACGAAGGTGCTCCCTCTGCGTCTCAGAGCTTCCAGCAAGCAAGAAAAACAAATAAAGCAAGCTGGACAGAAAATATAGCAAACAAAAGTAACACAAGCAGAACTTAGCTTATGCTGAGCAGACAGGCCACAGGAACGATCCAGGAGGAAGCAAGACCAATACTAGAACATTGACTGGAGGCCAGGATCAAAGCACTAGGTGGAGTTAAATAGAGCAGCACCTAACGACTTAACCTCATCACCTGAGGAAGGAAACTCAGAAGCCGCAGTACCACTCACATCCACCAATGGAAGCCCATAGACAGAATCAGCCGAAGTACCACTTGTGACCACAGGAGGGAGCTCGACCACAGAATTCACAACAGTACCCCCCCTTGAGGAGGGGTCACCGAACCCTCACCAGAGCCCCCAGGCCGACCAGGATGAGCCATATGAAAGGCACGAACAAGATCGGCAGCATGGACATCAGAGGCAAAGACCCAGGAATTATCTTCCTGACCATAACCCTTCCACTTAACCAGATACTGGAGTTTCCGTCTCGAAACACGAGAATCCAAAATCTTCTCCACTATATACTCCAACTCCCCCTCCACCAAAACCGGGGCAGGAGGATCAACAGATGGAACCATAGGTGCCACGTATCTCCGCAACAATGACCTATGGAATACGTTATGGATGGAAAAAGAATCTGGAAGGGTCAAACGAAAAGACACAGGATTAAGAACCTCAGAAATCCTATACGGACCAATGAAACAAGGCTTAAACTTAGGAGAGGAAACCTTCATAGGAATATAACGAGATGACAACCAAACCAAATCCCCAACACGAAGTCGGGGACCCACACAGCGTCTGCGATTAGCGAAACGTTGAGCCTTCTCCTGGGACAAGGTCAAATTGTCCACTACATGAGTCCAAATCCGCTGCAACCTGTCCACCACAATATCCACACCAGGACAGTCCGAAGACTCAACCTGCCCTGAAGAGAAACGAGGATGGAAACCAGAATTGCAGAAAAACGGCGAAACCAAGGTAGCCGAGCTGGCCCAATTATTAAGGGCGAACTCAGCCAACGGCAAAAAGGACACCCAATCATCCTGATCAGAAACAAAACATCTCAGATATGTTTCCAAGGTCTGATTGGTTCGTTCAGTCTGGCCATTTGTCTGAGGATGGAAAGCCGAGGAAAAAGACAAATCAATGCCCATCCTAGCACAAAAGGCTCGTCAAAACCTCGAAACAAACTGGGAACCTCTGTCAGAAACGATGTTCTCTGGAATGCCATGTAAACGAACCACATGCTGGAAGAACAATGGCACCAAATCAGAGGAGGAAGGTAATTTAGACAAGGGTACCAAATGGATCATCTTAGAGAAGCGATCACAAACTACCCAAATGACCGACATTTTTTGAGAGACGGGGAGATCCGAAATAAAATCCATAGAGATATGTGTCCAAGGCCTCTTCGGGACCGGCAAGGGCAAAAGCAACCCACTGGCACGAGAACAGCAGGGCTTAGCCCGAGCACAAATCCCACAGGACTGCACAAAAGAACGCACATCCCGCGACACAACACAGGGGCAGAAGAAAAACGACGCTTTAACTCTTGAAAAGCTTCCACAGCAGCAGAAGACCAATTGACCACATCAGCACCCTTCTTGGTCAAATCGGTCAATGGTTTAGCAATACTAGAAAAATTACAGATGAAGCGACGATAAAAATTTGTTAGGACTGGCGGAACGCACCAAGAGAGATGATATAGATGCGTTCGCAGTCCGGGGTCCACCGTGCAGGTGAAACCTGCTGCTAGGAAATGACAGACAATATGGCGGTATTCAAAAGTATACACGCGTGGGTTAAACCTCACCCAGCGTGAAGAAAGCGATCCTGTTGCGTCACAGGACCGCGGTACTGCACATAGAGCGCGAGCAAGTGGTCAGCGAACTAAACCCCAACAGGGATTGTAGTCCGATTAGACCCTTGCTGGCACTACACCGCAACTGGGTGTGAAAGGAATATATAATTAAGGCACCGAAGTGCGAACTGTGCCGTGCTGGCAGGCACCACTAAGCACCCAGACGTGGGTCAGGAAGCGCACACTGGCGCGTGGCACCGCACTGGCGGTCACAGCAGTAGACGCTGACACGTGTGTGACACGTTGAGTGATAAGTCGGGCGCTAGATAGCAGCCATACTCCAACGCGAACAATCATACAATAGGGTAGGGGTATTTAAAGAACGACTTGCACTCACAACAAACACACGTATTAAATTGTACACTAGCGCATGGCCGTGCGGTCATGCGCAGTTTATATAGTTGCAGGACAGGAAGCGGCCACAGAAACTTTGCCCTTCCAAGACCTGCCAAGAGGACCAATAGAATGCGCTGCAGAGTCTGAGCACATGACCCTCGATCTCCAACGGGAGATCTTGCCCTGGGCATGCTCAGTGTGCGCAGACAAGGACTTAGTCCCAGAGAAGTCCACTCGCTGCTGACCAGTATAGGCTTTACAGGCAGAAGCTGGAGAAGCAGCAGTAACTCTTCTCACAGAGTCAGACTGAGCGAGACGCTGGGATCGACGTCCCTGCTGAGCAGGCTCCACTGCGGCTGGAGGAGAATGGGAGACCGCAGCGGAGACGGATCGAGATTCCCCCTGTGAAGCAGAGGAAACTCGACTCCTAACATTACCCCCCCTCTTAGGGCCCCCCCTCTTTGGGCCTCGCTACGTTCTAAGGCAGCAATGAGCTGTGGGGCCCGAATGTTTTCAGCAGGCTCCCATGACCTGTTCTCTGGACCATAACCCTTCCAATCCACCAGATAGAACTTTTTGCCGCGTACCACCTTACACCCCAAAATAGCGTTCACCTCGTAATCGTCCGTAGACGAACCCGATGTCCCGGCAGATGACTCGGAAAACCGGGACATGTATACGGGTTTCAAGAGGGACACATGAAAGGTGTCGGTGATACCCAAGCGTGGAGGAAGAGCCAGGCGGTAGACCACAGGATTAACCTGTTCGAGAACCTTGAAGGGACCCAAGTAGCGAGGCGCAAACTTAGTGGACTCAACTCGCAGCCTGATGTTACGGGCGGAGAGCCACACCAAGTCGCCAGGAGCAAAGGTCGGAGCGGGGCGCCGATGAACATCGGCGGAGGACCTCATTCTCTCCTTGGAAGCCCGAATGGCATCCTGAGTGCGATCCCAAATGTCCCGTGCCTCCACAGCCCAGTCTGCCACCCTGGAATCGGCGGAAGACACGGGCATGGGCACAGGTACCTGCGGATGCTGACCATAGTTAAGGAGGAATGGGGTCTGTCCAGTGGAGTCAGCTACAGCATTGTTAAGAGCAAACTCCGCCCACGGTAGCAAAGATGCCCAGTCATCTTGTTTAGCAGAGACAAAATGTCGCAGATATGTGACCAAGGTCTGGTTGGCTCTCTCCACCAACCCATTCGTCTCGGGATGATATGCCGAAGAGAGATTCAACTCGATACTGAGAAGGCGACAAAGCTCTCTCCAGAACCAAGATGCAAACTGGGGACCCCGGTCACTGACAATTTTGTCTGGCATACCGTGAAGACGGAAAATGTGTTTAACAAACAATGCTGCCAAGGCCCGTGCAGAAGGTAGCCGGGGAAGCGGCACCAAATGCACCATTTTAGAAAAATGGTCGGTGATAACCTAAATGACAGTACAGCCACGTGACTTGGGCAAACCCACCACAAAGTCCATTCCGACCATCTCCCAGGGCCTGTCTGCCACCGGCAGAGGGTATAACAACCCAGCTGGCCGTTGACGGAGAGACTTATTTTTGGCACAAGAGACACATGCCCGAACGTAGTCTCCAACGTCACGAACCATATGTGGCCACCAATACATTCTCGCCAACAACTCAGATGTCCTCTTTGCCCCAAAGTGTCCACCCACTCTGGACGAATGAGCCCACGAGAGAACCTCCGGACGCAAATTGATGGGGACAAAAGTCTTGCCCGGAGGCACAGACTCAAGCGAAACCGGAGCTACGGTTCTCAGACTCTCTGAAGGGACAATGAGCCGAGGCTCGTCCTCCTCCTCCACAGTAGACACCAGGGAGCGAGAGAGAGCGTCAGCACGAATGTTCTTCTCCCCGGCGAGATAATGTAGAGTGAAGTGGAACCGGGAGAAAAACAAGGACCATCTGGCCTGACGAGAATTCAGCCGCTGGGCTGTCTGTAAATAGACCAAATTCTTGTGCTCCGTGTAGACTTGGAATGGGAACCGAGCACCCTCCAAGAGATGTCTCCATTCCGAAAAGGCCAACTTCATTGCCAGCAACTCCCTATCCCCGATGGAGTAATTTCTCTCCGCTGGTGAGAAGGTTTTTGAGAAGAAGAAGCATGGATGCCTCCGACCTTGAGCATCCTTTTGATAGAGGACTGCTCCTGCACCAACGGAAGAGGCATCCACCTCCATTAGGAATGGCTTATCCACCTCGGGACGATGTAAGATGGGAGCGCTAGCAAAGTGGGACTTAATAGAAGTGAAGGCCTTAGAGACCTCTTCGGACCACGATTTAGGATTCGCTCCCTTCTTGGTGAGGGATACCAAGGGAGCTACCAGGGTTGAGAAGTGGGGGATGAACTGACGATAGTAATTTATGAACCCCATAAAGCGCTGCACCGCTTTCAGAGAATGGGGTTCCTGCCAGTCCATCACTGCCTGTAGTTTGGCAGGATCCATAGCCAATCCCTGGGCCGAGATGATGTAGCCCAGGAAAGGTAAAGACTCCTGCTCAAACATACACTTCTCCAATTTGGCATAGAGGGAGTTTGCCCGTAGGAGGTCGAAGACTTTGCAAACATCTCTCCGGTGGGAGTCAATTTCTGGAGAGTAGATAAGAATATCATCCAGATAGACTACGACCGAGGTGGAAAGCATATCCCGGAAGATATCGTTCACAAAGTCTTGGAAAACGGCTGGGGCATTACAGAGCCCGAAGGGCATCACCAGATATTCATAGTGCCCATCCCTGGTGTTAAAGGCCGTCTTCCATTCGTCCCCCTCACGGATGCGAATCAGGTTGTAAGCACCCCGCAAATCTAATTTAGTAAATACCCTTGCTCCCCGAAGTCTATCGAATAACTCAGATATCAAGGGCAAAGGATACTTATTCTTAACGGTGATGGTGTTAATACCCCTGTAGTCTATGCATGGGCGCAATTCCCCATTCTTCTTCTGCACGAAGAAGAACCCTGCCCCAGCAGGTGACACTGACTTCCTAATGAATCCTCTTGCCAAATTTTCCTGGATGTACTGTGACATTGCCTCCGTCTCCGGGAGAGATAGCGGATAAACTCGACCCCGGGGAGGCTCAGCACCAGGCAAGAGATCAATAGGACAGTCATAGGGGCGATGAGGCGGAAGGACCTCTGCCGCCTTTTTGGAGAACACGTCTGCATAAGACCAATACTGCTTGGGGAGAGAGGATAGATCTGCGGGTACCTCAGTAGTAGCAACCTGAACGCACTCCCTCTGACACCTACCCCCACAAGATTCACCCCAACCCAGAATTCTGCCTGAGGACCACTCGATATGAGGAGAGTGGTACCGTAGCCAAGGTATTCCCAACAGGACCTCATCAATTCCTTCCGGAATGACGAGCAGAGAAATTATCTCCTGATGAGATGGCGACATGGACAGAGTAAAAGGGATGGTCTGGTGTGTTATCTGTGAGGGCAATGTCGACCCATTCACCACTCGCCCCGTTACTGGTTGAGCAAGCATAACCAGGGGTATTGCGTGACGTTGGGCAAAGGCAGAAGACATAAAATTGCCCTCCGCCCCAGAATCCACGCAGAGCTCTACCGAGTGGGAGAATGAGCCAATAGTAATTGTCCCCTTAAAGGACAACTTAGAGGCAAACGTCGCCGTGTCTAGTGTACCTCCACCTACTACCACTAGACGCTGACGTTTCCTCGACCGCTGGGGACATCTGGAGGCTAGATGTCCTGACTGCTGGCAAACATGACAGACCCTGAGTGCACAAGCGGTCCGGGACTTAGATCCTGCTTGTGACACTTCCCTGGCCTCATGTGACTCAGGAACCAGGACCGGAAATTCCAGAGGTTTGGCGAAAGTAGGAGCCAGCCGAAACCTCTGCCTACACTGGGCTCGCTCTAACCTCCGCTCGTTAAAACGGAGGTCAATTCGAGTGGAGACAGTTATTAACTCCTCCAGTGTGGCAGGAATCTCCCTAGTGGCCAGAGCGTCCTTTACGTGGTCAGCCAAGCCCCTCCAAAATATGGGGATAAGAGCTTTATCCGACCAATCCAGCTCAGATGCTAAGGTGCGGAATTGGACGGCAAAATGACTGACCAAGGACTCACCCTGAGTTAATGCCAGCAATTGGAGCGCAGTATCATGGGTGACTTGAGGTCCTAAAAAGACCTGTTTCAGAGCGCTCAGAAACAGTGGAGCACTCTGCACCACATGATCGCCACGCTCCCACAGCGGCGTAGCCCATTCCAACGCCCTGTCCGACAATAGAGACAGAATAAATCCCACCTTAGCCCGCTCTGTGGGAAAACGTGTAGCCAGGAGCTCGAGGTGAAGAGAGCACTGACTCACAAATCCCCTACAAAACTTGCTATCACCAGAAAATTTTTCTGGCAGCGGGAGGCGAGATAATGTCGGAACAGGGGTGGCAATGGACATAGTAGCTGCAGCCACGCTGGCAGCCTGTACAGCTACTGCAGTAACATCCACAGCTGAGGTCGCGCTCTCGAGAGCCGCCAACCTACCCTCCAGCTGCTGGATATGCCGCAGAGATTGCTGTTTGTCTGTCATCACTAGCCAGACCCTGGCGCTAGTGTAATGTTAGGACTGGCGGAACGCACCAAGAGAGATGATATAGATGCGTTCGCAGTCCGGGGTCCACCGTGCAGGTGAAACCTGCTGCTAGGAAATGACAGACAATATGGCGGTATTCAAAAGTATACACGCGTGGGTTAAACCTCACCCAGCGTGAAGAAAGCGATCCTGTTGCGTCACAGGACCGCGGTACCGCACATAGAGCGCGAGCAAGTGGTCAGCGAACTAAACCCCAACAGGGATTGTAGTCCGATTAGACCCTTGCTGGCACTACACCGCAACTGGGTGTGAAAGGAATATATAATTAAGGCACCGAAGTGCAAACTGTGCCGTGCTGGCAGGCACCACTAAGCACCCAGACGTGGGTCAGGAAGCGCACACTGGCGCGTGGCACCGCACTGGCGGTCACAGCAGTAGACGCTGACACGTGTGTGACACGTTGAGTGATAAGTCGGGCGCTAGATAGCAGCCATACTCCATACGCGAACAATCATACAATAGGGTAGGGGTATTTAAAGAACGACTTGCACTCACAACAAACACACGTATTAAATTGTACACTAGCGCATGGCCGTGCGGTCATGCGCAGTTTATATAGTTGCAGGACAGGAAGCGGCCACAGAAACTTTGCCCTTCCAAGACCTGCCAAGAGGACCAATAGAATGCGCTGCAGAGTCTGAGCACATGACCCTCGATCTCCAACGGGAGATCTTGCCCTGGGCATGCTCAGTGTGCGCAGACAAGGACTTAGTCCCAGAGAAGTCCACTCGCTGCTGACCAGTATAGGCTTTACAGGCAGAAGCTGGAGAAGCAGCAGTAACTCTTCTCACAGAGTCAGACTGAGCGAGACGCTGGGATCGACGTCCCTGCTGAGCAGGCTCCACTGCGGCTGGAGGAGAATGTGAGACCGCAGCGGAGACGGATCGAGATTCCCCCTGTGCAGCAGAGGAAACTCGACTCCTAACAAAAATTAGCAAAGCCAAGGAACTTTTGCAGACTCTTCAGAGATGTCGGCTGAGTCCAATCATAAATGGCCTGGACCTTAACAGGGTCCATCTCGATAGTAGAAGGGGAAAAAATGAACCCCAAAAATGAAACCTTCTGAACACCAAAGAGACACTTTGATCCCTTCACAAACAAAGAATTAGCACGCAGGACCTGGAACACCATTCTGACCTGCTTCACATGAGACTCCCAATCATCCGAGAAGACCAAAATATCATCCAAGTATACAATCAGGAATTTATCCAGGTACTCTCGGAAGATGTCATGCATAAAGGACTGAAATACTGATGGAGCATTGGCAAGTCCGAATGGCATAACTAGGTACTCAAAATGGCCCTCAGGCGTATTAAATGCAGTTTTCCATTCATCGCCCCGTTTAATACGCACAAGATTATATGTACCACGAAGATCTATCTTGGTGAACCAACTAGCCCCCTTAATCCGAGCAAACAAATCAGATAGCAGCGGCAAGGGGTACTGAAATTTGACCGTGATTTTATTTAGAAGGCGGTAATCAATACAAGGTCTCAGCGAACCATCCTTCTTGGCCACAAAAAAAAACCCTGCTCCCAATGGCGATGACGACGGGCGAATATGACCCTTCTCCAAGGATTCTTTTACGTAACTCCGCATAGCGGCGTGCTCAGGTACAGATAAATTAAACAGTCGACCCTTAGGAAACTTACTACCAGGAATCAACTCGATAGCACAATCACAATCCCTATGCGGAGGTAGGGCATTGGACTTGGGCTCATCGAATACATCCCGGTAATCAGACAAGAACTCTGGGACCTCAGAAGGGGTGGATGATGAGATAGACAGAAATGGAACATCACCATGTACCACCTGACAACCCCAGCTGGACACAGACATTGATTTCCAATCTAATACTGGGTTATGTACTTGTAGCCATGGCAACCCCAACACGACCACATCATGCAGATTATGCAACACCAGAAAGCGAATATCCTCCTGGTGCGCAGGAGCCATGCACATGGTCAGCTGGATCCAATACTGAGGCTTATTCTTGGCCAAAGGCGTAGCATCAATTCCTCTCAATGGAATAAGACACTGCAAGGGCTCCAAGACAAACCCACAGCGCCTAGCAAACTCCAAGTCCATCAAATTCAGGGCAGCGCCTGAATCCACAAATGCCATGACAGAATAGGAAGACAAAGAGCAGATCAAAGTAACGGACAAAAGAAATTTCGACTGTACCGTACCAATGGTGGCAGACTTAGCGAACCGCTTAGTGCGCTTAGGACAATCGGAGATAGCATGAGTGGAATCACCACAGTAGAAACACAGCCCATTCTGACGTCTGTGTTCTTGCCTTTCAGCTCTGGTCAAAGTCCTATCGCACTGCATAGGCTCAGGTTTATGCTCAGATAATACCGCCAAATGGTGCACAGATTTACGCTCACGCAAGCGTCGACCGATCTGAATGGCCAAAGACATAGACTCATTCAGACCAGCAGGCATAGGAAATCCCACCATGACATCCTTAAGGGCTTCAGAGAGACCCTTTCTGAAAATAGCTGCCAGCGCACATTCATTCCATTGAGTGAGCACGGACCACTTTCTAAACTTCTGACAATAAATCTCTATCTCATCCTGACCCTGACACAGAGCCAGCAAATTTTTCTCTGCCTGATCCACTGAATTAGGTTCATCGTACAGTAATCCGAGCGCCAGAAAAAACGCATCAATATTACATAATGCAGGATCTCCTGGCGCAAGGGAAAATGCCCAGTCTTGAGGGTCGCCACGTAATAAAGAAATAATGATCTTAACTAGTTGAACTGGGTCACCAGAGGAGCGAGGTTTCAATGCCAGAAACAGTTTGCAATTATTTTTGAAACTCAGAAATTTAGCTCTATCTCCAGAAAACAAATCAGGAATAGGAATTCTTGGTTCTAACATAGAATTCTGAGCCACAAAGTCTTGAATATTTTGTACTCTTGCAGTGAGATGATCCACACATGAAGACAGACCTTTAATGTCCATCACTACACCTGTGTCCTGAACCACCCAAATGTCTAGGGGAAAAAAAAGGCAAAACAGTGCAAAGAAAAAAAAATGGTCTCAGAACTTCTTTTTTCCCTCTATTGAGAAGCATAGTACTTTAGGCCTCCAGTACTGTTATGAATAGGTAATTCAGTATCACAATGGACTTTGAAGTTCAGAGCACACAAAGTGACCTGACAATAACCAAAAAACATAGGACGAGCTCTGAGACGTGGGAACTCTGCTGACCGCAATCCCTAATCCTATCACACCACACTAGAGGTAGCCGTGGATTGCGCCTAACGCTCCCTATGCAACTCGGCACAGCCTGAGAAACTAGCTAGCCCTGAAGACAGAAAAATAAGCCTACCTTGCCTCAGAGAAATTCCCCAAAGGAAAAGGCAGCCCCCCACATATAATGACTGTGAGTTAAGATAAAAATACAAACACAGAGATGAAATAGATTTAGCAAAGTGAGGCCCGACTTACTGAATAGACCGAGGATAGGAAAGATAGCTTTGCGGTCAACACAAAAACCTACAAACAACCACGCAGAGGGCCAAAAAGACCCTCCGCACCGACTAACGGTACGAAGGTGCTCCCTCTGCGTCTCAGAGCTTCCAGCAAGCAAGAAAAACAAATAAAGCAAGCTGGACAGAAAATATAGCAAACAAAAGTAACACAAGCAGAACTTAGCTTATGCTGAGCAGACAGGCCACAGGAACGATCCAGGAGGAAGCAAGACCAATACTAGAACATTGACTGGAGGCCAGGATCAAAGCACTAGGTGGAGTTAAATAGAGCAGCACCTAACGACTTAACCTCATCACCTGAGGAAGGAAACTCAGAAGCCGCAGTACCACTCACATCCACCAACGGAAGCCCATAGACAGAATCAGCCGAAGTACCACTTGTGACCACAGGAGGGAGCTCGACCACAGAATTCACAACACAGGACTGTCCACATCTGACTCTTTCGGGCACAGGACATCCACCTCCGGGCACAAGACTGTCCACATCCGAGACCAGTCACCATGGACGTCTTGCATTGCTGCATACGCTGAGGGTGCCAGGTTATTCTGCTGCCCTGGGTGCTGGCTCCTGCTGGCCTTTGCCTCCATGCACTCAGCCAGCGCTCTGCAGGTCTCTGCTCCGCACACCAGCGTACACCAGACTGACACTTATGTGCACCTGACACAACCATACCCCTTACTGCAGGGCTTTTAACACACAAACCTGTGGCCATCAGCCACATGGAAATCCCGGACAGGAAATCCATGACTCTCATGCACACCTATGGACGCCATCCGTCTCCATGCATAACCTGGGGAGAACATACAGCGACCCCTACCTGTGACACGAGTCACTGCCTCACATTGAAATCACAGCTACACCTGCGGCTGCCATGCACAAACAGTGCCCCCTAGCTGTAACAGGGGTCACTACCTCACAAATTATAAATAGATTTTCTTTCTGTATTAGTCAAATAAATAGTGTTGGTTAAGTACCACTGTCTTGCACAGTGAAAAAAAAAGGAAGGCACTCACCGTTACCAAAAGTAGAAGTCTTTATTTCATGGATAAAAATGCATGGGCTCAGGAGTGCCACTGTCTCCTCATTGTCTGTGCTGTTGCATCTAAAAAAGTTGCTTACATTTGGTGAAGTCAGCACGATGCAACATTAAATGCAGAAATGGCGGATCAGTGGGTAACTGAGTCCACATGGGGCAGCCTACCCCTCAGAGCTATGCTTAGCAACATACCAAACTGGTGACAATTTAATGATGTGAGACTGGGTTGAACATCTAAAAAGTATGTTATGTATGCACCCTATGACAACTGCCTTACAGGCGGAGATAGCCCTGCTGACTTTCAATGGAGAGGCCCGATAGACCATCATATTGAGACAACCATGAAACCGTGATACTGTAGATAAGGTGGTCAAGATTCTAGAAGACATGCATGGTGGCACTTCAAATTTAGGTAATTTGTGCATTCACCTCTTTCGTCGGGTCTAGAAAGAGGGAGAGATGGTAAACCAATATGTGAATGCTTTGCATGAAGTAAGGGTTCACCTTATTAACTCATTATCTACCAATGTCCTTTTTTGGGACGCCTAATCTTTAGCTTCTAGCAACTAAGATTGTATAATTTTTAAAATTAGGTCAAATTTTTTGTGTTGTGTTTGCAAAATGAATGTTTTCAAAATAGGAAATCATGTCATTGTCATTTTTAATTGAATATTGGGATGCCCTTTTCTGAAAAATCCGTACTTGAAAAAATGTAGCAAATTATGTTTCTGATTCATTAGGACCCAAATCATTAAAAATCTGTCATAAAAAAAAAATGCTAGTTTGGCAAGTAATGGGTTAACCCCTTTCTGCCATTAGACGTACTATTGCGTCCATGTGGGGTGGGCTTTTCTTCCCAAGGACGCAATAGTACGTCATATGCGATCGGCAGCGCTCACGGGGGGAGCGCCGCCGATCGCGGCCGGGTGTCAGCTGTTTATCGCAGCTGACATCCGGCACTATGTGCCAGGAGCGGTCACGGACCGCCCCCGGCACATTAACCCCCGGCACACCGCGATCAAAGATGATCGCGATGTGCCGGCGGTACAGGGAAGCACCGCGCAGGGAGGGGGCTCCCTGCGGGCTTCCCTGAGCCCCCCGCAGCAACGCGATGTGATCGCGTTGCTGCGAGGGTCTCACCTCCCTCCCTGCTCCCTCCAGCCCCGGATCCAAGATGGCCGCGGATCCGGGTCCTGCAGGGAGGGAGGTGGCTTCACAGAGCCTGCTCAGAGCAGGCACTGTGAAGCAGCCTGCACTCCTATCAGATCAGTGATCTGACAGAGTGCTGTGCAAACTGTCAGATCACTGATCTGTGATGTCCCCCCCTGGGACAAAGTAAAAAAGTAAAAAAAAAAAATTTCAAATGTGTAAAAAAAAATTAAAAAAAATATTCCAAAATAATGAAAAAAAAATAAAAATATTATTCCCATAAATACATTTCTTTATCTAAATAAAAAAAAAAAAACAATAAAAGTACACATATTTAGTATCGCCGCGTCCGTAACGGCCCGACCTATAAAACTGGCCCACTAGTTAACCCCTTCAGTAAACACCGTAAGAAAAAAAAAAAAAAAACGAGGCAAAAAACAACGCTTTATTATCATACCGCCGAACAAAAAGTGGAATAACACGCGATCAAAAAGACAGATATAACTAACCATGGTACCGCTGAAAACGTCATCTTGTCCCGCAAAAAACGAGCCGCCATACAGCATCATCAGCAAAAAAATAAAAAAGTTATAGTCCTGAGAATAAAGCGATGCAAAAATAATTATTTTTTCTATAAAATAGTTTTTATCGTATAAAAGCGCCAAAACATAAAAAAATGATATAAATGAGGTGTCGCTGTAATCGTACTGACCCGAAGAATAAAACTGCTTCATCAATTTTACCAAACGCGGAACGGTATAAACACCTCCCCCAAAAGAAATTCATGAATAGCTGGTTTTTGGTCATTCTGCCTCACAAAAATCGGAATAAAAAGCGATCAAAAATGTCACGTGCCCGAAAATGTTACCAATAAAAACATCAACTCGTCCCGCAAAAACCAAGACCTCACATGACTCTGTGGACCAGAATATAGAAAAATTATAGCTCTCAAAATGTGGTAACGCAAAAAATATTTTTTGCAATAAAAAGCGTCTTTCAGTGTGTGACGGCTGCCAATCATAAAAATCCGCTAAAAAACCCGCTATAAAAGTAAATCAAACCCCCCTTCATCACCCCCTTAGTTAGGGAAAAATTAAAAAAATGTATTTATTTCCATTTTCCCATTAGGGCTAGGGTTAGAGTTAGGGCTAGGGTTAGGGCTAGGGTTAGGGCTAGGGTTAGGGCTAGGGCTAGGGTTAGGGCTAGGGTTAGGGCTAGGGTTAGGGTTAGGGCTAGGGTTAGGGCTAGGGTTAGGGTTAGGGCTAGGGTTAGGGCTAGGGTTAGGGCTAGGGTTAGGGTTAGGGCTAGGGTTAGGGCTAGGGTTAGGGCTAGGGTTAGGATTAGGGTTAGGGCTAGGGTTAGGGCTAGGGCTACAGTTTGGGTTGGGGCTAAAGTTACAGTTAGGGTTTAGATTACATTTACGGTTGGGAATAGGGTTGGGATTAGGGTTAGGGGTGTGTCAGGGTTAGAGGTGTGGTTAGGGTTACTGTTGGGATTAGGGTTAGGGATGTGTTTGGATTAGGGTTTCAGTTATAATTGGGGGGTTTCCACTGTTTAGGCACATCAGGGGCTCTCCAAACGCGACATGGCGTCCGATCTCAATTCCAGCCAATTCTGCGTTGAAAAAGTAAAACAGTGCTTCTTCCCTTCCGAGCTCTCCCGTGTGCCCAAACAGGGGTTTACCCCAACATATGGGGTATCAGCGTACTCAGGACAAATAGGACAACAACTTTTGGGGTCCAATTTCTCCTGCTACCCTTGGGAAAATACAAAACTCGGGGCTAAAACATATTTTTTGTGGGAAAAAAAAAGATTTTTTATTTTCACGGCTCTGCGTTATAAACTGTAGTGAAACACTTGGGGGTTCAAAGTTCTCACAACACATCTAGATTAGTTCCCTGGGGGGTCTAGTTTCCAATATGGGGTCACTTGTGGGGGGTTTCTACTGTTTAGGTACATTAGGGGTTCTGCAAACGCAATGTGACGTCTGCAGACCATTCCATCTAAGTCTGCATTCCAAATGGCGCTCCTTCTCTTCCGAGCTCTGCCATGCGCTCAAACGTTGGTTTCCCCCAACATACGGGGTATCAGCGTACTCAGGACAAATTGGACAACAACTTTTGGGGTCGAATTTCTCCTCTTACCCTCGGGAAAATACAAAACTGGGGGCTAAAAAATAATTTTGGGGGGAAAGATTTTTTTTTTTAATTTTCACGGCTCTGCGTTACAAACTGTAGTGAAACACTTGGGGGTTCAAAGCTATCACAACACATCTAGATGAGTTCCTTAGGGGGTCTAGTTTCCAAAATGGTGTCACTTGTGGGAGGTTTCTACTGTTTAGGTACATTAGGGGCTCTGCAAATGCAATGTGACACCTGCAGACCATTCCATCTAAGTCCTCATTCCAAATGGAGCTCCTTCCCTTCCGAGCCCTCCCATGCGCCCAAACAGTGGTTCCCCCCCACATATGGGGTATCAGCGCACTCAGGACAAATTGGACAACAAATTGTGGGGTCGAATTTCTCCTTTTACCCTCGGGAAAATACAAAACTGGGGGCTAAAAAATAATTTTTGTGGGAAAAAATTTTTGTTTTATTTTTACGGCTCTCCATTATAAACTTCTGTGAAGCCCTTGGTGGGTCAAAGCGCTCAGCACACATCTAGATAAGTTCCTAAGGGGGTCTACTTTCCAAAATGGTGTCACTTGTGGGGGGTTTCTACTGTTTAGGTACATTAGGGGCTCTGCAAACGCAATGTGACACCTGCAGACCATTCCATCTAAGTCTGCATTCAAATGGCACTCCTTCCCTTCTGAGCCCTCCCATGTGCCCAAACAGTGGTTCCCCCCACATATGGTGTATCATCGCACTCAGGACAAATTGGGCAACAAATTTTGGGGTCCAATTTCTCCTGTTACCCTCAGGAAAATACAAAACTGGGGGCTAAAAAAATAATTTTTGTGGGAAAAAAATTTTGTTTTATTTTTACGGCTCTGCATTATAAACTTCTGTGAAGCACTTGGTGGGTCAAAGTGCTCACCACACCTCTAGATAAGTTCCTTAGGGGGTCTACTTTCCAAAATGGTGTCATTTGTGGGGGGTTTCAATGTTTAGGCACATCAGTGGCTCTTCAAACGCAACATGGCGTCCCATCTCAATTCCTGTCAATTTTGCTTTGAAAAGTCAAACGGCGCTCCTTCCCTTCCGAGCTCTCCCATCCACCCAAACAGTGGTTTACCCCCACATATGGGCTATCAGCGTACTCAGGACAAATTGTACAACAACTTTTGGGGTCCAATTTCTTCTCTTACCCTTGGGAAAATAAAAAATTGGGGGCAAAAAGATAATTTTTGTGAAAAAATATGATTTTTTATTTTTACGGTTCTACATTATAAACTTCTGTGAAGCACTTGGTGGGTCAAAGTGCTCACCACACCTCTAGATAAGTTCCTTAGGGGGTCTACTTTCCAAAATGGTGTCACTTGTGGGGGGTTTCAATGTTTAGGCACATCAGTGGCTCTTCAAACGCAACATGACGTCCCATCTCAATTCCTGTCAATTTTGCATTGAAAAGTCAAACGGCGCTCCTTCCCTTCCGAGCTCTCCCATCCGCCCAAACAGTGGTTTACCCCCACATATGGGCTATCAGCGTACTCAGGACAAATTGTACAACAACTTTTGGGGTCCAATTTCTTCTCTTACCCTTGGGAAAATAAAAAATTGGGGTCGAAAAGATAATTTTTGTGAAAAAATATGATTTTTTATTTTTACGGTTCTACATTATAAACTTCTGTGAAGCACTTGTTGGGTCAAAGTGCTCACCACACCTCTAGATAAGTTCCTTAGGGGGTCTACTTTCCAAAATGGTGTCACTTGTGGGGGGTTTCAATGTTTAGCCACATCAGGGGCTCTCCAAACGAAACATGGCGTCCCATCTCAATTCCAGTCAATTTTGCATTGAAAAGTCAAATGGCGCTCCTTCGCTTCCGAGCTCTGCCATGCGCCCAAACAGTGGTTTACCCCCACATGTGGGGTATTGGCATACTCAGGACAAATTGTACAACAATGTTTGGGGTCCATTTTCTCCTGTTACCCTTGGTAAAATAAAACAAATTGGAGCTGAATTACATTTTTTGTGAAAAAAAGTTAAATGTTCATTTTTATTTAAACATTCAAAAAATTCCTGTGAAGCACCAGAAGGGTTAATAAACTTCTTGAATATGGTTTTGAGCACCTTGAGGGGTGTAGTTTTTAGAATGGTGTCACACTTGGGTATTTTCTATCATATAGACCCCTCAAAATGACTTCAAATGAGATGTGGTCCCTAAAATAAAATGGTGTTGTAGAAATGAGAAATTGCTGGTCAACTTTTAACCCTTATAACTCCCTAACAAAAAAAAATTTTGGTTCCAAAATTGTGCTGATGTAAAGTAGACATGTGGGAAATGTTACTTATTAAGTATTTTGTGTGACATATCTCTGTGATTTAATTGCATAAAAATTCAAAGTTGGAAAATTGCGAAATTTTCATAATTTTCGCCAAATTTCCGTTTTTTTCACAAATAAACGCAGGTACTATCAAATAATTTTTACCATTGTCATGAAGTACAATATGTCACGAGAAAACAATGTCAGAATCACCAGGATCCATTGAAGCGTTCCAGAGTTATAACCTCATAAAGGGACACTGGTCAGAATTGTAAAAATTGGCCCGGTCATTAACGTGCAAACCACCCTTGGGGGTAAAGGGGTTAAGAAAACGGAAGGTAAATATAGAGGGCTGGGCTCCATGGATAAAATATTGAGAGATGAGTTGGTTTCAAGCCTGCGAGACACTTGAGTCAGTCCATGAAGGAACTTTTACACTACAGCCCTAACTTTGAGCCTTCTCGGAGTCACAGCAGAAGCTTGTGAGAGAGATCCAGAAGCTCTAACTGTAGGGGGTCCGGTCCGGAGTCATGAAGCGCCCACTTCATAGGCGCCCAATGCCAAACCAAATGGGGCCTCTCAGTTATGACAGAAGATGCGAGAAGTTAGAGGGGAGCTATGCAGCACAAGAAAACCCACTATGGCTACCCCAGAACAAAACTTTGAACCTAGGTATGAAGAGCGAGTGTATCTTCCACCCAAAGAAGAGCAGTATAGGCCTAGGCACCTAGCAGACGAGTGCAGAGTTGAATGTTGGACCTGTGGAGGTAGGGGTCATATGTCGGGGGACTGCTCCACTTGAGACAGCCAACAATAGAGGCATCAGTTAAACTAATGGGAGTATACCGTGGGGCTAGGTCCCTCCAGACAGAGGACTGAAGGCTCTGACAATGTCGTTTCTGAGAGTCCCAACTCGTGGACTGAGTAAAATGGACAGAGGAATTACTTAATCGATACCTTATCCCAGGTGACTACAATGCCAGATGCATACTTGCATCAACACTTCCCCAACATCACTTGATCCAGAGGGGGCCCGATTATATGACTGATGGCAGCCAACCATCCAAGTCACTGGGGTGGTATGGGTGGAGATATGGGTCTGTGAGAATAATTTAGGAAAAAAGGGGACCATACTAGTGAAAAGCCCCATCAGAAGTGGAGTCATCGTCGTGGTATTGGGAATGAATGTCCTGTAGGAAGTAGGACAGTTCTTGATGGACAGTGGTGCAGCACGAAGGGAAGGCCGTGCCCATGATGGGCGTCAGAGAAGAGAAAGGGCATGAAGATTCACCCAGTCCTCCAAAGGTTATGCCCACTGGAGAGAATTCCACACCTTGAAGAGTTGGCACATGATGAGGAATGCCCACTTCCATAGAGCGGAGTGAAGAGAGAAGGGCCACCCATTGCAGAGTGATCGCAGAGGACAGGCAGAGACCTGGAAGAAACAGAATGGTGAGCTATGGAGTTCCTTTCCTAATGCAAGATGGAGCATGGTGCAGGAAGCCAAGGACAAGAGAGATGGCAGTAAGACTTCTGCATTACCTTTGATCCTGAAAGTGGCTCGGGTGAAGCCGGTGTAAGCCACAGAAGTTGAATATGACAGCAACTCCAGAAAATATGGGCAGGTAGGCGAGTTTAATGAAGAGAGGAATGTAAGGAAGGAGACAAAAGAAAAGACTAGTATGGTTAGTGCCTAACTAAGTGTCTGTGGGTGAACATCACCATCTGCTGATAAAAGGCGAAAGTGAAAGTAAAGAAATAATCATATTAGTAGGAACCCAAAAATGAAGTACATGGTTCCCAAAGGATGCAGATTGAAGACGACGCTGGGTAAGGTAATACCTGTGTTGCAGTTACTAATTATAAAAGGCTTGGGTGGGCCAAAAAGGATGGAGTTGGCCCCAGAACTTTGGCTAGTCCGGTCTTTTGGCTGCAGAGTGGTCTTACAAATACCAACATCACAGAAGGATCTGAGAGCGGTCAGATGCCAGAAAAGGCCTGAGCTGAGAAGAAGATCCGTGATCAGCGCTCATGTCAAATTTCCAGCTTTGAAACCCAATAGCTGAAGGTCACAGAAGAATTAGCGAGTATGCTGGTTTTGTTCGACAGGTATTGCTTGACCATCTTTAAAAAGTTTTCCCTCCTTGTCAAAGATATACCCAGTCATCAAAGCCAGGAAGCTTTGAAATGTCATGAAATTGGCCCAGGCCTTTGATAGTGTACCCCTGACTCTGCTGTACCTGGTGTGTGTCTCCTTCACCTCTCCTCCTTGGTTGGGCAATAAAGCTAGCTCCCTGCTGCTAGTGTTGTCTGATGGGAATTATTTCATCATATTTTCCACATTGGCTTGCTGCTATAGCATAATTTTAGTAGACCTCTCCGCCTCAAGAAGGTTCTCATTTTAGCGGGTTGAACAACCAGTACTATTTTTTGTCCAAGACGAGTCTGCCATAGGTGCTAAGATCCATACAGCCAACCTTTCCCTGTCTCCACATTGATGACTACTCTCCACCTCCTCCTCCTTCATCTCTTCCTCCTTAGCCAATCCACGTAGGGGACATGGTATTAAGCCTCTGTAGGTACTAGTTTCTGCTGTGCTATTGTGGCACCCCAGAAGTTCAGGTACCACAGTGGTATTGCCTTCTTCTCGGGGAGGGTGATGCCATGTCTGGAAGCGACAAGGATCCCTTTAACAGGTAACACATACATGCAACATATTCTGACTCCAGGCAAGAAGGACGAGCTCTAGACACAGTTTCAGGGGAGCTTGTCTATATATGTTCTGGCTTGGAGGAGGAGTTAGGAGTCAGTCAAGAGGAGCGCTGGAGCTGAGCAGATGGCTGGTTCTGCAACTCCTGACTGGTCAGTCTGTAGGAAAGTGTGAGGGGAGAAGGAGCACAGGGGGAGTGAGGAGCTGGCGAGGAGCTATGATTGAGCTCCCTCTACGCTGAAGCGCAGGAACCGGACACCGGGAGTCCAAGGCTGTGTGGGACTGTATGCCCCACAGCAGAAACCAGAGGGCAGAGGATTTCAAGTTGCCTGTCCACAACTACACCCGAAGGCACAACAGCATATAGAGCCTGGAGTTGCCGCTATTAGTGACACCTGTAAAAAGGCTTGCATTGCCTGCCATGCGAGTATTATCCTAGGACAGAGAGAGAGGACCTTGTGAGAAGCCTCAGGCAGCAAGGGACACACATTACAGCGCAGCAAGGAAGACTCCCAACCCCACCTGGCTAAGGGGATTCCAAATCGCTTCCAGTCTGCCTGGATTCCAAAGACCGCCTGTAACCTGTCTACTGGAACTTCATCAGTAAAAGGTAAAGAGACTGCAACCTTGTGTCCTTCAATTCTTCCTGGTACTACACCATCTAACATCCTTGCCACTACATCGGGAACCCTGGGGACTAAGCTTCACCTGTGGGAAGCCATACCATCCCTGCTGCAATAACATCATCCCCAGTGGACCCTTTTAAGCAGCGTCGGTCATCCCTGACCAAATACCACAGGTGGCGTCACGAACATTCTTTATTTTCTTTCAAAACAACCCCTTTTTTATTATTTATTTATATAGCACTATTGATTCCATGGTGCTGTACATGAGAAGGGGTTACATGCAAATTACAGATATCACATACAGTAAGCAAACTAACAATTACAGACTGATACAGAGGGGCGAGGACCCTGCCCTTGCAGGCTTACATTCTGCAGGATGGTGGGGAAAGAGACAATAGGTTTAGGGTTGCAAGAGCTCTGGTGTTGGTGAGGCAGTAGCTTCGGTAGTGGTGGTGATGAGGCAGCGAGGTCAGTGCAGGCTGTAAGCTTTCCTGAAGAGGTGGGCTTTCAAGTTCCGTCTGAAGGATCCGAATGTGGTTGATAGTCAGACGTGTTGGGGCAAAGAATTCCAGAGGATGGGGAATATTCGGGAGAAGTCTTGGAGGTGGTTGGGTGAGGAGCGAATAAGTGTGGAGGAGAGAAGGAGGTCTTTGGAGTACCGGGGATTACGTGAGGGAAGATATTGGGAGATTAGTTCAGAGATATATGGAGGAGACAGGTTATGGATGGTTTTGTAGGTTAGCATTAGCAATTTGAACTGGATACGCTGAGTGCATGGGAGCCAGTGAAGATATTTGCAAAGGGCAGGGGAGTGGAGGAGTAGCAAGGAGAGAGATGATTTAGTCGGGCAGCAGAGTTAAGGATGGACTGGAGAGGTGCAAGGATGTTATCAGGGAGGCCACAGAAAAGGATGTTGCAGTAGTCAAGACGGGAGATGATGAGGGCATACACAACCATTTTAGTAGATTGACAGTTGAGGAAAGGATGGATGCTGGAGATATTTTTGAGCTGGAGGCAACAGGAGGTGGAAAGAGCTTTGATGTGCGGTTTGAAGGACTGGGCAGAGTCAAGGGTTACTTTGAGGCAGCAGACTTCCATTACGGGGGAAAGCGTGATGTCGTTAATTGTGATAGATAGGTCAGGTAATGTAAACCCCTTTAAAAACTTTCCCTTTAACTTGGACATCCAGTGCCATGGACCGGGTCACCACCACTGTTACTACCCCTCTAACTACCACCGGACCGGGCCCGAGTACCGAGTGCTCCACTATGAGCCTGCTCCTATTCCTCCTCCTCTTCCTCAGCCTCCACATCCTCACTGTTATCCAATCTGTGCAGAGCAGATGAGATGAGACTTGGTAGTGTCTCCCTATTTCATGTCTTTCTCCATCTCCACCTGTTCCGCATGCAAAGCTTCATGTTTAATTATCAGCAGCAGAGACTGTTTAAGTATGCACAGAAGTGGGATTGTTGCACTGATTATAGCGTCATCGCTACTCACCATCTTTATAATAATAATAATAATAATAATAATAATTTTTATTTATATAGCGCCAACATATTCCGCAGCACTTTACAAATTATAGAGGGGACTTGTACAGACAATAGACATTACAGCATAACAGAAATCACAGTTCAAAATAGATACCAAGAGGAATGAGGGCCCTGCTCGCAAGCTTACAAACTATGAGGAAAAGGGGAGACACGAGAGGTAGATGGTAACAATTGCTTTAGTTAGTCGGATCGGCCATAGTGTAAGGCTCAGGTGTTCATGTAAAGCTGCATGAACCAGTTAACTGCCTAAGTATGTAGCAGTATAGACACAGAGGCCTATTAACTGCATAAAGTGTATGAGAACATGATGCAAGGAACCCAATTATGTATTTTTTTATTTTTTATTTTTGATTGGGCCACACAGGGATAGTTAGGTTAATGCGTTGAGGCGGTAGGCCAATCTGAACAAATTAATTTTTAGGGCACGCTTAAAACTGTGGGGATTGGAGATTAATCGTATTAACCTAGGTAGTGCATTCCAAAGAATCGGTGTAAAGTCTTGGAGACGGGAGTGGGAGGTTCTGATTATTGAGGATGCTAACCTGAGGTCATTAGCGGAGCGGAGGGCACGGGTAGGGTGGTAGACTGAGACCAGAGAGGATATGTAGGGTGGTGCTGAGCCATGGAGTGCTTTGTGGATGAGGGTAGTAGTTTTGTACTGGATTCTTGAGTGGATGGGTAACCAGTGTAATGACTGGCACAAGGTAGAGGCATCAGTGTAATGGTTGGTGAGGAATATGATCCTGGCTGCAGCATTCAGGACAGATTGGAGCGCGGGAGAGTTTGGTAAGAGGGAGGCCGATTAGTAGAGAGTTACAATAGTCCAGACGAGAATGAATAATTGACACAGTAATAGTTTTTGCAGAGTAGAAAGTAAGAAAAGGGCGAATTCTAGAAATGTTTTTGAGATGCAGATAAGAAGAGCGAGCCAGTGATCGGATGTGGGGGGTGAATGAAAGCTCGGAATCAAGTATGACCCCAAGGCAGCGGGCATGTTGCTTTGGAGCAATGGTGGAACCGCACACGGAGATGGCAATGTCAGACAAAGGTAAGTTAATAGAGGGAGAAAACATGAGGAGTTCAGTTTTTGACAGGTCCAGTTTCAGATTGAGGGAGGACATGATGTTAGAGACAGCGGTAAGACAATCACTGGTGTTTACTAAAAAGGTTGGCATGATAACAGGAGCTTCAACTCCCTCCATAAGTCTTCTATGAGATTAAGGTCCGGAGACTAGCTAGGCCACTCCATGACCTTAATGTGCTTTTTTTTAGCCACTCCTTTGTTGCCTTGGCTGTATGTTTGGGTCATTGTCTTGCTGGAAGACCCAGCCACGACCCATTTTTAATGTCCTGGTGGAGGGAAGGAGGTTGTCACTCAGGATTTTATGGTACATGGTTCTATCCATTCTCCCATTGCTGCAGTGAAGTAGCCCTGTGCCCTTTGCAGAGAAACACCCCCAAAACATAATGTTTCCACTTCCATGCTTGACAGTGGGGACGGTGTTCTTTGGGTCATAGGTAGCATTTCTCTTCTTCCAAATATGGCGAGTTGAGTTAATGCCAAAGACCTTAGTTTTTGCCTCATCTGACCACAGCACCTACTCACAATCACTCACAGAATCATCCAGGTGTTCGTTGGCAAACTTCAGAAGGTCCTGCACATGTGCCTTCTTGAGCAGGGGTACTTTGCAAGCACTGCAGGATTTTAAACCTTTATGTTGTAATGTGTTACCAATGGTTTTCTTGGTGACTGAAATCCCAGTTGTCTTGAGATCATTAACAAGTTTGCCCCGTGTAGTTTTAGGCTGATCTCTCACTTCCTCATGAACAAAGATACCCCATGAGGTGAGTTTTTGCATGGTGCCCCAGATCGATGTATATTAACTTTCATTTTGTATTTCCTCCGTTTTCTTACTATTGCACAGTTGTCTCCTTCTCATCAGGGGTCTTACTTATGGTTTTGCAGCCCATTCCAGCTTTGTGCAGGTCTATGATCTTGTCTCTGACATCATTATAAAGTTATTTGGTCTTGCCCATGTTGTAGAGGTTAGAGCCTGACTGATTAATTGAGTCTATGGACAGGAGTCTTTTCTATAAAGGTAACTATGTAAGACAGCTGTCTTTAATGCAGGTAACGAGTTGATTAGGAGCGTCTAACTGGTCTGTAGGAGCCAGGACTCTTAAGGGTTGGTAGGGGAGCAAATAGTTATTTCTAACTAAATTAAAATACATTTATATAATTTATACAATGTGATTTTCTGGATTTTATTTTTGATATTCAATCTCTCAATGTTAAAATTAACCTACCCTTAAAATTATAGACTGTTGATGTCTTTGTCAGTGGGCAATCTTACAAAATCAGCAAGGGATCAAATACTTATTTCCCCGACTGTATCACCATAGTCAATTTTTGAAGCAAAAACATTTTGCAAGCTGTACCACACCAAGCATTTTTTATACATTTTAAACCACCGTAATTTTACGCAAAACATTTTAAACTATATGAATGAACAATTGAATCAAGGAAAAATTTGGGAACTTTGTTTTTTTATATCAACACAATGTATCAATAACAACATTAAACTGAATGGATGATTAATTGAATTCAGAAAAAAATATGTATTTTTTTGTAGTTTTATGTACCACTATAATGTTACGATAACCGTGTTAAACTGTATGGACGACTAATTGAATCCACAAAAAAAGTAAACTTTTTTTAGTTTTATGTAACACTGTAATGTTATAATAAATATGTTAAATTGTATGGATGACTAACTGAAAACTTTTTTGAACGCTTCCTTGGAGTGTTATGTACCACTGAAATTTAATAAAAAGCACGTAATATTCTATAGAGAACTACCGTAATTGAATCCAGAAAAATGTTGAACTTCTTTTTTAGTTTTAGATGCCACTGTAGTATAACACAAAGCACATAATACTCTATGGATGCCTAATTGAATCCAGAAAATGTTTGAACGCAAATATTTTGAAAGTGTAGTTGCTGTATTCTTTTACTTATAAAGGCTTTGCACAAATAGCAAAACCAGGAAAAATTCTAAGAAGGGTCACCAGCTGAAGTGCCCTATAAAAAAATTAAGAATATATATTTGTGGCTCTACTACACTCATAAAGGCCTTATACCCCAATAGAAGAAATGGAGATCAAGTCCAAATAGATTAAAAAGGTATAAATTTAGTACAAAAATAAGCACATTGTAAACACATAATAAGCAATAAAATAAGTAAAAATACTGATAACCATTAGAATTTCAGCGAGAAAAGCAGGCGGAAATGATCGGCGGCCCGCGATGTGGAGGATGTGGTCAATTTAAAGCCGATTCCCAAAAATTTCCAATTGCATCACAAATGCAATCCTAGGGACCCTAGGATCTGAGGGATCAACAAGATTCATCCTGCCACTAGAGGTGGGGATATTAAACCTATGTTAGCACAGAGGGAATGCAGATGCATTACTGTACTCAATACTATAGCAAGTCTTAATGAACAGCTGAGTTTCAGTTCCTACCTGTAAAAAAAGTGTCTTTGGTTTTATTAATATTATTTGGTATTGGTAAGTGTGTTCTTATATGTTTTTCTTTCTTGCTATTTAGTCCTTTTTAGCTTGCTCTTATATTATATTTGATGATGCATTGGTTTCTCTTGAAAGGCTCAACTTGGCATATCATCTCGGTAAAAGATTTCTCCTACATTGTCTTCAGTGATAAACTGCTGGTTTGGCTAATTATGGAATGGACTGCCTCCTGATTGACATCATAAGGGGGGTCACCCCCTTCTTTATTCAGAGTAATTGAAATGTTTACTATTTATGCCTCATATATGTGACATCGGTTTATAAATTATTCTGTATGGTTAAACATATATAGTATATCACTTATAATATTATTTTTCATTTTTTGCATATATTTTATGTATATTAAGGATTCATGTCACTGAATTAGTTTATTCATTTAATTATATTATAATTGTGTTTATATTGAAATATTTCTTCTGTTTTTTTTCACTGGATTTCACAGTAATTGCACTTTAGTATTTAGGGTATGTCTATAATAGGCTTCTTGAAAGTTTCACTCAGATTTTGATTTAGGGAGAGTATGAGTTAACATATTGATAGTTACTTACCATTCCTTGAACTACTTGTGCACATGTCTTCTGCAATCTGCTTTCTGGGGTATTGCTTGCGGTGCCGGAAGGTGACGCGTGCGGTCCAGCGACGACACTGTGACCCGTAGCGCCATTTTGGAAGCCAAAAGTGATGCACCTCTCGGCACAGCGGATGGGACACATGCGCAGGCAGCGGTGATTCATTAGGAGTGATGGAGGGATCTACTGTATTTAAGATCAAGCCTGCGACACACTGCAGCACCTCCCCCTGACAAAGCCAATGCGAAACTTGAAACCTTTGGTGGTGAGGCAGATGATACCACAACATGGGTAAGATATCCAGGGCATGGGAGGTCATGATACTGATAGGGCACTGGTCCCTGGGTTTGTAGGCAACTTCATACCAGCTACATCTATTACCCTTTCTCCTGTTCCTCTTTCCTGTTTTACAACAAAGCACTTTGCACCTTACTTTATAATGCACGTGGTAAACTATGGTTAACCCACCGATCGTTTACACCTGTTTTTCTTGCTGAAATTCTAATGGTTATCAGTATTTTTACTTATGTAATTGCTTATTATGTGTTTACAATGTGCTTATTTTTGTAATAAATGTATACCTTTTTAATCTATTTGGACTTGAACTCCATTTCTTCTATAGGTGTATAAGGATTCTATGTTGGAGTGTCCTCATTTCTATTTTTCTGTTCTTTGCTCCCACACTTACTGTTGAGCATGCATGACAGACTAATACATACGTCTTCTGTTGTGGGCTGTATTTATACACTCATAAAGGCTTTGCACAAAGTGCAAAGCCAGGAAAAAAGTGTAAGCATGTTTATCCAGCTATCCATAGACCCCTGAAAGGCAACAACTGGCGGACTTCATTCAAATATTTTGAAAGTGTAGTTGATGTATTCCAGTCTCCTACATTCATAAAGGCTTTGTACCAAGTGCAAAGCCAGGAAAAATTATGAATAGGGTAATACAGTAATCCTCTTCAAGTGCTGAAAACGACATACAACGACTAGTGTTGAGCGATACCGTCCGATACTTGAAAGTATCGGTATCGGATAGTATCGGCCGATACCCGAAAAATATCGGATATCGCCGATACCGATATCCGATACCAATACAAGTCAATGGGACATCAAGTATCAGAAGGTATTCTCATGGTTCCCAGGGTCTGAAGGAGAGGAAACTCTCCTTCAGGCCCTGGGATCCATAGGGATGTGTAAAATAAAGAATTAAAATAAAAAATATTGATATATTTACCTCTCCGGCGGCCCCTGAACTCAGCGCGGGTAACCGGCAGGCTTCTTTGTTCAAAATCAGCGCTTTTAGGACCTGAGAATCACGTCCCGGCTTCTGATTGGTCGCGGGCCGCCCATGTGACCGCCACGCGACCAATTACAAGCCGCGACGTCACCGCAAGCTATTAACGCGCTCATTTTTAAAAATGAGCACGTTAATGACTTTCAAAGACGTAGCGGCTTGTGATTGGTCGCGGCCACGCGACCAATCACAAGCCGCTACGTCTTTGAAAGTCATTAACGTGCTCATTTTTAAAAATGAGCGCGTTAATAGCTTGCGGTGACGTCGCGGCTTGTGATTGGTCGCGGCCACGCGACCAATCACAAGCCGCTACGTCTTTGAAAGCCATTAACGCGCTCATTTTTAAAAATGAGCGCGTTAATAGCTTGCGGTGACGTCGCGGCTTGTGATTGGTCGCGTGACCGCGACCAATCACAAGCCGCTACGTCTTTGAAAGTCATTAACGCGCTCATTTTTCAAAAATGAGCGCGCTAATAGCTTGCGGTGACGTCGCGGCTTGTGATTGGTCGCGTGGCGGTCACATGGGCGGCCAGCGACCAATCAGAAGCCGGGACGTGATTCTCAGGTCCTAAAAGCGCTGATTTTGAACAACGAAGCCTGCCGGTTACCCGCGCTGAGTCCAGGGGCCGCCGGAGAGGTAAATATATCAATATTTTTTATTTTAATTCTTTATTTTACACATCTCTATGTATCCGATACCGATACCCGATACCACAAAAGTATCGGATCTCGGTATTGGAATTCCGATACCGCAAGTATCGGCCGATACCCGATACTTGCGGTATCGGAATGCTCAACACTAACAACGACATATTTCTTTCAATCACGCCGGAAATTCGCCCATCGATGACCCCTGATCCCGGGTCACCGATGGGTTGTCATGACCTCTATGGTTGCCACTGCCAGATTGCTATGAGCGCCACCTGGTCATCACCACTCATAGCAAGTGAGGTATTCTGCTACATGCCGGCGATCTGATCATCGCCTGCGTGTTGCAGAGCTGATCTGGTTATGGCAGCTTCTAGCTTCTAGCTGACCGGTCACCTGACCGCGACGTCATCGAAGGTCCTTCACTCTCTGCATTCTTAGGAACGGAGTCTGCCGATTGCACCACTGAGAGCCAGGGTCCACCAGAGGGGTGAGTATATCCATATTTTTTTTTTTTATTCTTTATTTTTTACATGAATATGGATCCCAGGGCCTGAAAGAGAGTTTCCTCTCCTTCAGACCATGGGAACCATCCAGGATAGCTTCCGATACTTGTGTCCCATTAACTTGCATTGGTATCGGGTATCGGTATCAGCGATATCCGATATTTTTTGGGTATCGGACGATTCCATCTGATACCGATACCTTTGCGTATCGGAAGGTATCGCTCAACACTGCTCATCACAAAAACAATGCCAATTTTTTTAAACTTTAGGAACCAAAATCCAAGATTGCGTCTCCTTGTTTTGCAAATAAAGTCATGTTCACCCTGAACTTCCAATATCACACCATTACTGGAAAACTGGTATGCTACAACAAGTAGGTTTTTTTTTCCCCAAATGTAGTAATTCCTTGGAGTAGCCCAGAGTTATGATTCATTTATAGCGGAGTGACAACATAATGCTTAGGTGTCACAATCTATTAATGCTGTTCAGTATCTTCTGTTTATTTTTAGAACCAATTGAGGCTTAACTGATGGTGAAAAATATACAGTCAAGCATGTTTACTTCACCTTTGCAAAGAACCTGGTATAGACCCAATTAATTTGTTATTCCTGTCACAACAGGTACAGTATACTTCACAAATGCCATTGCTTTATGTGTCCGCTTGCTTGACAGTTACTGCTTTTAAGCACCTCATTGAATTCTCTTTAAATAAGACTATTTTTCTTGTTCCTATTAATCAATATATCAGACATAAAGGACATAGAAGTGTTACTTAAGGAAAAGCTTAGTGCAAAAGTACAGCTAACATATACTTCATTATGATAGTTTAGGACTGCTATTGTTTTAGTACATCTGTATGAGCATTATACCTCTATAATATAAAGATATTTTAATGAACGTATTCAATTGAAAACTTTTAATTATAATGTTATTAATTTATTAAATAAAAAATATTGACTTGATGTTTTTAAAGCAAGAAATATTAGTCTAAAAATCTCCAGTGGCCAATGCGAAAATTGGAAGAGTTCTAATATTTAATACAGATTTGATATGTAAAAAAAATAACATTACCCTCCTTAAAAAAAAGAAAAAATTAACATAAAAGCCTGACTTAACCCCTTCAAGACGTGGCCCTTTTCCTTTTTTTTTGCGTTTTCGCTTTTCACTCCCCTCCTTCCCAGAGCCATAACTTTTTTATTTTTCCATCAATATGGTCATGTCAGGGCTTATTTTTTGTGGGACAAGTTGTACTTTTGAACGACATCATTGTTTTTACCATGTCTTGTACTAGAAAATGGGAAAAAAATTCCAAGTGTGGTGAAATTGCAAAAAAAGTGCAATCCCACACTTGTTTTTTGTTTGGCTTTTTTGCTAGCTTCACTAAATGCTAAAACTGACTTGATATTATGATTCTTCAGGTCATTACGAGTTCATAGACACCTATCATGTCTAGGTTATTTTTATCTAAGTGGTGAAAAAAAATTCAAAACTTTGGTAAAGAAAAAAAAATGCGCTCTTTTGATCGCCCATTATTGCATTTTAATGCAACATCGCGGCGACCAAAAAAACTTAATTCTGGCGCTTCAAATTTTTTTCTCACTACGCCGTTTAGCGATCAGGTTAATGCTTTTTTTATTCATAGATCGGGCGATTCTGAACGCGGCGATACCAAATATGTGTAGTTTTTTTTTTTATTGTTTAATTTTGGATGGGGCGAATATTTATTTAAATATTTATCTTATTTTTTTCATATTTTTAAAAACATTTTTCTTTACTTTTGCCATGCTTCAATAGCCTTCATGGGAGGCTAGAAGCTGGCACAACTCGATCAGCTCTGCTACATAGCAGCAATCATCAGGTTGCTGCTATGTAGTAGAAATGCAGGCTTGCTATCAGCGCCGACCACAGGGGGGCGCTCACAGCAGGCCTGCATCAGTAACCATAGAGGTCTCAAGGACCTCTATGGTTATTATCCTGAGACATCGCCGACCCCCGATCATGTGACGGGGGTCGGCGATGCACTCATTTCCGGATGCGTGGCCGGAAGCGCCGATTAAATGCTGCTGTCAGCGTTTGACAGCGGCATTTGACAGGTTAATAGCAGCGCGGGAATAGCAATTTCACCTGCCGCTATTGCGCGTATATGTCAGCTGTACAAAACAGCTGACATGTCGCGACTTTGATGTGGGCTCACCGCCTTAGCCCACATCAAAGGGGGAGACACGACATGCGCAGTAATAGTACGGTGCATGTCGTGAAGGGGTTAAACAACAGGTCATTTCCTAATTACATATTCCATTTAGATATATAACACTTTTGTCTATAGATATTTCTCCAATTTTTAGGCCATTAAGCCACCCACCTAGAAGAGTGAGATTTGTGAATTTTTTGCTACTTTTTAAAAACTCACGTTTCATAACTCTGGTTCAGCCCTGTTTGTATAGCTAACCATACTCACTTTCCCACTCACATTTCAAAATTGCCAAAAGCAATATAACCACAAAAAGTCACAAACTTATATACACTGCTCAAAAAATAAAGGGAACACTTAAAGAACAGAATATAACTCCAAGTAAATCAAACTTCTGTGAAATCAAACTCTCCGCTTAGGAAGCAACACTGATTGACAATCAATTTCACATGCTGTTGTGCAAATGGAATAGACAACACATGGAAATTATTGGCAATTATCAAGACACCCTCAATAAAGGAGTGGTTCTGCAGGTGGGGACCACAGACCACATCTCAGTACCAATGCTTTCTGACTGATGTTTTGGTAACTTTTGAATGTTGGTGGTGAAGTTGGAGCGCCCCCAGTAGGGCAGTGGGGTACTCGGAGCCGAGCCCTTCGGTTCTCAAGGGGGATGTCACGGTGGCTGACCCGGTCTGTGGCCCTAGGGTCGTCCATTGTAAATAGGGGAAAGGTTTTTAAAGGGATAATGTTCATGATGCCACCTGTGGTATTCGGTCAGGGTGACCGACGCTGTTTAGGGGTCCGCTGGGGTGATGTTATGGCAGCTAGATGGTATACCTTCCCACAGGTGAAGTATGTCCCCAGGGCTTCCCAGAGTGTAGATGGTGATGGTGTAAGGCGCAGTGAAGAACGAGGACACAAGGTTGCAGTCTCTTTACCTTTACTGAAAGCTTCAGCATCCACAGTCCAGAGCACCAGATCACAGGGCAGGCAGAGTCCGGCCGGTCTGAAGGCAAATCCAGAGTCCCCAGGTGGAAATCAGTAGCCTTCCTCTAGCGTCTAGGTGTTGTAGTACCTCCCTGCTGTGCGTCTCGGTAAGGTCCTCACAACTGTTGTGGATGTTATGTCTTTCTCTCTGTCCCCCTGATGGTAAGGATAGGACAAACCCATATGACTGATGGCCTTAGGCTTTTTACAGGGACTCTAGCACGCCCCGGCCCCCACAGTTGCCACCGTGCTTCCTGGGTATAAGGTCGGGCAACTAATATGGAATTAGCTGTCCTGCCGGTCTCTGGAGCCATGCTTGGAGACGATGACTCCCTCGGTGTTCCGGCAACCGGCTACTGCGCCTCAGAAGGAGGCAGCCTGCGTAGGGCAGAACTCCTTCTGGTTTCCTCTCCTTTTGCTATGACTTTGTTTCTCACCCTCTACAATACAATTTGCTGTTCTTGTCTCTTAGGATGCTGCCGCATCGGTAGGCAGGCGCAGCTCCGTGACCTTCTGTCTAGGCCTCTGACAGGATCCCAACCCTGTCAGGGACCCACTACCTGAGTGGAGCTCAGATAGCAGCTAACTGAGTGAAGCCCAGCCAGCGTCCACCAGACTGGTGCTGCCCGGGTGAAACCCAGTCAGCTTCTGACTAACTTCCTCTCCAGACCACCAGTTTTACCTAATTGTGAAGAGTGCCCTAATAAATAGGAGCATAGCTCCCCCTGGTGGGCTGGAGTGTGAAGTGTGGTGTGTGGTATGTGATACCTGGTAAAGTGATCTCCTTTATTGCCCTCAGATATAACATCACTCTGTCATGATTCCAATGGCAGGGAATCACAAAAGGACAAGCACCAACGAGCTCTAGGGTGATGGAACCTGAGCTGACCGCGACCCTAAACCTGAACACACAAATAACAATAGCCGGGGAACGTGCCTACGTTGATCCTAGACGTCTCGCACCAGCCGAAGATCTAACTTCCCCTATTAGAAGAAACACAGACCTCTCTTGCCTCCAGAGAAATACCCCACAGAAATAGCAGCCCCCCACATATAATGACGGTGAAATGAGAGGAAGGCACATACACAGTATGAAAACAGATTCAGCAAAATGAGGCCCGCTAAAACTAGATAGCAGAGGATACAAAAGTAAACTGCGCGGTCAGCAAAAAACCCTTCAAAAAACCATCCTGCAATTACTTGAACTCATGTTCCAACTCATGGAACATGAGGAGCAATTACAGCCCACTAGAGCAACCAGCAGCAAAGAAACAATTATATGCAAGCTGGAAAAGACAAAAATAAAGCAAAACGTGGAACAAGAAAATCAAAAACTTAGCTTGTCCTGAAGATTACTGAAGCCAGAAGCTGAGGTAACAAAACACTCTGATAACCTTGATAGCCGGCGGGGAAATGACAAGAAAGCCCGGTTAAATAGGAAACTCCCAAATCCTAATAGAACAGGTGGACACCAGAGACAGCAGAACACAAATCACCCAGTACCATCAGTAACCACCAGAGGGAGCCCAAAAACAGAACTCACAACATCACTCCCCCTGGTGGAAAAATGACATTACTGCAATGACCAGGACCCTGGGGCGCTGCACTTTCACAGTCATGGTAGCATGAGAGACGGACTCTACAACCCACACAAGTGGCTCAGGTAGTGCAGCTCATCCAGGATGGCACATCAATGCAAGCTGTGGCAAGAAGGTTTGTTGTGTCTGTCAGCGTAGTGTCCAGAGGCTGGAGGCGCTACTAGGAGACAGACCAGTACACCAGATGTGGAGGAGGCCGTAGAAGGGCAACAACCCAGCAGCAGGACCTCTACCTACTCCTTTGTACAAGGAAGAACAGGAGGAGCACTGCCAGAGCCCTGCAAAATGACCTCCAGCAGGCCACAAATGTGCATGTGTCTGCACAAACGGTTAGAAACTGACTCCATGAGGATGGTCTGAGTGCCCAATGCCCACAGATGGGGGTTGAGCTCACAGCCCAACACCGTGCAGGACACTTGGCATTTGCCACAGAACACCAGGATTGGCAAATTCGCCACTGGTGCCCTGTGGTCTTCACAGATGAAAGCAGGTTCACACTGAGTACATGTGACAAATGTGACAGTGTCTGGAGATGCCGCAGAAAGTGATCTGCTGCCTGCAACATCCTTCAGCATGACCGGTTTGGCAGGGGGTCAGTAATGGTGTGAGGTGGCATTTCTTGGGAGGGCCGCACAGCCCTCCATGTGCTCGCCAGATGTAGCCACCCTGCCATTAGATACCAAGATGAGATCCTCAGACTCCTTGTGAGACCGTATGCTGGTGCTGTTGGCCCTGGATTCCTCCTAATGCAGGACAATGCCAGACCTTATGTGGCTGGAGTGTGTCAGCAGTTCAATGAAGGCATTGAAGCTATGGACTGGCCCGCCTGTTCCCCAGACCTGAATCCGATTGAGCACATCTGGGGCATCATGCCTCGCTCCATCCACCAACGTCACGTTACACCACAGACTGACCCGGAGTTGGCGGATGTTTTGGTCTAGGTCTGGATGGAGATCCCTCAGGAGACCATCCGCCGCCTCATCAGGAGCATGCCCAGGTGTTGTACAGTAGGGTGGCCATACAGGCACTAGGAGGCCACACACAATACTGAGAATCTTTTCCTTGTTATGAGGTATTTCCACTGAAGTTGGATAAGCCTGTAATTTGATTTTCCACTTTGATTTTGAGTATCATTCCAAATCCAGACTTCCATGGGATATTCATTATGATTTTCACTGATAATTGTTACATTTATTGTTCTGGACACATTCCACTATGCAATGAATAAAAATTTGCCGCTGGAATATTTCATTCAGAGATATCTAGGATGTAGTATTTTAGTGTTCCCTTTATTTTTTTGAGCAGTGTATAAAAATGGCATGTGACAAACATTTTCAACATTTTAATGTCAAAAAATGGGTGCAAAAGCCTTGCTAAATTCAACCTTATATGTATTATATGCATCATCCCTGAATTGTGATATCACTTTTCCCCTCATAATTTTTTTTTTAGCAAAAATCGAGTCCTTAGCTTCCATGCTAATTACCTTTTCCACAAAGAGAAGAAAAACATACCACAAGTGCAACTTTTTGGAGTAGCTACCCTGGAAGCCATTGCAAAATCTTCAGGTTGCGTTTTTTGAGATAGTCCATTGTGGATTTTGATATCTTTTGATCATTATCCATTTGCAGATGCCATCCACTTTTCAACTTCAGTTATTTTTAAAGATAGTGTTATGTTTACATCAAGAATTTGTTGAAATTTCATTGAATCCATTCTTCCTTCTGCCCGTGAAATGTTGCCTATGCCATTGTCTGCAACACAACCCCAGTCACCCATGACTGATTCACCCCCATGCTTAATGGCTTTCAAAATGTTCTTTTCCTGAAATTCTGTGCCTTATTTTCTCCACAAATAACTTTGATCATTGAGGCCAAAGAGTTCTATTTTAACCTGATTGGTGCACAGGACTTGTTTCCAAAATGCATCAGGCTTGTTTAGATGTTCTTTGGCATACTTCTAATGCTGCATGTTATGGTGAGGATGCAGTAGAGGTTTTCTTCTGATGACTCTTCCAGTGGGCAGTCCTATTCTGTAAATGACATCTATCTCTCTATGCATACTCATACTGAAAATATTGCAATCACTGTGTAGTGCCCACTTATGAGCCCACTGGGCTCATAAGCACAGAAAGACAGATGTCTAAATGGATAAATTACAAGTTTTACAGAATCTTTTAAAAAATATATGTATATAATTCTTAGCTTTTCCTTCTCTATACTGAGCTGACTATAGATTAGACTCTCACTTCTTGTTGAGCACAGAATTTGACAGCAATGCACTTACACAAAGCCTATTGATTTCTATTGTATAGTCTAATGAGCATGCTGTTATCAGGGCAAAAGGTGTATCCTGTATTAGCTACTGTATATAAAGGTGTTGCCTTTCAATGTATTCTTGTCTGTGATGATAGTGAGACTGCTGAAAAGTATTATGTACAGAACATGAAGCTTAAGTGCAGGGATTACATTCCCCGCTGTAGCTAAATAAGTAAAAAAGGAAAAGTGCATTTAAATAACAGAGGGTTCTTATTAAACACTGTTTTTGATTTAAAAAAGCATAGAAGCCATCCCTCCCACCATCAGGGAGTGTATGACCATTTCCGATGGCGATGTGGCTTATACTTTTTTTATAAAAACAGTGTTTAATAACAACCCTATGTTATATAAATGCACTTTTACTTTTTTTACTTATTTAGTTACAGCAGGGTACATGATCATTTTATTTCTTGTAGGATTTTATCTGTTTAATGGCCAATATGAACATGTATTTATGTGCTGCATGTATACCAACTTAAACCGAAGCTCAATTTTTTTGTGTTTTTTCTTTGTATTTTTACATTTTGTGCTTGATCTGGATATTACACTTAAATATCTTCCAGTGGCTGGTTTCCATAGTTTGGGGACCAGTCCTTTGTCTTCCCTTATACACATTGAGGCAGGGCCGTATTTAGAGTTTCTGCTGCCCTAGGCACTTTTAGTGCTGCCTCCCCCTTTGGTGAGTATGACACTATCGGCAGTGACTTTGGCAAAAATCGCTGATATGAAAGTCGCCTTTTGCAGCAGATCCGACAGTTTTTCCGCATCTGCCGCGTAATGGATCACTTAGGGCAACACTGCGTTCAGCCTCATTCATTCCCTATGGGACTTACAGACATGTGCGGCACTTGCGGTTTTGCCGCCATTCGGCAAATGCGGTACTTGCAGCAATGAGAAAAAACACTACTAGCAGTGTTTTATGTATCATCGTAAGTGCAAAACCGCAATTGCCGCACATGTTCGCAAGTAGCCATCACTACCTGTCCCTGCACCTTGCTAGCTCATCCCTATCCAACCCTCCCTGACCTATAACTACACTATAAAGCTTCAGAAAAGCAATTTATTAACTGACATATTCCTATGATAATGAGGGCTCTAGGCTACGGCGTAGACTGGGACGGGCAGTGTCCGGGTCTCCATCCTCTCTGTGCACACCCTCAGTCCCTGCCTCACTGCCTGTGCACAGACCTCCCTCCACCGGACCCGGTAATCGCCGCTCGCAGTAGCATACCGGCAGAGGTGTATCTAGGGTTTCTGGCACCCGGGGAAAGAATTCATTTTGGTGCCCCCCCTCCGCCAAGGACATATGTGATTTGCACACTCAGTCATGTGCCCACGAGCTCCTCTCCCTAATGCTCTCAATGTTCAGTGAAAAACTAAGAGAAGCTCGTTGTCACAGGACCATAAGAGTATGTGTCCACGTTCAGGATTGCATCAGGATTTGGTCAGGATTTTTCATCAGTATTTGTAAGCCAAAACCAGGAGTGGAACAATTAGAGGAAAACTATAATAGAAACATATGCACCACTTCTGTATTTATCACCTACTCCTGGTTTTGGCTACAAATACTGATGTAAAATACTGACCAAATCCTGATGCAATCCTGAACGTGGACACATACCCTAAGTCTGAAAAATCGCATATGAGTGACGTGTCCATGTGACGACTACTGGAACTTGCAGAGCTGAATCCTGACATCGCAGCTTCTGAATTCTCACAACGCATGTACTGCACACTTTTAGGATTCTCCCTTGCCGGTGGACGGTCATGTCAGCACAAGTATGTGATTTGTATACTTCTGACCACATTCCGACTAGATGTGCCCGGCCTCGCTCAGTTCATTTTCATTGACGGAGGTCACGCATGTCTAGTCAGCACGTGATCGCATTAATGTAAATCCCCAGCATGAGAGAATCCTGACAGCGTGCAGTGTGCACTGTGAGAATTCAGAAGTCTGCAGTCACAAAGAATGGCTGCAGACTCATCACAAGCCTGGACATCCCCTTTAAAAGGGACTCTGTCACCTGAATTTGGAGGGAACAATTTTCAGCCATAGGGGCGGGGTTTTCGGGTGTTTGATTCACCCTTTCCTTACCCGCTGGCTGCATGCTGGCTGCAATATTGGATTGAAGCTCATTCTCTGTCCTCCATAGTACACGCCTGCGCAAGGCAAGATTGCAGATTGTGCAGGTACAGTATGTACTACGGAGGACAGAGAATGAGCTTCAATCCAATATTGCAGCCAGCATGCAGCCAGTGGGTAAGGAAAGGGTGAATCAAACACCCGAAAACCCCACCCCTATGGCTGAAAATTGTTCCCTCCAAATTCAGGTGACAGTGTCCCTTTAAATCTCCTAACATATATAAAAACATGAGAGTTAGCATCACAAATAACATTTACATCCAGGCACCTGATAGATGACGTCGCCTCTGGAGCCGTTCTCCTTTTCTTCATCTTGTCCAGATCCCATGATGAGTTTTTTTCTCATCCACAGCCATCTCTGCAGACTTCCATCTTCGCCGCTCTTTTGCAGAAAGTCTCCACATGACGCCCTTAAAGATACAAGTGTCATTATAATGCTCCCAAATAAAAAATTGCCCCTCACTATATTGTCTGCACAAAGTATGACCCACACACTGTCCCTCTTATGGTACATGCTCTTCACACTGTCCTCTCCTTTCTATACCGGTCCCCTCTTCACTGTCCTCTCACACTGTGTCCCCCTTATAGGGCCCAGTATTTATACTCCATATTTATACTCCATCCTCCCACACTGCGTTCATGCCTCCCCCATCCTCCCACCCTGCGTTCATGGCTCCCCCATCCTTCTCCCCTGCAAGCATGGCTCCCCCATCCTCCCACTCTGCGTTCATGGCTCCCCATCCTTCTCCCCTGCGTTCATGGCTCCCCCATCCTTCTCCCCTGCGTTCATGGCTCCCCCATCCTCCCACTCTGCGTTCATGGCTCCCCCATCCTCCCACTCTGCGTTCATGGCTCCCCATCCTTCTCCCCTGCGTTCATGACTCCCCCATCCTTCTCCCCTGCGTTCATGGCTCCCCCATCCTCCCACCCTGCGTTCATGTCTCCCCCATCCTTCTCCCCTGCGTTCATGGCTCCCCCATCCTTCTCCCCTGCGTTCATGGCTCCCCCATCCTTCTCCCCTGCGTTCATGGCTCCCCCATCCTTCTCCCCTGCGTTCATGGCTCCTCCATCCTTCTCCCCTGCGTTCATGGCTCCCCCATCCTTCTCCCCTGCGTTCATGGCTCCCCCATCCTTCTCCCCTGAGTTCATGGCTCCCCCATCCTTCTCCCCTGCGTTCATGGCTCCCCCATCCTTCTCCCCTGCGTTCATGGCTCCCCCATCCTTCTCCCCTGCGTTCATGGCTCCCCCATCCTTCTCCCCTGCGTTCATGGCTCCCCCATCCTTCTCCCCTGCGTTCATGGCTCCCCCATCCTTCTCCCCTGCGTTCATGGCTCCCCCATCCTTCTCCCCTGCGTTCATGGCTCCCCCATCCTTCTCCCCTGTATGCACGGCTCCCCATCCTTCTCCCCTGTGTGCACGGCTCCCCATCCTTCTCCCCTGTGTGCACGGCTCCCCATCCTTCTCCCCTGTATGCACGGCTCCCCATCCTTCTCCCCTGTATGCACGGCTCCCCATCCTTCTCCCCTGTATGCACGGCTCCCCATCCTTCTCCCCTGTATGCACGGCTCCCCATCCTTCTCCCCTGTGTGCACAGCTCCCCATCCTTCTCCCCTGTATGCACGGCTCCCCATCCTTCTCCCCTGTATGCACGGCTCCCCATCCTTCTCCCCTGTATGCACGGCTCCCCATCCTTCTCCCCTGTATGCACGGCTCCCCATCCTTCTCCCCTGTGTGCACGGCACCCCACTTTTTTTCCCTGTCATACTTACCTCTCACCGGCGCGCAGCACAGAACTTCCTGGCATCTCAGCGTCTTCCTTCCTGTCTTCAGCGGTCACATGGTAGCACTAATTAAGGGTGATGAATATGCGCATATTCATCACCCTTAATGATCGGTACCATGTGACCGCTGAAGACAGGACGGCGCTGAGACGCAGTTGCAGCCACCGCTGGAGGAAGGTGAGTATTACGTCTTCAGGGAGGGAGGGAGGGGGGGCGGGAAGGAGGGAGGAGGGGGGGGCGGGAAGGGGGGCGGGAGGAGGGGGGGCGGAAACTTGACCCCGGAGTTTTATAAAAAAAAAAAAAAAGAAAAAACCTAGCTCAAGGGCGCCCCCCCGCATCCCGCCGCCCTAGGCACGTGCCCTCAAGTGCCTAGTGGCAAATACGGCCCTGCATTGAGGTCAATTCTCACACAAGGTTAAGGTTTTTCATATTAGACAATGTAGGGCCATCCTGAACAAGGTCACCTTGCAGATGGTGGGATGGATTTTATGCTTTTTTTAAAATCAAGAACAGTGTTTACTAAGAACCCTATGTAATTTAAATGCATTTTGGCTTTTTTACTTATTTAGTTACAGCAGGGTTTTTTTTCTTGTAGGTTTTGTCTGTTTAATGGCCATTGTGAACATGCATTTATGTGCTGCATGTATACCAACTAAAACCCAAGCTCAATTTATTGTGCTTTTTTATTGTTTTTTATGTATCTGACAAGTTGGGTCTGGGTCCTTCTCTGCCCCATCTATTTTGAGGTGAACTACAAGAGTTAGGGACCATCCTGATTAAGTACACCTTGTCGCGCTATGATGGCTTTTGTGCTTTTTTGATCAAAATAGTATCAACTAAATCCTTATGTTATGTACAAGTACTATTACTATTTAGTTATTTACTTATTAGAGGGTATTTGGTCCATTTGTTTTAACTTAGTATTTTTCTTAGTAGCCAGTGTTACAATTTTAGAATTTTTACCTTTCTTTGGAATATAGCTACTGATATGGAAAATTGAAAAAATACATTATCAAATATTTTTAAAATACAGACCTACTATAAGAACATGATTTAAGAAATAGGTCAACACCACAATCCCTTTAAGCACCTTGACCGCCACTTGAATTTTTTGGCAAATGCAAAAAAAAAAGACCAAGTACAGGTGCGAATATTTGCAGCGAGGGGTTTTGTTAGATTTACTATCTCACCCAACATGCCATTTTGGCTTCATTTGTCATAGTTATGTTATTAGACAGCGTTACAATGAAATTGAGCACAATTCCGAAACAGCCATCAGCAACTCCTTAAACTGCAGAGTGCTGATGTGCGTGCTTTCTGCACTACTTTCAGTACCTTGTAACCTTAGAAAAAAAATCTCCCAAAATTAGACTTTAGCAAACAACTAGGATTCTCAAGAATGCGATATAAAAGGCTCACAAACAAGCTACAAGGATTTTTTTTTTGTGTGCAGTTATGGTCCATCATTATTAAATGTCTCTTGCTGGACGGAAGAGGTGCTTTATCACAAACAGTCATTCATCAGCACTTGCCAAGCCAGCTCACATCTGACCTCTGCAGCAATAATGCTGCATCAAGTAGGCCAACTACCCAGTTTAGCTGCAGAGCAGGGAGCATAGGATGGCTTGAAGATTAAGTGCACTGCTTCATGTTTTCATTCCCTGGAGCCTGGCGGGCTGATGTTGTATTGATTGGTAAAGTTTACCAGTAAGTATCACAAACAACAATAGCCAGGTCAACGATCGGTGATGCCTGAATGTGAATTCCCCCGTGGTGCTCAGGAATGCTGGGCTAAGGCAATGCTATCATGATGTCTGAGTGCAGGTTGAATAAGGTTTCGAAGGAAATCGAGAGACTGAATACCTGCAGTCTGAAATGACATTTAAACAAGCGGCATGTGGGAGTACAGCGAGCAGTAATAGGACAATTATATACAACCCAAGCTCTAGAAGCAGAGAAAAAAATGTCCGCTAGACAAATTACCATTGGAAGGATGATTAATTGATAAATAATTACTTAATATTCCAACGTCTTGCTCTGCACAGTAAAGGATGGCTATGATTGCAGTTAATTAACTGTGTTTAAAGGTAAAATACTCCAGTGATCTGCTGCTTCGTATGTCACCGCAAATTGTTTACGAGCGGCACTTCAAGGATATACAGAACGGTAAGGATGCAGCGATATAGGACTTCTTTCCTGATAAATTTGAGTCTCTAGGGGGTTAATTATAAAATCAAAAATGGATGTCAAAATCAAAAATCATCTTTGGCACTGCCATGCTATTTTTTTTTCTCAGTGAGGTGCGATTTGCAGTCAGTAAATAGGATGAGTGTCTTCTGCCTCTGGATATGTCCCTGAATGCTGCGGCTTAGTATGTGTGATAGAATGTATGTGTGATAGAATTCGGTAATAGAACTATTTGGCTGTGATAACTAATCTTATCATAATAGAACTATATATGCCCTATAGATACCAGCTGTCTCCAATTTGGTGGGACTGTCTAGATTTTTCAACAAAAGTCCTAGTAAATTTGCGGTGTCCCATTCCGAAAATGTTAAAGGTTTACACAAACCCTGTTTACAAATGGTAAGGTTTATTCTTGTCTTGAGTGCGTATGGAGACTTTTAGGCCATACAGTGCTCCTCTGGGAAATTAAACGTGTAAAATGCCTCTTCAGAGAAAAACTGCCTTGAATGCTGATGCCTTTTATTGGGGTGGCAATCCTAAAAGTCAATATTGACCATTTAGTGAGCCTTTCTACATCACTTTAGTATAAGGAGCCAAATCAGATACTCCTTTTGTGTTCCCCATTTGGCAGTAAAGTGGAAGTCATCTTTGTCTTTGAATAGGCCTTGTTTACAAGTGGGTGTTTATGGCCAGGATTGCGAAGTCCTGGCGGAGAGAGAAAGGGTGGGAACTTACCGCTAAATTTTCAACACCAATGTTGGTAACGCTGCAGGTTGTAGGTATACATCCCAGCAGCTATAGGAATACGTAACACATGGAAAAAGGGGCAGCTAAAAACAGACAAGAATCGACATCCACTATTCTGTTCATTTTGCATAGTGGTCTAATTTTTTAAGCTACTTGAACATTGTTCAGACCTTTCTTCCCACACATTTAACTGTCATTTTCTAAACTACAACAGCTCAGCTTTTAGGGCCATGCCAAAAAGGACAAATTGCATGTACTCTTGGGGTTACATGCATGGACTAAGATAACTTCATTAAAAGGGATATCCGGGACTTTAAAGAAAAAATGTGCCTAAGCACTAACAGGTGTTTAGTTGCTGACAGAGGCAACTACCTGCCCATTGTACCCAGCGCCGGTCATTGACCGCTCCTACAGGAGATTTAGCTTCTCCCTTTCAACAGAGCAGCAATTTCTCTTCCTATTGACATAGCGGGATGACTGGTGTCATGCTGATTGACAGCTGGCTTCCACCAGTTAGGTAGGGGGAAGCCGGATATCAATCAGCATGACACCAGTAGTCCCGCCATGTCAACAGGAAAAGAAACCGCCAGTCTGTAGGCATGACATCAACAGAAAGTCTGTAGCCACTCTGTCCTGACAACAGATCATTGTGGTTTGGTCCTGATTAAGCGGTTTGAAAACCTTGAAACACTTTGACATAATAAACCGCATTTATGCTTCACTTTTGTGTGTGATTGTACCTTTAAACCTTGAGCAGCGCGGACTCTGAACCACCGTATTCCTCATTCATTGCATCGCATCTCATTGGTGGTCCTTTGCATGCTTCAATAGGATTTGGGACTGTCACAACTCCATCAGGTGAGCATACCTAGAATATTTTATAACACTTGGTTATCAGATAAGACCCTTCTTGGAAGCAAATATAATAATTTAACAAAAATGTAATTTCAAGTGATTTATAGAAAAAAAGTGTGTTTAACATTTATAATAGAAGAATAAGGATACACTATACATTCCAGCCATCCTATGCACTTACAAGGTAGATTCCGACGCTGCTTTTGCAGAGAAGGGCAGTAGTTTTTTGTAGCATTTTTATGAGTTTTTTGTTGGCATTTTGTTTCAAATTGTTTTGTTATTTATTGTTGTATTTTTAATTCCCAACTCATGGTGTTGTACAAAATCTTGGAATCATATCATATGTGTGGATCGCCCCCAGACACAGGGCCACAGGTTACTCAGTACCGGTCCTTTCTATCTCAGTTCTGGGGTTGTCACGGTGGCTGGACCCGGTCCGTGACCCTGCTTAGGGGCGTCCAATGAAAGGTGATGTGAGTCTGTCAAGGTTTCGTGACGCCATCTGTGGTGTTCGGTCAGGGCGACCGACGCTGCTTGGGGTCCGCTGGGGTGATGGAATGGCAGCTAGATGGTATACCTTCCCACAGGTGAAGTGTGTCCTCAGGGCTTCCCAGTAATGTATATGGCGATGGTGTGAGGTGCAGTCAATAACGAGGACACAGGGTTGCAGTCTCTTTACCTCTTTACTGAAGACTTCAGGATCCTCAATCCAGAGCACAGTTAACAGGGCTGTCTGAGACCGGCCGGTCCGATGGCACATCCAGAGTTCTCTTTGCAGGTGGAAATCAGTGCCTACCATTAGCGCCTGTGTGTTGTAGTGCTACCCTGCTGAGCATTCGGAATAGTCCTCACAACTTCTATTCTCTTTCGTTCGTTCTTTCTAATTCGTTCCAGATCTTTCTAGTTCTCCGTCCCCCAGGTATGTTATGGCTAGGACGCACCCGTTTGACGGGTAGGCTCGGAGCTCTTCCGGGACCCTAGAGATGCCCCTCTCCACGCGTTGCCCCCTATGTCTGCGTAGGTGATGTAAGGTAGACAGCCAACCTATAATTAACTGTCCTGCAGAGTTTGAAGTAAGGCATAGAGTCAGTTACTTCCTCGGTGTTCCGGCCACCGGCTACGCACCTCAGTAGGATGTTGCCGTTCTCCGGGCATGACTCCTACTGGCTCTCCTTTGTGCTTTATCTCGTTTCTCACTTTCCACAATATCCTTTGCTTCGTGTCTCTTTCTTAGGATACCGCCGCGGGGTGTGCAGGCGCGGTTCTGTAATGTTCTATTCTGGTCGCTAGGTGCCTGCCAGGTTCCCACGCCTGACAGGGACCCCCCTGAATCTTCTCCCTGCAACACCCCCTGCCACGGGATGTTGCCTGAATCCAACCCAGTCAGCTTCTGACTAACTTCCTATCCAACCCCTAGTTTTACCAGTGTGAGGAGTGGTATAGTAAATAAAACCTTTTGCTCCACCTAGTGGCCGGAGTGTGAAGTGTAAAGTGTGCTGGTGATACCTGGTCAGAAGAACTCCTTTAGTGCCATCAGACGTACCATCACTCCTCTTAGCGGCAGAGCGTCATACTGCAACGACCAGGTCTCTGGGGCGCTGCATGTGCATCATGTGTCTTGAAGTGTTAAGGGGGTTGTATGAACAAAAATAAATTTTGATCAGTGGGTGGGATTTGTAATAAATAGCAAAATCTGTGATACTCACCTACATGCACCCACCTGGATCCAGCATAGGCTGCTCTGTGCAGAGACAGGAAGTGGTGATATTATCGTTCCAGCAGTCAGCGGAAAGGTGCAGCTTGTGATTGACTGCAGTGGTCAGGTGACTTTGAGTAGCACAGCAGCAAATGCGACAGTTCATTTATAAAATATAACTTTTAATAGATAAATCCTTAAAATCGAGCCACGAATGTCAGCACCGATGTGTACAATAATACAATAAAAACGCTCACATTTGCTGCTGTGGTATACAATATATGGAGTGAGATAGCTGTAGTTTGCTTGTTGGATGCAACTCCCTCTTTCACGAGTAGTGCGTCATCATAAAACATGCTGCTCAAGTCACCTGACCACTGCAGCCCATCACAGGCTGCAGCTTTCTGGTGGCTGATGGAACAGTGACATAACCACTCACGATGGAGTGGTCTATGCCGGAGCAAGGTGGGTGCCGGTAGCTGAGTTTGCTATTTTTTCACAGATCCAGTCCCTGGGCAATTTTTTTTGTAGAATCCCCTTATAACACAATTCAAAAACCACAACAACATTAAAATAAAACCTTTACTAAAATAAATTATTTAAAACAAAATAATAATAACAATAATGGACTTAAAAATAATGTAAAAAAGTATTTTTTCCCATGCACAGATATACAGTACCCTGATCGCTATATTGCAGTGTCTGCATTCCTTTCTGTGTAATTCATTATATAAATGAAGCACAATTCATTCCACTTGCAATAAAACATTCAACATTTTTTAAGAATGAAATAAAAGTCAACTTTTCAAGGTGCAGTTTATGTTGAAGTAAGCCTGTGTTAATATTTCCTAATCATAGTAACCTCAGCCTGCCAGAATGTACAGACCCCTAATCCTCGCTGTAATGTTTTGTCATTAACCGCTCAGCATTGGCCACACCAGTCATAGCAATTGGAGCAACGCCTCAGGCACCACTGGAATTAATTACCACGAGAAGCACTGCTGTTTGGAATTGTCATCTTGAATTTATCACTTGCCACTTAATGCAACTCATCTGACCTAATACCTCCTCTATGTCACTGGGGTTTTGGCTCCATTTCCACCAGTCTGGTATCTGGTGGTCTTCTGTATGCCTAATACTCATGCAGTGTGTAGAGCACACATCTGCTGGAGACCTGGATAAAAGATCCTACCCTAGAGGCATAGCTTGCTAACAATGCCCCTAGCAAATTGCAGATAACCCATACGTCATGTAACATCTGAAGTTTACAGCGATTCCGAGCTCAAGCTGACACATTTAATTTTCCCTTCTCAGAGATGATAATCTTTCATTTCATTGGCTGTAACAACTGTGACCATTTGTGTCTTTCTTGTTCCAGTTTTTAGAGTTTAATGAAGCTGGCTGTCCTCATGTGGATGAATAAATGGCTCTAGGGGGCTTTTGGTATTAGGCCTGCTTTCCTCCGGTATAAATTGAGCAGAAATAGCTCATTAAATAACTCACAAAATATATATAGCCTAAAGTACAGTCGGGTTAAAACCCATGATGTTTTAAGGGGTTTTTTTTTTCTGCTCTTTTAGAATGTTTTAACAGTGATCCGGTTTTATACTTTCCTGTGCTCCTTTTATTGAATTAAACTATGATTCCAGACAGGAAGAAATGAAGCTGAATCCTGTAGAATGGTCTTATAATGATAGTACATCTGTTAAATCAACATATCAAGAGCCGTTGTCTAGATTTTTCTCAAGATGTCTTGTAAAAAAAAAAATACCATCAAAATGGTTCAATATGAGCTGCATGTATTTTACGACCTCTATTAAATATCTACAGTTGCTTTTTTATCCACCATAAATGTAATACAATATGTAATACTGGAAGGAAGGGTTTTATTTCATGGCTTTAATAAATGTATTGTAGAAGAGAACGCGGACAGACAAATTTGTTTAAGACCTATATATTCCTTGTGATAACACATTGTCTTCACCACATTGCCCATGTCAATCTTGCAGTAGATTTTGAACAACTTTTGATATTATGTAATATATGTTGTCAGGAACGAACATAGACAGAAGGGGCCCTTATGCAAGAACAATATATGGGCCCTTTGCAGTCTAATAGCTCATCATAATGTACAATTCCACCTGATTTGGAGGTGGAAGTGGACCTCCTTATCATTTGAGCCCTTGTATGGCTCCATAGATTGCACCATTGGTATGTCCAACACTGTATGTACTTTTGCACTAGATAAACATATCATTTGTCCACCCATGAACTAATTACAAGTTAGTCCATTTCACAAAGCCTAAAGCTGGTTTCACATGTTCTGGGTATGGACCACAAAATCTGAAATTCTTTGGGTCTCCTCACCCAAAATCAACAGCCTCGATTATGCCACTACGGCTGTTGAGTTCGCATCAGTAGACTTGCGAACAGGCAGGACATTGTGGTCCATACTCGGACTGTGAATGTTGAATGTGTGAAACTGGCCTAACTATCATTCAAGTTTCCCCCTTTAGTCCCTTCTTTGGGACGAGGACTGCACCTGATGCCAAAGCACTGCTGGATGTTTGGATGACCCCCAGCTTCAGGATTTTATCAATCTCCTGGCACATGTGCTGCTGTACTTCCAGGGAGACCCGATATGCTGAACGTCAAATTGGGAGGTGATCCCTGGTGTCCACGAGATGGCTGACCTACTCGGTCCTTCTGGGATTGTTGCTGAACAAATCCTGGAAGGGGTGTAGCATTGCCCACAGCTGGGACCATTGGTCCAACAAGAACTGGTGACAAATCTCTACATCCTGAATTGTCCCACTCGCCCTAGCCTGGGCGAGCCTATCCAGGAAGCTCTCAACCTCTCCTCTTCTGTCAGGTTGCAAACGGGAAGGGTGTTGACCTCCACTCATGAGGCGCCTTCACCATGTTCAACTGGAAGGTCTTCCACCTTCCCCAGGCGTGGTTCAGGATGACCAGATATGTTATGGCATTGAGCTGCTGATGAATGATGTATGGGCCTTCCCAGGTCACCTAAAGCTTGTCATGCTGTACGGGAACCAGTACCCAAACCTTTTGACCCACCTGGTAGATCCTCTCACAAGCATTCTGGTTGTACCAATGCTTCTGGTCATCCTGGGCTTGCATCATATTATCATGCACCAGCTGCACCAAGGCCTGTATCTTGCCATGGAAGTGCACAACATACTCGATGACCGACACTTCAGGAGTGGCTAAGGCTCCTTCCCAGACCTCTTTCACCAGAGCCAATGGCTCCTCGCACACATCACCAGTACAGGTACTCGAATGCTGAGAACCCCATTGAAGCTTGTGGAACCTCCCAATAGGCAAATAGCAGGTGTGGGAGGTACGCCCTTGGAGTCAACCAACATCTTAAGCATCTGCTTCAGGGTGCCATTGAACCATTCGCATAGGCTTTTGGTCTGAGGGTGGTATGGGCTGGTCAAAAGATGTTACACCTGTATGTGCTTACAGAAGGACTCCTTCAGCTGCGACATGAACTGGGTCCCCAGTCAGTGAACATTTCCTGGGGAAAACCCACTTAGGAGAAAATGTCCAAATGGCCACCTCGTCGGCCCGAATGGGCAACAAGGCTACCGCTTCTGGGTACAGGGTGGCATAGTCTACTACCATCAGTACAAAGTGTTTCCTGGAGCTGCTGTTAGTGGCCATCGAGCCAACCCAATCCACAGCCACCATCATGAAAGGCTCTTCAATAATGGGCAGAGTTACCAGTTGGGCTTTGGAGTGCTGCCCCATCTTCACCACTCTCTGATGGGTGTTGCACAAATGGCAGTAGGTAGCCACATTGGCCCCCATAGATATGCTAGGCTAGTCTGACCTTTGTCTCAGTGATCCCTAGATGTCTGGCCATTGGAATCTCTTGTGAAACTATGTCCTGAAAGGATAGAGTACCACCAACTGTCGGTCCCTAGGCCACGCATCCGGTGAACCATACTGGTCCATTTCCCAGTACAGCCATCCTTGGCCTCAGACCTCCGGCTCAAGGTATGAGTCTGAGCGAGGCTAATCCGCCTGCTTTTTGAGAACTTTCAGGCTGTTGCCAGTTTCCAACACTGCCTGAAACCCCTGACTGAAATTGGCCAGAATAGACGAGACTGCCATGTCTTCTGTCAGTTCACCGGGACTTGTCCCCTGGCCTCCTTCTGACCTGGTAGCCACTTGGCCAGAAGAGGAGAAGCTATTAGACCCCCAAGGGGCTCCGGCACTACCAATGCACGTGACAGCTGCCACGGCTGGTAGTGCCTGCTTCGCCTCTCCTTCTGATCAAGTCACCGTGCCAGACTGACTAACCTGGCCCTATGACACCCTGATTCTGGAGGAACCCTGCAATGAGGTCTTACCTGGGAGCTCTACCTCTCCTGGGACAGCGTCGTCCTTAATTGCATGCTCCCCCTCCTCAGTTGTCTGCCCTATGTCTGTCCCTTCTGTGTCAACCTCACAGGACAACTGGTTCCAGTATGTGGGCTGGCCACACTCTAAGGCAGTGTTCCCCAAGTCCGGTCCTCAAGAGCCACCAACAGGTCATGTTTTCAGGATTTCCTTAGTATTTCCCAGGTGATAATTGCTTCACCTGCACAGGCAATAATTCCATCACCTGGGCAATACTAAGGAAATCCTGAAAACATGACCTGTTGGTGGCTCTTGAGGACCGGACTTGGGGAACACTGCTCTAAGGCATTAGTACAGCTGGCTTGATTGATCTCCTCCCCGGAGGGGAGATGGACACAGTACAAAAGCCTGTACCTACATACTGTATGGCAGAACTAACTCTATTCTTGGAATGGCTTTTAAACCATATTAATAAAAAAATATATTTTTTATATCTAATTAATTTGGAAAACTTTACTAATTCTCAAAATATAGAAAAAGATTTTTATTGTGCTATTTTTAAGGCTTTGATCTATCAAGTAGACTTCAGCCTTCAAAAATAACACATTTCAATTTCTAAGAAATAAATTCAGAATCTTGTGAAAAAAATTCTAATGCCATACCAACATGGGAGTAAAATTTAAATTTTGCTGTTGGCTAATCCAATTCATTATTTTAGGTTCTGGAAGTTCAATACTCTCTGGAGTTTAATGTGAATACAAAACCCGAACATTGATTTGGTTTGACAGTATCATAGCAGAACAATGATACGGAATATGTCTGAGTTCACATCTTGCTCATTAAAAGTGCTCATCCAGTTACCCTTCGCCCCTTGACCTCATGAGAGGATAAAGAAAAAACTGCTAAGTACACTTCAGTGTTATATGAACAGCTGTTACCAGCTTTCCTACAGTCAACTGTGCTTATTAGTTATCTCTGCCATCTTTGCCCTTTGAAGAACAAGATCTGTTAGATTTAAAGGCGAATCTTAGCATACTTTATATAGTGGGAGTATCAGATTTTTAAAAAATGCAGTACGGGAATAAGATAAACTAATGGAAACTGATGGAAAGCAGCTCTAGCTCCCATTTCAGCAAATTATATGCTTTTTAAGCAGGCAAAATGAGGGCTTTACTCAGGACTATGATTAAGAATTTACACTGGATATGTCTGGATATGTCTCTGTAATCACCCACACTTTGCAAGATAGCCCCCACACAAGGCTGGTCGGAAGAAAGATGAACAAAATAAATATAAATACATGTTTATTAACCAGTTCAAGACCAAGCCATTTTTCCTTTTTGATTACCAGGCCATTTTTTTTTTTTAAACGTATCAATTTTTTTTGTTCAATTATTCAAATTATTTTTGCCTAACTTTTTCATGATATATCTGACTTAATTTTTGTTATTTTTCCGCATATATGTTTTTTAATCTTTTGCCTACAGTGGGGCAAAAAAGTATTTAGTCAGTCAGCAATAGTGCAAGTTCCACCACTTAAAAAGATGAGAGGCGTCTGTAATTTACATCATAGGTAGACCTCAACTATGGGAGACAAACTGAGAAAAAAAAATCCAGAAAATCACATTGTCTGTTTTTTTAACATTTTATTTGCATATTATGGTGGAAAATAAGTATTTGGTCAGAAACAAAATTTCATCTCAATACTTTGTAATATATCCTTTGTTGGCAATGACAGAGGTCAAACGTTTTCTGTAAGTCTTCACAAGGTTGCCACACACTGTTGTTGGTATGTTGGCCCATTCCTCCATGCAGATCTCCTCTAGAGCAGTGATGTTTTTGGCGTTTCGCTTGGCAACACGGACTTTCAACTCCCTCCAAAGGTTTTCTATAGGGTTGAGATCTGGAAACTGGCTAGGCCACTCCAGGACCTTGAAATGCTTCTTAGGAAGCCACTCCTTCGTTGCCCTGGCGGTGTGCTTTGGATCATTGTCATGTTGAAAGACCCAGCCACTTTTCATCTTCAATGCCCTTGCTGATGGAAGGAGGTTTGCACTCAAAATCTCACGATACATGGCCCCATTCATTCTTTCATGTACCCGGATCAGTCGTCCTGGCCCCTTTGCAGAGAAACAGCCCCAAAGCATGATGTTTCCACCACCATGCTTTACAGTAGGTATGGTGTTTGATGGATGCAACTCAGTATTCTTTTTCCTCCAAACATGACAAGTTGTGTTTCTACCAAACAGTTCCAGTTTGGTTTCATCAGACCATAGGACATTCTCCCAAAACTTCTCTGGATCATCCAAATGCTCTCTAGCAAACTTCAGACGGGCCCGGACATGTACTGGCTTAAGCAGTGGGACACGTCTGGCACTGCAGGATCTGAGTCCATGGTGGCGTAGTGTGTTACATATGGTAGGCCTTGTTACATTGGTCCCAGCTCTCTGCAGTTCATTCACTAGGTCTTCCCACGTGGTTCTGGGATTTTTGCTCACCGTTCTTGTGATCATTCTGACCCCACGGGGTGGGATTTTGCGTGGAGCCCCAGATCGAGGGAGATTATCAGTGGTCTTGTATGTCTTCCATTTTCTAATTATTGCTCCCACTGTTGATTTCTCCACTCCAAGCTGGTTGGCTATTGCAGATTCAGTCTTCCCAGCCTGGTGCAGGGCTACAATTTTGTTTTTTTGGTGTCCTTTGACAGCTCTTTGGTCTTCACCATAGTGGAGTTTGGAGTCAGACTGTTTGAGGGTGTGCACAGGTGTCTTTTTATACTGATAACAAGTTTAAACAGGTGCCATTACTACAGGTAATGAGTGGAGGAAAGAGGAGACTCTTAAAGAAGAAGTTAAAGGTCTGTGAGAGCCAGAAATCTTGATTGTTTGTTTCTGACCAAATACTTATTTTCCACTATAATATGCAAAAAAAAAATGATAAAAAAACAGACAATGTGATTTTCTGCATTTTTTTTCTCAGTTTGTCTCCCATAGTTGAGGTCTACCTATGATGTAAATTACAGACGCCTCTCATCTTTTTAAGTGGTGGAACTTGCACTATTGCTGACTGACTAAATACTTTTTTGCCCCACTGTATATGAAGTAAAATGTAAAGAAAAATAAGGAAATATGTCTGGTTTTCAATTTTTTTTCTAATATTTTGAAAGATCACAAAAGGTCACTTAATTCTCCGTATAGTCATTTAACCTTTTTCAAAGACCTATCTAAAGAAACTCTGCAAAAACGGAAATTATTTCAATCCAGTACACGTGAGCTTCTAAAAGCCAGAACACCCTACAATTGGACTCAGTTCTCTACACTACAAATTAAATTCGCATCTAAACTGATTACTATTGCTTCTCCAACGGATGGAGTTGACTTCCTAAAATGTGCCGGCATAGTTTCCTCCGTGGGCTCTCCTGGTCTCCTTTCTATGTCCAAATCAAACCTACGCCCCAAGTGAAAAGTATCACAATCAACATTTATTGAAGTCGGTAACTTTATTATTCAAGTTCCTAGAAAAGCGGTTTTCCATTTATTCCTCAATTGTGGCTTGTAAATGAACCGTACTTTGCCCCCACAAAGACCTAGGATCACCTTTAGGTGATTCCAGACAGGACAGACCCTTATATACATCATACAACGTACTTACTTATTTATTGAAAATCAACAGTTATATTAGGTTTGATACTGAGCTACGTTTAATCTGTTTGAGTAAGCTACAGTCGTTTTCTGATTGTGTACGCTACAGTATATATATGTATGCCTGTCTTTTCTTTTCCTTTCACCTTTTTTCCCTTACCCTTTACCCTTCACCTCTATTAAATTTATAAAATCAATAAAATTTGTTGGAAAAACAAAAGGTCACTTAAATACATTTTATATTATGTAATCCTTTTCATTGCATTATCAGATATCAGTTTTTTTAAAACACTGGTTTGGACTGGCAGGGACTTTTTTTTATTATTTTGATTTATCTGTTTATTTTTTTCTTACTATGATTTTCTGTATTAATTTTTTTACTTATTGCTCAAAAAACAATTGAAAAGCATTTCAACATTTAAATATATTACTGTTATTGGTGATTTACCTTGCAACTAGGGCTGGCATATTGTCCCCAGTTACAGTACAAATTCAGCCTTTTGACTATACTGTAGAGCTGATCTGATTCTGCTAAGACACAGCAGCTTCTTCTTCCCCCCAGTTTCTTCCTTCCCTCCTCTGGACCATCCTGATGGGTAAATCTTGTTGTGTTGTGTGGCTTTAATGCTGTTTTGATCAAAATAGCATTACCTAAGTGCCCTTAAGTTTTTACATGGACTATTAATATTTACTTATTTACTTGCTGTAGGATATACAGTGACAAGCAAAAGAGTAGCAATGTTTTGAACTTTTGACTTTCAGGCTCCAAATCTTTCCATCCACTGCTGTTTTAAACATGAAGAAAAACAAAAAACTGAGCCGGAGTATGACTTGAAAACATGCATGATGGAAAGGCATGTTCACACTGCAAAACCAAAACAAGCAAAACCAAAGAAAAAGCAATGTGTGCATATACCCTAATGAAAATAGATAAATAAAAAAGCAAGTGCATAAAATAGTAAACACTGTTTTTGATTTAAAAAAAAAAGCATAAAACTGTCCCACCGCAACAAGGTATACCCAATTGGGACAGTAACTACACTCTCTAATGTTAAGACCTACCTAGTGTGAATAGTGGCAGAGAGTAACCAGGTCCCAACCGGACACCCAGCTTTAGAGGGACTATATATGAACTGCCAGCTCAGTGAAAAGGGGGCCACACCCTATGTGTACTGAATGCAAAATACTGAAGAAAAACAAAAAACTGAGCCGGAGTATGACTTGAAAACATGCATGATGTAAAGGCATGTTCACAATGGCCATAGAAACAAGCAAAACCAAAGAAAAAGTAATGTGTGCATATACCCTAATGAAAATAAATAAGTAAAAAAGCAAGTGTATTAAATGATGAACTTAGTGTATTTAGTAAACACTGTTTTTGATGAAAAAAAATGCATAAAGCTTTATACATCCACAACCAGGATACCTGGAGCACTCCCAATAATCAGCTGTTACTTACTTTTCTAATCCTTGACTATCCACCAATGATGGTCCTACAACTTTGTCAGTGCAGGATTATCGAGAGGAAAGATTGGAATTGTGCATTTTGTTTTGTCTATTTTTTGCTTTTTTATCTTTAATTTACCATTTGGAGCTGTTTTTTTCCTGCTATTCTTTAACAGATGAGCATCCTCTTTTAGTTCTTTTAGTATTACACACACTTAATAGTCACCTGAAATGGTCGTAACTCCAGGTTAATGCCTATTTCGTTTTATACTTATATAAAAATAGCGCTTGTTATGTGTTTTTGAATATCTACAGAATTTTGTGTTATAAGCAGACCATATTGAGTAATAGGAGAGGAGGATCTCTCCCAGAAGCATAGTTAGATATAAGACACCATCATCTTTTTGCTCATACAGCAGGGAAAAGACTAAACCAGTTCAATAAACAAGTTGTAAAGGAGGTTTTATGCAACATTAAAAGATAACATTAAATGTATATTAAACAAGTTACTACGGATCAGCCGCGGTGTTTATTTTGTCATTTAAAGCAATTACTTCTTGAGTTATGATGTGTTTTTCACTCAGTATTTAACAGAAGAGGATTTTTGTTTTATTTTAGGAATTAGAACAATTTCCAGTTTATGTTATTCATTAGATTTATGCATTAGAACTAATGGGAAAATACCACAAGGTAGGGCTCATGCCGCAATCGATTTTCTCTTGAGAGTGGTTTTCACAGATAGCACTCATACCTGTAATATTTCATGGGAATGTGCACATATCCAATTTTTTTCCTTGGACTGAGTGGTAAGCAAAAAATATCGGAGACATGTCCAATTTTGATTTGAGCGTCGGATCAAAATCTGCAAATGATGGGTCTATGAAAAACATCCGACAGCACTTGGATGACATCCAAGTGAGGTCCAATTTTCACAGTCCCAGCTGAAAACCACTGGTGAATGAGCTGCAGAGAGCGCAGCATCATTCACCAGCGGTGACATCATCACCTGCTTTTTCCCAGGGTCCAGAGGTCACCTCAGTTCGTGCCAGCCATGATGCTGTCACCGCTAGTGAATGATGCTGTGCTCTCAGCAGGCTTATTCACCAGTGGTTTTCAGCCAGGACGGTGGCATCTTGGCACCATCCTGATTGAAAACTATTTAGCCTCCAGACTTGGATTACAGAGTAGGAAACAATGACTGACAGGTATGATATATTGTTGGTTTATTATTTTATTTTTATTACACGAGATCGAGGGCGTCGGGGAATTAGGTGTTACAGTAAGTAAGGTTTAATTTAGAACATTAAAGGTGTCTGTGTAATTTTTTCAAATAAAAGACTTTATTCTGGACATGTCTTTATTTAACATTACAACTATAGGATTAGTAATGGATAGGTGTCTTATAGACGCCTCTCCATTACAAAGCTGTGGGCTTGATGTCACCTGAAACGTGACATCAACCCCACAAAATATTACCCCACTTGCCACCGCTACAGGGCAAGTGGGAAAAGCCAGGCAAAGCACCAGAAAAAGTGCATCTAATAGATGCGCCTTTTCTGAGCAGCTGCAGGCTGCTGTTTTTAGAATGGGGGCCTATATCAATGGCCCCTTACAAGTCTGAGAATAGCAGCCCCCAGCTTTGAGCTTTAGCAAGGCTGGTTGTCAAAAATGGGGGGACCCCATGCCTTTTTTAAAATTATTTATTTAAATCATTATAAAAACAGCGTGGGGACCCCTCTATTCTTGATAACCAACCTTGCAGAAGCTGACAGCTGGGGTTTTCAGCCCCCATCTGAGAGTTTTGTCTGGTTGGTTAATAAAATAGGGGGGAACCCACATTGAGTTTTTCATTCATTTATATCCGAACGATCGCAGCGAGCGACTGTGGAATACCTCCACTTACTGTCACTGTCATTAGCAACAGCAGGTGTCGGATGATGGGGGTAACAGTCCCAAAAGCACCCACCTGCTGTTGTTTGGACTTTAATATAATGCTCATCATTCTCCTCTGCTTGCCGGCATGGCAGGGGAGAATGATGACAGTCGGCTTCAGCACCAGCTGCTGGGGAACAGCGCTTACTGTAGCGCTTCTTCCATGGTAGCCATCTGTGTCATACGGAGGACATCAAAGTGTGTTCTCCATGTGCACATCTGAGGGCGTTTTGCCATCTGCGCTGATGGCAAAAAACGGACATGTCAGCGTATTTTTCCCATGGACACACGGTCCGTGGAAACACTGACATGTGCATAGACCCATTCATTTGAATGAGTGTACATGTGTACGTGTCTCTGGTACATGTGAAAACTGTCACCACACATACCTGAGACACAGACATGTGAAAGGGGCCTTAGAGTGTGCAGGGATATGTTCCCAGGTGGTAACACCCAGAAGTCAATTTATTCATAGGTTTCTAAGAGGATTAACAGAAAAAATACACAAAACAGAGTTCTAAGATACTACAAATGTGGCTTATGTGGGGAACACTTACTAAGGCTTTTATTCAGACATCAATATTTTTCATCAGTATTTCATCTCTATTTGTATGCCACAGCGAGAATTGTCTCGAAGACACAGAACAGGTGTCAATCTTTCAATTATAGTTTTTCTCTGTAAGTTCCGCTGCTGGTTTTGCCATACAAACACTGAGGCAAAATACTGACCAAATACTGACGTGTGGATAAGTTTTAAAGCAGAAAAGTAGGGAATAGCGACAGTTTCTAAAAAAGAAAGACAGATAATTTGCCTATCTTTCATGATTCAATACTCTCTCTAGGTGGAATGGTAGAGAACTATTAGGTCACATTCCCACGATGAGCTTTTGGTAAGTCTTTGACACACTTCCTTTTTTTTCAGTGTGTTTTTGAGTGTGTTTTTATCGCGTCTTTGACTTTTGTTGGTATGTCATGGTTTAAGTGATGCTGCTTGATTTTTGATACTTCATGGTATTTGGCTTTGGCAAAACTTTATTGATACAGTCATGTGCAAATTACATGTCCTTTTTTCTACTTCAAAAATGCACTAAAAACTCATGTGTGTTAAGGACTGGCGGAACGCACCAAGTATAGATGGTAAGAAACTAGGTGCGTTCGCAGTCCGAGGTCCACCGTGCAGGTAAAAGACCCTGCAGCTAGCAAGACGGACAATATGGCGGTACACTAAAGGATACACGCGTGGGTTAAACCTCACCCAGCGTGAAGAAAGCGATCCTGTTAATTCACAGGACCGCAGTACCGCACTAGTGCGCGAGCAAGTGGTCAGCGGACTTAACCCCAGAAGGGATTGGAGCCCGATTAGACCCTTGCTGGCGTAACACCGCAACTGGGTGTGTAGAGAACCTTAGGAAATATAAGTGCACAAGAGTGCGAGCGATGACGCACTAACGGACGCCACTAACCACCCAGACTCGGGTATGGAAAGCGCAAGGCAGGCGCACGGCGCCGTACTGGCAGGCACAGCTACAGGACGCTGAGATGTGTGTTTAGTGCTGTAGGCTAAGTCGGGCGCTAGATAGCAGCCATACACCTTCCGCGAACAGACATTCAATAGGGTAGGGGTTTCCAAGGACGACTTGCACTCACAACATACACACATTAGCAATTGTTTGACAATACTAGCGCATGGCCGTGCGGTCATGCGCAGTTTATATAGCAGCAGCACAGGAAGTGGCCACAGCACTTTTGCCCTTCTAGGACCTGCCAAGAGGACCAATGGAATGTGCTGCAGAGCCTGAGCACATGACCCTCGATCTCCAACGGGAGACCTTACGCTGGGCATGCTCAGTACATGCAGACAAGGACTTAGTCCCAGAGAAGTCCGCTCGCTGCTGACCAGCACTGACTTTAATGGCAGAGACTGGAGAAGCAGCACTAACTCTCAGAACAGAGTGAGAATGAGCAAGACGCTGGGACCGACGTCCTTGCTGAGCAGGCTCCACTGCGGCTGGACAAGAATGGGAGACCGCAGCGGAAGTGGCTCGAGATTCCCCCTGTGCAGAAGCGGGAACTCGACCCCTAACAATGTGTTTTTTTTACTTGCAGATTTTTCACATCTGAGGCCACGTGCACCCATTCAGAATTTCATGATTTTCGTACTTTAGTATTTGTCATCTAAAACCAGGAGTAGAACAGTCAGAGGAAAAGTGTAATAGAAACACGTCACCAATTCTGTATTTTTTCACTCACTCCTGGTTTTGGCTTCCAAATACTGAAGTAAAAAACTCACCAAATACTGAGCATGTGAACGTGGCCTAAGACGTGACATTTTTGGGTTACAAAATTCATCAACAACTCGTCTTGGGCACACAGCCTAAATATTAAAAATTATCACTCTAAAATATCCCAGCCCTGTCTCCAATTTTCTCATCCTTTTCTATTTTTGTTTCTTATTGCAACTAAAACATAGAAATTTATATGGACATTCTCTCTATTTCTCCTAGAAAATTAGCCAGGTGCCCCCTTTTGCTCAATACTCCGTGTCTGGCCTATCATCTATATGTAGACTGACTCTGGACACACGTCTGCTCTCCCAGCATATGCACATGGTATAGCATCCACAAATAACTGTTGCCGAGAGACACCACATGTCTGCACAGCGCCTGCATATGACATTTATTATCGTTATCAATTTTAATGATAGTGTCTTGCAAAAAAATGAAATAAATACCTGGGGTGACAAAACTGCATTTGATCTTAATTCTGATAGATGTCTATTTTCAGTAGGCCAGGAGACATAGGCTATTGTCTGAATGTTGACTATTGAATTTATGTGTTTTTCTTTGGTTCGTTAAGAAACACAGACTACTGTTGGATGAGTTGATTCTTGGATTGACGTTTGTGAATTGATGAATGGCTGCTGTTTACCACTTATATCAGTGCCTACAGATTATTGTCTGCTACCCTTGGAAGACAGGTACGCAGGGCAATTGAACAATTGATGTTTGCTAATATGTTGGTTATCTATTGTACCAGGCCATGTAGCTTGTTGATCTGAAAAACAGTGGACAAACTATTCAAATTCATTAAATACTCAAACAATGAGAGTTAATCTCATCCCACCTCGTCCCTGACCTGTGGATAATGATCTGAACCACAGATGTGGGTATAAAAAGGAATTTTCTATCCTTCTGCAAACAGAACACTCTACAGAACAGCAGCCAGGACACCATGGCTCCATCAAGTGGGACTCTACAGACCAGCTGCCAGGATACCATGGCTCAATCAGGAGAATCTCTACAGCACAACAGCCATGGCATCATCAAGTGGACCCTCTGGTCTCCTGGCCAGTGGCCGCTTACCTCAATAGACTGTCATCTTTCATATTCTCTGTGGATGCTCACCAAAAGTGGGGTGCCACTGGTGGTAGTCGTCGGCCCTGGAAGCCCTGAAGTCGCAGTTGCTCTAATCCAGGCAAGTCAACGGAAGGATGAGATTCTGTAAATTTTCACCATCTTTTGTATTTTGCTGGAACTGTTCTATGTGTTATTGTCTGTTTTGTGGTTCAATAAAGAATTTCCACGCTGTTTTACCCTCACCCTGTGTTTTCTGATTAGTATTATGCCTACAGGAAAAGGAGAGCAGGCGTTCAATGGGATGAGCCCTGGTCCATGCAGTCTTAGGTCAGTGGACGAAGGCAACCACTGACCCCCGTGTGTCCACATCTGGCCTCTGCCCAACACTAGTAAGTCTCACCATCATTAAAATGCAATATGTATGACCACACTGCCCAGTACCCTGATGCATGTTTCGCGTATTAGCTTTGTGAGAGGGGCCTTGACAAATAATGGAGAGTGCTGGTGGGTATAGGTGCTAATACAGATTGCACTTTATTTTGAAGCTCTGGTAGGGGTCCGCCTTCTTGTATATTAAGTGTCTTACATCTTGTTATCTTGTCTGGTCAGAACTTCATTGAATCGTCATTATACAAATTGATTTTTTTCATATTAACTATAATACAAGCATGTGCTTGTCCCCTTTATTTAATTTTTTTTGTGTTTGATTTTGTTATTCTGATTTATTATTGATATAACTTTTCATTGTCTATTGCCATGTTAAGATATACTATATATGCCTTTCTTTTTTGGGGGGTTTTAATGGGGTGTTTTGAAGCTTTTTGCTTCAAAAAGTTTTGTGCGTTTCTAATTAATTGTGATTTATAATTTTCGTAGTATATTTTCTTAGAATATTTTTTTGAAGAGTCCATTATTGCTTTATATTGCTTTTTTGAGTGACTCTGATTAATAATAATTTCTTGGTTATTTTAATATGAGTCCCTTACTAGGCTGTGTTTTTTTTTGTTTCAATAAAATCAGTGTTTTACCAGTGGGAGATAATCACTGGAGGACTAGGTGTCTCGTGCCTCCTGGTCCAACCAAGCCCCCACCACTTATTGTCAGCTTTCTGTGTACAGTATTTTGATAGAAAGCTGCCAAAGAGAGGTGTGGGCTGGGTTATACAGGGCTCAGCATTCATATCTCTGCTAGATCTGCATCACAAAAGCTATGATTGGATCACAACTAATTCCCCCAGTAGACTAAAAGTACCGTCACACTCAGCGACGCTGCAGCGATATAGACAACGAGCCGATCGCTGCAGCGTCGCTGTTTAGGTCGCTGTAGAGCCGTCAAACACAGCAACACCAGAACGATGCAGGAGCGATCCAGTGACGTAACAGCGACTCACTTATCGTTCTCGCTGGTTGTTAGCTCCATGTAAAACATTGCTGGCATCGTTGCTTTTGATGTCAAACATGACGATACACGCCGACCTGACGACCAAATAAAGTTCTGGACTTCTAGCTCCGACCAGCGATGGCACAGCGGGATCCAGATCGCTGCTGCGTGTCAAACACAACGAGATCGCTATCCAGGACGCTGCAACGTCACGGATCACTGTCGTTCTCATTGGAAAGTTGCTGAGTGTGAAGGTACCTTAAGTAACTCATCACTGGAATCAGGATCTCTGCCACTACATCATTTCAATCTTGATTGCTGTGCTGAGACTATACCTATTTTGTTAAAGTGCTGAGAGCAATGTTAAATAAGAAAAAGTTCAAGTTTTTTTGCTCATAAAGAATGTGCATCACAATTTGCAACTTTCTGACAAAAAAAAAAAGAAAACCCTATCGGTTTCAGAAAACAGGCTGCTAATTGTGTCCTAAAAAGCATTGAAATAAATGTTGTCAAATTATTACAGAATATGTTACGGAACGTATAATGCTATATTATTGGGCTTCATAAATATACGTCTTAACATGGTCTATTTTCAACCTAGCGTGCAGTGAATCACATTTACTGTATGTTTTTTTGGTTACGGTAATATTTACACAATGTTCACAATAGCGCAAACCAAAGAATAATGTTTCTCATTGCAGTAGCTGTTTTTATCCTGAGTTGTATAACATATGAACACCCTGGATCTCATTTTCTAGGACAGTTAATTGGCTCTGCTGATGTTGCAAATGTGATATATGGATGTATGTGAGAGTAACATCATCATTATCAGGACCCGAAGATTTTGTGTATCCCCAGACTTGTGCATGCTGGGATTACACTAACTTAATGACTTTTGAACTGGAATTCCAGCTGTTGAGAGCAGCAATCTCCTCTTGTGATGCTGATACTTGCAATAGCTGCTTCACCGGGGATATCATTTCCTGGATTACTAATGTAAATATAACTTAAAATAGGTAGTATTTCAAAAAGCTGGCACCGTCTGGCCAATGCTAATAATAAAATATAGTCATCTTTCATACTATATTTAAGAGTCATCAAACAGGAGGGAATGCACCTGTAATCATATTCAGCAGCACAGTTTTCTCCATAGACCTCATATAATAATCATTTAACAGCCTTGACTGTAAATCCTTTACTTATAGCGGAGGAAACAGCACATAAGCAGGTAACCTGGGAATGCTAAAGCATAAAGAGAGAAAAGTATGAATCATGATGTAGAGCAGATAGAAAGGTTTTGAAAAGGTTACAGCCACACAAAAACTGAGCGCTGAGACTTATCCCATCATCAGTTATCTATATTAATAAAAATGGAGACAGGCTTCAATATGCTGTCATTGAATGCAGAGGAAACGCAACAACTTTGTATCAGTCATTGAGCCGAGTGTACAGAGCATTCATTTCAACAGCAAATAATACTGAGCGAGAGTGTAACTATGTAACAACGCTGTTCCCACAATGATTACGAATATTGTGTTGATATTCATTAAAGAACAAGTAAACGTAAATTATTACAACGCTTTTTGCAAATCCAAGATTAATTTATGAGGACACAGACGCTAGGGTCAGCTATGCAGAAAGTCGTTTAGCATTCAGTGCTGGCTTATTTTTCAACTCTGGGGGGGGGGGTGTAGAGACTCCAAGTGATAAAAATGCACAAATGGTCATTAATAAACATAAAAGTCCAACTTTCTAATTACTTTGTTGATTAAAGCAAAAGTTCTCTGTTTTTTTTTTTGTTTTTTGGGGTTTTTTTTTGTCATAGTGGAATCATTCTGTTTCCTGCCTGTAGTAAAATACTTATCAGCCACTGTCTTCTGCTCTTCCCAGTGCTGCTCTGGTTCCGTTTCGACATCTTGTGACTGCAGCTCCGGAGTGACCCGAAGTCAGAGGTAAAGGCCACAAGCAATAAGAACCTTGTTCTGGCTATCATAGATTAGCATTGAGAAGTTGACTTACGGCTCACTCAGCAAACACTGGAGTGAATCGGCAGATCACAAACAGAAGAAGACTACCGGGGGGGCGGGGGGGCATCGAGAACAGAAGAAGACGGTACTGAGGACAGGATACTTATATTGAATGTGAAATTTAAAAAAACGCCAGTGTTGCTTCAATGTTTCCTTGTTATCTCGCATTTAAATGGGTTAAATAAAGGTAGAAAGTCATGGCGACCTTTAAAAATTAAACTGCAATTGTGGGGTATAAATAGTATATATATACAGTAGATATATATATATTAAAAGTTGACCAGCGATTTCTCATTTTTACAACAAAATTTGCAAAACCATTTTTTAAGGGACCATCTCACACTTGAGGTGACTTTGAGGGGCCTATATGACGGAAAATGCCCAAAAGTGACACCATTTTAAAAACTGCACCCCTCAAGGAACTCAAAACCACAATCAAGAAGTTTATTAACCCTTCAGGTGCTTCACAGCAATTTTTGGAATGTTTAAAAAAAATTGAACATTTAACTTTTTTTCACTAAATTTTTACTTCAGATCCAATTTGTTTTATTTTACCAAGAATAACAGGAGAAATTGGACCACAAAAGTGGTTGTACAATTTGTCCTGAGTACGCCGATACCCCATATGTGGGGGTAAACCACTGTTTAGGCACATGGCAGAGCTCGGAAGGGAAGGAGCGCCATTTGACTTTTCAATGCAAAATTCGCTGGAATTGAGATCAGACACCATGTCGCGTTTGGAGAGCCTCTGATATGCCTAAATAGTGGAAACCCCCCACAAGTGACACCATTTTGGAAAGTAGACCCCCTAAGGAACTAATCTAGATGTGTGGTGAGCACTTTGAACCCCCATAGTGCTTCACAGAAGTTTACAATGTAGAGCTGTAAAAAAATCATATTTTTTTCACAAAAATGATATTTTCGCCCCAAATTTTTTATTTTCCAAAGGGTAACAGGAGAAATTGGATGCCAAAAGTTGTTGTGTAATTTGCCCTGAGTACGCTGATACCCCATATGTGAGGGTAAATCACTGTTTGGGCGCATGGCTGAGCTCGGAAGGGAAGGAGCGCCGTTTGAATTTTCAATGCAAAATTGGCTGGAATTGAGAGGGAACACCATGTCGCGTTTGGAGAGCCCCTTATGTGCCTAAACAGTGGAAACCCCCCACAAGTAACCAAATTTTAGAAAGTAGACCCCCTAAGGAACATATCTAGATATGTGGTGAGCACTTTGAACCCCCAATTGTTTGACTAAAGTTTAGAATGTAGAGCCGTGAAAATTAAAAAATCATTTTTTTTCCACAAAATGATCTTTTAGCCCGCAATTTTTTATTTTTCCAAGGGTAACAGGAGAAATTGGACTGCAAAAGTTGTTGTCCAATTTGTCATGAGCATGCTGATACCCCATATGTGGGGGAACCACTGTTTGGGCACATGGCAGAGCTCGGAAGGGAAGGAGCGCTGTTTTGGAATGCAGACTTTGATAGAATGGTCTGCGGGTGTCATATTGCATTTGCAGAGCCCCTGATGTGCCTAAACAGTAGAAACCCCCACAAGTGACACCATATTGGAAACTAGACCCCCCCAAGGAACTTATCTAGATGTGATGTGAGAACTTTGAAGCCTCAAGTGTTTTGCTAAAGTTTATAACGCAGAGCCGTGAAAATAAAAAATATATATTTTTCCTTGAAAATGATATTTTAGCCCCCAAATTTTTATTTTCGCAAAGGTAACAGGAGAAATTGGACCCCAAAAGTTGTTGTCCAATTTGTCCTGAGTACGCTGATACCCCATATGTGGGGGGAACCACTGTTTCGGTGCACGGCAGAGCTCGGAAGGATAGGAGCACCATTTTACTTTTTCAACGCAGAATTGGCTGGAATTGAGCTCGGACGCCATGTCGCGTTTGGAGAGCCCCTGATGTGCCTAAACAGTGAAAACTTACCCAATTCTAACTCCAACCCTAACCCCAATGCACCCCTAAGCCTAACCCCAACCATAACCCTAACCACACCCTTAACTCGAACACACCCCTAACCCTAATGACAGCCCTAACCATAACCCTGACCACACCCCTAACCCTAACACACCCCTAACCCTAATACCAGCCCTAATCTCAACCCTAACCATGACCCTAACCACACCCCTAACCCTGACACACCCCTAACCCTAATCCCAACCCTAACTTCATCTGTAAACATAATCCAAACCCTAACTTTAGCCCCAACCCTAACTGTAACTTAAGCCCCAAACCTAACCCTAACTTTAGCCCCAAACCTAGCCCTAACTTTAGCCCCAGCCCTAACCCTAACTTTAGCCCCAACCCTAACTTTAGCCCCAACCCTAACCCTAACCCTTAATGGGAAAATGGAAATAAATACATTTTTTTAATTTTATTATTTTTCCCTAACTAAGGGGGTGATAAAGGAGGGTTTGATTTACTATTTATAGCGGGTTTTTGTTTGGCAGCTGTCACACGCTAAGAGGCACTTTGTATTCCAAAAAAATAGTTTTTGCATCAGCACATTTTGAGAGCTATAATTTATCCATATTTTGGCCCACAGAGTCATGTGAGGTCTTGTTTTTTGCGGGACAAGTTGACATTTTTATTAGTACCATTTTAGAGCACATGACATTTTTTGATCGGTTTTTATTCCAATTTTTGGGAGGCAGAATGAACAAAAGCCAGCTTCTCCCCTTTTTTGCTCTGTTATTGGTAAGTGGCTGACCACCACTGTTGCCGTGCGCCGCGCCTGGTTATGTGCGCCATTCTTTCTGTGTCTCAGTGATTGATAGGCTGCTGTACACACACATAGCAGCCCTGCCCTGCCTCAGGCTTTGTTTAATTATGCACCTGTTCCTCAGCCTGTCTCACTCTTCATCTGTGGCTCTGGATGGGCAGTGTGGAGGTTAGATCCGAAATGTCTGTCTGGACCTGGTCAACCTTTATCCTCGCTTGCCTACTCTGGCGCCATGGGGGTGACTCAGTAATGCTCCAGGTACAGCATGCTTTTAATGTGGTCTTGCTTTTAGTTAATTTAGGAGGCCTTTATGGCACAGCGAATATAAAAAACGTAGTGTAGGACTGCCCCAATATGAGATTGCCGTGAAGAGGCGGGGTGGCTCAAAGAATTGATCAATTGTTTGCTAAATGTCTCATTTTGATAATACAGTTAGAAATTAATATGTGCATTTGCACTTTATGTATTGCGTCTTAACCTTAGGCTTCGCTGGCTTCTCCCCTTTTTTGCCATGTTTATTTATATCCGTCTTTTTTATCACATTTTATTGTTCGGCAATATGATGATAAAGCATTGTTTTTTGCCTCATTTTTTATTTATTTTTTGCGGTGTTCACTGAAGGGGTTAACTAGTGGGATAATTTTATAGAGCGGGTCGTTACGGACGCGGCGATACCAAATATGTGTACCGTTATTGTTTGTTTTTTTATTTACATAAATAAATGGATTTATAGGAAAATTTTAATTTTTTTTTTATTTGGGGATTTAAAAAAAACATTAAACATTTTTTTTCCTTTATAACACTGTCCCAGGGTGTGACATCACTATATTACATCAGATTGCTGATCTAACACTTTCGCTTTGCATAGCACTGTGTCAGATCAGCCATTTGACAGGCAGTGCAGGAGGCTTTCCGGCATCTGTTCTCAGCAGGCGCCGGGAAGCCAACTCACTTCAGGACCCGGAAGGAGCCCCGTGGCCATTTTGGATCCAGAGACGCCTTGGAGAACACCGGAACAACGCAATCGCATCGCATTGTTCTGGTGGGAGAGCGCAGGGAGCCCCCGTCCCTGCGCGATGCCCTTCTATGTCGCTGTCACTACAGACAGCGGCATCAGAGGGGTTAAATGCCCAAGATCGGCGCCTTGGGCCGATCGTAGGCATTGCTGCGGGGTGTCAACTGTCACATACAGCTGACACCCTCATGCAACCGCCGCGGTGCTCAGCGTGAGACCGCGCGTTCGTGCTGCCGTACTAGTACTGCGGTTTGCGGGAACTCAGTTCTCGCAGAGCAGTACCAGTACGGCGCATGTCGGGAAGGGGTTAAATCATAATGACAACCCAAAACATCCACTACATAAAAAGACTCATATGCATGTTTTACTCAATGTCTGACATGAAATCAGAATAAACCTTTACTGTTTTAGGTAAATTAGGATTAGCATAATTATTAATGTTTGCCAAATGCCAAAATAATAAGCGAGAAAATGTTTTAAGTCATTTTTATTTACATACATTTCATTAGTATTTGGTACCATTGCCCTTACACTGAATGACTTGAGTCAAACGTTTGGGATATCCTTCCACAAGCTTCTCGCAATGGTTGGTCGGAATATGGGCCCATTACTCCTGGCATAACTGGTGTAACTGATCCAGGTTTGTAGGTTGCATTGATGTACCGGTCTTTTCAGCTTTGCCCATAAATTTTAATAGGATTGGGATCAGGGCTTTGGGAAGGCCACTCCAAAACATTGACTTTGTTATCCTGAAGCCACTTTGTTAAAATTTTGGCAGTATGCTTTGGGTCAATATCCATTTGGAAGACCCATTTCCACCCAAGCTTTAACTTCCTGGCTGATGTCTTGAGATGTTGCTTCAGTATTGCCCCATAATCTTCTTTTCTCATGATGCCATCTATTTTGTGAAGTGCACCAATCCCTCCAGCAGCAAAACAACCCCACAACATGATGCTGCCATCTCCATGTTTCACAGTTGGGATGGTGTTCTTAGGCTTCTAAGCTTCTCCCTTTTTCCTCCAAATGTAATGATGGTCATTATGCCCAAAAAGTTCAATTTTAGTTTCTACAGACCACAGGACTTGTTTCCAAACATTAAGGTCTTTGTTCCTGCATGCATTTGCAAACATTAATCTAGCTTTTTTATGTTACTTTTGATGTAATGCTTTCTTCTTGCCAGAGTGGCCTTTCAGCCCATGTTGATACAGTAAAACACCAAAAACAGGCAAAGATGCTTACCTGTCTAAACAGGCCTCAATACAAATGCACAAGCAGGGTGCAGCGGACCCAAACAAAATAGCAAATGCACAGGTGCGATACCTAATGAAACAGCCAGCCTTCAATAAGGGTTTGGCCGTGTGGTACACCAATGCACTAAGATAAAATACTCTGTATGTGGCGTGTTCACACAAGGAATGCAAAGCGTCTGGCCCTTATTGAAGGCTGGCTGTTTCATTAGGTATCGCACCTGTGCATTTGCTATTTTGTTTGGGTCCGCTGCACCCTGCTTGTGCATTTGTATTGAGGCCTGTTTAGACAGGTAAGCATCTTTGCCTGTTTTTGGTGTTTTTTCTTGAATGTGTCCTTTTTTGGTGTTTTTCATGTTAGAGTAGGACTGGCAATACGTAAGGACCCTTGGCGTGGGTTGCCAGCTTCCATATTATGGCCCTAATATCAACTAAGACCTTACATATATTTATATGTTTTTTTGCACGTATATTTTTTGCAGGGTGCAGCTGGGCCCGAATTGTTCTGTACACTGTGGCCTCTGTTCACACAGGATGCATTTTAGCACTGGGCAGCCCGCCATATGGCGTCATTAATAGGCTGCAGCCAGACGCTTTGCATTCCTTGTGTGAACACGCCACATACAGAGTATTTTATCTTAGTGCATTGGTGTACCACACGGCCAAACCCTTATTGAAGGCTGGCTGTTTCATTAGGTATCGCACCTGTGCATTTGCTATTTTGTTTGGGTCCGCTGCACCCTGCTTGTGCATTTGTATTGAGGCCTGTTTAGACAGGTAAGCATCTTTGCCTGTTTTTGGTGTTTTTTCATGTTGATACAGTACTCATTTCACTGTGGATATTGACATCATCTTCACAAGGTCTTTTGCTTTTTGTCCTTGAGTTGATATGCACATGTCGAACCAAAGAACATTCATCTTCCTGAGCGGTGTGATGGCTGGACATTCGAATCTTGTTTGTACTTGTGCATAATTGTTTGTACAGATGAACTAGGCACCTTCAGGTGAAATTGTACTCAATGATGATCCAGACCTGTGCAAGTCCACAATACTCTTCCTGATATCTTGGCTGATTTAGTTAGACTTTTCCATGATGATACACAAAGAAGTAGTGTGTTTTAGGTGTGCATTAAAGTATATCCACATGTGTGTCTCTAAATAACTCAGATGTTGCCAAAAATCCAAATCAGAAGCTTCCAAACACATGACATCATCATATGGGCACTCCAGCAGATATCCATCGTAAATGCTGTGAGATTTCAAAAAGAGCATCAAAAGAAAAAAAAACACATGAGGTGTGAGTGATTCATTCATTGTCACTACAAATACAATTCAGGAAAAATTAAAAAAAAAAACATAGCAAAAAATAAATAGAATAAGAAAAAATAAAGGAAAAAGGGGAATGCAAATGTGCTTGAAAAAACAAGAAATTATTGAAACAAACCTTTGGGTAGAAATTGGGTCGCAACGCAACTGTGAAATAGAAAGATTAATGTGTAAAGTCAAAATTAAAAAATTAAAAAAAAATAAAAGCAAAAACAAATAAAAAATAAACAATGAAAAGAAAATGTGTATGTATGAGTTAAATTAAAATTAAAATGAAATTAGTCAAATTTTCACTTCATCTTCAATGCAATGGTGGGAAAATTTAAAGAGGTTGTCCACTACTTTAAGGGTAAGTTCACACTAGGTGTTTTTCAGTGTTTTTTTTCTGCAGCAAAACCTGATCTCTTGGCAGGAAAGAAGATGCAGAAAAAAGCAGATTTTCCTTATTATTTTCATGCATTTTTGCTGCTTTCTTTGTGTGGTATTTGTTGCTGTTTTTGCATGCTAGAGTTGTCTCTTGTGCATGCTGATAAAGTTTAGTGATAAAAAAGTCATATTCTATAGAATCAGGTTTTGGCACACCAAAATGCAGCAAATCCTAATACCTGCTTTTCTGGGGCATTTTTTCAGTGTTTTTTTCACCACCCATTCATATCAATGGGTCAAACCGATGAAAAAAAACTTAAAGAAGTGACATGCTCCATTGTGCAAAAAACCATGCTGAGGACACAATATTGTATCTTAATTAGTGTTGAGCATTCCGATACCGCAAGTATCGGGTATCGGCCGATACTTGCGGTATCGGAATTCCGATACCGAGATCCGATACTTTTGTGATATCGGGTATCGGTATCGGATCAATAGGGATGTGTAAAATAAAGAATTAAAATAAAAAATATTGATATGCTCACCTCTCCGGCGGCCCCTGGACATCACGCTGCTAACCGGGAGGCTTCTTTGTTTAAAATGCGCGCCTTTAGGACCTGCGAATGACGTCCCGGCTTCTGATTGGTCGCGTGCCACCCATGTGACCGGCACGCGACCAATCAGAAGCCGTGACGTCATTCGCAGGTCCTCAATTCCTAGAATTAGGAGTTTAGTGAATGAGAATGACGTCGCGGCTTCTGATTGGTCGCGTGCCACCCATGTGACCGGCACGCGACCAATCAGAAGCCGCGACGTCATTCTCATTCACAAAAACTCCTAATTCTAGGAATTAAGGACCTGCGAATGACGTCGCGGCTTCTGATTGGTCGCGTGCCGGTCACATGGGCGGCACGCGACCAATCAGAAGCCGGGACGTCATTCGCAGGTCCTAAAGGCGCGCATTTTAAACAAAGAAGCCTCCCGGTTAGCAGCGTGATGTCCAGGGGCCGCCGGAGAGGTGAGCATATCAATATTTTTTATTTTAATTCTTTATTTTACACATCCCTATGGATCCCAGGGCCTGAAGGAGAGTTTCCTCTCCTTCAGACCCTGGGAACCATGAGAATACCTTCCGATACTTGATGTCCCATTGACTTGTATTGGTATCGGATATCGGTATCGGCGATATCCGATATTTTTCGGGTATCGGCCGATACTATCCGATACCGATACTTTCAAGTATCGGACGGTATCGCTCAACACTAATCTTAATTAACCAGAGGTCTATTTTTAGCAAACCAGAAAGAATACACTGTTATCTATATGTTAACTTTTGAATTCATGTGTTTCTTTTTGGTTGTTCAAGAAAACAGACTTTTGCTTGTGTAGGCCCGTAATATTGTTTTGTAAGTTAACATTTGATGTGCCATACTGTACTCTTATCCTGGATGACTAGTGATGTTTTCTGATATGCTAGTTACACATTGTCCAAGCCAACTAGCTTGTTGACTTCGAAAACAGTGGAGGAAAAACTGTGCAAATAGATTACATAATCAGGTCATCACCATTCTTCCTCTTATCTGTGACTGCTGGATTGAAGAACACTTGTTAACCATAAAAGAGGTTATGTGCTTCTGTAAGAGAGAGGCAGAGACAGACAGAGATTCAGCCAAGTCATCCAAACATAAAAAGGACCAGAGACAGGTCAGCAGCCAAGACATCATGGCTCAATCACGAGGGACACAGATTTATCATTCTAGAGGATGACAGCTTAGGGGACATTAAAAGAATACAGATCTGCTCCACTGACCATCGCTGAACCATGGATATATTTGTGAAAACCAGGCTGGGACCATCCGGTCACCTGGAACCTATGGATATGTTTGGAGAAACCAGGTTGGGACTGTCTGGTCACCTGGAAATTATGGATATGTTTGGAGAAACCATGTTGGGACCATCCAGTCACCTGGCACCGTGGATACATTTGAAGATTCCATGTTGGGACCATCTGGTCAACTGGCACCATATATACATTTGTGAAAACCAGGTTGGGACCATCAGGTCATCTGGAACCTATAGATACATTTGGAGAAACCAAGTTGGGACTATCTGGTCACCTGGCTATGTACCTCAATGGACTGTCAACTTCCTAAGCTTATTTTTTACCTTTTCTTTGTGTGTGCCACAGGTGGGGTACTCAGCCCTGGAAGATGAATCCAGGTTATGACCCTCTGGTCAACTGACCTGGTACCTGAATGGACTGTCATCTTTCCAGGCTTGTCGTTACCTTCTCTCTGTGCAGACTACAAGTGGGGTAGTCTACCTTGGAAGCTCTGAAGTAAAAGCTGCTCTTATCCCGGTGAGACAGCGGAAGAGTGAGACTCTGTAATGTACACCATATTGGGGTATTTTGCTGGGACTGTTCTACGTGTTACCTGTCTGTTTTGTGGTTCAATAAAGTACTGCCACACTGTTTTACCCTCACCTTGTGTTGTCTGGGAAGCGTTACACTCACGTTAAAAGAAGAGCGGGCGTTCATTGGGATGACCCCTGGTGTATGCGGTTTCTGCTAGCGAACCTAGGTGCTCGCCGATCACCCCGTGTCTCCACACATGCAAAGTACAAAATCCTGATGACAAAAAAAAAGTGTGTGCATGAGACTTCTGAAATCTCAAAGACTTTGCTGATACTGTAAAATGCAGCTGAAAATTTGCATTAAAAACCGCTGCAAAAACACCTAGTGTGTACTTAGCTTAACATTGATGACCTATAGGTCATTAATGCCTAACTGGTGGGGGTGCGACACCTGGTACAGCCAATAATAAGCTGTACTGTGTGTCGGCGGCAACCGGAACTGCACATCCACCCCCTATTGATTTGAATAGGGGTGGATGTGCAGCACCCAGCCATGACCACTATCAGTAGATGGAGCAGCTGCGTAATAAAGACTTCCAGCACCAAAAACAGCTGATCGATGGGGGTGTCATGTTCTCACCGATTAGGCGTCGATGACATATCCTAAGAATAGGTCATCAATGTTAAAGTAGTGGACAACCTCTTTAACTTTGGTGCTTTCTAATTTCATCATGGTGCACCTATAAACATGGATTGCTCGCCTAACAATTATTATGAATGCTCAGTGTTAAGTAATAATGTAGCCTTTAATGACTGGATTATGAAGCTGCCAGATAGCAGCTCCTGCCATGAACCGCTTGAAATGTCTCTGCAGGTGACTACTAAGATATCCATCTGGGAGATATTACCATACCCTCGTCAATTCAGAACGGCTTCAACATAATCCATATTTGCTGGAAAGCCCGAAGAGCAGCAGTCACATGGCAGAATGACACATATCAGGCGGCACACACATAAACTATGCTTGGGCGGCTAAGCAATTCAGTAATGCAAATACAGTGGATGTTTCTTTGACTAGATAAAAAGGACAAATCCTTTTCCTAGACATACATCTGTGTGTATTCTAAGAAGGGTCATGAAATCACAGAGAAGAAGGGAGGAACACACTGCTCGTTAATGTAGGAGATTTTTATTATTTATTTTTCACAATTTTCTCATTTTTAATGATGCCCTGTATGTCAGTTGCTTCTGAGTGAGCATATATCTAATGCATTTTGTGCCTTTGCTGCAATAAACAGAAACGATCCTCATTATTAGCTATAACATCACATGTAGGATATAGGCCATAAATACATTTGCTTACAAACTGGTTATTTTTTCCTTCGCTTTCAGAAATTTCAGCTTTGAAAAGTGTCCTTTACATTGAATTGGGCATGGAAGAAATGAAACTGAAATTCAGATGTGTTTTGTACTACGTGTTCAGGTCTGAAACATATTGCTAGGTGACTGGTTTCATTCTTTGGTGATTTTAGCTAGGAAATTTCATTAGAAAAAGTTTCTAAATATAAGTGATCAGACTTAAAGATGTTTAAGTTGCTCTGATCTACCAATAAACCGCCAGAGATGGCGTTTGCCCCCTGACACTGAAGACTCGAGTCTTGGGTTTTTTACCAGGTTTCTTGAGTTTCTCGGTAACTCAAGAAATCTATATATTGTTATGCAAGATGTTGGGGTTTTTTTTTTGTTTTTTTCTTTCAATGATCTTTTTATTTAACGGTAGTAAAGTATACAATGAAAAATAACATAGACGAATATTAATCCATGTATGGAAATGAAAACATTCGATCAGGTAGAATTGTTATGATCATATATATCTTGTAAAGCCAATCAATGAATATGAACAGTTAAAGGAAATTAATGGAGAAATAAAAAGCGGGTAAACCTTTAAAGATATTCGCTTTACATAGTATAACGTATTATGACAAATTAACCAAACATGGCAAAATCTATTAAAGTAATGTTACTTTAAGAATTTTTTAGGTGAATTAAACTTTATCAAGGTTATTTCCTGTAAAGAAACTTAGAATAAGAAATAAGGAAGACTAGTTAAGGAAGAGGAAGTAGCATAGCAAGGGATGGGAGGGTTTAGAGAAGTAAGATGGAAGGGATGGAGGAAGAGCCAGGGATGAGGGTAAAAGGGGAGTGGGGAGCATGTCGGGTGATGTGAACATTGTTGATTTAAGATGAAATTTTAGTGTAATATGATGGTTTGGATCGAAGAAGAATCCAAGGCTGCCAGGTTTCATAGAATTTATTAATACCATGATTCACTCTAGCCGCTAATTCCGCAGTGTGATAGATTTGGTCTATTTTATGGTAAACTTGCTGTGTCGTAGGAACCACGGGTGACTGCCAGTGTCCGGGGATCAAGGATTTCCCTGTTGCGATTATAGATTCGGCAAGTTTAGAATGTAGCTTATTGTTAGGTTTGTTTTTAATTGTATGACTATGTTTATTGTGTATGCTTTTTCTTTGTTCTGGCTCAGCTGGTGAGATGCGTTTGCCAAGTTGCAGGATGGGGTGAGGTGCATGGAGTAGAGGCGTTGATGCAGTTGATGCAGGGATGATGTAGCAAAGCTGGAAAAGACAGTGCAAGACTTGATTCAGCGAACATGCATTTGCTAGATGCAGTAAAGCTGTGTGTTCAGACAACACCTAAGATCAGTAGAACAAGCATGAGGATGCAGTAGAGTTGAGTGGGCAATCAGCAGAGATGAGAAAACAGGCAGGTACTTTGATGTGGCAGAGTTGAGTGTGTAGACAGCACTGTGAATCAGCAAAGATAATTATGCAATCTTGTACCCTATTGTAGTAGAGCTCGAAGTTTGAGTAGCACTCCACAACAGCAGAACTGTGTAGACAATCAGGCAGCTTATAGTAGCAGAGCTTGTTGGATGAATCACTGCACGACGCAGGAGCACAGGCAGACAAGAGGAATATTTTTTTTCTTCTGTAGATGTGGCATGATGTTGGGGCCAGGCCAAGGAACATGGGCGCCATCCAGGCCAAGGGATATATTGGAGGATCAGCCAGGTCAAGGGACATAATGGAGGATCAGCCAGGCCCAGGCACATAATGGGGGAAAGCCAGGTCAAGGGACATATGGGGGCAGCCAAGCCAAATGACATATGGGGAGTCAGCCAGGCCAAGGGACATAATGGGTGGGCCAGCCAGGCCAAGGGACATATTGGGGAGACCAGCCAGGCCAAGGGATATAAGGTGGGACAACCAGTTCAAGTGACATAAGGGGGCAGCCAGGTTAAGGAGCATAAAGGGGGGGCAGCCAGGCCATGGGACATAAGGGCCCAAGATGGGTCACATTAGTAAATAAAGGGGGCCAGGATGTGGACTTAATTACTGTTGGGGGTCATAATGAGGAACATACATTAATGGTGGCAAGTGGGGGCCATAATTACTGTAGGTGGCAAATAGGGGACATTATTACTGCTGTAATAAAATTTACTTTTTAAGAGACTGTTTTCTATGGGGGGACTATCTTTCTTTTTTATTCATCTGGCATAGTTTAGAAGTCAAGGTAAAAGTGTGGAATGTGCTCTAGAAGAGATCAGCTATAAATGACTGTGCTATTCTCTGCAGAGGCATGTCCCAGCAGGAAGAAGTGATAGCGGACTGTGCCAGATGATGAAAAGTGAAGATGAAGGACTTCACCTAGAGATGTCATTGGCGAGTCACTGTATCACATGTACACGCATACTTTACACTATATTCAGAGCTCATGTGATCACTGGTGATCACTGCATTACCTGTACATTACATACTGAGCTCCTGTGTATATTGTCATTGGTGATCACTAGGGTTGAGCGAAACGGATCGTTCATTTTCAAAAGTCGCCGACTTTTGGCAAAGTCGGGTTTCATGAAACCCGACCCAATCCCTGTGTGGGGTCGGCCATGCGGTACGCGACTTTCGCGCCAAAGTCGCGTTTCGTATGACGTGCTTGGTGCCATTTTTTCAGCCAATGAAGGAGCGTGGGCAGAGTGATGACATAGGTCTTAGGGGCGTGGACGCCTATCGTCATCTTGTCGCTTGTGCGCTGTAGCGATTTGCAATGTGTAACACCAGCTTTTCTGTTCAGGGACGGAGGGGAGAGAGAGAGAGAGAGAGAGAGAGAGAGAGAGAAAAAATAAAAAATAAAACAAAAATAAAAAAAAAATAAAAAAATTCCCATTGACTTTGCATTGGGTTTCGTGTTTCGGTCGATCCCCGACTTTTCGCCATAATCGGCCGATTTCACTCGACTCGACTTTAGAGATAGTCGGGTTTCGCGAAACCCGACTCGACCCTAAAAAAGTAAAAGTCGCTCAACCCTAGTGATCACTACATTAACTATACATTATATGCTATATGCAAAGCTCCTGTGTATAATGTCACAGGTGATCACTGTATTACTTATACAATGTACACTATATGCAGAGCTCATGTGTATAGTATAACGTCACCAATGATCACTGTATTACCTCTAAACTGACCCTTTATACTGAGCTCTGGTCTATAATGTCACTGGTGATCACTATATTACCTCTACACTATATACAGAGCTTCTGTGTATAATATCACAGATGATTATTGTATTACCTGTACACAATATAGAGAGCTCCTGTGCATAATTCCACTAGTAATCACTGTATTACCTGTACAGTATATACAGAGTTCCTGTGTATAATGTCACTGGTGATCACTGTATTAATTGTACACTCTCTCATACAGGAGAACAAAGGAGCTTACAGATAACAAGTTTAAAAAGTACAAAATTTTATTAAGACACTGAAAAAACACACACACTGACAAGTACATACATGAAATAAAATAAGGACACTAAAGACCATCCCTATACCCCATCCTATCCAAGGAGTAATGTAATATGCTGGTAAAGCAGAGGAACAACCGTGTGCCTATATGGACAGTGGGTCAATGTGAGCCATAGACCTCACAAAAGTGCATATGAGGTCAAGGATAGCAGCCAAAGTAACGCTGAATAGTACTATCCTAAAAGCGATCCAAAGTCCAGGGCATACTACAAAGAGATCTACCAGACTGCCAGTAATGTAAATGCCACTAGCGTAAAAAGCGCAGTACAGATAATCTCCGATGGTTCCTCTTACCCAGGTAGAGAGATGGATAACGTTAGGCGAGACCCCCGACGTACGTTTCGCTCCAGCGATCTGTTAGCTTTCTCAAGGGGAAGTGTCCGTACTCCACCAAAACAAGCCTTATATCCACTGTTTCCGGTCACATGAGAAACACGTGACCCGGACGTCAGCGGGGACTGCCAATACACGGCGCATGCGTCAATGGCCCCCGGCGCCGCAACCACCCGGGGCCATTGACGCATGCGCCGTGTATTGGCAGTCCCCGCTGACGTCCGGGTCACGTGTTTCTTATGTGACCGGAAACAGTGGATATAAGGCTTGTTTTGGTGGAGTACGGACACTTCCCCTTGAGAAAGCTAACAGATCGCTGGAGCGAAACGTACGTCGGGGGTCTCGCCTAACGTTATCCATCTCTCTACCTGGGTAAGAGGAACCATCGGAGATTATCTGTACTGCGCTTTTTACGCTAGTGGCATTTACATTACTGGCAGTCTGGTAGATCTCTTTGTAGTATGCCCTGGACTTTGGATCGCTTTTAGGATAGTACTATTCAGCGTTACTTTGGCTGCTATCCTTGACCTCATATGCACTTTTGTGAGGTCTATGGCTCACATTGACCCACTGTCCATATAGGCACACGGTTGTTCCTCTGCTTTACCAGCATATTACATTACTCCTTGGATAGGATGGGGTATAGGGATGGTCTTTAGTGTCCTTATTTTATTTCATGTATGTACTTGTCAGTGTGTGTGTTTTTTCAGTGTCTTAATAAAATTTTGTACTTTTTAAACTTGTTATCTGTAAGCTCCTTTGTTCTCCTGTATGAGATATTGCCGTTTGGAGCAGGATTTGGTAGTGCTCAGGACATGGTTTCTGGACACTCTACAATATGAGCCTGGGTGTATGTATATTTATTACCTGTACACTGTATGCAATATAAAGAGGTCCTGTGTATAACATCACTGGTGATCACTGTACTACCTGTACAGTATATACAGAGCTCCTGTGTATAATGTCACTGGTAATCACAGTATTACGTGTACACTGTACACTATATTCATAACTCCTGTGTATAATATCACTGGTGATCACTTTAGTACCTGTAAACTGACACTGTATACACATCTCCTGTGTATAATGTCACTGATCACTATGTTACCTGGACTCTTACACTATATACATAGCTCCTGTGTATAATGTCACTGATCACTGTATTACATGTACAGTATATACAGAGCTCCTGTGTATAATGTCACTGGTGATCACTGTATTACCTGTAAACTGACACTATATGCAGAGCTCCTGGATATAATGTCACCGGTAATCACTGTATTACCTATACACTGACACTATATACAGAGCTCCTTTGTAAAATGTCACTGGTGATCCCTGCATTACCTGTACATTATACACTATATACATAGCTCCTGCGTATAATGTCACCAGTGATCACTGTATTACCTGTATACTATATACAGAGTTACTATGTATAATGTCTCCGGTGATCCTTGTATTAACTGCACATTATAAGCTATATACAGAACTATATGTGGTTTGGTCATGGTGTGGAGGTATTTTCCCTTGTATATAGCACACTAGACCTCAAGGAGCCTGGATTGTCTGTGTCTCCACTCTTCCTCCAGACTCTAGTACCTTGATTTCCAAGGTTTAGTGTGAAGTATCCAAAATCAATGATGGTTTCGGGAGCCATGTCATCTGCTGGTGTAGGTCAACTGTGTTTTATCAAGACCAAAGTCAGCGCAGCCATCTACCAGGAAAATTAGAGTACTTCATGCTGTCCTCTGCCGACAAGCTTTTTGGAGATGGAAATTTCATTCTCCATCAGGACTTGGCACCTGTCCACACTACCAAAAATACCAATTCCTGACTTAAAAACAACAGTATTACTGTGCTTGATTGGCCAGCAAACTCATCTGACCTTAACCCCATAGAGAATCTATGGGGTATTGTCAAGAGGAATATGAGAGACACCAGACGCAACAATGCAGACGAGCTGAAGGCTGCTATCACAGCAACCTGGGCTTCCATAACACCTCAGAAGTGCCACAAGCTGATCGCCCCCATGCCACGCCGCATTGATGCAGTAATTGATGCAAAAGGAGCCCCGACCAAGTATTGAGTGCATTTACTGAACATACATTTCAGTAGGCCAACATTTAGGATTTTAAAATCATTTTTTCAAGCTGATGTTATAAAGTATTCTAATTTACTGTGATAATGAATTTTGGGTTTTCATTGGCTGTAAGCCATAATCAGCAACATTAAGAGAAATTAACACTTGAAATACATCACTCTGTTTGTAATGACTCTATATAATATGAGATTCATTTTTTGTATTGAAGAAGTGAAATAAATTAACTTTTTGATGATATTCTAATTTTGTGAGATGCACCTGTCAGTGTAGACAGTAGAGATGAGCAGATGTGCCAAAATTTGAATTGCGCAAAATAACATAGTTTTTACACTGTCTGCAGCCACCACTAGAGGGAGCTTATGAGATTACTGCATACAGTTTATACTTTGAATTAAAAAAAAGGATACAGCGGTCACCTAAGCTTCCCCGAGTGATGGCTACAGGCAGCACAATATACTGATGGGATACTATGTCTTATAAGGATATGACGGCTATACAGTTATATTAAGAAACTAGTCTGGACAAAACAGTATTGCTAAAAACAAAGTGATGTGAAAAGATGAAGATTCAATTTAAAGTTGAAGAAATGTTTTGTTAATTGTACGTTAAAAAGTTTACTAGTGACAAGGTAAATGTTTTGCACTGCCATATTATTGCACTATACTACTGTTGCAGTGTATAGGATTGTATTACAGTAATCTTTAGTAGTATGCAGTGCTTTATATTATGTTCATGAAAAACTGTAGTAAAAACTTTCATTTTTCTGAGATCTACATGGATCCTAGTACTAGCCTGGGTTACCAGGAACGTGAGAAGATATACTACTGAGGACATTTTAGACCCCATTTGCTAAGCTAAAAATGTCAATCAAACTGTGCACAGCAATGTTATAGTATCACTTTCTGTCCTATGGGGATGAAAATCATTGTGCTCTTGTACCAAGAATCATGAGCATCATTTCACAAGGGAGGCAGGGAGAGCCATTGTTCTTAAGATAAAGTACGCTGCAGAAGTGATTGTTTCTGTGCAGTGTGAGATGCTTTTTTTTTATTTCACATATAACAAGGTAAGCTCCTGAATAGGAAAGTGCACCTCAATAACCTCTGACTTCTTTGATTATTTCACACATCAGCAAGGCACTCGGAATTATTTCAAGAAAAGGTTCATGTTCTATTTATTCCAGGACTACAAACTGTACCTGGGAATTGTTTTCTTTCGATCTCAGTTACCATTTCAATGAGGCTGATAGTAATGTGTGACATGATTAGGGTTTGTGTAGACAACCGCAGTTTCATCCGATCTGTCAAAATATTGGATCGCACTCAGACCAATGTTCTTAAATGAAGCAGTACACATGTCCAATTATTTCCTCGGTCTGAAAAAAAATGCATGCACGATTTGGCCTCTGATATATAATCGGATGGCACTCACCCATTTTTGTCTATGGGTCCATGGAAAATGTCAGATTGCACTTGGATGACATTATGATTTTCAAAGAAAGACTGAATGGAGAAGACAGATAAACTTTTTTTTAATTTTTCTCTATACCTTTGAGAAAATTGTATACCATTCTGATCAAATTCTGGTCAGAGTGTGATCCAGGGGGGTAACAATCGGAGTCACAGAAGTGCAACCGCAACCGAGCCCTTGAGGGAGGCCCCTGCTCCGACCCTATAGCCAAGACTCAGACTGGCCCATAGGGTAACAGGGGAATCCCCGGTGGGCCCCTGTGCAAATCTGGGCCCCAACCCTACAGTACTTGGCATAATTCACTTGATTCACTCTGCACAGAAAAAAAGCAGTATCTCATCATTCATTAACCAAACTACCCAGTTTATCATTATATAGAGATATAGGTAAATTTGTGAACAAGAGCAGTATATATTTGTATGCAGATGAAAAATGGGCCCCCACAGTCAATGTTACTGGTGTGTCATTGGCAACCCAGTCCGACACTGCTAGCGCCTACATAAGCTAGATGTGCATCTGAGGACACAGGATGGGGGACATATATACCAAGAAGAGCAATATATATACCAGGAAGGGGGCATATACAGTACAGACCAAAAGTTTGGACACACCTTCTCATTTAAAGATTTTGCTGTATTTTCATGACTATGAAAATTGTACATTCACACTGAAGGCATCACAACTATGAATTAACACATGTGGAATTATATACTTAACAAAAAAGTGTGAAACAACTGACATTATGTCTTATATTCTAGGTTCTTCAAAGTAGCCACCTTTTGCGTTGATGACTGATTTGCACACTCTTGGCATTCTCTTGATGAGCTTCAAGAGGTAGTCACCGGGAATGGTCTTCCAACAATCTTGAAGGAGTTCCCAGAGATGCTTAGCACTTGTTGGCCCTTTTGCCTGCACTCTGCGGTCCAGCTCACTCCAAACCATCTCGATTGGGTTCCGGTCTGGTGACTGTGGAGGCCAGGTCATCTGGCGAAGCACCCCATCACTCTTCTTCTTGGTCAAATAGCCCTTACACAGCCTGGAGGTGTGTTTGGAGTCATTGTCCTGTTAAAAAATAAATGATGATCCAACTAAACGCAAACCGGATGGAATAGCATGCCGCTGCAAGATGCTGTGGTAGCCATGCTGGTTCAGTATGCCTTCAATTTTGAATAAATCCCCAACAGTGTCACCAGCAAACCACCCCCACACCATCACACCTCCTCCTCCATGCTTCATGGTGGGAACCAGGCATGTAGAGTCCATCCGTTCACCTTTTCGGCATCGCACAAAGATATGGTGATTGGAACCAAAGATCTCAAATTTGGACTCATCAAACCAAAGCACAAATTTCCACTGGTCTAATGTGCATTCTTTGTATTCTTTAGCCTATACAAGTCTCTTCTGCTTGTTGCCTGCCCTTAGCAGTGGTTTCCTAGCAGCTATTTTACCAGGAAGGCCTGCTGCACAAAGTCTCCTCTTAACAGTTGTTGTAGAGATGTGTCTGCTGCTAGAACTCTGTGTGGAATTGACCTGGTCTCTAATCTGAGGTGCTGTTAACCTGCAATTTCTGAGGCTGGTGACTCGGATAAACTTATCCTCAGAAGCAGAGGTGACTCTTGGTCTTCCTTTCCTGGGGCGGTCCTCATGTGAGCCAGTTTCTTTGTAGCGCTTGATGGTTTTTGTCACTGCACTTGGGGACACTTTCAAAGTTTTCCCAATTTTTGGGACTGACTGACCTTCAGTTGTTAAAGTAAGGATGGCCACTCATTTTTCTTTACTTAGCTGCTTTTTTCTTGCCATAATACAAATTCTAACAGTCTATTCAGTAGGACTATCAACTATGTATCCACCAGACTTCTGCACAACACAACTGATGGTCCCAACACCATTTATAAGGCAAGAAATCCCACTTATTAAACCTGACAGGGCACCCCTGTGAAGTGAAAACCATTCCCGTTGACTATCTCTTAAAGCTCATCAAGAGAATGCCAAGAGTGTGCAAAGCAGTCATCAAAGCAAAAGGTGGCTACTTTGAAGAACCTAGAATATAAGACATATTTTCAGTTGTTTCACACTTTTTTTGTTAAGTATATAACTCCACATGTGTTAATTCATAGTTTTGATGCCTTCAGTGTGAATGTACAATTGTCATAGTCATGAAAATACAGAAAAATCTTTAAATGAGAAGGTGTGTCCAAACTTTTGGTCTGTACTGTATACCAAGTGGAAGGACATATATATATATACCAGGATGGGGAACATATATACCAGGAAGTGGAACAGGATGGGCGCCATATGCACCAAGATGGGGGACATTCATACCAAGAAGAGGGACATATATACTAGGATGGGGAATATATATGCCAGGAAGTGGCTCAGGATGGGGACATATACAGTTGTGCCCAAAAGTTTACATACCTGTTATGATCCGGTGACCTTGGAGCCGCATGAAACTTTCTCTGGAGTAGGTGGAACCTGTACTGACCGCAAATCCTGAACTGACACCGCAACTAGAAGTAGCCGTGGGGTGTGCCTAACAAACCCTAGACACCTCGACACAGCCAGAGGAATAAATACCCCTATAGATGGAAATAGGAATTCTACCTTGCCTCAGAGCAGAACCCCAAAGGATAGGCAGCCCCCCACAAATATTGACTGTGAGAAGGAGAGGAAAGACACACACACAGGCAGAAAACAGGATTTAGCAAAAGAGGCCACTCTAGCTAAATAGGAAAGGATAGGACAGAATACTAAGCGGTCAGTATTAAAACCCTTCCAAAAATATCCACAGCAGATAATACAAAAAATTCCACCATCTAACTAAAGACGTGGGACGAATATCTGCAACTCCTGAGAATCCAACAAGACTGAGAAAATACTGACACAATCTAAGCTGGACAAGAAAAAACAAATGAATAGCACTGATTTATCAAGCACACAGCCTGTGTGCCACAGAAACAAAACCAGACACTTATCTTTGCTGATTTGGCAGCAAGGCAAGAGGAACCAGACAGAGGTCTAAAACCTCCCAACAACCATGGACAATTGGCAAGGACTAAAGAATCCTGCAAACCTAAATACCCCAGTCAGAACTGCAATCAGCAGATACACCTGACCAGGACTGCAATCCAGGGACAACTGCATTACCACCTACAACCACCGGAGGAGCCCAAAAGCAGAATTCACAACACATACCCCAGCAGAACTTTTGCTTTCTTGGCCTTTTTTCAGAGAACATGAATGATAACACCAAAACTTTTTCTCCATTCATGGATATTGGTTGAGTGATGCCATTTATTGTCAAACTACTGTGTTTTCTCTTTTTAAATCATAATGACAACCCAAAACATGCAAATGACCCTGATCAAGAGTTCACATACCCTGGTGATATTGGCCTGATAGCATGCACAGAAGTTGACACAAATGGGTTTGAATGGCTACTAAAGGTAACAGCCTCACCTGTGACCTGTTTGCTTGTAATCAGTGTGTGCATAAAAGCTGAGTGAGTTTCTGGGATCCAGACAGACTCTTGCATCTTTCATCCAGCCACTGACATTTCTGGATTATGAGTCATGGGGAAAGAAAAAGAATTGTCAATGGATCTATGGGAAAAGGTAGTTGAACCGTATAAAATAGGAAAGGGATACAAAAAGATATCCAAGGAAAATATATGATCATACTGAATACTGCCCCTTCCTGACAAAATGACCTGAATATGACTATAAGGGCTTTCTCACCCAAGCGAATAACTCAGACGAATGCTATTCAATGTTTTATCACTCGTCCAATTTTTCAGTCATCTGACAGAGCCCTTGTAAGGGATGAGGGAGACTCCATTTTGGATTTATTAATTCAGGCCCAATATATTGTCCAGAGATCTTCCTCCACTCCTGAAGTAGCTCCCACGCATGGGATAAGTACACAAATCCCCAAAAGAACAGAACTTTTGCCAAATGGCCAGAGAATTAGAGGCCACATGTTGATCAAGGCGAGACGGAGCAGAGCTAGAACCTCTTGATGTAATTTGTTCAAGGCCGCCGGCATCAATTATTTATCAATGGAAAGTCTAGACTGAGTGTCATTGACATCTAGAAATGAATTATGAGAGTACCGTGCATCTCAGGATTAAGTCCAATATACCACTAGAACCCTGGGAGCCCTCCACATGCACCCATGCGTCTCACCTTTTTCTAGCTGTCCCAGATACTGAGCTATCAAGACTGGCTCTCCAGAACCACTTAGCCAACCCAAGTTTGGACTCTCCGTATCGGTCCAGGGCCAACGAACCCGTTGAGACATCAGTGGTCCCGTTTGGAGCTCCCATTAGCAAGTTATGACCCATCCTAGATATTGGGAATTATTTCAGCTAGGAGATCAAGGGAGGAGAATACAGTCCAACCCAGAGGGGCGGTGGCAAATATGGGAGGGGGCGAGCTAGGGGTTTAAAGCTAGCTACACACCTTTAGCCTTTGTCTTTGTTCTGTCATGGAAGCCATGTCCCGTCACATGTGGAGATGGATCAGAAACTAAGAATGTGCCTCTGGATATGAGAGCTTCCCTTCATCCACAAGTGCTAAGAAATGATAACATGACACAGCTAACTGCTATCCCCAACCTTTACCCTACTTTTATCTGTACTTTTCACTGTAATACCTGTATATTGCTCTGTATATATTTGTAGTATCTTGCGTGCCTTTCGGCAATTAAAATATCAATTAATTTTGGGCTGCTCTTTTATCTCAAAACTCAGTTTCCCACGTCCGTGGGTCCAGATAGTACTTATACGCTACCTGGGGTTGGTTTCTGACCCGATATAAGCTTGTTAATAGACAAGGCTTATATCTAATGAGGAACTGGTGGCAGCATCGTTCTGATGTTATTGGGAGATCCTGGCAGTCACCGATCGGAGGTTTATATATATATATTCCTGGCCTGGGACTGGTGATACATATACCGCCCCCACTGCAGAGTGCCCCGATAACCAGTGCGTGACAGTGCAGCCTTTCCGGTGACTACTTATCCTAGGTGCAGTTCTCTGACTGACCTGAGGGTAAGGGGGTGCCAGAGAGCTGTGACTGTGTATTCTACGTCACACATTTTTGACAGTGGGGGGCTATCCGTATCCCCCGGCTCCCCTCTCGTGTGTGGTTTTCCTTACAAGTGGTGGCACAGTGGTGAGATCGAGATAATAGTGTGTGTTTTTCTTACAACCCTTCATGCATTTTACCTTACCAAACAGCTCCTAAAACTAGAGAGGTGTTGCAAAATCAAGTACTGTTGCTTCCAAACCAGTAGCTTAATAGAGAAAACAGATTTTTACTCTGTCTCGTCAAGTGTCGGTCAAGTTGTGTTTGTGTTGGTCAAGTTGTACTGAGGATTTGTCAGTAAACCTTTCTGAATCCTCCCTCTCTGGTTTTGTATGACAGTTTTAGCATATCTCTGGGTTCTTCAGTGTGAAGCCTTCTCCATTGATTTTGGTAATGAACTGCGCATGTGCCGGCCTCATAGTAAACGATGCAGGCTGAGTGTCAAGCAAGACAGTCACATCCACACACTCCAGAACTTTCTTACTGTGAAAGGAAACCTTATTATCTCCATTCCTTTTAGTCTGATGCTTTTCATCTTTCATTTCATGGCTTGCATGGAATGCAGGAGTCAGTGTATGGCAGGAGGAGACCGTTCTTCCTAATAAGGGGTATGGGATGGCCCACCACTACGTTCAGGTCTTCTGACCTGGACCACTTCCTCCAGTTCTCCTCGCTATATGGATGGCCATACCTATAATGTATATCTTCGAGCTCTACCAGAAAGTGGCATAGAAAATTTACATTTCTGATCCCCCCCCCCCCAGCAGTATACTGAGACGGAATATATTTTAAATCAATGTATTTTTATCCGTCTTCCTCCTGAATCAACCAAGGTTCTCAGAATGTGACAGTTTGGTTGAAAAGCTGCTGCTATGTAAAGTGAATTCAAAGACTACAGTCTCTGACACATTGACAACCTAAGTCATGCACTTTCATATAAACAAGGAACATAGTCCAAAAATAGGTATATGATTTTACAAATTAGCATTTGCTCTGTGGACTTGCATTTGCGCAGCTTAATAAACAGCATTTATGGAAAAAAATGTTTACTTTTCATTTTGGCTAAGCTACATGACAAAACTTTGCAAGTCCTTATGTGATAGAACATATTATTGATACAAAAAAATAGAAAATGTCAACACAGAAGATCCTCAAATGTGTTAGGAGAAAATTTACACAATTGTAATTCTTTACTGGTGCAAAAAAAAACTTGAGAATATTGAGAAAGGCAAGTGAAGCAGTATCATACTTGTGTCTTTCTTGGTGCTAAAATGACCAGGCCAAGGTCAAGTTATTGAAAAAATTGAACAAACACTATAAAATGAGAATACAGCGACTTTGTATGATGAAAACCATCCCAATAAAACTGGCCTATAACAGGGCTAAGTTCACACTTCAGCCTTTATGTTTATCTGTTCCATTTTTAGGAACAAACAAATGGCATTGATGTCCAAAATGGATCCGTTGCATATCTGATGCAAGTGGAAGTCGAGGAACCCATTGATAATTTTGGGGTTATTTGAGCTCCATCATAGACAGTTTTCAGAACTGATAAAAAAGTTCAGCATGATACACTTTTACTTCAGTTCTAAAAACGGACAGATAATGGAACCCAGACAGACCCTTGAATAATCAGTTAGGTCACTGTTTTTACTTAGGCATCAATTATGCAGCTTATCCATTTTGGATACTAAAGGGGGATTTTTTTTTCACTTAAGCACAAGTATTTGAGGCTAAAAATTACTTTTGGGTTTCATCTAAAACCGTGCAGCTTGCCTTCTTTAAGCACGTTCTTTTGCTGGCTGCAGAATTAGTTAAATTAGAATCTGTCAGTCAACTTGTTCTGATGGTTTGACAGACAGTTTGTAAGTCTTTTATATATTTTATCAACCATTACAATACCTTGTGTAAAAAAAAATGGTTTCAGGTACAGTATTTACACAGCATATGTTAACATGCCAATTTCAATGAAATTGATACAAACACAAGAAATAGAGTCATAGACACTTCATAAAATTACATCATTTTTATTTAGATAGATTAGAAACCACAATCAATATGATATAGGTATGGTTTAAGTATTGATTACTGGTATATAATGGTGTAGGCATGCTACATGAGCAAACCCGACTGACAATTCTGAGTGTATGCCTAAATCTATATTAAATTGTACATAAAATCTAGGCAATTATTCATGCAATAAAATGCTGCTTAATTATGTAAAAATCATACAATTTGATTTTATGGATTTTTTTTAAGATTCTGTCTCTCACAGTTGATGTGTACCTACGATAAAAATTATAGACCTCTCCATTCTTTGTAGGTGGGAAATCTTGAAAAATCGTGAGTGTATCAAATACTTATTTTCCCCACTTGAAGACACAAAAAGAGCACACCGAGGTCAAAAATACTCTGTTGTAAAGAAGTCACAGTAAATGAGCAAGTGCTAGTCAAAAAATGAAAAAAATACAGGGTATTTAGTTAATACTTTTTTTGCAAAGAAATGTATATTAAGCTGCTCCACCAATCGCCAAGGTATACCCATAATAGAGCAGTCCTATCTAATGTATATAATCCCTATCTGATGTATTAAAAACCTGATCATCTGTATTGTACTTGTATAAGCAGGGTTCAGAGAGAAAATATCCATGTGGGCATGCAGGATGGAACAGCTTTAGTGCAAATGACCCACAGAGGAGTGGTGGACTCCCCAGTCTTGTAGAAACAAGAGAACAATTATAGAACCAGAAACACATGGGCTACTTGCACAGTGAACAAGTCTGTGGAAACCTGTTCACACCACCAAGAAACTTGAAGATACAAAAAGAGCACAGCGAGGTCAAAAATACTCTGTTGTAAAGAAGTCACAGTAAATGAGCAAGTGCTAGTCAAAAAATGAAAAAAATACAGGGTATTTAGTTAATACGTTTTTTTGCAAAGAAATGTATATTAAGCTGCTCCACCAATCGCCAAGGTATACCCATAATAGAGCAGTCCTATCTAATGTATATAATCCCTATCTGATGTATTAAAAACCTGATCATCTGCATTGTACTTGTATAAGCAGGGTTCAGAGAGAAAATATCCATGTGGGCATGCAGGATGGAACAGCTTTAGTGCAAATCGGCCCAAAGAGGAGTGGTGGACTCCCCAGTCTTGTAGAAACAAGAGAACAATTATAGAACCAGAAACACATGGGCTACTTGCACAGTGAACAAGTCTGTGGAAACCTGTTCACACCACCAAGAAACTTGAAGACACAAAAAGAGCACAGCGAGGTCAAAAATACTCTGTTGTAAAAAAGTCACAGTAAATGAGCAAGTGCTAGTCAAAAAATGAAAAAAATACAGGGTATTTAGTTAATACGTTTTTTTGCAAATAAATGTATATTAAGCTGCTCCACCAATCGCCAAGGTATACCCATAAGAGAGAAAATATCCATGTGGACATGCAGGATGGAACAGCTTTAGTGCAAATGGCCCACACTTGCACTTGTTCACTGTGCAAGTAGCCCATGTGTTTTTGGTTCTATTATTTTCCCCACTGTATATACAATTCTTGTGGTCCCAAACAATATAAGGAACTGGATTACCTTTATATAGAGAAAATGCAATAGTCTAAAAGTATATACAGTATGCAATAAGGATCAGTACATAAAATGTAGTAAAAATCTATCAGTAGTACATGTAGTTGCATTACATAGTAACATATAGTAACATAGTTAGTAAGGCCGAAAAAAGACATTTGTCCATCCAGTTCAGCCTATATTCCATTATAATAAATACCCAGATCTACGTCCTTCTACAGAACCTAATAATTGTATGATACAATATTGTTCTGCTCCAGGAAGACATCCAGGCCTCTCTTGAACCCCTCGACTGAGTTCGCCATCACCACCTCCTCAGGCAAGCAATTCCAGATTCTCACTGCCCTAACAGTAAAGAATCCTCTTCTATGTTGGTGGAAAAACCTTCTCTCCTCCAGACGCAAAGAATGCCCCCTTGTGCCCGTCACCTTCCTTGGTATAAACAGATCCTCAGCGAGATATTTGTATTGTCCCCTTATATACTTATACATGGTTATTAGATCGCCCCTCAGTCGTCTTTTTTCTAGACTAAATAATCCTAATTTCGCTAATCTATCTGGGTATTGTAGTTCTCCCATCCCCTTTATTAATTTTGTTGCCCTCCTTTGTACTCTCTCTAGTTCCATTATATCCTTCCTGAGCACCGGTGCCCAAAACTGGACACAGTACTCCATGTGCGGTCTAACTAGGGATTTGTACAGAGGCAGTATAATGCTCTCATCATGTGTATCCAGACCTCTTTTAATGCACCCCATGATCCTGTTTGCCTTGGCAGCTGCTGCCTGGCACTGGCTGCTCCAGGTAAGTTTATCATTAACTAGGATCCCCAAGTCCTTCTCCCTGTCAGATTTACCCAGTGGTTTCCCGTTCAGTGTGTAATGGTGATATTGATTCCCTCTTCCCATGTGTATAACCTTACATTTATCATTGTTAAACCTCATCTGCCACCTTTCAGCCCAAGTTTCCAACTTATCCAGATCCATCTGTAGCAGAATACTATCTTCTCTTGTATTAACTGCTTTACATAGTTTTGTATCATCTGCAAATATCGATATTTTACTGTGTAAACCTTCTACCAGATCATTAATGAATATGTTGAAGAGAACAGGTCCCAATACTGACCCCTGCGGTACCCCACTGGTCACAGCGACCCAGTTAGAGACTATACCATTTATAACCACCCTCTGCTTTCTATCACTAAGCCAGTTACTAACCCATTTACACACATTTTCCCCCAGACCAAGCATTCTCATTTTGTGTACCAACCTCTTGTGCGGCACGGTATCAAACGCTTTGGAAAAATCGAGATATACCACGTCCAATGACTCACCGTGGTCCAGCCTATAGCTTACCTCTTCATAAAAACTGATTAGATTGGTTTGACAGGAGCGATTTCTCATAAACCCATGCTGATATGGAGTTAAACAGTTATTCTCATTGAGATAATCCAGAATAACATCCCTCAGAAACCCTTCAAATATTTTACCAACAATAGAGGTTAGACTTACTGGCCTATAATTTCCAGGTTCACTTTTAGAGCCCTTTTTGAATATTGGCACCACATTTGCTATGCGCCAGTCCTGCGGAACAGACCCTGTCGCTATAGAGTCACTAAAAATAAGAAATAATGGTTTATCTATTACATTACTTAGTTCTCTTAGTACTCGTGGGTGTATGCCATCCGGACCCGGAGATTTATCTATTTTAATCTTATTTAGCCGGTTTCGCACCTCTTCTTGGGTTAGATTGGTGACCCTTAATATAGGGTTTTCATTGTTTCTTGGGATTTCACCTAGCATTTCATTTTCCACCGTGAATACCGTGGAGAAGAAGGTGTTTAATATGTTAGCTTTTTCCTCGTCATCTACAACCATTCTTTCCTCACTATTTTTTAAGGGGCCTACATTTTCAGTTTTTATTCTTTTACTATTGATATAGTTGAAGAACAGTTTGGGATTAGTTTTACTCTCCTTAGCAATGTGCTTCTCTGTTTCCTTTTTGGCAGCTTTAATTAGTTTTTTAGATAAAGTATTTTTCTCCCTATAGTTTTTTAGAGCTTCAATCGTGCCATCCTGCTTTAGTAGTGCAAATGCTTTCTTTTTACTGTTAATTGCCTGTCTTACTTCTTTGTTTAGCCACATTGGTTTTTTCCTATTTCTAGTCCTTTTATTCCCACAAGGTATAAACCGCTTACACTGCCTATTTAGGATGTTCTTAAACATTTCCCATTTATTATCTGTATTCTCATTTCTGAGGATATTGTCCCAGTCTACCAGATTAAGGGCATCTCTAAGCTGTTCAAACTTTGCCTTCCTAAAGTTCAATGTTTTTGTGACTCCCTGACAAGTCCCCCTAGTGAAAGACAGGTGAAACTGCACAATATTGTGGTCGCTATTTCCTAAATGCCCGACCACCTGCAGATTTGTTATTCTGTCAGGTCTATTAGATAGTATTAGGTCTAAAAGTGCTGCTCCTCTGGTTGGATTCTGCACCAATTGTGAAAGATAATTTTTCTTGGTTATTAGCAGAAACCTGTTGCCTTTATGGGTTTCACAGGTTTCTGTTTCCCAGTTAATATCCGGGTAGTTAAAGTCCCCCATAACCAGGACCTCATTATGGGTTGCAGCTTCATCTATCTGCTTTAGAAGTAGACTTTCCATGCTTTCTGTTATATTTGGGGGTTTGTAACAGACCCCAATGAGAATTTTGTTACCATTTTTCCCTCCATGAATTTCAACCCATATGGACTCGACATCCTCATTCCCTTCGCTAATATCCTCCCTTAAAGTGGACTTTAGACAAGACTTTACATAGAGACAAACCCCTCCTCCTCTCCGATTTTTACGATCCTTTCTAAACAGACTGTAACCCTGTAAGTTAACTGCCCAGTCATAGCTTTCATCTAACCATGTCTCGGTTATTCCCACTATGTCAAAGTTACCTGTAGATATTTCTGCTTCTAGTTCTTCCATCTTGTTTGTCAGGCTTCTGGCGTTTGCGAGCATGCAGTTCAGAGGATTTTGTTTTGTTCCAATCTCCTCACTGTGGATTGTTTTAGAAATGTTCTTACCTCCCTTCTGAGTATGTTTTCCTGGGTCGTCTTTGTTCGAGTCTAATGTTTTTCTTCCCGTCCCCTCTTCTTCTAGTTTAACGCCCTCCTGATGAGTGTAGCGAGTCTTCTGGCGAATATGTGTTTCCCAGGTTTGTTGAGGTGTAGTCCGTCTCTGGCGAGGAGTCCATCATACCAGTAATTCACACCGTGGTCCAGGAATCCAAATCCTTGTTGTCTGCACCATCGTCTTAGCCAGTTGTTTGCATCAAGGATCCTGTTCCATCTCCTGGTGCCATGCCCGTCTACTGGAAGGATAGAAGAAAAAACTACCTGTGCATCCAGTTCCTTTACTTTCTTCCCCAACTCTTCAAAGTCCTTGCAGATTGTCGGTAGGTCCTTCCTTGCCGTGTCATTGGTGCCAACATGTATCAGAAGAAATGGGTGGACGTCCTTGGAGCTGAAGAGCTTTGGTATCCTATCGGTCACATCCTTGATCATCGCACCTGGAAGGCAGCATACTTCTCTTGCAGTTATGTCCGGTCTGCAGATGGCTGCTTCTGTGCCTCTCAGTAGTGAGTCTCCCACCACCACCACTCTTCGTTGCTTATTGGCTGTACTTTTTGCTGTCACTTGTTGCTGTGTGCCCTTTTCTTTTTTGCTTGCTGGTATTGCTTCATTCTTAGGTGTGCCATCTTCATCCTCTACAAAGATTTGATATCGGTTCTTCAGTTGTGTGGTTGGTGATTTCTCCATGGTCTTCTTGCTTCTTTTGGTCACATGCTTCCACTCATCTGCTTTTGGAGGTTCTCTGACACTTTTTGCACCTTCTGTGACCAGTAGAGATGCTTCTGTTCTGTCTAGAAAGTCTTCATTCTCTTTGATGAGTTTCAAAGTTGCTATTCTTTCTTCCAGACCCCGCACCTTTTCTTCTAAAAGGGCCACTAGTCTACACTTCTGACAGGTGAAATTGGATTCTTCTTCTGGTCGATCTGTGAACATGTAGCACATGCTGCAGCTCACCATGTAGGTTGTCACATCTGCCATGTTGCTCCTAGATCCTGCTGACTTGCTGTGTGTTTTCCTTCTTGTGTAATCTACTCAGCCAAGCTCTCTTGCAATAATGTCCTACAGGCAAAAATTTGCGCGCCGTAAGGCGCGCGGTTTGGTGATGCTTTCGAAGCAGCTGGTCCCGGCTGTACCCAACGATCTTCTAGCTTAGGGAGACTTCGCTTCTCCCAGAAGGCACCTGGAATATGCAAATTAGCCTCCTGAAGCTTGAATCCCTGGTTTGGTGATGCTTTCGAAGCAGCTGGTCCCGGCTGTACCCAACGATCTTCTAGCTTAGGGAGACTTCGCTTCTCCCAGAAGGCACCTGGAATATGCAAATTAGCCTCCTGAAGCTTGAATCCCTGGTTTGGTGATGCTTTCGAAGCAGCTGGTCCCGGCTGTACCCAACGATCTTCTAGCTTAGGGAGACTTCGCTTCTCCCAGAAGGCACCTGGAATATGCAAATTAGCCTCCTGAAGCTTGAATCCCTGGTTTGGTGATGCTTTCGAAGCAGCTGGTCCCGGCTGTACCCAACGATCTTCTAGCTTAGGGAGACTTCGCTTCTCCCAGAAGGCACCTGGAATATGCAAATTAGCCTCCTGAAGCTTGAATCCCTGGTTTTCTACTAATCAATTACATTGATTACTTCCGTGCAGAGAACGGTATCACCGCCTAGATGTTGTAGCCAATAACAAGATTAGTAAAAGGGTCTTTTACCCATAGTAGATTCAGAGAGCATGTCGCCTGTCCTCCCTAATACTCGTTTCGCATCTCTGACTTCCTCAGGGAGCTGCCATTTATGACTAAAGCTGATCATACTCACAGTTTCCTATGTATATGTATATGGTCAGATTTAGTCATAAATGGGGCCTCCAGATTATATAACTATTGTTTGCATTATTCTATAGCATATTAAAGAACATATTGGCTTCCCCTTGCATACCCATGGAGGCATTATTGGTTACCAGATTTAATTAAGCTTCATTATAATTAAATTAAGAGGCAAAATATTTGATCTCACTGACTTAGTCAATCAGTCCAAGATAACACCCAAGGCTATAAAGAGCGGGGCTATGTGCATCATTTGTTGAGGACTTGGTTAATGTATTTACTTGGCCACATAATAGATGTAGATATAGAGAGATGATTGTCATGCCATGATTCTGTAGTTGAAAGATTTAAAACAGCTTGATACAGCCTCTACTGTACTTTTGGCTTTTAATGTCAACCCATATTTCAGTATTCAAGGGTGCATTCTTCCTTGGCAATAACATTCTCTTTTATTAGCTGTCATCTACTGGACATCAGCTTGAGTTTTATAGTACAAGGGATGATCGGGTCATGTTAACCAAATGATGTGTCTCTAGATCTTCTTATATTTCATTCTGATGTCAAGGTTTATTTTACAAGTTTCACAACTTTTATACTTTGAGATGAAAAAGAACATAAAAATATTTCTTTGAATTTCACCTTAATATTACGAGCTGTGGTCATTTGTAAATTATGCTTTATTGTTGCAAATCAAAGTGCCATTGTGTCGAGTGGTAATTCAACTTGTTTTTTTGTGCTTTTTTATAACATTTAGTATGTATATGATGGAGGAAAACTATAGATGTTGGAAGGTTAAAGAATATGCAGTGACTTATCTGTAGAGGCGGCAGAGGCTGCAGTCACACTTGGTCCCTGGAACATGAAGGAGACCAAAATCCACTCTGCTATTTAAAGGGATAGTCTGGCCTTAGGGTACAAGTCTGTAGTCACTCTATATAATTGCAGACTTTGTGAATCCTCAGGGTGTGCTGTCAGGATATTCCGGTGCCAGCACCAGGAGAAGCCTGTGACCGCAAGCAGGCAATTTGCATACATGTGGTCACTTGCCAACTAGACCTGCAAGGCCTTAATACAAGTGAAATGAGTGAGAATGGACACGTCTAGTCGGGATTAAAGTTGAGCGACTTTTACTTTTTTAGGATCGAGTTGGGTTTCGCGAAACCCGACTTTGTCAAAAGTCGGGTCGGGTGAAATCGGCCGATTATTGCGAAAAGTCGGGGATGGAACAAAACATGAAACCCAATGCAAGTCAATGGGGAATCACAGTCGGCAGTGAGTGGAGGACAGGAAAACACCTACAGTGCCCATTTTTATGCCAAAAACATGAATTCTTATTTCTTAAGCTTTCAATCTTAATTTACTTTATAATAATAGTTAGGCATTGAAAACAGGGGGTCATTTGGCTAAAGTTGTGGGGGGTAAGGCTGGCTCAAGATTTTAGTGGGCCCAGGAAACGCAGACTACGTCACGGCGGTGGAGCAGGGAGGGGTAAGTATTGAAACTTTGTAAGTGCTGTGATCCTGAGCAAGCAGGGGGGCCCACTCGTTTGCATTGGCACTGGCACAGGGCCCCTCAAAGTACGGCGGTGTGTTTGACGGCGGGGGCACCTCCCACCGGTAGAGACACTTTTGCGTACTATTAGGGGCCCTGTGCCAGTGACATCGCCAACAAGTATGCACCCCCACCTGATGAAGGAACCTGCACATTCATCTGCACCTTCCTCTTTGCCCCCATGTAAGGTGGTATAGTATGCGGGAAGGGGAACCTGACTTTCAGCAGGGTCAGATTCTGGCTGTGTAGAGTGCAAGGGGAATGTAGTGGTCTGGGTCAATGTACCAGCAGACTCATGTAGCAGTGGCTGGACAATGGGCAGGATGAGGATGACACACAGATATTGTCCCAAAGAATAAAGTAGGCTAAATGCAGTTAAAAATTGGTAACAGGACTAAACAGGCGGCATAGCTTTGTTCAGTGGCGAAAAACTGTAATGAGTGGCAGACACAGTTAGTAGGCCCAAGTAATAAAGTGGGCCAAATGAAGTTCAAAATTGATAACAGGAGTAAACAGGCGGCACAGCTTTGTTCAGTGGAGGAGAACAACAAGCAGCAGCAGACACCATTAGTACGCCCAACCAAACCAGTATCCCAAATGCAGTGTAATATCTGATATAGCCCGAAAGCCAGAAGAATGAAGCTCAGCTTTGTAAAGTGGAGGAGAACACCAAGCAGCCGCAGACACCGCTAGTAGGCCCAACCAAACAAGTAGGCCAAATGCAGTTTAATATTTGATATAGGCTGAAAGCCTGTAAATTTAAGATCACCTTTATTCTGTGGAGAATACCAAGCTGCGGCTCACACCATTTGTAGGCCCAACCAAAGAAGTAGGCCAAATGCAGTTAAATATCTGACACTGGATGAAAATTGAGGCTCAGCTTTGTTCAGTGGAGGACAACAGTAATGGGAGGCAGACACAGTTAGTAGGCCTTAATAAGTAAGTAGGCAAAATGCAGTTCAAAATAGGTAAGTGGAGTACACAGGCGGCATAGCTTTGTAAAGTGGAGGACAGTTGTAATGTGTGGCACAGACAGACAGGCAGACAGAGGCCTAAAATAAAAAAAAGTAGGCTAATGTAGGGCAGCACGGTGGCGCAGTGGTTAGCACTACAGCCTTGCAGCGCAGTGGTTAGCACTACAGCCTTGCAGCAAAGAGTTTGTATGTTCTCTCCGTGTTTGCGTGGGTTTCCTCCGGGCACTCCGGTTTCCTCCCACATGCCAAAGACATACTGATAGGAATTCTAGATTGTGAGCCCAATCGGGGACAGTGATGATAATGTGTGCAAACTGTAAAGCGCTGCGGAATATGTTAGCGCTATATAAAAATAAAGATTATTATTATTATTATTAAAGATTATTAATGTCAGTTCAAAATTTGTTTGAGTAGTACACAGGCAGCATAGCTTTGTAAAGCGGAGGACAGTTGTAATGTGTGGCACGGACAGACAGGCAGACAGAGGCCTAAAATAAAAAAAGTAGGCTAATGTCTGTTCAAAATTAGTTTGAGTAGTACACAGGTGGCATAGCTTTGTAAAGCGGAGGACAGTTGTAATGTGTGGCACGGACAGACAGGCAGACAGAGGCCTAAAATAAAAAAGGTGGCAAAATGCAGTTCAAAACTGCTAGCAGGACTAACCCGGCGGCCTAGCTTGTTTCGGGGGGGAGAGTTGTAATGGGTGGCGCAGACAGACAGACAGACAGACAGAGGCCTAAACTAAAAAATGGTGGCAAAATGTGGTTCAAAACTGCTACCAGGACTAACCCTGCGGCCTAGCTTGTTTCAGGGGGGGAGAGTTTTGTAATGTGTGGCACAGACAGACAGACAGACAGAGGCCTAAAATAAAAAAAGGTGGCAAAATGTAGTTCAAAACTGCTACCAGGACTAATCCAGTGGCCTAGCTTGTTTCAGGGGGGGAGAGTTGTAATGTGTGGCGCAGACAGACAGACAGACAAACAGAGGCCTAAAATAAAAAAAGGTGGCAAAATGCAGTTCAAAACTGCTACAAGTACTAACCCGGCGGCCTAGTTTGTTTCAGGGGGGGAGAGTTGTAATGTGTGGCGCAGACAGACAGACAGAGGCCTAAAATAAAAAAAGGTGGCTAAATGCTGTTCACAATTGGTAGCAGGATTACTCAGGTGGCATAGCTTTGTTCAGCGGAGGACAGCTGTTATAAGTGGCTGACAGTTAGTAGACCTAAATACTATAGTTGGCTAAATGTCAGCCAATGGATTGGTCATAATAAATAAACTGGTGGCATTGCGAGGTACAAGGGTGGGCTCCTATGCAGAGTTGCAGACAGTGGTAGTTGGCGCAAAGCATTAAGGGGTCTAAATGGAGGGCAGGGCCCCTGTATAATTTAACTATCATCTATCATTGCAACAAACTTGTAATGGCAGTGCCATTTAAGGATTTAACAGCACAGACTACACAGTGGTGGGGCAGGTAAGTTTTGCAAGTGGTAGAGCACAGTTCGAGCTGGGGGGGAACACTCTCTCGTGGGCGGCGGTACTGGCACAGGGCCCTCATATTACGATGGTGTATCTGACGTTGGTTGTGCACCACCACCGTCAGGGACACTTCATTGTACTATGTGGGACCCTGTGCCAGTGCCGTCGCCCAAGAGTGGGCACACACACCTGTCCAGGCAAACAGCACTCGCACGGGTTATTGCGCCAAGTTGAGACCACGGACCTGTGGGGGGAGTCAGCCCATTTAGGGAGGTATAAAAAGGGCCTATGGTGGACATTCGGCACCTGCAAATGGCAGAATTGGAGCAGTCAGTAAGAGGAGGCCAAATACAAGCAAGTTTTCAGGCAAGCTACGTGTCTGCAGGTGAAGGTGGGGCAAAATAATTCGAAATCCATGATTGGTTCATTTTAATGAAGGTTAGATCATCAACATTTCGGGGAGCCAGACGTGTCCTTTTTTTGGTCAGTATTGAACCAGCAGCACTGAAGACTCTTTCAGAGAGCACACTAGCAGCTGTGCAAGCGAGCTCCTGTAATGCATATTCTGCCAATTCGGGCCAGGTGTCTAGTTTAGATGCCCAGTAATCAAAGGGGAATGACCTGTGAGGGAGAACATCGATAATGGCGGAAAAATAGTTGGTAACCATACTGGACAAATGCTGTCTCCTGTCACTTTGCATCGATGCAGCAGTACTTGTCATGTCTGCAGTCATTGCGAAATCACTCCACAACCTGGTTATAAATCCCCTCTGTCCAATGCCACCTCAGCTTTGTGCACCTCTAACACCTCTGCCATGTAGCCCCCTACAACTCGTGCGAGAACCATCAGCGCCGCTGTGTGCTGGGAATGCCAGAACCAAACGGTCTACAAGAGTTGCTTGTTTGGTAGCCAATATTTGCTCAAGGTTCTCATGTGGCATGATACTTTGTAATTTGCCTTTGTATCGTGGATCCAGGAAGCATGCTAACCAGTAATCGTCATCGGTCATCATTTTGATAATGCGAGGGTCCATTTTTAGGATACGCAAGGCATACTCTGCCATGTGGGCCAAAGTTCCAGGTGTCAATTCACTGCTTGTGCTGGGTTGAGGAGCACTTTCTTGAAAATCTACATCACTTGTGGCCGCAAAAACCCTGTACCTGACCTTGCAATGCCACCAGTTTCTATTGCCCCCTGTGAAGCATCCTCCTCCCATAAATATTCAGCCCCATCATCCTCCTCTTCGTCCGCCACCTCATCCAGGAAAGTTCCCTGAGCAGACAATGGCTGACTGTCATCAAGGCTTCCCTCCTCCTCAGCCGCAGACGCCTGCTCCTTGATGTGCGTCAAACCTTGCATCAGCAGACGCATTAGTGGGATGCTTATGCTTATGATGGCGTCGTCCGCACTGACCAGCCGTGTGCATTCCTCAAAACACTGAAGGACTTGACAGAGGTCTTGGAGCTTCGACCACTGCACACCAGACAACTCCATGTCTGCCATCCAACTGCCTGCCCGTGTATGTGTATCCTCCCACAAATACATGACAGCACGCCTCTGTTCGCACAGCCTCTGAAGCATGTGCAGTGTGGAATTCCACCTTGTTGCCACATCGATTATTAGGCAGTGCTGGGGAAGATTCAGCGATCGCTGATGGTTAAGCATACGGCTGGAGTGTACGGGCGACCGGCGGATGTGAGAGTAAAGTCTGCGCACCTTCAGGAGCAGGGCTGGTAAATCTGGGTAATTCTTGAGAAAGCACTGCACCACCAGGTTCAATGTGTGAGCCAGGCAAGGTATGTGTTTCAGTTCTGAAAGGGCTATGGCAGCCATAAAATTCCTTCCGTTATCACTGACCACCTTGCCTGCCTCAAGATGTACACTGCCCAGCCATGACTTAGTTTCTTGCTGCAAGTACTCGGCCAGTACTTCCGCGGTGTGTCTGTTGTCACCCAAACACTTCATTTGCAGCACAGCCTGTTGACGCTTCCCACTAGCTGTTCCATAATGGGACACTATGGGTGCAACACTGACAGCTGCGGATGGAGTGGTCGTGTGACTGCGCTCTGTGGACGAGCTTTCGCTTCTGGAGGAGGAGGAGCAAACGCCTACAGCAAACTGTTTCCTAGACCGTGGGCTAGGCAGAACTGTGCCGGTATTGTTGTCCCCTGTGGACCCTGCATCCACCACATTAACCCAGTGTGCGGTAATGGACACGTAACGTCCCTGGCCATGCCTACTGGTCCATGCATCAGTTGTGAGGTGCGCCTTTCTACTGACCGATTGCCTGTGTGCATGGACATTGCGTTCTTTGACATGTTGGTGGAGTGCTGGGATGGCTTTTCTCGCAAAGAAGTGTTGACTGGGTAGGTCATAGCGTGGTACTGCGTAGGCCATCAGGGCTTTGAAAGCTTCACTTTCAACCAAACGGTAGGGCATCATCTCTAACGAGATTAGTCGAGCAATGTAGCCGTTCAAACCCTGTGTACGTGGATGAGAGGAAGAGTACTTTCTTTTCCTATCGAGAGTCTCTTTTACACTGAGCTGGACTGGAGAGCTGCATATGGTGGAACTAGCGGGGGTGGTGGTGGACATGGCAGATTGAGAGAGGCTTGGCGATGGTAATCTTGATATGGGCCTACCTACAGTGTTTCCAACCAAGAACCTTGAGATTCCCTGACTGCTTTGGTCTTGTGACAATACCTCCACATTTGCTACTAGTGGTGTCATAACCGGTGGGCTTCCAGTTAGAGAAGCAATGTTGCGTTGCTGACTAGCTTCAATATGAGCAGGTGCACCAATGGTACGGGACGTTTGGTAGTTACTCCATGCTTCCAAGTGCCTGCTGGTTAGATGTCTACGCATGCACGTTGTATTTAAATTTAGAACATTCTTCCCTCTGCTAAAGGTCTTGGAGCATTTCTTACATATAACTTTGGACTGATCATTCGGATCTTGGTTAAAAAATTGCCACACTGCACTCATCCTACTATGGAATACCTTTTCAGGCTTTGCACGCCGTGCTACTGCCACCGGATTGCAACGCTGTCCTACACCTGTTGTGGTTTTTGACACACGTTTTGGGCCTGATGCGGGCCTGCCAGATGACAACTTTTGCGATGTAGATGGCTGCTGCAGATCATCCTCCTCCGCTTCTGAGCTACAGGCTGCGGCACCCTCTTCCCCCAATGGCTGCCAATCAGGGTCAACAACTGGGTATTAGGAGTCGAGTTTCCTCTGCTGCACAGGGGGAATCTCGATCCGTCTCCGCTGCGGTCTCCCATTCTCCTCCAGCCGCAGTGGAGTCTGCTCAGCAGGGACGTCGCTCCCAGTGTCTTGCTCGCTCTCACTCTGTACAGAGAGTTACTGCTGCTTCTTCAGCTCCTGCCATTAAAGTCAGTGCTGGTCAGCGGCGAGCGGACTTCCCTGGGACTAAGTCCTTGTTTGCGCACACTGAGCATGCCCAGAGCAAGATCTCCCGTTGGAGATCGAGGGTCATGTGCTCTGGTTCTGCAGCGCATTCCATTGGTCCTCTTGGCAGGCCCTGGAAGGGCAAAGTTTCTGTGGCCACTTCCTGTCCTGCAATTATATAAACTGCGCATGACCGCACGGCCATGCGCTAGTGTACAATTGAATACGTGTGTTTGTTATGAGTGCAAGTCGTTCATTAAATACCCCTACCCTATTGTATGACTGTTCGCGTATGGAGTATGGCTGCTATCTAGCGCCCGACAAATCACTCAACGTGTCACACACGTATCAGCGTCTATTGCTGTGACCGCCAGTGCGGCGCCACGTGCCAGTAGTGCGCTTCCTGACCCACGTCTGGGTGCTTAGTGGTGCCTGCCAGCACGGCACAGTTCGCACTTCGGTGCTCTAATTATAAGAGTTGCCTAACACACCCTGTTGCGGTGTTGTGTCAGCAAGTGGTCTAATCGGACTTCAATCCTAGTTGGGGTTAAGTTCGCTGACTGCTTGCTCGCCTTCTATGTGCGGTACCGCGATCCTGTGACGCAACAGGATCGCTTCCTTCACGTTGGGTGAAGTTTAACCCACGCGAGTATACTTATGAGTACCGCCATATAGTCCATCATTACTCAGCAGCAGGTTTCATCTCTGCACGGTGGACCCCGGGCTACGAACGCACCGTACACTATCAGTCTTATTATTTGGTGCGTTCCACTAGCCCTAACATTACACTAGCGCCAGGGTCTGGCTAGTGATGACGGACAAACAGCAATCCCTGCGGTATATACAGCAGCTGGAGGGTAGGTTGGCGGCTCTCAAGAGCGCAACCTCAGCTGTGGATGTTACCGCAGTTGCTGTACAGGCTGCCAGCGTGGCTGCAGCAACTTTGTCCATTGCCACCCCTGTTCCGACATTTTCTCGCCTCCCGCTGCCAGAAAAATTTTCTGGTAATAGCAAATTTTGTAGGGGATTCGTGAGTCAGTGCTCTATTCATCTCGAGCTTCTGGCTGCACGTTTCCCCACAGAGCAGGCTAAGGTGGGATTTATTGTGTCTCTATTGTCGGACAGGGTGTTGGAATGGGCTACGCCGCTGTGGGAGCGTAGTGATCATGTGGTGCAGAGTGCTCCTCTGTTTTTGAGCACTTTAAAACAGGTCTTTTTAGGACCTCAAGTCACCCATGACACTGCGCTCCAACTGCTGGCATTAACTCAGGGTGAGTCCTTGGTCAGTCATTTTGCCGACCAATTCTGCACTTTAGCATCTGAGCTGGAATGGTCGGATAAAGCTCTTATCCCCATATTTTGGAGGGGCTTGGCTGACCATGTAAAGGACGCTCTGGCCACTAGGGAGATTCCTGCCACACTGGAGGAGTTAATAACAGTCTCCACTCGAATTGACCTCCGTTTTAATGAGCGGAGGTTAGAGCGAGCCCAGTGTAGGCAGAGGTTTCGGCTGGCTCCTACTTTCGCCAAACCTCTGGAATCTCCGGTCCTGGTTCCTGAGTCACATGAGGCCAGGGAAGTGTCACAAGCGGGACCTAAGTCCCGGACCGCTTGTGCACTCAGCGTCTCTCATGTTTGCCAGCAGTCTGGACATTTAGCGACCAGATGTCCTCAGCGTTTGAGGAAACGTCAGCGTCTAGTGGTCGTAGGTGGAGGTACACTAGACACGGCGACGTTTGCCTCTAAATTGTCCTTTAAGGGGACAATTACTATAGGCTCATTCTCCCACTCGGTAGAGCTCTGCGTGGATTCTGGGGCAGAGGGCAATTTTATGTCTTCTGCCTTCGCCCAACGCCACGCAATACCTCTGGTTATGCTAGCTCAACCTGTAACGGTACGAGTGGTGAATGGGTCGACTCTGCCCTCACAGATAACTCACCAGACCATCCCTTTTACTCTGTCCATGTCGCCATCTCATCAGGAGATTATTTCTCTGCTCGTCATTCCAGAGGGAATTGATGAAGTCCTGTTGGGAATACCTTGGCTATGGTACGGTATGAGGAGAGCCTCATATCGAGTGGTCCTCAGGCAGAATTCTGGGATGGGGTGAATCTTGTGGGGGTAGGTGTCAGAGGGAGTGCGTTCAGGTAGCTACAACTGAGGTACCCGCAGATCTTTCCTCTCTCCCCAAGCAGTATTGGTTGTATGCAGACGTATTCTCCAAAAAGGCGGCGGAGACCCTTCCGCCCCATCGCCCCTATGACCGTCCTATTGACCTCTTGCTTGGTGCTGAGCCTCCCCGGGGTCGAGTCTATCCGCTATCTCTCCCGGAGACAGAGGCAATGTCACAGTACATCCAGGAAAATCTGGCAAGAGGGTTCATCAGGAAGTCAGTGTCACCTGCTGGGGCAGGGTTCTTCTTCGTGCAGAAGAAGAGTGGGGAATTGCGTCCATGCATAGACTACAGGGGTCTTAACGCCATCACCGTTAAGAATAAATACCCTTTGCCTTTGATATCTGAACTGTTCGATAGGCTTCATGGAGCAAGGGTATTTACTAAATTAGATCTGCGGGGTGCTTACAACCTGATTCGTGTTGTGAATTCTGTGGCTGAGTTCACTTCTGTGGTCACAAGTGGTATTGCAGTCTCTGGGCTTCCTCCCTCAGGTGTTTTGGTGAGCTCGTTGGCTGCCTTGCTATTTAGCTCCACCTGAGTCTGTCTTCCTTGCTCCTTGTCAATGTTCCAGTGTTGGATCTGAGCTACTGCATCTTTCCTTGGGCCTGCTGCTCTGCTAGATAAGTGCTTCTAGTTTGTTTTCTGTTTTTTCTGTCCAGCTTGTTATTATCTTTTGCTGGAAGCTCTGAGAAGCAAAGGGGTGCACCGCCGTGCTGTTAGTTCGGCACGGTGGGTCTTTTTGCCCCTTTGCGTGGTTTTCGTTTTAGGGTTTTTTGTAGACTGCATAGTTCTCTTTGCTATCCTCGCTCTGTCTAGAATATCGGGCCTCACTTTGCTGAATCTATTTCATTCCTACGTTTGTCTTTTCATCTTGCTAACAGTCATTATATGTGGGGGCTGCCTATTCCTTTGGGGTATTTCTCTGAGGTAAGTCAGGCTTGTATTTCTATCTTCAGGCTAGTCAGCTCCTCAGGCAGTGCCGAGTTGCATAGGTAGTTGATAGGCGCAATCCACTGCTGCTTCCAGTTGTGTGAGGATAGATCAGGTACTGCAGTCTACAGAGATTCCACGTCTCAGAGCTCGTCCTATTGTTTTGGGTTATTGCCAGATCTCTGTATGTGCGCTGATTACTGCACGCTGTGTTGCCTGATTGCCAGCCATAACAGTACAAGGAGCCATTCAATGATTTCCAATAGAGGGAAAAAAGAAATCCTGACATCATTTTTTTTTCTTAGCTCTGTCTTCAGTCTTTTTTTTCCCCTAGACATTAGAGTGCTTCAGGACACAGCTGTGGACATGGATATTCAGGCTCTGTGCTCCTCAATGGATAATCTCGTTGTAAATGTACAAAAGATTCAAGATACTATTGATCAGAAATCGATGCTAGAACCAAGAATTCCGATTCCTGATTTGTTTTTTGGTGACAGAACTAAGTTCCTGAGCTTCAGAAATAATTGTAAGCTATTTTTGGCCTTGAAACCTCATTCTTCTGGTAATCCTATTCAACAGGTTTTGATTATTATTTCTTTTTTGCGCGGCGACCCACAGGACTGGGCGTTTTCTCTTGCACCAGGAGATTCTGCATTGAGTAATGTTGATGCATTTTTCCAGGCGCTGGGATTGCTTTACGATGAGCCTAATTCAGTGGATCAAGCTGAGAAAAATCTGCTGGCTTTATGCCAGGGTCAGGATGATGTAGAAGTATATTGTCAGAAATTTAGAAAATGGTCAGTACTCACTCTGTGGAATGAATCTGCACTAGCGGCTTTGTTCAGAAAGGGTCTCTCTGAAGCTCTTAAGGATGTAATGGTGGGATTTCCTATGCCTGCTGGTTTGAATGAGTCTATGTCCTTGGCCATTCAGATCGGTCGTCGCTTGCGCGAGCGTAAATCTGTGCACCATCTGGCGGTATTGTCTGAGAGTAAGCCTGAGCCTATGCAGTGCGACAGGACTATGACTAAAGTAGAACGGCACGAACACAGACGTCTGAACAGACTGTGTTTCTATTGTGGTGATTCTACTCATGCTATTTCTAATTGTCCTAAACGCACTAGGCGGTTCGATAGCTCTGCCGTTATTGGTACTGTACAGTCCAAATTCCTTTTGTCCATTACCTTAATGTGCTCTTTGTCATCATATTCTGTCATGGCGTTTGTGGATTCAGGCGCTGCCCTGAATCTGATGGATTTGGATTATGCTAAACGTTGTGGATTTTTCTTGGAGCCTTTGCGGTGTCCTATTCCGTTGAGAGGAATTGATGCTACACCTCTGGCCAAGAATAAGCCTCAGTACTGGGCCCAGCTGACCATGTGCATGGCTCCTGCACATCAGGAAGTTATTCGCTTTTTGGTACTGCATAATTTGCATGATGTGGTCGTGTTGGGGTTGCCATGGCTACAAACCCATAATCCAGTATTGGATTGGAACTCTATGTCGGTAACCAGATGGGGTTGTCAGGGAGTACATGGTGATGTTCCATTTTTGTCTATTTCGTCATCCATTCCTTCTGACATCCCAGAGTTCTTGTCGGACTTTCAGGATGTATTTGAAGAGTCCAAGTCTGATGCCCTTCCTCCGCATAGGAATTGTGATTGTGCTATCGATTTGATTCCTGGTAGTAAATTCCCTAAGGGTCGTTTATTTAATTTGTCCGTACCTGAACACACCGCTATGCGCAGTTATGTGAAGGAGTCCCTGGAGAAGGGACATATTCGCCCATCGTCGTCACCATTGGGAGCAGGGTTCTTTTTTGTAGCCAAGAAGGATGGTTCGCTAAGACCGTGTATTGATTACCGCCTTCTTAATAAGATCACTGTTAAGTTTCAGTATCCCTTGCCATTGATTTCTGACTTGTTTGCTCGGATTAAGGGGGCTAGTTGGTTTACTAAGATTGATCTTCGTGGTGCGTATAATCTGGTGAGAATCAGGCAGGGAGATGAATGGAAAACGGCATTTAATACGCCCGAGGGTCATTTTGAGTATCTGGTGATGCCGTTCGGACTTGCCAATGCTCCATCTGTTTTTCAGTCTTTTATGCATGACATTTTCCGTGAGTATCTGGATAAATTCTTGATTGTTTACTTGGATGACATTTTGATCTTCTCAGATGATTGGGAGTCTCATGTGAAGCAAGTCAGAATGGTTTTCCAGGTACTGCGTGCTAATTCCTTGTTCGTGAAGGGATCAAAGTGTCTCTTCGGTGTGCAGAAAGTTTCATTTTTGGGGTTCATCTTTTCCCCTTCTACTATCGAGATGGATCCGGTTAAGGTTCAGGCCATCCAGGATTGGACTCAGCCGACATCTCTAAAAAGTTTGCAGAAATTCCTGGGCTTTGCTAATTTTTATCGTCGCTTCATCTGTAATTTTTCTAGCATTGCCAGACCATTGACCGATTTGACCAAGAAGGGTGCTGATTTGGTTAATTGGTCTTCTGCTGCCGTGGAAGCTTTTCAGGAGTTGAAGCGTCGTTTTTGCTGTGCCCCTGTGTTGTGTCAACCTGATGTTTCTCTTCCGTTCCAGGTCGAGGTTGATGCTTCTGAGATTGGTGCAGGGGCGGTTTTGTCACAGAGAGGTTCTGGTTGCTCAGTGTTCAAACCATGTGCTTTCTTTTCCAGGAAATTTTCTGCTGCTGAGCGTAATTATGATGTGGGCAACCGAGAGTTGCTGGCCATGAAGTGGGCATTCGAGGAGTGGCGTCATTGGCTTGAGGGTGCTAAGCATCGCGTGGTGGTTTTGACTGATCATAAGAACCTTACTTATCTTGAGTCTGCCAAGCGCTTGAATCCTAGACAGGCCCGTTGGTCGTTATTTTTTGCTCGTTTTGATTTTGTGATTTCGTACCTTCCGGGCTCTAAAAATGTGAAGGCGGATGCTCTGTCTAGGAGTTTTGTGCCCGACTCTCCGGGGTTATCTGAGCCGGCGAGTATCCTCAAGGAAGGAGTCATTGTGTCTGCCATCTCCCCTGATTTGCGGAGAGTGTTGCAGAAATTTCAGGCTAATAAACCTGATCGTTGTCCGGCCGAGAAACTGTTCGTCCCTGATAGGTGGACTAGTAAAGTTATCTCTGAACTTCATTGTTCGGTGCTGGCCGGTCATCCAGGAATCTTTGGTACCAGGGAGTTGGTTGCTAGATCCTTCTGGTGGCCATCTCTGTCACGGGATGTGCGTGCTTTTGTGCAGTCCTGTGGAATTTGTGCTAGGGCTAAGCCCTGCTGTTCACGTGCCAGTGGGTTGCTTTTGCCCTTGCCGGTCCCGAAGAGGCCTTGGACACATATTTCGATGGATTTCATTTCTGACCTTCCCGTTTCTCAAAAGATGTCTGTCATTTGGGTGGTCTGTGATCGCTTTTCTAAAATGGTCCATCTGGTGCCCTTGGTTAAATTGCCTTCCTCCTCTGATTTGGTGCCTTTGTTCTTCCAGCATGTGGTTCGTTTACATGGCATTCCTGAGAATATTGTTTCTGACAGAGGTTCCCAGTTTGTCTCGAGGTTCTGGCGAGCCTTTTGTGGTAGGATGGGCATTGACCTATCTTTTTCCTCGGCCTTCCATCCTCAGACTAATGGCCAGACCGAACGAACCAATCAGACCTTGGAAACATATCTGAGATGTTTTGTTTCCGCTGACCAGGATGATTGGGTGTCATTTTTGCCGTTGGCTGAGTTCGCCCTTAATAATCGGGCCAGCTCGGCTACCTTGGTCTCTCCATTTTTCTGCAATTCTGGGTTCCATCCTCGTTTCTCTTCAGGACAGGTTGAGTCTTCGGACTGTCCTGGTGTGGATTATGTGGTGGACAGGTTGCAGCAGATCTGGACTCAGGTAGTGGACAATTTGACCTTGTCCCAGGAGAAGGCTCAGCTTTTCGCTAATCGCAGACGCCGTGTGGGACCCCGACTTCGTGTTGGGGATCTGGTTTGGTTATCTTCTCGTCATATACCTATGAAGGTTTCCTCTCCTAAATTTAAACCTCGTTTTATTGGTCCGTATAGGATTTCTGAGATTCTCAATCCGGTGTCTTTTCGTCTGACCCTCCCAGACTCCTTTTCCATACATAATGTATTCCATAGGTCGTTGTTGAGGAGATACGTGGCACCTATGGTTCCATCTGTGGAGCCTCCTGCCCCTGTTTTGGTGGAGGGGGAATTGGAGTATATTGTGGAGAAGATTTTGGATTCTCGTGTCTCTAGACGGAAACTCCAGTATCTGGTCAAATGGAAGGGTTATGCTCAGGAAGATAATTCCTGGGTTTTTGCTTCTGATATCCATGCCCCAGATCTTGTTCGTGCCTTTCATGTGGCTCATCCTGGTCGGCCTGGGGGTTCTGGTGAGGGTTCGGTGACCCCTCCTCAAGGGGGGGGTACTGTTGTGAATTCTGTGGCTGAGTTCACTTCTGTGGTCACAAGTGGTATTGCAGTCTCTGGGCTTCCTCCCTCAGGTGTTTTGGTGAGCTCGTTGGCTGCCTTGCTATTTAGCTCCACCTGAGTCTGTCTTCCTTGCTCCTTGTCAATGTTCCAGTGTTGGATCTGAGCTACTGCATCTTTCCTTGGGCCTGCTGCTCTGCTAGATAAGTGCTTCTAGTTTGTTTTCTGTTTTTTCTGTCCAGCTTGTTATTATCTTTTGCTGGAAGCTCTGAGAAGCAAAGGGGTGCACCGCCGTGCTGTTAGTTCGGCACGGTGGGTCTTTTTGCCCCTTTGCGTGGTTTTCGTTTTAGGGTTTTTTGTAGACTGCATAGTTCTCTTTGCTATCCTCGCTCTGTCTAGAATATCGGGCCTCACTTTGCTGAATCTATTTCATTCCTACGTTTGTCTTTTCATCTTGCTAACAGTCATTATATGTGGGGGCTGCCTATTCCTTTGGGGTATTTCTCTGAGGTAAGTCAGGCTTGTATTTCTATCTTCAGGCTAGTCAGCTCCTCAGGCAGTGCCGAGTTGCATAGGTAGTTGATAGGCGCAATCCACTGCTGCTTCCAGTTGTGTGAGGATAGATCAGGTACTGCAGTCTACAGAGATTCCACGTCTCAGAGCTCGTCCTATTGTTTTGGGTTATTGCCAGATCTCTGTATGTGCGCTGATTACTGCACGCTGTGTTGCCTGATTGCCAGCCATAACAGATTCGCATCCGTGAGGGGGATGAATGGAAGACGGCTTTTAACACCAGGGATGGGCACTATGAATATCTGGTGATGCCCTTTGGGCTCTGTAATGCCCCAGCCGTTTTCCAAGACTTTGTGAACGATATCTTCCGGGATATGCTTTCCACCTCGGTCGTAGTCTATCTGGATGATATTCTCATCTACTCTCCAGATATTGACTCCCTCCGGAGAGATGTTTGCAAAGTCTTCGACCTCCTACGGGCAAACTCCCTCTATGCCAAGTTGGAGAAGTGTATGTTTGAGCAGGAGTCCTTACCTTTCCTAGGCTACATCATCTCAGCCCAGGGATTGGCTATGGATCCTGCCAAACTACAGGCTGTGATGGACTGGCAGGAACCCCATTCTCTTAAAGCGGTGCAGTGCTTTATGGGGTTCATCAATTATTATCGCCAGTTCATCCCGCATTTCTCAACTTTGGTAGCTCCCTTGGTTGCCCTCACCAAGAAGGGGGCGAATCCCAAATTGTGGTCTGAGGAGGTCTCCAAGGCTTTTATCTCTATAAAGTCACACTTCGCTAGCGCTCCCATTCTTCATCGCCCCGATGTTGATAAGCCATTTATCATGGAGGTGGATGCCTCTTCTGTTGGTGCTGGAGCAGTCCTCTTCCAAAAGGATGCTCAAGGTCGGAAGCATCCTTGCTTCTTTTTCTCCAATACCTTCGCACTAGCAGAGAGGAATTATTCCATCGGGGACAGGGAGTTGCTAGCCATGAAGTTGGCTTTCTCGGAGTGGAGACATCTCTTGGAGGGAGCACGTTTTCCCTTCCAAGTCTTCACACATCACAAAAATTTGGTGTATCTGCAGACAGCTCAGCGGTTGAATTCTCGCCAGGCCAGATGGTCCTTGTTCTTCTCCCGGTTTCATTTCGCCATCCATTTCCTTTCTGGGGAGAGGAACATTCGGGCCGATGCTCTCTCTCGCTCCGTTGTGTCATCTGCGGAGGAGGAGGAGGAGCCTCGGCTTATTGTCCCCACCGAGAGTTTGAGAACCGTGGCCCCGGTTTTGCTGGAGTCTGTGCCCCCGGGCAAGACTTTTGTTCCATCTAGTTTGCGACCAGAGGTTCTCTCTTGGGCGCACTCGTCCAGGGTGGGTGGACATTTTGGTACTAAAAGGACATCAGAGTTACTGGCGAGGACATACTGGTGGCCGCATATGGCTCGTGATGTCGCGGAGTACGTTCGGGCGTGTGTCTCTTGCGCCAGGAACAAGACTCCTCGGCAACGGCCAGCTGGGTTGCTTTATCCTCTGCCCGTGGCTGACAGGCCCTGGGAGATGGTCGGGATGGACTTTGTGGTTGGCTTACCCAAGTCTCGTAATTGCACCATTATCTGGGTGATCACCGATCATTTTTCCAAAATGGTGCATTTGGTGCCTCTTCCACGGCTACCATCTGCACGGGCGTTGGCTGTCTTGTTTATCAAGCATATCTTTCGCCTACACGGTATGCCAGACAAAATTGTTAGTGACCGGGGTCCCCAGTTTGCGTCTCGATTCTGGAGGGAGCTATGTCGTCTACTCAGTATTGAGTTAAATCTCTCTTCGGCATATCATCCCGAGACGAATGGGTTGGTAGAAAGGGCCAACCAGACCTTGGTCACATATCTGCGACATTTTGTTTCTGCCAGACAGGATGACTGGGCATCCTTGCTACCGTGGGCAGAGTTTGCACTTAACAATGCCGTAGCCGACTCTACCGGTCAGACTCCATTCCTCTTAAATTACGGCCAGCATCCGCGTGTTCCTGTGCCCATGCCTGTGTCTTCTGCTGATCCCAGGGTGGCAGACTGGGCTGTGGAGGCACGGGACATTTGGGATCGCACGCAGGATGCCATTCGGACCTCTAAGGAGAGAATGAGGTCCTCCGCCAATGTTCATCGGCGCTCCGCTACGACTTTTGCCCCTGGCGACTTGGTGTGGCTCTCCGCCCGTAACATCAGGCTGCGAGTTGAGTCCACTAAGTTTGCTCCTCGCTACTTGGGTCCCTTCAAGGTTCTCGAACAGGTTAATCCTGTGGTCTACCGCCTGGCTCTTCCTCCACGCTTGGGTATCACCGACACCTTTCATGTGTCCCTCTTGAAACCCGTATACATGTCCCGGTTTTCCGAGTCATCTGCCGGGACATCGGGTTCGTCTACGGACGATTACGAGGTGAACGCTATTTTGGGGTGCAAGGTGGTACGCGGCAAAAAGTTTTATTTGGTGGATTGGAAGGGTTATGGTCCAGAGGACAGGTCTTGGGAGCCTGCTGAAAACATTCGGGCCCCACAGCTCATTGCTGCCTTCAAGCGTAGCGAGGCCCAAGGAGGGGGGCCCTAGGAGGGGGGTAATGTTAGGAGTCGAGTTTCCTCTGCTGCACAGGGGGAATCTCGATCCGTCTCCGCTGCGGTCTCCCATTCTCCTCCAGCCGCAGTGGAGTCTGCTCAGCAGGGACGTCGCTCCCAGTGTCTTGCTCGCTCTCACTCTGTACAGAGAGTTACTGCTGCTTCTTCAGCTCCTGCCATTAAAGTCAGTGCTGGTCAGCGGCGAGCGGACTTCCCTGGGACTAAGTCCTTGTTTGCGCACACTGAGCATGCCCAGAGCAAGATCTCCCGTTGGAGATCGAGGGTCATGTGCTCTGGCTCTGCAGCGCATTCCATTGGTCCTCTTGGCAGGCCCTGGAAGGGCAAAGTTTCTGTGGCCACTTCCTGTCCTGCAATTATATAAACTGCGCATGACCGCACGGCCATGCGCTAGTGTACAATTGAATACGTGTGTTTGTTATGAGTGCAAGTCGTTCATTAAATACCCCTACCCTATTGTATGACTGTTCGCGTATGGAGTATGGCTGCTATCTAGCGCCCGACAAATCACTCAACGTGTCACACACGTATCAGCGTCTATTGCTGTGACCGCCAGTGCGGCGCCACGTGCCAGTAGTGCGCTTCCTGACCCACGTCTGGGTGCTTAGTGGTGCCTGCCAGCACGGCACAGTTCGCACTTCGGTGCTCTAATTATAAGAGTTGCCTAACACACCCTGTTGCGGTGTTGTGTCAGCAAGTGGTCTAATCGGACTTCAATCCTAGTTGGGGTTAAGTTCGCTGACTGCTTGCTCGCCTTCTATGTGCGGTACCGCGATCCTGTGACGCAACAGGATCGCTTCCTTCACGTTGGGTGAAGTTTAACCCACGCGAGTATACTTATGAGTACCGCCATATAGTCCATCATTACTCAGCAGCAGGTTTCATCTCTGCACGGTGGACCCCGGGCTACGAATGCACCGTACACTATCAGTCTTATTATTTGGTGCGTTCCACTAGCCCTAACACTGGGTCATCTATCACCTCCTCTTCAATGTCATGTGCACCGTCCTCGGTGTCACTGTGTAAGGTGCTATAGCGTTCGGGATTGGGCACCATAGTCTAATCAGGGTCAGATTCGGGCTCAGTACACTGCGAGGGCAAAGTTGTGATCTGAGTTAATGGAACAGCATAATAATCAAGCTGTGGCTGTGCATCTGTGCACTCCATGTCCGATTCTTCCTGTAATGGGCTTTTTACTATTTCCCTCTCTAACCCAGGCACGGTATGTGTAAAGAGCTCCATGGAGTAAAGTGTAGTGTTGCCTGCTGCATCCTTCACTTTTGTTTTGGGTGAAGGACACAAGGAAGCAACTTTTTCCGGACATGGAGCATCCACTAACGATTCGCTGGTTTTAGATTTTGAAGCTTCTGAAGAGGAGGTGAAAGAGCTGGAGGCTGAGTCAGCAAAGAAAGCCAAAACTTGTTCCTGCTGCTCCGGCTTTAAAAGCTGTTTTCCTACTCCCAGATAAGGGAGCCTTAGAGGCCTTGTGTAGCTAGACGATGACGCCGCCTCTACACCTCGTGCCTTTAGTGCTATCTTGCTTTTCCCAGTACCACCCCCACCATCATTACCAGTTGGCAAACGACCGCCCACGGCCTCTTCCACCAGACTTCCTCATTTTTGCTGAAATGTTACCAAAATAACAACCATTATATGCTACTGTTAAACAAGGTAGAAGGTGTATATTAACTATTGGAGAATTTATATCTCCCTTTTTTTGGCGGGAAGACAGCAGGAAGAAACAGGCCCTGCGTATTACACAACACAATGTACAAGGCAGAACGTGGCTAGCAAATATACGCCAAACAGAACTCACGTAGATCCACTTAGTGGCTATTTAAAGCTCCCTTTTATTTTTGTTGGGGGGAGACTGCAGGAAAAAACAGGCCCTGTGTATTACACCACACAATGGACAGAGGCAGAACGGGGCCGGCAGATATACGCCAAACAGAACTCACATAGATCCACTTAGTGGCCATTTAAAGCTCCCTTATTTTTTGTTGGGGGGAGACTGCAGGAAATAACAGGCCCTGTGTATTAGACCACACAATGGACAAGGCAGAACGTTGCTGGCAGATGCACGCTAAACAGAACTCACGTTAATCCACTTAGTGGCAATTTAACCCCTTAGTGACCGAGCCAAATTTTTGAAATCTGACCAGTGTCACTTTATGTGGTAATAACTCTGCAACGCTTCAACAAATCCCAGTGATTTTGAGATTGTTTTTTCGTGACACATTATACTTTATGATAATGGTAAATTTAGTTCAACATTTTTTGTGTTTATTTATAAAAAATATAAAAAATTTGAGAAAAATGTTAAATAATTAGCAATTTTCTAAATTTGAATGATTATCCCTTTAATCCAGATAGTCATACAACAGCAAACCATTAATAAATAACATTTCCCACATGTCTGCTTTACATCAGCACCATTTGTAAAATGTTATTTTATTTTGTTAGCATTTTAGGAGGTTTAAAAATGTAGCAGCAATTTTTCATTTTTTCAAAGAAATTTACCACATTTATTTTTTTAGGGACTTATCCATGTTTGAAGTGACTTTAGGGGTCCCATATATTGGGAAATCCCCAAACGTGATACCATTTTAAAAACAGCACCCCTAAACATATTGAAAACTGCTGTCAGGTAGTTTATTAACCCTTCAGGTGCTTTACAGGAATTAATGCAAAGTGGCATGACAGAAATGAAAATGTGTATTTTTACCACCTAAATGTTGCTAACTTCTAAACAGATTACTATAGCCGTCAGACTCTAAGGCCGCTATTTGGTCATGAATTGCCATCGCAAACATCAGGACAACAAAATCATGATCTGAGGGCACCAATTGGGATAAAGAAGAAGCCCCCACACTCTGTTAACCATTTATAATGATGTAGTCACTATTGACAGCAGCATCTAAGGGGTTAAACAGATTTAGAAGGTGCAAATACTGATCGTGGCTGATACAGCAAGTTGTCAGCTATAGTGTACAACCGACAGATGCTGGATTGTCATCTGTATGGGGAGGCTATCCTCTTATATCTCAGGTCAGTTAAAAGACGTATTGGCGGTCATTAAGGGGTTAAAGCAGCCTTTTTTTTGTTTTTGTGGGAGACTGCAGGAAAAAACAGGCCCTGTGTGTTAAACTACACACATTGAACAAAGCAGAACGTGGGTGGCAGATATACGCCAAACAGAACTCACGTTAATCCACTTAGTGGCAATTTAAAGCAGCCTTTTTTTCTTTTTTGGGTGGGAGACTGCAGGTAAAAACAGGCCCTGTGTGTTAAACTACACACACTGTACAAAGCAGAACGTGGGTGGCAGATATACGCCAAACAGAACTCACGTTAATCCACTTAGTGGCAATTTAAAGCAGCCTTTTTTTTTGTTTTTGTGGGAGACTGCAGGAAAAAACAGGCCCAGTGTATGACAACACACAATGTACAAGGCAGAACGTGGCTGCCAGATATATCAAAAAATACAAGGGCTGTAGTAGAACTTCAATCTCCCTACAATGATCAAAGGACAAGTATGGCAGCAATAAAAAGGACTGCTGCACAGTGCACACAAAAGACTGTGGACAAAGAAACAAGAGAACTGTGCAGAAAGAAGCAACAGGATTTTTGCTTTGAAAAAACAGTTGGTTTGCACAGCGGCGTACACACAGCAATGCAGCTATCAGGGAGCCTTATAAGGCAGCCTAAGAAGCTACAGAGCTGATGCACCCCAAAAAAAAAACCGCTGTCCCTGCAAAGAAAAGGTGGTGTTGGACAGTGGAAATCGCTACAGCACAAGCAGTTTGGGGGTTAATATTCCCTGCCTAAGTATATCCCTGCTTCTGACGAAGCTGCAGCAACCTCTCCCTATGCTCAGATCGGCAGAAGTAAGATGGCGGTCGGCTTGCACGCCCCTTTATAGCCCCTGTGACGCCGCAGAAAGCAAGCCAATTAGTGCCATGCCCTTCTCTAAGATGGTGGGGACCGAGATCTATGTCATCACGCTGCCCACACTCTGCGTGCACCTTCATTGGCTGAGAAATGGCGCTTAAAGCGTCATACGAAACGCGACTTTGGCGCGCAGATCGCCGACCTCATGGCCGATCCCACAATGGGATCAGGTCGGGTTTCACGAAACCCGACTTTGCCAAAAGTCGGCGATTTATGAAAATGTTCGATCCGTTTCGCTCAACCCTAGTCAGGATGTCGCAGGAAGTATGTAAATCATATACTCGCGGCCCGCTTGCACTGGAGAGTCTTCACAGTGCGCAGTGAGCTTGCTGTTAGGATTCACAAGTCTACAGTCACATAGAGTGACTGCATACTTGTACCCCAAGGCCGGACATCCCCTTTAAAGTCATTTTATAATAAAGCTTGTGCAGGGCCATCTTGATACTGTTATTTCACAAAAAAAATCACTGTTCATTAAAATACCTTATTCTTTACATTAGGATGCAGTAAAACGCAACAAATTTCACTCATTTTAATTGAAAAAATGTTAAGATTTACACTAGTATGCAAAACACCAGTCTTATGTGCCAACAACCAGGAGTAGCCAACATGTCTGACATGTAAATGCAGTTATCATGGCATACACAATTAAACATTATCTGGTTGCTGTCCATTAAATATCAAGAGGAGAAAACAATAATTAGTATCCTCATATAACTTGGTCATCAACACCATTGGTTACCCTAGATATTTCCCTGTTGTGGTCATTTCTCATTTTTAATAAATTAGGGCAAAGAATAAACATCAGAAAAATGCCATCTGGTTGCTTAAAGAGCCACTGTTACCATTCCTGATCCTGGTTTAGGAAAGAGGACAATAACATAACAATTCTGCAGCCTCTTTTCGTAAAACTCTACACCTTGAAATTTGACTTTAGAAAATTTGAGGGGGGGGGGAGTTGAGTTGATTTGCATTAAATAAATTCTATGTTAAATGTATTGGCCTAGAAGGGATTAAAAACTCTTATACTCACCTCTCCTCATCCCTTCCCATACCTGCCTCACCGATGTCAGTCCTCTTCTGTCTTTTAACTTCTATCTTTGATCTTTCTTCTAGCCCAGTCTTTCATTCACTAGACCCTACATTCTCACATGGGGCATCATATAGTTAATGTGCCATTAGCGGCATGTGGCACATGGGGCACGCTACTCATCATAGAAGAGTGTCAGGCTCCATATGACAGTATGGAACCTAGCGAATGGAAGACCTGACCTTAACCCCTTTCTACCATTGGACATACTATTCCGTCCATGTGGGGTGGGCCCTACTTCCCAAGGACGGAATAGTACGTCCAGAGCAATCAGCCGCGCTCACGGGGGAAGCGTGGCCGATCACGGCCGGGTGTCAGCTGACTATCACAGCTGACATCTGGCACTATGTGCCAGGAGCGTTCACGGACCGCCCCCGGCACATTAATCCCCGGTACACTGCGATCAAACATGATCGCAGTGTTCCGGCGGTATAGGGAAGCATCGCGCAGGGAGGGGGCTCCCTGCGTGCTTCCCTGAGATGTAATCGCGTTGCTGCGAGGGTCTCTTACCTCCTCCTCCCTGCAGGCCCGGATCAAAAATGGCTGCGGGGCTGCATCCGGGTCCTGCTGTGCATGTCAGATCGCTGATCTGACACAGTGCTCAGCAAAGTGTCAGATCAGCGATCTGTCACTTTACTGTGATGCCCCCCTCCCCCCCGGGGCAAAGTAAAAAAGTAAAAAAAAAAATCCTAAATAAATAATCCAAAAAAAAAAATATTGTTCCAATAAATACATTCCTTTATCTATATAATAAAAAAGAATCAATAAATGTACACATATTTAGTATTGCCGCGTCCATAACGACCCGACCTATAAAACTGTCTCACTAGTTAACCCCTTCAGTGAACACCGTAAAAAAAAAACAAGGCAAAAAACGGCGCTTTATTATCATACCGCTGAACAAAAAGTGGAATAACACGCGATCAAAAAGATGGATATAAATAAACATGGTACCGCTGAAAAGGTCATCTTGTCCCGCAAAAACAAGCTGCCATGCAGCAGCAGCAGCAAAAAAATTAAAAAGTTATGGTCCTCAGAATAAAGCGATGCAAAAATAATTATTTTTTCTATAAAATAGTTTTTATCGTATAAAAGCGCCAAAACATAAAAAAATGTAATAAATGAGGTATCACTGTAATCGTACTGACCCAAAGAATAAAACTGCTTTATCCATTTTACCAAATGTGGAACGGTATAAACAACCCCCCAAAAGAAATTCATGAATAGCTGGTTTTTGGTCATTTTGCCTCACAAAAATCGGAGTAAAAAGCAATCAAAAAATGTCACGTGCCCGAAAATGTTACCAATAAAAATGTCAACTCGTCCCCCAAAAAACAAGACCTCACATGACTCTGTGGACCAAAATATGGAAAAATTATAGCTCTCAAAATGTGGTAACGCAAAAAATATTTTTTGCAATAAAAAGCGTCTTTTAGTGTGTGACGGCTGCCAATCATAAAAATCCGCTAAAAAACCCACTATAAATAGTAAATCAAACCCCCCTTCATCACCCCCTTAGTTAGAGAAAAATAAAAAATTTTTAGAAAAGGATTTATTTCCATTTTCCCATTAGGGTTAGGGCTAGGGTTAGGGTTAGGGCTAGGGCTAGGATTAGGGCTAGGGTTAGGGTTAGGGCTTGGGTTAGGGTTAGGGCTACGGTTAGGGTTAGGGCTAGGGTTAGGGCTACAGTTAGGGTTAGGGCTACAATTAGGGTTAGGGTTGGGGCTAAAGTTAGGGTTGGGGTTGGGGCTAAAGATAGGGTTAGGGTTTGGAGTACATTTACGGTTGGGAATAGGGTTGGGATTAGGGTTAGGGGTGTGTCAGGGTTAGGGGTGTGGCTAGGGTTACCATTGAGATTAGGGTTAGGGGTGTGTTTGGATAAGGGTTTCAGTTAGAATTGGGGGGTTTCCACTGTTTAGGCACATCAGGGGCTCTCCAAACGTGACATGGCGTCCGATCTCAATTCCAGCCAATTCTGCGTTGAAAAAGTAAAACAGTGCTCCTTCCCTTCCGAGCTCTCCCGTGCGTCAAAACAGGGGTTTACCCCAACATATGGGGTATCAGCGTACTCAGGACACATTGGACAACAACTTTTGGGGTCCAATTTCTCCTGTTACCCTTGAGAAAATACAAAACTGGGGGCTAAAATATTATTTTTGTGAAAAAAAAGATTTTTTATTTTCACGGCTCTGCGTTATAAACAGTAGTGAAACACTTGGGAGTTCAAAGTTCTCACAACACATCTAGATAAGTTCCTTGGGGGTCTAGTTTCCAATATGGGGTCACTTGTGGGGGGTTTCTACTGTTTAGTTACATCAGGGGCTCTGCAAATGCAATGTGACGCCTGCAGACCAATCCATCTAAGTCTGCATTCCAAATGGCGCTCCTTCCCTTCCAAGCTCTGCCATGCGCCCAAACGGTGGTTCCCCCCACATATTGGGTATCAGCGTACTCAGGACAATTTGGACAACAACTTTTGGGTTTCAATTTCAACTGTTACCCTTGAAAAAATACAAAACTGTGGGCTAAAAAATAATTTTTGTGGAAAAAAAAAATATTTTATTTTCAAGGCTCTGCATTATAAGCTGTAGTGAAACACCTGGGGGTTCAAAGTTCTCACAACACATCTAGATAAGTTCTTTGGGGGGTCTAGTTTCCAATATGGGGTCACTTGTGGGGGGTTTCTACTGTTTAGGTACATTAGGGGCTCTGCAAACACAATGTGATGCCTGCAGACCATTCCATCTAAGTCTGCATTCCAAATGACGCTCCTTCCCTTCCCACTTGGGGGTTCAAAGCTCTCACAACACATCTAGATGAGTTCATTAGGGGGTCTACTTTCCAAAATGGTGTCACTTGTGGGGGGTTTAAATGTTTAGGCACATCAGGGGCTCTCCAAACGCAACATGGCGTCCCATCTCAATTCCAGTCAATTTTGCATTGAAAAGTCAAATGGTGCTCCTTCCCTTCCGAGCTCTGCCATGCACCCAAACAGTGGTTTACCCCCACTTATCTGGTATCAGCGTACTCAGGACAAATTGTACAACAACTTTTGTTGTCCAATTCCTTCTCTTACCTCTGGGAAAATAAAAAATTGGGGGCGAAAAGATCATTTTGGGAAAAAATATGATTTTTGTATTTTTACGGCTCTGCATTATAAACTTCTGTGAATCACTTTATGGGTCAAATTGCTCACCACACATCTAGATAAGCTCCTTAGGGGGTCTGCTTTCCAAAATGGTGTCACCTGTGGGGGGTTTCAATGTTGAGGCACATCAGGGGCTCTCCAAACGCAACATGGCGTCCCATCTCAATTCCAGTCAATTTTGCAGTGAAAAGTCAAATGGCGCTCCTTCCTTTCTGAGCTCTGCCATGCGCCCAAACAGTGGTTTACCCCCACATTTGGGGTATCGGCGTACTCAGGACAAATTGTACAACAATTTTTGGGGTCAATTTTCTCCTGTTACCCTTGGTGAAAAAAAGTTAAATGTTCATTTTTATTTAAACATTCCAGAAATTCCTGTGAAACACCTGAAGGGTTAATAAACTTCTTGAATGTGGTTTTGAGCACCTTGAGGGGTGCAGTTTTTAGAATGGTTTCACACTTGGTTATTTTCTATCATATAGACCCCTAAAAATGACTTCAAATGAGATGTGGTCCCTAAAAAATATTGGTGTTCTAAAAATGATAAATTGCTGGTCAACTTTTAACCCTTATTACTCCCTAACAAAAAAAAATGTGGGTTCCAAAATTTTGCTGATGTAAAGTAGACATGTGGGAAATGTTACTTATTAAGTGTTTTGTGTGACATATCTCTGTGATTTAATTGCATAAAAATTCAAATTTGGAAAATTGCAAAATCTTCAACGATTATTTCCGTTTTTTTCACAAATAAACGCAGGTAATATCAAAGAATCTTTACCACTATCATGAAGTACAATATGTCATGAGAAAACAGTGTCAGAATCATCAGGATCCGTTGAAGCATTCCAGAGTTATAACCTCATAAAGGGAAAGTGGTCAGAATTGTAAAAATTGGCCCGGTCATTAATGGGCAAACCACTCTTGGGGGTAAAGGGGATAAAGAAGATGGTAGACAGAAAGTAGAATACCCAAGACACATCCAAGGCCTTGGATGCGACTGGATATCCTGGTCTATCATGAAGAAGCCTGGGGTTTCAGCATGAGGTGGTAAAAAGAAGTGCCAAGGACAGAGCAAGCAAAAAAGGTTGCCGGGAGGTGAGCAGTGAGGTGAGTATTTTTTTTCTTTTTAACCTTTTGCCAGCATCCATTTGCTAAATTTGCTAGGAAAAAATTATAACACAAATCTTATTTTTGAAAATATGGATGTTTGTAAAATTTTTGTTCATTTCAATGTCACTCAAATAAATTTGCCCAACTCTATTGAGTATCCTTTATTTATTCCTTGACCTCTGTAATCCAGAAAAGTAGCTGCTGGCTACCATTTTGCTGGATTTGCCCCAAATCAAATTACAATAAATTCAGATTCTGATAAAATCACATTTTTTGTAATATTCGACGTGAATTTGATCCAAGGTCTTGCCTCCTCTTGCCGATTCCAACTCAAAAATATTTCCCGGATCCGTGCATTCCTTGACCATGAAACCACAAAAACACTAGTACATGCCCATATCATCTCCCGGCTCGACTACTGCAACCTCCAACTCTCTGGCCTCCCCTCTAGCACCACTGCAATCCATCCTAAACTCTGCTGCCCAACTAATCCACCTGTCTCCCCATTATTCCCCAGCCTCTCCTCTTTGCCAGGCCCTTCATTGGCTTCCTATTGCCCAGAGGCTACAGTTCAAAACACTAACAATGACATACAAAGCCATTCACAACCTGACTCCTCCATACATCTGTGACATGGTCTCCAGGTACATACCTACACGCAACCTTTGATCGTCTCATGATCTCCTTCTCTACTCCTCTCTCGTCTCTTCCTCCCACATCCTTCCCCTATACTCTGGAACTCTCTACTCCAACACATCAGGCTCTCGCCTACCACGGAAACCTTCAAAAGGAACCTGAAGACCCACCTCTTCCGACAAGCCTACAATCTGCAGTGATCCTCAGTATACTGAACCGCCGCATGACCAGCTCTAGCCTCTCCTAGTGTATCCTCACCCATCCCCTGTAGACTGTGAGTCCTCACGGGCAGGGTCCTCCCTCCTCCTGTTCCTATGTGTGCCTTGTTTTACTCATGTTTATTGTACTTGTCTATATTTGCCCCGTTCACATGTAAAGCACCATGGAATAAATGGCACTATAAAAATGTATAATAATAATAATAATTCGCCTGGAATCAAATAATTTATCTCCATTAATGTTATTGTATAAATGTGGATGAATTTCTTAAAAGAAAAAAGCAAAGTATAGTCCGAGTTTGGTAATTGCTTATCGGAGCGCGTAGTCTTGGGGTCCAATCACATAACGTTACAGGCTGCGCATTTGCTTTCTCAGTGCCAAGCAGGGTCTTATAAGGGTCTACAGTCTATTGGACTATAACAATCCTTCACCAATGTCAAGATTTACTTTATCATTACTGCCCTGTGTGAACCTCTTCTATTCATCATACAGACACCATGGAAAGAGTCCAAAACACGTCTCCGACAACCAATAACACAGTGTAAACATAGTCTCAAAGTAGAGTTCAGCTTAACATTGAGACCGCTGTCCAGAGATCGAACACAGAGATAAGCGTTGTTCTTCCATTTCCCTTTGTGCACTTCAGTCATGACCCTAATTAATGTGCTTTGTTTAAACATGCATTTCTCCAGCTAATGGGTGGCTCTGTTTAGACAATTAGGCAGAGCTGACAAGGAAATATTCCCTCAAACCCAGTCATAAAAAGTACATTATGCTATATTATTATGAGTCAAGTAGCGTTTATTACCTGGGCACTACAATACGAAGTGATCAATCATTACCTGCCACTGAGCTATGTTAACATGAGATCAAAAGAGCGAACACCAAGTTAAACAAACAAAGGCACATAAAAATCGCCTTAGTATCTTACATATATAGTAAAACGGAAAACTAAATATTCAACCTCCCATAGAAATTGATTTACATTAGCCGGGAGAAGTAGATAAAGTTTAAGGTTACTTCTATAAACAGTCGGTAAATAATCTGCATGGATGTATTCATAAGTAACGCAAGTAACAGAGACTTGAAATCTAAGAAAAGAAATGCTTTCTGTAATGAACTTAGATCTTTATAATGGATCGTAAAGATAATCGTGTTGCCTAGGTTATTTTTATGCAGTTTTCACATGTGGCATTGTTGTAACCTCTCAAAGTTCTTTGTCCTTTAAAGGGTTATTCTCATCTTCTAAAATGAGTACATTTACAAGGTTCTTGTAAAAACAAGAAGCTTTGCAATTTACTTGTTTTAAAAATGTTGTACCATTCTCACCAAATGTTTTCTTTTTTTATGTTATATTTTGACTCTTCCTTGCCAATGGGGATCAGCCATCACTGCATTCTAGAAACGATGGCCGGAATGAGCAGCACTTACAAGCTATTTCATAGTGATCTTGAATGCCCTACACTGAGGATGGTGAGGATGGCTGGAACACAGCCTTTTCCTTTGGGCCGGCAGCACGACTGTGCCCCTGGACTCTGGCATGAACTGTCAATCAATCAGGATTAGGATCAAGTTGCGATGCTGAGGAGCAGTGCACTCACCAGGACCACCATCAGGACTTTGAGGGTTCCATCCAGTGAAATCGTTGTGACTCTCAATATCTCTTCATGTCATCCACCTTGATGACTGTTGCACAAAACCACCAATTTCTCTGAGACTGGTTTCTCAACCCTTGCCACATTGTTCTTATGTGTGACTTGCAGATTTAGATCTGCAACATGGCAATTATTTCAGCTTTTTGCTGCAGATTTCACCCATACTGATGAGTAGAGGAAAATCTGCACCAAAAACGCGAGTAAAAAAATAAGCAAAAACGAGTGTTTCTTCCATTGTGTTTCTCCTACCAAGAGATGCAGAAATGGTGCAGAAAGTTCTGCACCGAATACTCAACATGTGCACATACACTTGAAATCTGTGCTGTTGTTTTTTTTTGTTTTTTTAATTCTTCTTGTCTCGAAAGATGCAAAGCTTTTTCTTAGGTCTGCTGATTTTTTTTTTCAGCATTATCCAATTTTGGAGAAATTGATTATATATGATGTCTGCTTCATTTATAAAATGTTCCAGGTTGCATATGGTTCATGCTGTGAAATACTACATAACCTTCTGCATGTCCCATATGGAATATTGGTTACAGACAAAAATTAACATTTTATTTCAAGCATCAAAACATCTCAGCATGAAAATGAACTTAGGTTTAAGGCTAGGTTCACATTGCGTTAGGGCAATCCATTTAGCGCATATGCTAGTGGATTGCGCTAACGCAATGTCCCAAAAGGGATCGCGTTTGGCGATCCCGCTAGCTATAGCTAGCGCGATCTGCGCTAGCGAGTGACGGACCTCGGACGCTGCAAGCAGCGTCCGCGGTCTGTCCGAAACTAACGGGACATCGCTAGCGCGTGCCGAAAATGGCATGCGCTAGCGATGCGCTAGAGATCCGTTAGCACATTGCCGTCAATGGGTGCGCTAACGGATCCGTTGCATGGTGTTAATTGCGACAATTTTGCCATGTAACGGAGTCCGCTAGCGTTAACCCATTAACGCAGTGTGAACCTAGCCTAAGAGATGAAAACCAGTGTGAATATAGAAACAAATTAGTAATTGTCAATGACATTGGAACAACAAAAGTAGTATGGGAAGAGTGCAGAGAAATCCTACAGCTGTAAAGGTGGCCATTAATATTAGATTAATATCAGGGGAACTCGCCAATTTAAAATGTGTCGGACAACCATCTAATCACCTAAAGAATATGTTTTTTTTTCCTGCTACAAGATGTTGGAAGAACGATTGAGCTTTTGGTTTTCAACATGGTGTCTGCTAGGGGCTTATTCTCCACTCTCCATTGAGACAGCTGCCTAAAGTGTCTGGCCACCTAAAATCAATGGAATTACTTTGCTCACTGATGTGCTCATACTTTAAGTCACACATGAAATGTGAGTAATAAAACTGTATGTGCTCTTTAACCTGTAGTATGTGGTTTAGTGTTGGGGTGAACACAGAAGACACGAAGACACGGAATCACGCGTCCCTAATTTTCCAACTGCTAAGTTTTGACTTTCCAGAGAATTCATCATCAGTCTACCTATACCTTTGTTATGAACTATAGCTTTTACTGTAATCATTAGCAAAGTCCCTTCTATATACTGTAATTGACAGTAGGATGCAATGTGATTATCTTTGCCTTAAGCTATATACAGTGCTCAGCATAAATAAGTACACCCCAACAGATTTGTCAGAAAACCTTTATAGTTTCCTTTCAGAATAAACATTTTCTATGGGATACAATCTCACAGAGACGTACAGGCGACCACCGAAGTTAAAACCTAAACAGGAGCGTCTTCTGATAAGAAAGGTTGAAGAAAATCGACATGCAAGTTCACTGCAGTTAGCTAACGATGTTGAAAGCCAAACTGGGATAAATGTTTTCACATGACACAATGTGGCGTACACTGCAAAGGAATGTCATGTATGCCTGTCGTCCATGAAGAAAACCTCTCATAAAGCCCATTCACAAAAAAAAGTCTGCAAACAATTTTCCAGGGCTCATGCTAAAAAATATGAAGACTACTGAGACTTTATACTCTGGAGTTTTGGGAATTTATGGCAAAAAACTGTATGGCGTCACATAGGTGAGGAGTACAAAGAAAAATGCATGGAACCTACAGTGAAGCATGGTGGTGGCATGAGTGCTGCTAGTATTGTGGAGCTATATTTAATTGATAGCAGGGCAGGGACGAAGAGTAGGCTGGGTAAGCACCTGCCTACAGCGCCACTTTCTGCCTACCCGAGGGGGGCTCACTGTGAAAATAATGCTGAATGTCTGCGGTTGTCTGACATGTTCCTGCGGCTGCTGACATCTTCTTTCTAAAACGAACATGGCACCAAGGCTAAAGTTTGCAAAGTTGCATATGACTGCCAGATTTCTGTGGACAAATTAAACCAAATCAAAGATTTTTACCTAGAATGCCTTGTGCAACGTTTGATGAATATCAAACACATTATATCAGTACAAATACCTCATGCCAAATGTCAAGTGCACCAGAGGAAGTGCTGATGATTTGAGCGTGTTTTGCATCCACATGACCTGTTCACCTTGAAGTCTTAGGGTACCGTCACACTATACGATTTACCTACGATCACGACCAGCGATATGACCTGGCCGTGATCGTAGGTAAATCGTAGTGTGGTCGCTGGGGAGCTGTCACACAGACAGCTCTCCAGCGACCAACGATGCCGAGGTCCCTGGGTAACCAGGGTAAACATCGGGTAACTAAGCGCAGAATCGCGCTTAGTTACCCGATGTTTACCCTGGTTACAAGCGTTAAACTAAAAAAAAACAAACAGCACATACTTACATTCTGGTGTCCGTCAGGTCCCTTGCAGTCTGCTTCCCGCACTGTGACTGCCGGCCGTAAAGTGAAAGTGAAAGCACAGCCGCTGTGCTCTGCTTTCACTTTACGGCCGGCAGTCACAGTGCGGGAAGCAGAGACGGCAAGGGACCTGACGGACACCAGAATGTAAGTATGTGCTGTTTGTTTTTTTTTAGTTTAACGCTTGTAACCAGGGTAAACATCGGGTAACTAAGCGCGGTCCTGCGCTTAGTTACCCGATGTTTACCCTGGTTACAAGCGAACGCATCGCTGGATCGCATCGCTAGATCGGTGTCACACACACCGATCTAGCGATGACAGCGGGAGATCCAGCGATGAAAGAAAGTTCCATACGATCTGCTACGACGTACGATTCTCAGCAGGATCCCTGATCGCTGCTGCGTGTCAGACACAGCGATATCGTAACGATATCGCTGGAACGTCACGAATCGTACCGTCGTAGCGATCGAAATGTTATAGTGTGACGGTACCCATAGAGTCTACCATGAATTCATCCGCATACCAAAGTAAAGCTAAAGTTTGGCAGAAACTGAGTCATGCAACCAGTTAATCACATCAGCAAATCTAAACCTGGATGGCTGGAAAAGAAAAGGATCAAGGTGTTGCAATGGTCCAGAATACCCACAAACCTCTATGAGCTAATGTAAGGTTGTAAGGAAGAGTGGGTCAAAATTCCTCCAGGACAATGTTAGAGACTAATAAAAGTGATAAAAAAATTATTATTTCAAGGTATGGCTGCTAAAGAAGGTTCTACAAGCTATTAATTCATAGGTCTTCATTCCTTTGGAAGGAGTAAGGGTGTACTTAATTTTTCACACACTGCTTCTGCATTCTTGCCTAATTTTGCTAAATAAATATTAACGGTACAATTTGCCATCATGGATTGTTGTTCAACTAACAGTCTAATACTATGAATATATCATGTATACATATATCTTGACTTTAATGTGTTGGAGAAGAGCACCAGGATGTGAGTATTATTATAGGAAGGGACCAGGAGGAGGGATATTATTACAGGAAGGGACCAGGATGGTGGACATTATTCCAAGCAGGGACCCCAATGGGGGACATTATAACATGAAGGGACCAGGATGGGGAATATTATTAAAGAAAGGGTCCAGGATGGGCGACATTAATACAGCATGGGGGCCAGCATAGGGTACATTAGAGGCAAGTATGGTGGACATTATTACAGGATAGAGGCCAGAATGGTGGACATTATTACAAGATATGGGTCAGGATAGTGAACATTGTTACAGGATAGAGGTCAGGATGGTGGACATTATTATAGTATGGAGACATTACAAATTGGGTGTCGTAATTGTCTTTTCTTCATTTCCTATTACATTTTAATTGTAAATATACTGTATTTTTTGGACTATGAGACACAAATTTATTTCAAAAATGTGGTAGGAAAATGGGGAAGCGTCTTCTAGTCTGAATGTAGCTTGGGGGGTGACGGTGGAGCAGAGTCACAGGAGAAATGGTCGCCACTAGAGGAAGTAAGTGGAGTGGGGCGATGCTGCAGGCCCTGGGCTGGGAAGATGAGGAGTCATTGAGCCAAGATCTAAATTTGCACATGCGCCGCCTCCGACAGCCATTTTCCTGAAGCCCGCCTCCGGGAAATCAAAGTGCAGAGCGGGGACTTCCCTCCTGTCTCACTACCGACATTTTCTTGAAGCCCTGGGCTCACAGTCTCTGCTCACTCCTGCTGCCCCTGCCGACATCCTGCAGCAGCGACCCTTCGACGGTCTTCCTGTGACCCCGCTCAACTGGCGCTACCCCCCTGATAATCTAAATTCAGACTATAAGGACCCCCTTTAACACTTTCTCCCCTATTTTACTCCCCAAAAATTGGGGGGCGTCTTATGGTATGATGTGTCTTATAGTCCGAAAAATATGGTAACCTATTAACACTTTTTTATTGTTTTTAAAGCGTTTTTAATTTTCAGAATTTGTTCCACAGCTGTGTAAAATTTTTGCACAGTACTGGATAGATTGGTTGAAACCCCACATTTCATTAGCTAAGTGCAGTAAATTCACAGCTTGAACCATCAGAATAAATAGATAGATACTGTAGATATTAGACAGATAGATAGATCAATAGATACACAATATTTTTTCATACATTACTAATAAGTGTTATATAGTACTGCATTTAAACAGCATCTTAACATTGTAACATTCCATTTATTTCTACAAGGCCGTGTGTATATAGAAATGAGTTTACAGTACCAGCAGTTTTTTAATTGATCGATGTGTTGATTTTCCCAATATTTAGATGATGTTCAGGACAGTTGTGTTTTGCTAGACTGATTAAGGTTTATTAAAACTGGTCCACTTTGGGTAAATCCAATCAGTAAAACTCTAGCATCAAGTTATCATTCGTGACTGCAGCTCATTAAGCTCCTTATTGTGTAGTGCTTGGGGGACATTAAATTTAGCAGTCTATTGAGCTGATCTGAAAATTCTTTTATTAACAGACATGGAGAATCATGGCTATTTCTCCTACTGAAAAACCTTGCTACGGTTATAGCCCCAATAAAAAAAAAAAAATTATGAATATGAATCTAGATCATAGACTGAAATGTACAAAAACACATGAGAAAAAAAATTAATGGATAAAATGGTAAAAGGCTTGTAAACATTTTACATCAACTAGCTCTATTTACAACCCACCCTATCATTGTGATATAATTGGAGCCATATTTACAGAAAATATATTATAACTGCGTAATAATAGTAATGACAATGCACAAAATATTACAGCGGGATTAACGCTGTTTCTATAAAATGTTTTCCCTTATATTATGTTACTGTAAAGTGTAGTAGAATGTATTCCTAAAACTCATGTTAATCTTCTGCAGCTGACTTCAGGGTTAATAAGAATTTAATATTAAAGGTTTTACCAGAATGTTCATGGGAAAGTGGAATATCTGATCTCAAGCCAAAAACTTCAAAAAATCTTGAAGTTAAAAAAAAGTATGTTATATAATGTTTATTATTTCATCATCAACTCATATGTTAAAAAAGAGCAAATTGAATTGGACGAGTTATATACACACACAAATGTGTACAAGGTATGGGGCATAAAATTATTAGCAGTCTGCCTTTTTTCCCCATAAATACTATATAATAAGATGGAGCATTTGTATCGTGTCCCAGGCCACATTCTGATGTGAACCCATATAACCTCTGATTATCAACCATTATAAACATGAGGCCAAATAATATAAATCAATGTCTTTATTCAGTAAATTAATTGATAAAATTCATGCAGTGATATAAAAATACAGGAGCCTTTACCAACCATCAGACATGGCTGCCAAACACCACATTGCTCTTAAAAAAGTAAGTCATTTAAATACTTCCTTCATTAAGACCTAATGTTATTATACTGTATATATTTAGGGGATCTTCAAGTTGTATTTTCTGGCATGTGCCAATAGTTTTACGCACATGCTAATATGGCTCTCCTTAGTATGCGTCAGGTTGTGTGCATGTTCGAAGTGACGTCTTCCATCTCTTTCATATTGTGGGTGCCTTTTAGTCATCTGACTGCACAAGCATCAGCTGACGAAGGAATATAATTCCAAAACGCGCGTCGGGGTGCGCACATTACTTGGACCAGATCGATCTTAAAGGTATATCTCCCCTGTTGTGAATTCTGTGCCAGAGCTCCCTCCTGTGGTCACAAGTGGTACTTCGGCTGGTTCTCTCTGTGAGCTTCCGTTGGTGGAGGAAAGTGGTACTGCGGCTTCTGAGTTTCCTTCCTCAGGTGATGTGGTGAAGTCGTTAGGTGCTGCTCTATTTAACTCCACCTAGTGCTTTGATCCTGGCCTCCAGTCAATGTTCTAGTATTGGACCTGTTTACTCCTGGATCGTTCCTGTGGCCTGCTGCTCTGCATAGCTAAGTTCCTCTTTGCTATTTGTTTGCTGTTTTTTTCTGTCCAGCTTGTCAATTTGTTTTTTTCTGCTTGCTGGAAGCTCTGGGACGCAGAGGGTGTACCTCCGTGCCGTTAGTTCGGTACGGAGGGTCTTTTTGCCCCCTTTGCGTGGTTTTTGTAGGGTTTTGTGTTGACCGCAAAGTTACCTTTCCTATCCTCGCTCTGTTCAGAAAGTTGGGCCTCACTTTGCTAAATCTATTTCATCTCTACGTTTGTCTTTTCATCTTAACTCACAGTCATTATATGTGGGGGCTGCCTTTTCCTTTGGGGTATTTCTCTGAGGCAAGGTAGGCTTATTTTCTATCTTCAGGCTAGCTAGTTTCTCAGGCCGTGCCGAGTTGCATAGGGAGCGTTAGGCGCAATCCACGGCTGCCTTTAGTGTGGTTGGAGAGGATTAGGGATTGCGGTCAACAGAGTTCCCACGTCTCAGAGCTCGTTCTTGTTTTTTGGGTTATTGCCAGGTCACTGTATGTGCGCTGACCTCTATGTCCATTGTGGTACTGAATTACCTTTCATAACACTCCCCATTTACAAAAAAAATGTTCTTTAGTATATTGTGGCATTTGTTCCCTTTTATCTATTCCTCATTGGCACATTTCTTCTTGGTTCTGACCTGTTTATGAGCATTACTGGCATCACATTATGTGGAGTATGACTGATTGGTTTGGCACCTTATAGATAAAGCATTTTTTGCGTATTTTGCTCATTTTTATATATACATCTGCGTATTTCCCACATTTTTTTTAATGTTTTGTGCATTGATTGCGTAGTGATGTGGAGGGTGTTTGATTGATTTATCACCTGGTTGGTGTTATAGTCTATTTGCACAATTTGAACAATTGTATATTATTCATTTTCTTACTATTGCACATTTTTACTGCCTCTTAGATTCTAATCAGTGTTGCCATATATACCTTTGATATACCTTTAGTCCAACTAGCTATACCTATTTTGGTTGTGATATATATTACCTCATTTTATCCTTTTTGATCTGGTTGAAATTTATATTTATTCTTCTTTGTGCGCACATTTTTAACTCATTATACTACTGTCATTGGTACCAATAAAAACATTTTAATATTATTATCTCTATTGTCTGGGCACTTTTATGGTCTTTCTCCGTTGTCTTGGTTCTTTGCACGTGTTGAGTACCTTTGTACTCATTTCCTCTATAGTACACCAGGTGGATCTATTCTAACAAATATTATATTTCACATTGATATAAGATATATTCTGAAAGGTGTTACTATCTTTTTACTGCACAAGCATCAGCGGTCTGATGCTAGAGACACTGAATATGTGCCATATACTTAACTAAGAAATGATTTATATAGACAGATGAATTTATATTATTTAAATTAGCAATAGTGTTCTGCTGGCCCCTGACGAAGCTACTTGCGAAACACGCATTGAGGTACTTAACAGTGTGGTGTTTGGCTGACATGGCTCATGGTTGGTGCAAGCTCCTAGACTTTTGATATAAAAAAATCTATCTGTCTAGAAAAAAGAGAGCACAGCAACACTCTATGAGGGCCAATATGTATAGTGCTGCTGTGCTCTCTTTTTAGCATATCGTGCAGTCATTGCAGCTTGCACCTATTCACATGATATGGAAGTGCTCGTCAGGTTTTTGCTTTTTTGTGGTTATCTATCATTCTATCTATCCATCTATCCATTATCTATCTATTGTGAAAAACCTGACCAGCGTCTCCTTAGTGTGAACAAGTGAAAGCTGCAATGACTATATAATATGAAAAGGAAACACAGCAGCACTCTATAAGGGCCAAGATATATGAAAACACTATCAATATTAAATCTAAATTATGTTGTTATTCAATGACATGTACTTACAAAAAAGAAGGTTTTTAACACAAAAATTGACCAATTCATGTATGCCCATCAACCACGGAAAGGTGACTTCCCTCTGTTGGGTCCTATCCTACTGTACACGCCACTTTTGGGCTATAAGCCTACAGTTAAAGAGGCAAACATGACTCTCCCAGGCTATGAGCCTACAATTACTTGAATTGGCCAATTTGTGCACTAAGAACCTTCACTTTTTGTAAGCGGAACAGGGTATCTCAGGGGCCAAGGCTGCCAGACAAGGAATGGATAACTCAGGCTGAAAGAAATGTGAATGTAACATCGTGCTGTGCTGTGACTAAGATGTAGATTGGACTATTCAGTAAAGTTCATTTGCTTAAAAAGGATGAAGTGTCTCCTGCTGAATGTGTGGCAGTTCCTGAATCCGAGATTGTGTAGCCAGCCAAGCCCTCAGGATAAAAAGTAAGTGTTATCCAATTCACACAGAGCAAACAACAAGTGGGATATTATTTACTGGAGGGGTGCCAGGGTGTGGGAACAAAGCAGCCCCTCGCCCATGACTACCGCCTTGTGCACCCTACATAACAAACAGGCAGCCTTTGATTGCTATGGAGCCCTTGATACACAGCATACTTGTTAGTTTTTGCCTGTTGTAATACAGGGGAATAAAGCTTTGCACCATACAAAAATTTGGGGGCATAACCACAATCCAGTTGAAGACCGCACTGCTCTACACCGTGTTCCTACCATGCTCCATTTACTGCCTCCACGAATGTTCAGTTGAATTCACGGCATTAGAAACTCTCCTGAATTGTTTGTTTATGATGTGCTTAAGGCAGTTTTGGTAGAATCCTTGGTGTTTACCAACTGTTATAGAACTCCGGGAGGTGTCCCCTTTTCTGGGAAACTCTTACACACTTCCAGAAAGTTGGATATAGAAACAATGCATTCATCTCATCTCTATAGGAGGTATAATGTTTGAAAACCATACAAAAGCAGACGGGACAACAATTATTTTTATTTCCATGTATGCCTAGAATTTCACATGTAGCCAAGAAAAGATTTGTTCTCTGGGACTCTGTACGAAAGAAATTGTGGCATGCTCCATCAGATGATATGGTACAAATAGACCATATTTTTACCTAATTGCTTTGTGTTTTGCAAAAATACTTTTGTAAATCAATGCAATTTTAGTTACTTTGTTTTTCACTTTAAATAATATATTTTAGTGTAGTTAGTATAAAAAAAATGATACAGACATTTGTCAGTTCTTACGTTGAATTAGAACGATGCCGAGTTTAGATAACACAAATGAGTCAAACGCAGCAATTTTACCTCATTCTTGGAAAATTTGGTCAAGGAAATATGTCAGGAATGCATCATGTTTCCAATACTGTAATATTTAAAATGGGTCAACTACTGCTGATGCAACGTCTCAGAGGTTTTCACACTTTTTTACTAACCTCTACAAAGTCTGCAGCTCCTAACAGGTCCTTTTTCCAATAACTAGCCAGCATTCTGAATTTTTTTATTTCATTTTTTTAAATCACTTTAACCCCTTACCAACATATGATGTACATCATATTCCAGCTCTCTGATTTTGATGTAGGCTTGCATGCTGAGCCCACATCTTTCCTTGCACATGATGGCTCTGCCCATGGCTGTTAACCTGTTGAATCCTGCTGGCATTCTCTGACAGCGGGATTCAACATACGCCCACAGGTGCGCGTCTTATTCCCTGCTCTCACCGGGGAACCTGTGACGTGATCATGGGGAATCCATGGGTACATTACGACACTCCTGTGAACATCGTCGTGTGGCTGACGTTCATAGGAGATTGATATTTTAGCCTCCAGAGTTTATTTTAAGTGAAAGGGGGTGTTACCAGTGGGAGACATGTAATGACTGACAGTCTGCTCTCCTGACCTACATGTCTCACACTGGTAACGCCTCCTTTTATTTAAAATAAGCTCTGGAGGCATATTCTTGGGGAGATCTATGTCCCACCCATAGATCTTAACAGCTCATTTACATATTAATAAAAACATGGATTTCTCTGGAATAAGACATCAGATGGCAGATATCAAGGTATCATTTTATTCAGCTTTCTATGGCCTGCATGAACATAAAGACGTTTTAGGAGGGTTGATCCTACTGACAGATTCCCTTTAATAAACTGTTAGGACTGGCGGAACGCACCAAGACAGATGGTATAGATGCGTTCGCAGTCCGGGGTCCACCGTGCAGGTGAAAACCTGCTGCTTGCAATTAGCAGACTATATGGCGGTACACTAAAGTATACACGCGTGGGTTAACCTCACCCAGCGTGAAAGAAGCAATCCTGTTAAGGCACAGGACCGCGGTACCGTACCTAAAGCGCGAGCAAGTAGTCAGCGAACTCAACCCCAACTAGGATTAAAGTCCGATTAGACCCTTGCTGGCACAACACCGCAACTGGGTGTGTAGGAAACTGAAGAGCAATATTAAGGCACAAGAGTGCATGCAGTGCCGCACTGACGAACGCCACTAACCACCCAGGCTTGGGTAAGGAAAGCACAGAGGAAGTGCATGGTGCCGTACTGGTGGTCACAACAACTGGACGCTATAATGTGTGACTAGTGCTGTAGGATAAGTCGGGCGCTAGGTAGCAGCCATACACCTTCCGCGAACAGTCATTCAATAGGGTAGGGGTATCCAAGGACGACTTGCACTCACAACATACACACATTAGCGATTGAAAGACAATACTAGCGCATGGCCGTGCGGTCATGCGCAGTTTATATAGCAGCAGCACAGGAAGTGGCCACAGCACCTTTGCCCTTCCAAGATCTGCCAAGAGGACCAATGGAATGTGCTGCAGAGCCTGAGCACATGACCCTCGATCTCCAACGGGAGATCTTACCCTGGGCATGCTCAGTACGTGCAGACAAGGACTTAGTCCCAGAGAAGTCCGCTCGCTGCTGACCAGCACTGACTTTAATGGCAGAGACTGGAGAAGCAGCAGTAACTCTCAGAACAGAGTGAGAATGAGCAAGACGCTGGGACCGACGTCTTTGCTGAGCAGACTCCACTGCGGCTGGACAAGAATGGGAGACCGCAGCAGAGGTGGCTCGAGATTCCCCCTGTGCAGAAGCGGGAACTCGACCCCTAACATTACCCCCCCCTGCTAGGGCCCCCCCCTCCTTGGGCCTCGCTACGTTCGAAGGCAGCAATGAGCTGCAGAGCCCGAATGTGCTCAGCAGGCTCCCAGGACCTATCCTCAGGGCCGTAACCCTTCCAGTCCACCAAAAAAAATGTTTTGCCACGTACCACCTTGCACCCCAAGATAACGTTCACCTCGAAATCGTCCGTAGACGAACCCGATGTCCCGGCAGATGACTCAGAAAACCGGGACATGTATACGGGCTTAAGGAGGGACACATGAAAGGTGTCGGTGATACCAAGGCGTGGAGGAAGGGCCAGACGGTAGACCACAGGATTAACCTGTTCGAGGACCTTGAAGGGACCCAAGTAGCGAGGAGCAAATTTAGTGGACTCAACTCGCAGCCTGATGTTACGGGCGGAGAGCCACACCAAGTCGCCAGGAGCAAAGGTCGGAGCGGGGCGCCGATGAGCATCGGCGGAGGACCTCATTCTCTCCTTAGAGGCCTGAATGGCATCCTGAGTGCGGTCCCAAATATCCCCTGCCACCACAGCCCAGTCTGCCACCCTGGAGTCTGCGGAAGACACGGGCATAGGCACAGGTACCCGTGGATGCTGACCATAGTTGAGGAGGAATGGGGTTTGTCCAGTGGAGTCGGCTACGGCGTTGTTCAGCGCAAACTCTGCCCATGATAGCAAGGATGCCCAGTCATCCTGCCTGGCTGAAACAAAATGTCGCAGGCATGTGACCAAGGTCTGGTTGGCCCTCTCTACCAACCCATTCGTCTCGGGATGATAAGCGGAAGAGAGATTCAACTCAATACTGAGAAGACGACATAGCTCTCTCCAGAACCGAGACGCAAACTGGGGACCCCGGTCACTGACAATTTTGTCAGGCATACCATGTAGGTGGAAGATGTGCTTAATGAACAACGCAGCCAAGGCCCGTGCAGAAGGTAACCGTGGTAGCGGCACCAAATGCACCATTTTCGAGAAATGATCGGTGATGACCCAAATTATGGTACAGCCGCGAGACTTGGGCAAACCCATGACAAAGTCCATCCCGACCATCTCCCAGGGCCTATCTGCCACCGGCAAGGGATAGAGCAACCCAGCTGGCCTTTGACGCGGAGATTTATTTTTGGCGCAGGAGACACACGCCAGAATATAATCTCTGACATCCCGGACCATATGCGGCCACCAGTACGTCCTCGCCAGTAGCTCAGATGTCCTCTTTGTCCCAAAGTGTCCACCCACTCTGGACGAATGAGCCCAAGAGAGAACCTCCGGTCGCAAATTAATGGGCACAAAAGTCTTGCCCGGAGGCACAGACTCAAGCGAAACTGGCGCTACGGTTCTCAGGCTCTCAGAAGGAACAATAAGCCGAGGCTCCTCTTCCTCCTCTTCAGTTGGCATAAGGGAGCGAGAGAGAGCATCAGCACGAATATTCTTCTCCCCGGCGAGAAAATGAAGAGAAAAGTGGAACCGGGAAAAGAACAAGGACCATCTGGCTTGGCGAGAATTTAGCCGCTGGGCTGTTTGTAAGTAGACCAAATTTTTGTGGTCAGTGTAAACCTGGAAGGGAAACCGCGCACCTTCCAGAAGATGTCTCCACTCTGAAAAGGCCAACTTCATTGCTAGCAGCTCCCTATCCCCGATGGAGTAGTTTCTCTCCGCTGGCGAGAAGGTCTTAGAGAAGAAGAAGCATGGATGCTTCCGACCTTGAGCATCCTTCTGATAGAGGACTGCTCCAGCACCAATGGATGAGGCATCCACCTCCATTAGGAATGGCTTATCCACATCGGGACGATGTAAGATGGGAGCGCTAGCAAAGTGGGACTTAATAGAAGTGAAGGCCTTGGAGACCTCTTCCGACCACAATTTAGGATTCGCTCCCTTCTTGGTGAGGGCTACCAAGGGAGCTACCAGAGTTGAGAAGTGGGGAATGAACTGGCGGTAATAGTTAATGAACCCCATAAAGCGCTGCACCGCTTTAAGAGAATGGGGCTCTTGCCAGTCCATCACAGCCTGTAGTTTGGCAGGATCCATAGCCAATCCCTGGGCGGAGATGATATAGCCCAGAAACGGCAAAGACTCCTGCTCAAACATACACTTCTCCAACTTAGCGTAAAGAGAGTTTGCCCGTAGGAGGTCGAAGACTCTGCCAACATCTCTCCGGTGGGAGTCAATATCTGGAGAAAAGATGAGAATATCATCCAGATAGACTACAACTGAGGTGGAAAGCATATCCCGGAATATAATCTCTGACATCCCGGACCATATGCGGCCACCAGTACGTCCTCGCCAGTAGCTCAGATGTCCTCTTTGTCCCAAAGTGTCCACCCACTCTGGACGAATGAGCCCAAGAGAGAACCTCCGGTCGCAAATTAATGGGCACAAAAGTCTTGCCCGGAGGCACAGACTCAAGCGAAACTGGCGCTACGGTTCTCAGGCTCTCAGAAGGAACAATAAGCCGAGGCTCCTCTTCCTCCTCTTCAGTTGGCATAAGGGAGCGAGAGAGAGCATCAGCACAAATATTCTTCTCCCCGGCGAGAAAATGAAGAGAAAAGTGGAACCGGGAAAAGAACAAGGACCATCTGGCTTGGTGAGAATTTAGCCGCTGGGCTGTTTGTAAGTAGACCAAATTTTTGTGGTCAGTGTAAACCTGGAAGGGAAACCGCGCACCTTCCAGAAGATGTCTCCACTCTGAAAAGGCCAACTTCATTGCTAGCAGCTCCCTATCCCCGATGGAGTAGTTTCTCTCCGCTGGCGAGAAGGTCTTAGAGAAGAAGAAGCATGGATGCTTCCGACCTTGAGCATCCTTCTGATAGAGGACTGCTCCAGCACCAATGGATGAGGCATCCACCTCCATTAGGAATGGCTTATCCACATCGGGACGATGTAAGATGGGAGCGCTAGCAAAGTGGGACTTAATAGAAGTGAAGGCCTTGGAGACCTCTTCCGACCACAATTTAGGATTCGCTCCCTTCTTGGTGAGGGCTACCAAGGGAGCTACCAGAGTTGAGAAGTGGGGAATGAACTGGCGGTAATAGTTAATGAACCCCATAAAGCGCTGCACCGCTTTAAGAGAATGGGGCTCTTGCCAGTCCATCACAGCCTGTAGTTTGGCAGGATCCATAGCCAATCCCTGGGCGGAGATGATATAGCCCAGAAACGGCAAAGACTCCTGCTCAAACATACACTTCTCCAACTTAGCGTAAAGAGAGTTTGCCCGTAGGAGGTCGAAGACTCTGCCAACATCTCTCCGGTGGGAGTCAATATCTGGAGAAAAGATGAGAATATCATCCAGATAGACTACAACTGAGGTGGAAAGCATATCCCGGAAGATGTCGTTGACAAAGTCTTGAAAAACGGCTGGGGCATTACAGAGCCCGAAGGGCATCACCAGATACTCATAGTGCCCATCTCTGGTGTTAAATGCCGTTTTCCATTCGTCCCCCTCAGGGATGCGAATCAGGTTGTAAGCACCCCGCAGATCTAATTTAGTAAACACTCTAGCTCCCCGAAGCCTATCGAAGAGCTCGGATATCAAGGGCAAAGGATACTTGTTCTTAACGGTGATAGCGTTAAGACCCCTGTAGTCTATGCATGGACGTAGTTCCCCATTCTTCTTCTGCACGAAGAAGAACCCTGCCCCAGCAGGTGACACTGACTTCCTGATAAACCCTCTTGCCTGATTCTCTTGAATGTACTGAGACATGGCCTCCGTCTCTGGGAGAGATAATGGATAAACTCGACCCCGGGGAGGCTCCGCACCAGGCAAGAGATCGATAGAACAGTCATAGGGGCGATGGGGCGGAAGGGTCTCCGCCGCCTTTTTGGAGAACACGTCTGCGTAAGACCAATATTGCTTGGGGAGAGAGAATAGATCTGCGGGTACCTCAGTAGTAGCAACCTGAACACACTCTCGGTGACACCTACCCCCACATGATTCACCCCATCCCAGAATTCTGCCTGAGGACCACTCGATGTGAGGAGAGTGGTACCATAGCCTAGGTATCCCCAACAGGACCTCATCAATACCCTCAGGAATGATGAGCAGAGAAATAATCTCCTGATGGGATGGCGACATGGACAGAGTAACAGGGATGGTCTGATGTGTTATCTGTGCGGGGAGTGTCGACCCATTCACCACTCGTACCGTTACTGGTTGAGATAGCATAACCAGGGGTATTGCGTGACGTTGGGCGAAGGCAGAAGACATAAAATTGCCCTCCGCCCCAGAATCCATGCAGAGGTCTACCGAGTGGGAGGATGAGCCAAAGGTAATTGTCCCCTTAAAGGACAATTTGGAGGCAAAAGTCGCAGTGTCTAGTGCACCTCCACCTACTACCACTAGACGCTGACGTTTCCTCGACCGCTGATGACATCTGGTGGCAAGATGTCCTGACTGTTGGCATACATGGCAACCCTGGAGTGCACGAGCGGTCTGGGATTTAGATCCCGCTCGTGACACCACCTTAGGTTCCTGGAACTCAGGAGCCTGGACTGGAGATTCCAAAGGTTTGGCGAAGGTGGGAGCCAGCCGAAACCTCTGCCTACACTGGGCTCGCTCTAACCTCCGCTCGTGAAAACGGAGGTCGATGCGAGTAGATACTGTTACTAACTCTTCCAGTGTGGCGGGAATCTCCCTAGTGGCCAGAGCATCCTTAACGTGGTCAGCCAGCCCCCTCCAAAATATAGGGATAAGGGCTTTATCTGACCACTCCAGCTCAGATGCTAGAGTGCGGAAATGGACGGCAAAAAGGCTGACCAAGGACGAGCCCTGAGTCAGTGCCAACAGTTGGAGTGCCGTGTCATGGGTGACACGAGGTCCTAGAAAGACCTGTTTCAGAGTGCTCAGGAATAACGGAGCACTCTGCACCACATGATCGCCACGCTCCCACAGCGGCGTAGCCCACTGCAACTCCCTGTCCAACAATAAGGAAATTATAAAGCCCACCTTAGCCCGCTCTGTAGGGAAACGAGAGGCCAGAAGCTCGAGATGTATTGAGCACTGACTCACGAAACCCCTACAGGACTTACTGTCAGCAGAAAATTTCTCTGGTAGCGGGAGGCGAGATAGCATCGGTACAGGAGCGGCAGTGGACAAGGTAGCTGCAGCCACACTTGCAGCCTGAACAGCGACAGCAGTAACATCCACAGCTGAGGTTGAACACTCAAGAGCCGCCAACCTTCCCTCCAGCTGCTGGATGTACCGCTGTAAACGCTGGTCGTCCGCCATTTTACTAGCCAGACCCTGGTGCTAGTATTCTGTTAGGACTGGCGGAACGCACCAAGACAGATGGTATAGATGCGTTCGCAGTCCGGGGTCCACCGTGCAGGTGAAAACCTGCTGCTAGCAATTAGCAGACTATATGGCGGTACACTAAAGTATACACGCGTGGGTTAACCTCACCCAGCGTGAAAGAAGCAATCCTGTTAAGGCACAGGACCGTGGTACCGTACCTAAAGCGCGAGCAAGTAGTCAGCGAACTCAACCCCAACTAGGATTAAAGTCCGATTAGACCCTTGCTGGCACAACACCGCAACTGGGTGTGTAGGAAACTGAAGAGCAATATTAAGGCACAAGAGTGCGTGCGGTGCCGCACTGACGAACGCCACTAACCACCCAGGCTTGGGTAAGGAAAGCACAGAGGAAGTGCACGGCGCCGTACTGGCGGTCACAGCAACTGGACGCTATAATGTGTGACTAGTGCTGTAGGATAAGTCGGGCGCTAGGTAGCAGCCATACACCTTCCGCGAACAGTCATACTATAGGGTAGGGGTATCCAAGGACGACTTGCACTCACAACATACACACATTAGCGATTGAAAGACAATACTAGCGCATGGCCGTGCGGTCATGCGCAGTTTATATAGCAGCAGCACAGGAAGTGGCCACAGCACCTTTGCCCTTCCAAGACCTGCCAAGAGGACCAATGGAATGTGCTGCAGAGCCTGAGCACATGACCCTCGATCTCCAACGGGAGATCTTACCCTGGGCATGCTCAGTACGTGCAGACAAGGACTTAGTCCCAGAGAAGTCCGCTCGCTGCTGACCAGCACTGACTTTAATGGCAGAGACTGGAGAAGCAGCAGTAACTCTCAGAACAGAGTGAGAATGAGCAAGACGCTGGGACCGACGTCTTTGCTGAGCAGACTCCACTGTGGCTGGACAAGAATGGGAGACCGCAGCGGAGGTGGCTCGAGATTCCCCCTGTGCAGAAGCGGGAACTCGACCCCTAACATAAACCTTCTGACCTTACATTTTTTTATATAACTACATGTCACTGTAATGTTTTTGCACCAGTCCTACTAAATCAGGGGTCCCCAACTCCAGGCCTCGAGGGCCGCCAACAGTGCAGGTTTTCAGGATTTCTTTAGTATTGCATCGGTGGTAATGTGATCATCTGCACAGGTGATGATTCCAACCCCTGTGCAAAACTAAGGAAATCCTGAAAACCTGCACTGTTGGCGGCCCTCGAGGCCTGGAGTTGGGGACCACTGTACTAAATACTCCATTTACCAGTGATGGTTTGTATGTGCGTGGCATTTCCACCTGTTCGGTCAGCAAATTAAAGCCATTTAGAGGAGACGGCTCTAATAGCTTTCTACTAAATGTTGCATGACGCACCATACAGGCAGTTTTTTTAGTATTCTTTTAGGGACTACACTGCAATAATTAGTTCAGTTAGAAAGTAAAGCTGTTATACTTTGTGCTGTTTATTAATAAACACGGTTTAAATATACATGAATAAACACACATTAAAAAGAACTCATATAAAATTTATTAAGTGTCTTTTAGTGACGGCTTTGTGAAAATTAGGGCAAAAATTAAAAAAAGAAATTTACAGAAGTAAAACATTTACATATGAGATATTTACTCTTCACATCTACATTATATATTCCCTGAACTATGGTCATTGGATTCAAAATGATACAATTATCGGCAAAATCACTAGTAACAGTCATAGATGAATCTTTAGCCGGCTCTTAATGTGCTGGTGGGTTAATAAAGCAAGACAGTTTTATTGCAGATGTCTTTAAACCAGAAGAGACTGAAGTTATCTTTGCACCAGAGAAGAGCGATGCTTTAACTGAAGGAATATTATGTACATCTAATGGAACATCGAGAAGTGCTAAGCCTTACACTGATCAGCCATAGCATTAAAACAGCTCACAGTTTATGTGGATACCATTGATTATGTCGTTACAGTAGCATCTGTTGAAGCATGGGATGTATTAGGCAGCAAGTGGGCAGACAGTTCTAGAAGTTGATTCATTGGAAGCAGGAAAAATAGGCAAGCGTAAGAATCTAGGGCTAAACTATAATGGCTAGACAACTAGGTCAGGCATCTTCAAAATAACCATTTCTAGTAGTGGTTAGTACAAACCAAAACTGGTTCAAGGACCCCCAGGACAAAAAGCGCTGGGAAACAAAGACTACCTTGTCAAATTCCACATGTGGTATAAATTCTGAAAAGTTGATCATAGCTATGATAGATGTCAAGCCACACCACACATCACAGCATGATGAGTATAGCTGTAGGCAAGGCTACCCTTGCTGACCCCTTACAGCTGTCTAAAGAGTCTGCAATGAGCGTGTAGGTATCAGAACTAGGCTACAAAGCAGTGGAAGAAGGTGGCCTTGTCTAAAAATTATAATTTCTTATACTTCACAAGGATGGCCAAATGCCTAACTTATCTTGGAATAGATGGCACCATAGGAAGAAGACAAGCCGGTAGAGGCAATGCTAAAACATTGCATAGCACTTGGCCGTATTTTACAGCAGTTTGAGCAAGCCCTTAAAGAAAAGATCAATCAAGTTCAGGGTCCGTCCCAAACAGCTACTATTCAGGCATGGACCCCGAACATGGACTTCAGCGAGAGCAGGTGTGGCTGATGGCAGTATTTATCAGCCGGCGCCTGCGCTATTAACAGATAAAACAGCATGGTCAACACATGATATACTTTTATTATTTTTCAGCTTCTTGCTTGTTTGGTGGACAACTATTTCTCTTTAGTCCTGACCAACTTACACATGCATGTTGTACTTGGCCATGCATGCATGTTTTCTAAATGTGGAGTGAGGAAGAAGAATCGGTCAGAATCCTATAGTGGCAGCTTATCTCCTATGATAATAAGAAGCCATATTCCAGGTTTCGAGCAATCAGTTTTTATGTGCAGGAGAACCTGCCAGCAAGTTTTCAATTCCCCAGCAATGCCACCATTAAAGATATAAAGTGTTTCATATGGCCACCTATAATCAAAAGACCACCCATCCAACACAGGGATCTGCTGTGTCCTCCATATCTACAAATTGGTCTTCTAAACCAGTCAAGCTCTGTTGGCATTATGCATACATGCAGTTTTTGAGATGCTTTTCATGGCAATCTTGGATGCAATTTTTAAGGCAGAAGTTAATGCACAAGAGAAGAATACTCAGACTTTCATTCATATATTTCTTTCAATTTCTGACCTTGTATCATAAATCTGCATGAAAACTGCATATATTATTCCACCTTTAAATTAACTATATCCTTCTAAAAGCAGATTATACTCAGACTTATCTATAATATAATGGTAGGAGCGTCACTCTGTCCGAAGCCTTTATATACTAGGCAAGCGTGACACTCCTAGCATTAGATTATAGCCAGTGTCCGTATTCTAGAAAAAAAAATGGCGCCGGAAAGCGCGGACTGTGCAGGAGCCGATTCTGGGAGCAGGGGGAAATTTATGAACCGTAAACAGGGGACGTGGGGACACGGTGGACATGATCCCGCCCTCATGATGCTGTGGCAGTTCATGCCACAGCAATTTCTTACTTACGCCACCTGATTCCGGGCCATGAATGTCCCCCTGCTCCCGGAATCGGCGCCTGCGCAGTCCGCGCTTTCCGGTGCCATTTTCTTGGATACTGCAGTGTGTCGTCAAGAAAATGGCGCCGGAAAGCGCGGACTGCGCAGGCGCCGATTCCGGGAGCAGGGGGACATTTATGAGCCAGAAACAGGGGGTGTGTGGACACGATCCCGCCCTCATGATGCTGTGGCAGTTCATGCCACAGCAATTTCTTACTTAGGCCCCTTGATTCCGGGCCATGAATGTCCTCCTGCTCCCGGAATCGGCGCCTGCGCAGTCCGCGCTTTACGGCGCCATTTTCTTGGATACTGCAGTGTGTCTTCAAGAAAATGGCGCCGGAAAGCGCGGACTGTGCAGGCGCCGATTCCGGGAGCAGGGGACATTTATGAGCCGGAAACAGGGAGCGTGTGGACACGATCCTGCCCTCATGATGCCATTTTGTGTGTGCACATTACACACAGTGTCTTAAATAAAATGGCACCACATATTGTGAGATACGCAAACGTTTACGCAGGTTCTATTTTATACGAGCACCACATCACAACATGGCAGCAGCACATACCAGGATGGGGACGTAGGATGACAGCACCACATCACAAAACAGGGGCGCAGGATGGGAGCAGCACATGACAGGATGGAGGCGCAGGATAAAAGCAGCACATGACATAATGTGAGCATCACATAACAGAATGACAACATGCAGATGCACAAAACAGGATAAGACCACAGGATAAGGGCTGCACATGACAGAAAATGAGCGCAGGATAAGAGCAGCATATGACAGGCTGGAGGGGCAAGATGGTAGCAGCACATAACAAAGTTAGGACACAGGATGGAAGCAGCACATACCAGGATGGAGACCATATACCAATATAAATGCTCGCCACCCGGGCGTAGAACGGGTTCAATAGCTAGTAAAGCTATAACAAGCTATAAGAATATTGTGATGAGCTCTCAAGTTTTATTTTATTCCGTATTTCCAATTTTTGTTTTTAAGTAAAAAACAGTGATTTATTAGTAAATACCTTTTTTCTACAGGTTGGGATATGTTTAGTTGTTATATATTTAGATAGTAATATTAGTTTTTTCTCTTGTTATGGTTGGAGTACAATGAATGATGGGACAATCAGTTTGTACAAACCGTAATAAAATAATTCTCCAAATACAAATAGCGCATTTCAAAAAACATATTTCGTTGTTGGATGACTTCTCTCTTCCAGTCATGAGAACTACACAGTTTTCTAGCTCTTCAATGAAACATTAATCATTATAAAGTCTTCATTGGTTGAATGTTGTAAAACAGACATTTATATTTCCCAACAATTACAGATTTAAATAAAATAATAAAAATATTTACTATTTTGCTATTACAACAAGTATTATGTAAATCATAAACTTTTTTTTTTCATTTTTGTTTTCGTTCATGATACACTTGAGTCCCAGGACATTATTGGAAAGAGAGCAGGGGGAGTAAATTGTGTTATGACTCATAGCTCTTGGGATTCTCCACCACAATTTTATTGTTCCTGAAATGTTGGCCAACCCATAACTTAGGAATGCTCTTTACATTCCATGTGCTGCATTTACGTTAACAAAAGACCACTGCAGTGAAAAAACATTTAGCCAAAACACACAAAAATTACACATTAAAAGAAGCTTCCATGAGTATCGTGAGAACAGGAGTGCTGCTCATGCACTTATTTTCTATCTAGGGGTGTCATTCTATTTTGAGAGAAAAATGATAACATTTAAGCTACGAGATTTTTCTTTCATTAATTCTAATGGCAGAACATATATTTGACATATTGGTCCTGCATCTAGTATAAACTTACCTTTAGGAATGAGCAGACCTGTGAAGGTTCAAGTTCTGGTACCCGACCCGAACTTTATGCCAAAGCCAACCCGAAGTTTATGCCAAACTTCGGCTCGGGTACCAGAACTGCTCCCGAACTTGAACCAGAACCAGGTACGGACTGGGACTGAAATTAGGCCCTGGCATTTGCAATCACAAAGGCCCATGTTGTCCCCGTTTCCAAGCACAAGCTGGGGATATATTACTAATATTATCCTAGATCAGTGCTCCCCAACTCCGGTCCTCAAGAGCCACCAAGAGGTCATGTTTTCAGGATTTCCTTAGTATTGCCTAGGTGATGGAATTCTTGCCTTTTCAGGTAATGCAACGATCACCTGGGCAATACTAAGGAAATCCTGAAAACATGACCCGCTGATGGCTCTTGAGGACCGGAGTTGGGGAACACTGCCCTAGATGGAGGAAAGCAAGATGTACTACAAGACCAATGTTTCTAATGATATCGGAGGCCTGCTTCGGTAAGTGAAGGACTCAGCAACTTTCTGCTCCATCACAACTCTTTACAGTATGACTGTCTTGAGATCACCGATTCTGTTAGCAATGTAGCAGTCAAGGCAGCCCACGACCAGACAGGCCCTTCTGGCATTTGCCAGAATTGCCAGATGGCCAGTCCGGCCCTGACCAGAACCCAAACCCCATTGAAAACAATTGAGACCTGAACATTTCAGCTTGGAATATTTTCTCTCTCTCTCTCTTTCTCTCCTCCTGGAACTCCAAGCATTGCAACAGACTTCCAGGAGATGTCCATGTTCAGCGTTTAGCACTGGATAGTAACTGGCCAGTGCGAACAACGAACTTTTAAGTTTGGGTTCGCTTATCTCTAGTTGCCTTGCAATAAAAGTATTGCCACAATAAATGCAATACAAGGGGTTGTCCAAGTCTGATTTTTTTTTTACTTAAATGCATGTATTTGGGTCTAAAAATTATTTTTTAATATAAGATTTTGACTTTTGAATAGTGATGGGCGAATCCAAACAGTAAAGTTTGGTGCCCGCACAGAACACCTACTGTCCATGCATCGACCCTGAACCCGAACTTCTCCAGGAAGGATAAGAAAACAGCTGTGAGCTGATATTAATAGCCTGGAAAACTTTGTGCCTATTGACCCTTTCCTAGAAGATTAACATCAGCCCCAGCCGTCGGATTTCCCTCTGCTGGTTATGAAAATTATGGGAGGCCTCACACCATTTTAAAAAAAAAATTTTATTTACTAACAAGTGCAATAAAATCCACACCCAAAGTATCTTTAGTTCATAGTCTCCAGGTGTTCCAGCAGCAGGAAACTCCAGTAACCTTAAAATGTCACTCAAAGTTTCCATGTGGTCTTCAGGCCTCGCAGCTGCTGGAAAATCAAGTGGCAGTGAACTCTGGTAACCTGTTACCTGAGTTCACAGCCATTGGGTTTCATGGTAGCTTGAGTGCTGGACTGATGAATGCCAGAGAGTCATCTAATAGATGGACCTTTTCTGAGGCTGCTACGGGCTGCTATTTTTAGGCTAGGGAGGGCCAATATCCATGGCCCCTTCCAAGTCTGAGAATACCAGCCCCCAGCTGTTTGTCTGATTTAGCTTGGGTGGTTATCAAAAATGGGCGTGACCCAATGTTGTTTTTTAATGATTTATGTAAATCATTAAAAAGTATGGCGTGGGGACCCCTCTATTTTTGACAGCCAACCATTATAAAGCTGACAGTTTTACCTGCACTGGTTATCAAAAGTAAAAGAGAACCCAAGCTATATTGTATTTATTAATTGCATAGGCGCCAGCTGGTGAATACTCTCATCACATGCTCTTACTATCAGAGCCTTAACTTGTTCCTGCTGCAAGCAGTTTTTGGTTTTGCACTTTTGTTTTTTCCTTCTCTTTTTTACAAAATCAATAATTTTTAATTTTTACTATCAACATAGCCATATGAAGGCTTATTTTTAGTGACACAAGTATTGGATTTGAATGACAAGAGCGGTGAAATGATGAGAATAACACAATTCCGCAATTGTGTTTTTTGTTTTGTTTTTACTATGTTCATTGTGGCGTTAGGTACAATTAAAATGACCTAGATTTTCCAGATCAGTGCAATTAAGTAAATATCATATATTTTTTTTTTTTAAGTGGTGAAAAATAATTCTAAACTTTGAATGTATGTGGTTTATGTCGCCATTTTCTGGGAGTCAAAATGTTTTATTATTTCATAGATAGCCATGACTGGCAGTGGATCTCTCGTAGAGAACACAGGAACATTTAGCAGAGTGAGCATATGGCATTATTGGGCTACACAGCTACTGGCCAATCAATCGGCCAAACTATGGTTTAGCCCATAGCTATCTAAAGTGCGTGAGGTAGGAAAAGGGCTATAGACTCGTTTGCGTTATGTCTTGCCTTTTCGATAACCTCTTTTCATAGGACAGAACTGAAATACTCAGACTTAGCCAGCTCTTCTATATCTCAGACCAGTGGACAAGAAGACCATTACTCAGAGGTCCTACAGGTCCCCATGACCTGCAAGGTTTGCTTTTATTTGCCAATTAACTTCACAATATCAGCACCTAATTAGCATACATTAATAGGCATAAAACTAGCAGCTCGGGTGCTAATTATATTCTAATTAATAGTTATGTTGCTGGTGGCGACACTAAACTTAAGCATCTTATTCACACAGTCTGCTGAGATGGAATCTCAAGACTGCAATAAAATGTCAAATATAAGATGACAACTTTTTAGAGAAAAAAACTGTATTGCATCTAACGTAATAACGAAGGAGTGAGGAGGAGGCCTAAGATTAAGTAGATTATAATACTTTAGGGTTAGCCTATTATTATAGACTGGACTTACACAATATGTTACTTTACAGATATTATGGAACTATAATTTCTCGTCTATTGGTGTTCTTCAGATGAGTGGCCACTTTTTTGCACCAATGTATCCTTACAATGGTCTGAATTTGGATGTTTCGCCCCCAGCAGTTCATGCCCAGCAGTTCGCCCCTGGGTAAATGTCACCCTGTTTGTACCCTGTCTTGCCCCCAGAATTTTGTGTTTGGATGTTTCGACAGTTTTTCCTTGTGGTTCAAGAATTCCCGTCCATCATCAATCCACATGTCACAAAAGTACTGTACAGAGTGCTTCATTTTGTGACATGTTAAATCCACTGTTTCCATCTGACATCATGGGGAACCGCTAGACTGCACTCCGTTACCCAAGGAGCTGCCGCTGCGACAGGTAAGTATCATCCTGGGGGCCAAATGATGGGGATGAAAAGTGCACGGGCAAAATGTACCCGGGGCAAACTGCTGGGGGCGAAACATCCTAACTCTTTGTATTCTGACCTTGAAGTTATATTGCCCCCATCTGTGCTCTACTGTTTCCTAATATACATTTGGTGGATTGGCAAGAAATAATGGACAGATGGAAGCAGGTCCAGTATTAAGGCAGGCAAACATGGCAATTGTCCATGGCCCCCTTTTTGTTTGCAGGGCACAAAAGAGCTATCACATCACGTTGTATAGTGCACCAATCAGGAGGAATTATCATAACCTGTAAAAAAAAGGCAGATAATGCAACAACCATTTTAATGTGATTTACAATAGTGAAAGGATGTCGACGCTCACAGCTCAGCAACACAGAAAGGAAGCATTGACTAAATACTCCAGACAGTAATGTACTGTATAACTGCAGGAGTGAACAGTGAAGAAAATCAATGCAGTAGTATTAATGGAGAGGTGTCTATCAGACACCCCCATTACTAGACCAGAAAAAAAGGAATAAGACACAAAAAATACTTTATTTAAATAAACACTCCCCAAAACTTTCCCTGGTTCACCAGTTTATTAAAAAATAAAATCCTACGCAGTTCCAATGTAGTCCAGGGAATCCAACATAGTCCAATAAATGCAAACCTGAAAAGAACATGCACACAAAAAAACACATAGAAATAAAACAAATACACATTCCACCGTTTGTTATTTTATTTTTTTTTAAAGTTCCCACGCAGGTTCATACAAACCCTATGGAGCCTTGTTCTGAGGCTCCATGGGCTTTGCCAACAGCCACTTCTGGGTCACAAGCGCTGCGCGATTCTGAAGAGCGGTAATGTCAGTATCTTACCACTTATCAGAGTCACCAAGTTATGCTGTCCTAATTTTTTTCATTTATTTATTAGGTTAATATATGTACAGTAGGCTACACATGCAAGGCACAAATTATCTATCTATCTATCTATCTATCTATCTATCTATCTATATCTTTACACATCTTTAACACATACAAATCAGTCATTTCTATTCTGCAGTCTATTCCGGTAAATGTTATCCATGTGCTGTACGTACAGTATTGACATGAGCCCATAGATGTTTATTGGCCCTTATTATCCTTGCTGCCAGAAAAAAATGGATCACACGGACACCCTCTCTAGTTCAATTTGATAACTATACACGCCACACTTATAACGTAGCCTTACTATCTAGCATTTCTAGGTTGAATAATTGGGATTGAAAAGGTTTTAAAAAATTATAGCTTTGTACAAAGTATATGATAAAAGAAAAGTGGCAATGGATATGAAAGTGTAAAAGAAGCAAAGATCTATATCCCAGCTAAGAATGTAGGAGCTGCTAGCAACAGTAGCATAGGCAACACCACAACCACTGGGACGAGTCGTCCAGGCTTCAAGCATTAGTACTACTAAACATATGACACAATTGATCCCTTTCCCTCTAGCAAGCTTATAAGTGGGGAGGAAATGGAGAGCGTAGGATGATGTTATCTCTGACAGCGACACCATCAGTTTGAGTCTGTGATTTGCAAAGAACAGTCTGTCAGATAACAATTGACTATGAGGAATAATTTTTGGACTGTTTTTAAAAATCATGAAAAGTCTGTTATTAAACGGGCTGTTGGTTATTACTGATTACCATAGGTTTTATGGTGAGATCACTTTGACAATAGTAAAGCTGTGTTTGTATAAAAGAGCTTGAAATGAGAAAACATATCACTTGTGAGTTATTAGATGTAACTGTACTGTATTCTGTTATGCATTATGCAGAGCGCCAATGCAGAACTGGTATTTACACTATATGGTCACAGTGTGGTAATAATATTAATATTTATAATGTGCTTTAATTCAGTAACAACATGATAATATTATTCAATCTTTATACAGTAGCAAGAGTCATGATCATGTTGTGATGGTTCTATTTGGGCCTTTCATCTTGTTGTCATTTGTACAATTGCTCAACATATAGAATAACTAATTCAGCAACCTGTAAGTAATACTCATCCACTGCAGATAAGTAATATTTGGTCCCAGTATGGTACTAAATAAAAATAACTACATACATACTTTATATACATTTTTTTGTTTTTGCTTGATGGAGACATTCAGTATGTTGCTCTCTGCACCCTTCCAAATTGTCTAAACATAACTGTGTTGCTGGAACAATAACTTAGTATTTGAGTCACAACTTTTAGTTTTGCCTATTGCCACAATTTGTTTAAAACAAGCTCTGGATGAGAGTATGATTGCAGGGTCAGACTGCACAGCATTTATTTGTTGTCTGTTACAGGCGTATAGGTCTGTATAGCAGCAGTAGTTTCCAAGATTACTTGCTGTTGCAACACGGTGGGTTGGCAGACGCACCAGGCTGCTAGCCGAAACCGCATGGACCAGGAATCGTCCCACCGAACGCCTGCTCTCCCTTTAATGTGGGCATAACGCTAATCAGACAACACAGGGTGAGGGTAAAACTGTGGCAATACTTTATTGAACCACAAAACAGACAGATAACTCATAGAACAGTCCCAGCAAAATATCACAAGATGGTGCACATTACAAAGTCTCACCCTTCCGCTGGATCGCCGGGATAAAGGCAGCTGTTACATCAGATCTTCTAGGGTCGACTACCCCAACTGTGGCATGCACACAGAGAGGAGGTAACGACAAATGTAGGAATATGAAAGTCCATTGAGGTACAAGGCCAGTTGACTGGAGGGTCACAACCTGGCTTCATCTTCTAGGGTCAGCTACCCCACCTGTGACACACACACAGGCACACACACACAGAGGAGGTAATAACAAGCTTAGGAAGATGACAGTTCATTGAGGTACAAAGCCAGTTGACGGGTAAGTCACAACCTAGCTTCTCCAAACATCTCCATCGAGCCAGACAACCGGCAGGTTCCAATCCTGGCTTTCTCCAAACGTATCCATGGTTCAGAAATGGATCTGTATTCTTCCAACTGGAGCCGAGGTTCCCTAGGTTTTTTCCTGTAGAATGATAGATCTGTGTCCCTTGTGATGGAGCCATGATGTATTGGCAGCAGTCCTGTAGAGTCCCTTGGATGTTTAGATGTCTTGGCAGAATCTCTGGCTGTCTCTCTCTCTTTCTTAAAGGCATATCATCTCTTTTTATGTTTAACAAGTGTCCTTCAGTCCAGCATGTTCGATTCACACCATTCTATGTGTCGATCTACTTATTTTACATATCTCTGCCCCCTCTTTCTCTACAGGCAGATTTACAGGAGCCAAGATAAAGAGAGATGGAAATCAATTAATTTGGAAAGGGCACTGATCTATTTGGCTTAGCCAAGAATGCAACGTGCACCTATGATTGGTTTGACTAGTAATTTTGTGCCGAACGACTACTTTAGAAAAAGAATTCTCAACATTTTTTTTACAACTCTTAAAAGACACTTTGACAAGACTAAGGCTTAAAAAATAAAATCTAATATTATGTATCTTTTCACAGTATACTATAAATTGTAGATATTGTTTTATTTTTTCTTCATAAATCAATAGTACACATGAAAATAAGAAATTTGATAATATATCTTAATACAGAGAAATCTGCTTCTTTCTCCTCGACTGATCATTCATTTTCAAATTTCAGTTAGTTCTATGAAAAACTGTAACTGTCCCTTCAGGAGAACTTGCAGAAGAATATCTGTGTCTGCACAGCTCTATCTTCTCCCTCCTCCCCTTTTCCTCCATAGAATCTTATCAGTACCAAATGAAATCTCCAGTCTCAGTAATGGGAAAATCTGTCTTCAATGAATACAGATTTTAGCCATAAATTGAGACTAAAAGATTAGTCCAGGATGAGAAAGAAGTAAATTTCTCTGATAAGATATATTACAGAGTTGCTTATTTTCTTGTTTTATAAAATTAAAATGACTATTATTATCCATATTTCTATACTGACATCTTATTTCTTGCTACTTGAAGAACATACTCAAAGAATCTGGTCTGTATTGATTTTATGATCACCTTCACCAAAAATGATCTCGGAGCCCAACAATTAAGGTTATGTGCACAATGAGCTTGTTTGAGCTGGTCAAAAAATAATGAGTTTTCTAGAGGAAACAATTTCAGTAACAATTTATTTTTTGGGGAGTTTTTGGAAGACTTTTCATTTTCCTGAATCATTTTCTGAAGGGGTTTTGCAAAGTTTTTAAATCGTGTTGAAAGAGTTAATTGTTCTAGAGCGATTGTTGCAGCCCTCTGATGGGACAATGCTTAGTTTGGAGAGGATTCCTGTTGTGAATTCTGTTGTCAGGCTCCCTCCTGTGGTCATGAATGGTACTTCGGCTGGTTCTGTCCATGGACTTTCTCTGGTGCCTGTGGGTGTTTCTGAGTTTCCTTCCACAGGTGACGAGGCTAATTCGTTAGTGGGCTGCTCTATTTAACTCCACTTAGATCTTTGCCCCATGCCAGCTGTCAATGTTGTACTATGGCTCTAGTTCGCTCCTGGATCGTTCTGAGTTCCTGTTGCTCCAGCAGAAGCTAAGTTCCTCTGTGCTATTTTGCTTGTTTGCTATTTTTTCTGTCCAGCTTGCTTTTGTCAATATTGCCTTGCTTGCTGGAAGCTCTGGGACGCAGAGGGGCGCCTCCCGCACCGTGAGTCAGTGCGGAAGGTATTTTTCCCTGCACTCTCTGCGTGGTCTTTTGTTGGTTATTGTGCTGACCGCAAAGTAACCTTTACTATCCTCGGTCTGTTCAGTAAGTCGGGCCTCATTTTGCTAAATCTATTTCATCTCTGTGTTTGTATTTTCGTCTTTACTCACAGTCATTATATGTGGGGGGCTGCCTTTTCCTTTGGGGAATTTCTCTGAGGCAAGGTAGGCTTTATTTTTCTATCTTCAGGGCTAGTTAGTTTCTTAGGCTGTGCCGAGTTGCATAGGGAGCATTAGGCGCAATCCACGGCTATTTCTAGTGTGTTTTGATAGGTTTAGGGATTGCGGTCAGCAGAGTTCCCATGTCCCAGAGCTCGTCCATTATTTGTCCTAACCACCGGATCATAACAGATTCCATCAGGAGTCACTTCAAAGAAGTGATATGCACTTTTCTTTTCCCGCCAGGAACTTTTCAAAACCTGAAGTGGGCAAAAAACACTCAAAAAACTTATCATGTGAGCAGCAAAGGGATTTTACAATAGAAATGAATAGGGAGAGTCTTCCAACTATTTTTTAAAACTATTTTTCAGGTAGTTTTTGAAGATAACATACTTAAAAAAAATAACGTAAAAAAAACTCTTCGTGCACATACTCTAAAGTTCTTGGACACCTTACAAACCATTGAAACCAGGGTTATTTTTATGTTGCTTAACCCCTTTACAACCTATGGCATATATACGTATTAGGTCGCCTCCCCTTCTTTGGTGCGCCCACACCTTTTCCGGCACATGACAGCTGATCTAATCAGTTGCCATGACAGCTTAGGGTTTTGTTGAAAACCCCCATGGTTGTCATGATGGCTCTCCTGTGAAAGCCAGAGTTTAGCTTGCATTCATAGGAGACTGTGTTTTTCACCATATGTGGAGACGGGTGCCCCAGTCTGCTAGTCGTAAACGCGTGGACCAGAGATATTCCCACCGCACGCCAGCTCTCCCTTTAACATGGGCATAACGCTACTCAGACAACACAGGTTGAACGTGAAACAGTGTGGCAATACTTTATTGAACCACAAAACAGGCAGATAACACGTAGAACTGTCCCAGCAAAATACCCCAAGATGGTGCACATTACAGAGTCTCACTCATCCGTTGACTCGCCGGGATAATGACATCTGTTACTTCAGAGCTTCTAGAGCCAATTACCTCAACTGTGGCACGTACACAGACAGGAGGTAACAACAAGCTTAGAAAGATGACAGTCTATTGAGGTACAAGGTGATTTGATCCAAGGGCCACAACCTGGTTTCTCTGAACATCTCCATGGAGCCAGGTGACTGTCGGGTCCCAATCCTGGCTTTCTCCGAATGTATCCATGATTCAGCAATAGTCAATGGAGCAGATCGGCATTCTTCCAACTGGGGCCGAGGTCCCCTAGATTGTTTCCCATAGAATGATAGATCCGTGTCCCTCGTGATGGAGACATGATGCATTGGCAGCAGTCCTGTAGGTCCCCTGGATGTTTTGATGTCTTAGCAGAATCCCTGGCTGTCTCTCTCCCTGTCTCACTATACAGAGAGGCATATTACCTCTTTTTATGCTTGACAAGTGTCCTTCTATCAAGCATCACAGACTAATATAAAAGTGCAAATAACCTCCAATTAAAAACAAAGCAATTTAAAAAAATAGGTTTTGTTGCAATTCAGAAATGTCTGATCTAACAAAATAAATAAATTTGATTGGTAAACGGCATAACAAGAAAAGAAATTAAATCACCAGAATTACCTTTTTTTGGTCGTCGCAACATTGCAAAAAAAATGGAATATGGGGTCATTAAAACATTGTATCCATCCAAAATGGAACCAGTAAAAATGTCAGCTCAGGGCACAAAAAAAATGAGCCACCCCCCAGCCCCATATTGTGAAAATTGTAAAGTTACGGGTCTCAGAAAATGGCAACACAAGCAAAAATATTTTTTTTTCACAACTTCCGATTTTTATTTCACCACTTAAATAAAGAAAACAAACTATACATGTTTGGTATCTGCGTACTCATACTGACCAGGAGAATCATTGTCAGGTCAGTTTTATCCTATAGTGAACATGGTACATAAAAAAATAATTGTGGACTTGAACTTTTATTGCAATTTCAATGCACTTAGATTTTTTTTTCATGCATTTCAGTTCATCTCTTGGTAAAATTAATGGTGTCATTCAAAATTCAAAAATACAATTTTTCCCTCAAAAAACCAAGCCCTCATATGTCTATGTGGACAGAAAAATAAAAAAGTTATGGCTTTTGGAAGGGGAGAAAAGAAATAAAAAAGGGAATGCTTGCCTTCAAAAGCCTCTGTGTTGCGCTGTCTATTGCTGGCTGTACAAAGAATTAACTAAGAATCTGCAGTCTGCCCACTTTACGGTCTGATGGGGAGTCTGTAAGTCCTTTAACTATCTTTTTCTGAGCTCCTGTCAGCTTTTAAACCAAAGACCACATTAAAGTTGACTATACAGGGAAACTAGGAATCTGTAAAAAAAAAAAAACAGTGCAAAGTTTTTAATGAATTCCAATTGCAAAAAATGATTCATTTATTTTTTAGCTCAAAATACATGCATTTAGATTTAAAAAATCCTCTTTACTCTTTTTTTCCTTTCTGTAGGGATGGGGTGAGAGGTTTACATGCATTTTACCAGTTCCATTCTTTTGTTAATTCATGATTTTAAGGGACCTGTTAGTAAGATTAACAACCCCCCAAACTGAATATATGGGCATGCAGGTTTCTTAAATGTAAATCCATCAGCACCTTTACATATTCTATCTGTTGCTGCTAGATGAGTACATTTTCATTGGTAAGTAAATAAGGCATTAAGTACTCTGGGCATGACAGTGCGCTAAAAGGGTATTCCCATCTCCAAAATCGTATTCCAATATGCAGTAGGTGTAATAATAATATTAGTGAATACCTCCAATCAGAAATTCTGATTCGCTATATCGCCTTCCCCATGTACAGGGCTTTGCAGAAAGTTGGGTAATCCATGGTTATAACAACTAACAACTAACTAACTGTCATTATATGAGTCGTTGTAACCATGGATACCTAAGCTACTGTAATGCCCTGCACATGGGGTAAGCAACATAGCTAATCAGAAGAACTATACTACATTTCTAATTGGAGGGTTTTTTTTCTAATATTATTATTATCATTACAGTAGTACACCTACTACATAATGGGATAAGATCTTGGAGATGGGAAGACCTTCTTAACTAATCCCTACACTAAAGAGACTGGTGCTGGGAGGGAAAATAACCTCAAGAGACAGTGGATAATCAAGTGCTCTGTCATGCTCAAAGTACTTAATGCCTCATTTGCATATAAAATGCTAATTACTTGAGAAGGCAGCAACAGTTAGAAGAAATAAAGGAGTCAATGGATTTACATTTCAGTGCCCTTATATGTGGCTGGGGGGTTGATCTTACTGACAGATTCCCTTTAGATATGTTATATAGTAATTATCTTCAAATAGAAAGATTTTAGGCTTTCGAATAACATTAGAACATCCTATCGGCGTTCTACATTTTTTTGCATTTAGCAGAGTAATTTCCTAAAAAGTTTGAAATCAGAGATACTTCATCATTTTATGGGCACAGAAAAGAATCATTTCGCTCCGGCAATCTGCATTGCATTGAGCTCCACTTTCACACAAATCTGGTTCTCCATGTTCATCACTATAATGGCATTTAACACAACAATGAAAAAGTAATAAAATCCTTTTAGTTAGCAGAGTCACTGTACATGATGAAACCTTCTGGATGTTAATTGCACCAACGGCTCCCTAATGAAAGTTTGTGTCTATTAAATCTTTAACAGGCGTAGCTGTAAAAAAGGCGCCAAGCTATCTGCTATGTGCAGGAATGTCCAAGACAGCAGTTTAGAGCTTGTAATACAAAGGCATTATTCTGCTTATTGGAATCAAATGAAGGATGTTTAGAAGATACAAATGAATTGGCTTTAAGCAACTTTAAGTTTCTGTAGAAAATACTTTCTTGCCGGTGATATTAATAACGTGGTAGGTGAAAATATAGCCTTTATTTTATATTGATATTGATGACCAATATCTCTAACAGTTTATTGTCCAACCAAATCACACAAGGGACCATTGTGCTGGGTGAACAATCCTACATATAGCTTATTATTGGTAGTCACTATGTCCTCCATTGCCAGCATAAGCTAGGGCTTTAGCCATCACCATTGCTAGGCTTGAAGCTTCACCCTGTACTGATTATGCTCATACCCCAAAGCATCTCATCTGTCAGGTAATTCCTGTATTTATGGAATACAATAGCAGGGTGATGTTTGGAATAGTTTAATCTATCAATATATACAGCGGGTGAATTAAATGTTGAACAAGTCACCGATTTTCTAAGTAAATATCTTTCTAAAGGTGCTATTGACATGAAATTCTCAACAGATGTAATACTTATTTCACCCGCTGTATTATAATAAGGATTCATTGCAAAAATTTTAGTGTTTATTATGCCAGTTTCATTTTTTTAAAATATGTATATATTTATCAATGATTTTTTCATAAACATACGCCAACATGACAAGCAAAGTCACCACTAAGCAGTCCAAGCCTGCAGTCATCATCCTTTTCTACTGGCGATGCGCTTTATATGTTATCTCCTAGAGGTGTATTACAAGTCAGGTTCCTGATTGCCTCTCTTTGTTACATATCTACACTAGGCACAGCTAAAACAGATACAGAAATAATACTTGCGTCTAGTCCCGAACACTTGAGAAAAGTCAGTAAGCAAATCTTTTTAAATTCAATTTTGCCGACTTTATCAAATTGTCCCCCAAAATTTGATTTGCAGCTAATATGTTTGAATGAATTTTAAAACTTGTAATTGTTTACTCTCTACAGGAGAGAGAGAGAGAGAGAGAGAGAGAGAGACCTTTCTGACCATAAAAGCTTACACTCTACAGGCGAGAGATGACCCTGCTAATCATAAGAGCTTACACTCTATAGGAGAGAGAAGATTCCACTAACCATAAGAGCTTACACTCTACAGAAGAGAGAGTGATTCTGTAAATGGAAGTAGACTCTGCTCCACTGGGAAACAATGATCTGTGATGGTCCAGGTACTGACCACCACTGTACAAGGTATGATAATCCATAAGATTTCATTGCTGCAGGGCATGATGGGGAAGCCAGCATGGCCACGCAAAATGTTGTTAACCTGCTTTCTGAGGCTTCAATAGTGTGGGAAATGGAACAAGGTAAGTTTCTTTAAAGACAAAGGTACCAGTAGCGCTTCAGATTCACAGATTCCTGCAGCAGAAAAAATACAGAGCCACTCTCCTGTATCTATAACTATACTAAACACATAAACAAATTATCTGCGCTGGATCCTCTTACTCCGTAACCTCACAGAATAGGTGTCTGTGAACTATTAAAATAGGGGTAGTGAAAAAAATATATATATATACCCACTTTATATCAATAAAATAAAAACCAAACTAGTTGGTATGCGTAAATGCATGAACTCCTATGCGGAAAAACAAAATCGGTAATAGTGGTGTTTAGAGACGCACTCGATATTTGTAGCACGGACCAGGTTATAGTGCACAGAAAGCTCCCTCCTCATTAATACAGGAAAGTCCAGTATTACCTTATGATATGTACCCAATAGTGTCCGGAACTTTCATTGATGGATCTTTCTGTGCAGTCCCAGTGTCCTTTATAGTAGAGTCCACGGGTATGCGTTTGCGTGGGTGTGTTGCAGGTGGAAAGGAAAAGTGGACTTACTGCGCTATCCGTAGCCAGTCACGTGTGTTTCCACGTGATCGTGACGTCACGTAAGGTCCTGCATCTGCAGTGTACCTAGCGGCTGAATCTACTAGCGCTCCTCCGTCCTGAGAAGTGGGTGAGTGCATGGTGCTCTTGCCACCGGCCAGGGCAGCACCTGCAACACACCCACGCGAACGCATACCCGTGGACTCTACTATAAAGGACACTGGGACTGCACAGAAAGATCCATTAATGAAAGTTCCGGACACTATTGGGTACATATCATAAGGTAATACCGGACTTTCCTGTATTAATGAGGAGGGAGCTATCTGTGCACTATAAGCTGGTCCGTGCTACAAATATCGAGTGCATCTCTAAACACCACTATTACCGATTTTGTTTTTCCGCATAGGGGTTCATGCATTTACGCATACCAACTAGTTTGGTTTTTATTTTATTGATATAAAGTGGGTATATATATTTTTTTTCACTACTCCTATTTTAATAGTTCACAGACACCTATTCTGTGAGGTTACGGAGTAAGAGGATCCGGCGAAGGTAAGTTTCTTGTTTGTTTTTTTGATAATCGAAAATTGAAATCTCAAAATGTTTGAATTCACATGAAACAACGAATTTCAGGAAATTTGACTCAAACTCAATCCTCCGCAAATCTGCTCATCTCTACTCCCTATGATTCCGCCTGCCTCTTGTCTTGGTTCTTAGTCAATTGGCTAATAACTGTTTATTTGTGGCAACAGTTTGGTGATGGCCCTTTCTTTTTATGAAGACGTAATTTGAAGAACTTGCAGAATCCTCCTGACTTCCAACCCATTAAACACATTAGTGATGAATTGGAAAGCCAATTGCAAGTAAAACCTTTTCATCCATCATCAATGCCTGACCTAAAAAAAAGCCTTTTTGACTAAATAGACACATATTCCCACAGACATAATTCTAAAAAAAATGAAGTCGAACACTGTATTTATCTCCCATAATTTTGGAATGGTGATGATCGGGTGTCCCCATATAGGGTTTATAATCTATCAAGTCTTTTGACAAAAATTACATCCATAAAATAAAACCTTCAAGATGGAATTTAAAAAAAAGACCTCACTTTGAAGTTTCTGTGATATGTGCGCTGTTAATTTACGGTAAATTTTCAATTAGAACGCCTGTATCTCCTTTTATTTAACACTATGTATCATCTCAGTCAGAAACGCTTCACTTCATTGTTTTGTAACCAATAATCATACATGCCATCCCAGGTAGGCTGGAATCTTGTTTGTCTTATCATTCACTACAATTGGCACAGATACAATCCTATAGGATACTTTTGCTTTTACTCATCTTAATATAATTGCCTGTCGAACTCTGAAAATTGCATTTGTGTCCCACTTTTCTGTATCATGCTGCACCTCTAACTAAAGTAATAACCTGTCATTCTGGAATAATTAGTTTAAAACATTGGAAGAATTGGTTTCCTGCCATATTCTTATAATAGCATACAACAGTTTTTAATTTTGTAAGCCATGCTGTTTCTTGTCACATGTAGAATTACATTTCCAGACATCACAGTTTACTAATAGCTAAAGTACAAGGCAGAATATTTGGCTTTTTGCCCTATAGGTGTGTACAAAATATTATATATAGCTTCCAAAAATTATTTTGATATTTGCTTAATGTCATATTTTTAAATCAAATCCCTCATTCCACTAAGACATCCTTTCTCATCAACTACACCGATTACATACAGTATATATACTAGATGGTGGCCTGATTATAACGCATCGGTTATTCTAGAATATGTATGTAGTTTATTTATGAAGATTTGAGAATAATGCAATGAATACACAGAATTTTCCGGGTAAAGTATATATATTATCATTACATTTTATTGCTCATAGAACTTAATAAAATTGAACGAAATTATTAAACAGATCATCAAAATATATAAACCATTACATGAATATCTAACTGTATTTAAATAAATCATCGGACGAAAGAAGTACATCGACGCTATAATATATTTGTTAACAATATCAACCCAAAATATTTTTGTACACCACATTGACTGAAACGTGAGTGAACTATGTGGCACTGTGACTGACAGAATGTGTTCAGTAAACGTGAGTGAACTATGTGGCACTGTGACTGACAGAACTTGTTCAGTAAACGTGAGGGAACTATGTCGCACTGTGACTGACAGAACTTGTTCAATAAACGTGACTGAACTACGTGGCACTGTGACTGACAGAACTTGTTCAGTAAATGTGAGTGAACTATGTGGCACTGTGATTGACAGAACTTGTTCAGAAAGCGTGACTGAACTACGTGGCACTGTGACTGACAGAACTTATTCAGTAAGCGTGAGGAAACTATGTCGCACTGTGACTGACAGAACGTGTTCAGTAAACGTGACTGAACTACATGGCACTGTGACTGACAGAACTTATTCAGTAAGCGTGAGGAAACTATGTCGCACTGTGAGTGACAGAACGTGTTCAGTAAATGTGACTGAACTACGTGGCACTGTGACTGACAGAACTTATTCAGTAAACGTGAGAGAACTATGTCGCACTGTGACTGACAGAACTTGTTCAGTAAACGTGACTGAACTATGTGGCACTGTGACTGACAGAACTTGTTCAGTAATCGTGACTGAACTACATCGCACTGTGACTGACAGAACTTGTTCAGTAAACGTGACTGAACTACATCGCACTGTGACTGACAGAACCTGTTCAGTAAATGTGATTGAACTGCGTGGCACTGTGACTGACAGAGCTTGTCCAGTGTTATGATAAGGTAATTCAGTACCACAATGGACATAGAGGTCAGAGCACATACAGTGACCTGACAATAACCCAAAAACATAGAACGAGCTCTGAGACATGGGAACTTTGCTGACCGCAATCCCTAATCCTCTCCAACCACACTAGAGGCAGCCGTGGATTGCGCCTAACGCTCCCTATGCAACTCGGCACAGCCTGAGAAACTAGCTAGCCTGAAGATAGAAAATAAGCCTACCTTGCCTCAGAGAAATACCCCAAAGGAAAAGGCAGCCCCCACATATAATGACTGTGAGTTAAGATGAAACGACAAACGTAGAGATGAAATAGATTTAGCAAAGTGAGGCCCGACTTTCTGAACAGAGCGAGGATAGGAAAGGTAACTTTGCGGTCAACACAAAACCCTACAAAAACCACGCAAAGGGGGCAAAAAGACCCTCCGTACCGAACTAACGGCACGGAGGTACACCCTCTGCGTCCCAGAGCTTCCAGCAAGCAAGAAAAAACAAATAGACAAGCTGGACAGAAAAAAACAGCAAACAAAATAGCAAAGCAGAACTTAGCTATGCAGAGCAGCAGGCCACAGGAATGATCCAGGAGGAAACAGGTCCAATACTAGAACATTGACTGGAGGCCAGGATCAAAGCACTAGGTGGAGTTAAATAGAGCAGCACCTAACGACTTCACCACATCACCTGAGGAAGGAAACTCAGAAGCCACAGTACCACTCTCCTCCACCAACGGAAGCTCACAGAGAGAATCAGCCGAAGTACCACTTGTGACCACAGGAGGGAGCTCTGCCACAGAATTCACAACAGTACCCCCCCCTTGAGGAGGGGTCACCGAACCCTCACCAGAGCCCCCAGGACGACCAGGATGAGCCATATGAAAGGCACGAACAAGATCGGGAGCATGGACATCAGAGGCAAAGACCCAGGAATTATCTTCCTGAGCATAACCCTTCCACTTAACCAGATACTGGAGTTTCCGTCTTGAAAGACGAGAATCCAAAATCTTCTCCACAATATACTCCAACTCCCCCTCCACCAAAACCGGGGCAGGAGGATCAACAGATGGAACCATAGGTGCCACGTATCTCCGCAAAAATGACCTATGGAATACGTTATGTATGGAAAAAGAATCTGGAAGGGTCAGACGAAAAGACACAGGATTAAGAACCTCAGAAATCCTATACGGACCAATGAAACGAGGTTTAAACTTCGGAGAGGAAACCTTCATAGGAATATGACGAGAAGACAACCAAACCAAATCCCCAACACGAAGTCGGGGACCCACACAGCATCTGCGATTAGCGAAACGTTGAGCCTTCTCCTGGGACAAGGTCAAATTGTCCACTACATGAGTCCAAATCTGCTGCAACCTGTCCACCACAGTATCCACACCAGGACAGTCTGAAGACTCAACCTGCCCTGAAGAGAAAAGAGGATGGAACCCAGAGTTGCAGAAAAACGGCGAAACCAAGGTAGCCGAGCTGGCCCGATTATTAAGGGCGAACTCAGCCAAAGGCAAAAAGGACACCCAGTCATCCTGATCAGCAGAAACAAAACATCTCAGATATGTTTCCAAGGTCTGATTGGTTCGTTCGGTCTGGCCATTAGTCTGAGGATGGAAAGCCGAGGAAAAAGACAAGTCAATGCCCATCCTACCACAAAAGGCTTGCCAAAACCTCGAAACATACTGGGAACCTCTGTCAGAAACGATATTCTCTGGAATGCCATGTAAACGAACCACATGCTGGAAGAACAATGGCACCAAATCAGAGGAGGAAGGTAATTTAGACAAGGGTACCAAATGGACCATCTTGGAGAAGCGATCACAGACCACCCAAATGACTGACATCTTTTGAGAGACGGGAAGATCTGAAATAAAATCCATAGAGATATGTGTCCAAGGCCTCTTCGGGACCGGCAAGGGCAAAAGCAACCCACTGGCATGAGAACAGCAGGGCTTAGCCCGAGCACAAATCCCACAGGACTGCACAAAAGAACGCACATCCCGCGACAGAGATGGCCACCAAAAGGATCTAGCCACCAACTCTCTGGTACCAAAGATTCCAGGATGACCAGCCAACACCGAACAATGAACCTCAGAGATAACTCTATTCGTCCACCTATCAGGGACAAACAGTTTCTCCGCTGGGCAACGATCAGGTTTATTAGCCTGCAATTTTTGCAGCACCCGCCGCAAATCAGGGGAGATGGCAGAAACAACTACTCCCTCTTTGAGGATACCCGCCGGCTCAGATAAACCCGGAGAGTCGGGCACAAAACTCCTAGACAGAGCATCCGCCTTCACATTTTTAGAGCCCGGAAGGTACGAAATCACAAAGTCAAAACGGGCAAAAAACAGCGACCAACGAGCCTGTCTAGGATTCAACCGCTTGGCAGACTCGAGATAAGTCAAGTTCTTATGATCAGTCAAGACCACCACGCGATGCTTAGCTCCTTCAAGCCAATGACGCCACTCCTCGAATGCCCACTTCATGGCCAGCAACTCTCGATTGCCCACATCATAATTTCGCTCAGCAGGCGAAAACTTCCTGGAAAAGAAGGCGCATGGTTTCATCACCGAGCAATCAGAACTTCTCTGCGACAAAACAGCCCCTGCTCCAATCTCAGAAGCATCAACCTCGACCTGGAATGGAAGCGAAACATCTGGTTGACACAACACAGGGGCAGAAGAAAAACGACGCTTCAACTCTTGAAAAGCTTCCACAGCAGCAGAAGACCAATTGACCACATCAGCACCCTTCTTGGTCAAATCGGTCAATGGTTTAGCAATACTAGAAAAATTGCAGATGAAGCGACGATAAACATTAGCAAAGCCCAGGAACTTTTGCAGAATTTTCAGAGATGTCGGCTGAGTCCAATCATGGATGGCTTGGACCTTAACAGGGTCCATCTCGATAGAAGAAGGTGAAAAGATGAACCCCAAAAATGAAACCTTCTGAACACCAAAGAGACACTTTGATCCCTTCACAAACAAAGAATTAGCACGCAGGACCTGAAACACCGTTCTGACCTGCTTCACATGAGACTCCCAATCATCCGAGAAGATCAAAATGTCATCCAAGTACACAATCAGGAATTTATCCAGGTACTCTCGGAAGATGTCATGCATAAAGGACTGAAACACTGATGGAGCATTGGCAAGTCCGAATGGCATTACTAGATACTCAAAATGGCCCTCGGGCGTATTAAATGCAGTTTTCCATTCATCGCCTCGCTTAATACGCACTAGATTATACGCACCACGAAGATCTATCTTGGTGAACCAACTGGCCCCCTTAATCCGAGCAAACAAATCAGATAACAACGGCAAGGGGTACTGAAATTTAACCGTGATCTTATTTAGAAGGCGGTAATCTATACAAGGTCTCAGCGAACCATCCTTCTTGGCTACAAAAAAGAACCCTGCTCCTAATGGCGACGATGATGGGTGAATATGCCCCTTCTCCAAGGACTCCTTCACATAACTCTGCATAGCAGCGTGCTCAGGCACAGATAAATTAAACAGTCGACCTTTTGGGAATTTACTACCAGGAATCAAATCGATAGCACAATCACAATCCCTATGCGGAGGTAGGGTATCGGACTTAGGCTCATCAAATACATCCTGGTAATCAGACAAGAACTCTGGAACCTCAGAAGGGGTGGATGACGAAATAGTCAGAAATGGGACATCACCATGTACCCCCTGACAACCCCAGCTGGACACAGACATGGATTTCCAATCTAATACTGGATTATGGACTTGTAGCCATGGCAACCCCAACACGACCACATCATGCAGATTATGCAACACCAGAAAGCGAATAACCTCCTGATGTGCAGGAGCCATGCACATGGTCAGCTGGGTCCAGTACTGAGGCTTATTCTTGGCCAAAGGCGTAGCATCAATTCCTCTCAATGGAATAGGACACTGCAAGGGCTCCAAGAAAAACCCACAACGCCTAGCATACTCCAAGTCCATCAAATTCAGGGCAGCGCCTGAATCCACAAATGCCATGACAGAATACGAAGACAAAGAGCAGATCAAGGTAACGGACAAAAGAAATTTTGACTGTACCGTACCAATGGTGGCAGACCTAGCGAACCGCTTAGTGCGCTTAGGACAATCAGAGATAGCATGAGTGGAATCACCACAGTAGAAACACAGCCCATTCAGACGTCTGTGTTCTTGCCGTTCAACTCTGGTCAAAGTCCTATCGCACTGCATAGGCTTAGGTTTAAGCTCAGGTAATACCGCCAAATGGTGCACAGATTTACGCTCATGCAAGCGTCGACCGATCTGAATGGCCAACGACATAGACTCATTCAGACCAGCAGGCATAGGAAATCCCACCATGACATCTTTAAGGGCTTCAGAGAGACCCTTTCTGAAAATAGCTGCGAGCGCAGCTTCGTTCCATTGAGTGAGTACGGACCACTTTCTAAATTTCTGACAATATACCTCTATCTCATCCTGACCCTGACACGGAGCCAGCAAATTTTTCTCTGCCTGATCCACTGAATTAGGCTCATCGTACAGCAATCCGAGCGCCAGGAAAAACGCATCAATATTACTTAATGCAGGATCTCCTGGCGCAAGGGAAAATGCCCAGTCTTGAGGGTCGCCATGCAAAAAAGAAATAATAATTCTCACTTGTTGAACTGGGTCACCAGAGTATCGAGGTTTCAAGGCCAGAAACAGTTTGCAATTATTTTTGAAATTCACATACTTGGCTCTATCACCATAAAACAAATCAGGAATAGGAATTCTTGGTTCTAACATAGGATTCTGAACCACCAAATCTTGAATCTTTTGTACATTTATAACGAGATTATCCATTGAAGAGCACAGACCCTGAATGTCCATGTCCACACCTGTGTCCTGAACCACCCAAATGTCTAGGGGAAAAAAAAGGCAAAACACAGTGCAAAGAAAAACAAATGGTCTCAGAACTTCTTTTTTCCCTCTATTGGGAATCATTAGTACTTTGGCCCTCCAGTACTGTTATGATAAGGTAATTCAGTACCACAATGGACATAGAGGTCAGAGCACATACAGTGACCTGACAATAACCCAAAAACATAGAATGAGCTCTGAGACGTGGGAACTTTGCTGACCGCAATCCCTAATCCTCTCCAACCACACTAGAGGCAGCCGTGGATTGCGCCTAACGCTCCCTATGCAACTCGGCACAGCCTGAGAAACTAGCTAGCCTGAAGATAGAAAATAAGCCTACCTTGCCTCAGAGAAATACCCCAAAGGAAAAGGCAGCCCCCACATATAATGACTGTGAGTTAAGATGAAACGACAAACGTAGAGATGAAATAGATTTAGCAAAGTGAGGCCCGACTTTCTGAACAGAGCGAGGATAGGAAAGGTAACTTTGCGGTCAACACAAAACCCTACAAAAACCACGCAAAGGGGGCAAAAAGACCCTCCGTACCGAACTAACGGCACGGAGGTACACCCTCTGCATCCCAGAGCTTCCAGCAAGCAAGAAAAAACAAATAGACAAGCTGGACAGAAAAAAACAGCAAACAAAATAGCAAAGCAGAACTTAGCTATGCAGAGCAGCAGGCCACAGGAATGATCCAGGAGGAAACAGGTCCAATACTAGAACATTGACTGGAGGCCAGGATCAAAGCACTAGGTGGAGTTAAATAGAGCAGCACCTAACGACTTCACCACATCACCTGAGGAAGGAAACTCAGAAGCCGCAGTACCACTCTCCTCCACCAACGGAAGCTCACAGAGAGAATCAGCCGAAGTACCACTTGTGACCACAGGAGGGAGCTCTGCCACAGAATTCACAACAGTCCAGTAAATGTGACTGAACTACATCGCACTGTGACTGACAGAACTTGTTCAGTAAATGTGAGTGAACTATGTGGCGACCAATCAGCAAAGCCGGATTTCCGTTACAGACAAACAGACAGAATCAGACGATTATATAGTAGATTATATACAGTAGGTACGGAAAGTATTCAGACCCCTTTACATTTTTCACTCTGTTTCATTGTAGCCATTTGGTAAATTCAAAAAAGTTCATTTTTTCTTTCTCATTAATGTACACTCTGCACCCCATCTTGACTGAAAAAACAAAACAGAAATGTAGAATTTTTTGCAACATCCACTGCTGCTTGTTTCTAGAAAACACCCATGGAGTCACAATTGTCACTACACCTATAGATAAATTCCAAAAGGGTATATTTCCAAAATGGGGTCACTTGAGAGGGGATTCTGCTGTTCTGGGACTTAGGTGCTCTGTATATGATGTGTGCAAACTGTTCTAGGAAAATCTGCGCTACAGGAGGCAAACAGCGATCTGTCGCTCCCGAGTTTCACGGTATAGCTAAGCAGTACTGTACAGCCACATACGGATTATTTCTACATTCATCAGACATTGTGGGATGCATTTTAGTGTCATTATTACCCATTTCCCCTTATAAAAATGTCAAATCTGGAGCTTAAACAACATTTTGGTGGTAAAACTGCATTTATTTTTTATTCACTGCCCAATGGTATAACATTTTGTGACACACCTGTGGTGTCAATATAACCACTGCACCCCTGGATGAATTCATTGAGAGGTGTAGTTTGTAATATGGGTCACTTATGGTGGGGTCTGCTGTTCTGGCACCTCAGAGGCTCTCCCAGTGGGTGATGGCACTCTCAAACCATAACAATAAAATCTGCACCATAAAGTGGCGCAACTTCCCTTCTGAGCTTTGCACTGTGCTTGAAAAGTAATTCTCAATTACAAGTACAGTTTTGGTGCAATCAGGAGAAATTTTTACAATAAAGTGAAGTCCATTCTTATCAGCTCTTAGAAAAATTAAAAACTTTGGGCTAAAACAACATTTTAGTGGTAAAAATGTATTTATTCTTTTTTCACCTGTCAATGGTATAAAATTCTGTGAGGCACGTGTGGTGTCAATGAATTTATTTGGGGTTTCCACTGTTTAGGCACATTGTGGGGCTCTCCAAACACAACATGGTGTCTGCTAATGATTCCGGACAATTTGGGTGATTTAAAAGTCCAGTTGCGCTCAATCCTTCCCCAGTCCTGTCGTGCTCCAAAACAATAGTTTTCCCACAAGTATGGGGTATCAATGTACTTTGGAGAAATTGCACAACATATTCTCGGGTCCATTTTATCCTGTTATCCTTCTGAAAATAAAATATTTGGGCCATAAAGAACATTTTTGTGGAAAAAAAGTGATTTTTATTTTCACGGCTCTACATTATAAAAGTCTGTGAAGAATCTGGGGGTTCAAAGTGTTCACTACATATCTAGATACATTCCTTGAGGGGCGTAGTTTCCAAAATGGGGTCACTTGTGGAGCTTTCCACTGTTTAGGTACATTGGGGACTCGCCAAACGTGACATGGTGTCCACTAATGATTCCAGCCAATTTTGCATTCCAAAAGTCCAATGGCGCTCCTTCCTAGCCCTGCCATGCACCCAAACAGAAGTTTTCTGCCACATATGGGGTATCAGCATACTCAGAAGAAATTGCACAACATATTTTGGGGTACATATTCTCCTGTTACTCTTGTGAAAATAAAAAATTTGAGGCTAAAAGAACATTTTTGTGGGAAAAATTAGATTTTCTTATTTTCACGGCTCTACAAGGTGCTCAGTACACATCTAGATACATTCCTTGAGGAATTTAGTTTCCAAAATGGGGTCACTTGTGGTCGTTTCCACTGTTTAGGCACATCAGGGGCTCTCGAAACACGACATAGTGTCCGCTAATCATTGCAGCCAATTTAGTTCTCCAAAATTCCAATGGCGCTCCTTCCCTTCTGAGCCCTGGTTGGGTCCAAACAGTAGTTATTCCCCACATATGGGGTATCGGTGTACTTAGGATAAATTGCACAACAAATTTTGCGGTCCATTTTCTCTTGTTACCCTTTGTAAAAAGAAAAAAATGGGTCTAAATTAAATTTTTTGTGAAGAAAAGTTAAATGTTCATTTTTTCCTTCCACTAATTCATGTTAAGCACCTAAAGGGTTAATAAAATTCTTGAATGTGGTTTTGAGTACTTTGAGGTGTGCAGTTTTTAGAACGGTGTCACTTTTGGGAATATTCTGTCATATAGGCCCCTCAAAGTTCAAATGTGATGTGCTGTCCCTAAAAAAAATGGTTTTGTAAATTTTGGGGGAAAATTTAGATATCATTGGTCAACTGTTAACCCTTCTAACTCCCTGACAAAAAACTTATGCTTCAAAAATTGTGCTGATATAAAGTAGATATGTGGGAAATGTTATTAACTATGTTGTGTGATTTAACTCTCTGGTTTGAGAGTTAAAAGTTTGAAAATTTCAAAATTTTCAAAACTTTTGCCAAATGTCTGATTTTTTTCACAATTAAATGCAAGTCATATCGAACAAATGTTACCACTATCATGGAATATAATATGTCATCGAAAAGAACAATCTCAGAATCAGTAGGATCCAATGAATCGTTTCAGAGTTATTACTACATAAAGTGACACTGGTCAGAATTGTAAAATTTGGCCTGGCCAGGAACTTGAAAACAGGCTCGGTGCGGGGTGAAGGGGTCAAAGCCACATAGATCTCTCACTCATTGCTTGAGTATTGTGTTTAGCTGTTGGTCAAGTTCCAGTCTCCAGCTCCTGAACTTTCTTACCCAGACTGTTCTCACTTATCTCCAGATTGTCTCCTGCAACTCCTTTGCTATTTCCAAGGACTTCTATTACTGCTTGCCGTACCTTGCTCATGCACCTCCGACCACTGGATTCCGGCAGTGCTACATCAGTATCGCAACAGTTGAACAGTGTCTTGCCATCGGCTTAATATGGAGGCATGATTAGCCCAAAATATTTGTTTGATTTGTGTATCCACTAATGTTTGACACCTGAACAGTAAGTTGTGACAGCGTCTCTCATATCCATTTCCTTCCAGCAGTTGACATCTGTAGTAGGTCAATTCTTTTAGCGTTTATGCAGCTTTTGCACCCATTCTAGTGATAGGAAAAAAATTACATGCAAAAAAGCACATATTTTAAGCAGCATTTTTCTTCTCAAGAGACACGTTTTGGTGCAGAAATATCTGCAACGAAAACGTAAAAACCCTAACTATTTGCAGTGCAGTATCCTAAACTACAATGTTTAGCAAGCGCCAGTATATACTTATGGGTTAATAAGGTGTTGTGATGATGACCTTTGTGTGTAACATTTTTGTGTATCTAAACTATATATTGAGCAGTAACATCTATACCAGACATGTTTACCTTGTAGGATTTTGGTAGCAGCCAAAGAGCTGGTATGAGCTGCCATGGAGCCTGAAACTTTAGGACTGTATTTTTAGACAATTTTGGTAATGATCCTCCATGTTCATACAGGTTAGGGGCGTTCATACCATTGGTGCAGCCTCACCGGGGCCCAATGGTAAGGTGGAGTTGTGCATTCTGATGAACCCATATGCAAAAGGCCCATATATTTGTAGACTGTGAGCCCTCGCGGGCAGGGTCCTATCTCCTCCTGTATCAGTCGTGACTTGTATTGTTTAAGATTATTGTACTTGTTTTTATTATGTATACCCCTCCTCACATGTAAAGCGCCATGGAATAAATGGCACTATAATAATAAATAATAATAATATTGTTCATGCACAGGCTCCCCCTATGTCTGTATCCGCTCCTGATACAGGTATTACAATTTTTAATCATTGCAGCTATTTAAGACATGAGAAGTACACTCAATTACCCCTGAGTAACGGCTCATTCTTTTATGAATGAGAAAAACGTACGGATTATTTTGGTCAGACTTTTTATCAGAATTTGATCAGAGTGTGTTCCGAGTGTCATCAGTTTATCTAGTACGTGAAGAAAAAAAATGGTTCTCCACCTTCTCCTTTCTGACAGTCCATCAAAATCGGACGGCACTCTGATGACATTAGACATTATCTCATGGACTAATAGACTTGCATTGCCAGTTTTAATCTGACCCTCTGATCAAAATTGTAATTCTCTCCGCGATTTTCTGTAAACTGAGTGAAAAATCATGACCATGTGCACAGCCCCATAGACGATCACAGGTATGAGGTATAACCCTGTAAATCATGGATAGCAGTCGTACGTGAAAAAGAGATGTCTAAATAAAGCCTGAGCCATATGTTGCATGTTGCAATGTGTGTAGAATCAACAGAACCGCTAGGGTCTTATATGGTATTTCATACTTACATTATTACACTTTATTACCTGATGTCGGGTCTCACAATATTCTGTATTATATTCATGTTTTTTGTTAAATTATAAGATTGCAATTCACGTTATGCATTGTTTATTTTTTGTACGGGGCAGGGACCCTTACTTATAATAGGTTGAGTGTAGTTCTGTCCACTTATCATTATGAGGCAGTTCTAGTATTCTGTATAGCAAATTGTTGCATTATTTTATGTCTTTTTAGCTGTTTCAGTTGTTTCTTAGTGGATATAGAATCAATATCCAGAGCCAATCAAAACCCATGAGCAAGGTGGACCAAGTGGTATATGGCATATAAAAAGCTAATTCTTTAAGGAAAACTTCAACTAAATGAATCATTATAGACATTGGTACAGTCATCAACTAGGAGCTAATTATTGTGACCGACCCCGTTCCATATCATCGCTCCCTGAAGAAGCATGCAGCAAAACACGCATAGGAATATGGTGAGAAGGAGGAGGTTGTTGTGACATTTAGGCCATGTTCACACTTTGCGGTTTTTACCGCGGAACCGCGGCAATTTTGCAGCTGCGGGTCCGCTGCAGTTTCCATTGCGTTTACAGTAACATGTAAACGCTATGGAAACCGCAAACCGCTGTGCACATGCTGTGGGAAAAACTGTGCGGGAACGCAGCGGTTTACAATCCGCAGCATGTCACTTCTTTGTGCAGAATCGCGGCGATTCTGCTCCCATAGGAATGCATTGATCCGCTTACCTCCCACATGGGGCTGTGCCCACCATGCAGGAAGTAAGCGGATCATGTGCGGATGGTACCCGGGGTGGAGGAGAGGAGACTCTCCTCCAGGAGACTCTCCTCAAGGCCCTGGGAACCATATTTGTGTAAAAAAAAAAGAATTAAAATAAAAAATAATGATATACTCACCCTCTGAAGTCTCAGAGCTGCACGCAGCCGCGTGCAGCGCCGAGGAAACTGGGACGTCAGAGGGTGAGTATATCATTATTTTATTATTTTTAACATTACTATTGATGCTGCATATGCAGCATCAATAGTAAAACAAGTGCAGGAGTAACCCGCAGCGGAACCAGCAACACAAACCGCGATAAATCTGCAGGGATAACCGCAGCGGGTTTGCCCTGCAGATTTATCAAGTCCGCTGCGGGAAAACCTGCGGGAGAACCCGCAGCCCTTCCTAAAGTGTCCACATAGCCTTATAGCATGATAATAGGCCATCTAAGCAAGTGGCTTATAACATTATATTGATATTGTTTGAGTCTTTTTTTTCTTGCTTTATTGTTTAGCATATCTATCTTTATATACTTTCTGGTCCACAATTCTCCGTTTCGCTAATGACCCAAGACTAACATTCTCAATAATCCAAACCTCGTCTCCAAGGCTTCTCATGAGCTGCGACAATTTTCTTTAATGCACTACCCAGGACAATTTGGTGAATGTTTAATACCCACAGTTTTAACCGTGCCCAAAAACTGCATTTCATTAGACTGGCATATCGCCTTACCTCACTTATGTAACTATTCCCGGTTTTGTCCTTACAAAATGTTCTTCCATATCTCGTCCCTTGTATATACTCATCTCACCACTCTCCTCTCCAGTTGCCACCGTTGCTGCCTTCCCGTTGTCCAGTCCTCCGCACCTCTGTGACATCTCAGGCCAATCCTCCGATCATTCTAAGCCGTGGTTTCTGGCCACTTGCAGGCCCTGGAGTTCAGTATGCATTCTTCGAGGACTGTTTGCTGCTGGAAGTCCTTGCCTAGGGTGAACTCCAGGTCTCGTCTTCTGCCCGCAGACCCTGGAGGTAAATTTGTTTACGTAATAAACTCTGAGACCTGCTCAAGGCCTAGATTGAACTCTGGGTTGGAGATCCAACTCGATGAAGGCACAGAAGACCGGAAAGCAAGCAGGGAGCAGCAGAAGTGGCCAAAAGAGTGAGCAAAGGGTGAGTATACTTATTTTTTATTTTTTCATCTCATATTTATTATCTTCTTGGGTTTAGAAAGACTCTAGAGCATGATAAGGGACATTAAATTCGAGGAGAATTACTCCTCGGCAATCAAACTTCCAATTGAAATCCACACGAACTGGCGAATTCCAATTTTTGCTTGACCCGCTAATCTTGATTAATCAGCCAAGACCAAGAAAAATGTTGATATATGAATGATAAGTAAAAACCAATATGTCCTGAGACCCTTCAGAAATCGGATTTGCAGGTATTTATGCATTTATTTATATCCATTGCACGCATTGCTATAGGAGGAACCTCATTTTACAGCGACTCCTTTAAAAGAAACAGTCGGCCTGGTTGGACTTTATATAGCAGAAGATGGATTGCTGATTTTTGATTTAACAAGCTCAATTCCCATACTCCTAGCTTGAATTAAGCCATGGTTTGCACTATAAACAGAAAAGATTATAGGCATCTAGGATCCTCATGTAGCAGCTATAATTCATTCTCATGTAACAATGATCCCACTTTATTTCCACAAGTCAGAGGTCAGCATCGCCTTTTTTTTCACATCAGGCTTTCCACTCTTGCTACATTGCTAAGCTTTCCAGTACTTTCACTACCTCTTGCAATACACCAAGGATTTATGTTTCAACTCTGCATGAATTAAGAATGCAGCCATAGCAACTACTAGCATTAATGAACTATTTGCTTATGCAGTAATAATTAACTTCCATTACATTACTTTGTGTGATTACTTTCTTAATTGCCTGAATTATGCATCCATTTAATATTTAATAACCATTCTCAGAAATCAGACAGTGTTAAAAAACAAATTGCTCACAGTTTTCCCTGCAATAATTAAGCGCGCGAGAATAAATGGAACCTTTTAAAGCGAATGTCGTGAGATTATTTCTTTGCATATAGAACACAATTTTAAATTAGCTATTTATTAAGTTTAAATTTAAAATCAAATAGAACATTTTTCACTAATGCCAGAGGGAAATCAACCTTACAGTACCTGAATTAAATGTTTTGATCTAATAAAGAATTTTCTAATGTAAAATAATATTAATTTACAAAGTAACAGAGAAACACAGACTCTGGTTCCTATCGAAGGGTGAAAGTATTAAAACTTGCTACAGTCATAGATCAGATATTGGCTTGTTTCGCCATTTATGGTGCAGTATAGGAATCAATAGTGGTTATTGGTGAGTTGCTGTGGATTACATCCAGGGCCTCATCCGCATGGCTATATTACAGCTTTGTGCAATCTACGAGTTCTACGGAGCTTACCCAAAAGCGTTTATGAAGCCTAAAGGTACCTTTACACTAAACGACTTACCAACGATCACGACCAGCGATACGACCTGGCCCGTGATCGTTGGTAAGTCGTTGTGTGGTCGCTGGAGAGCTGTCGCAAGACAGCTCTCTCCAGCAACCAACAATCAGGGGAATGACTTCGGCATCGTTGAAACTGTCTTCAACGATGCCGAAGTGCCCCTGCAGCACCCGGGTAACCAGGGTAAACATCGGGTTACTAAGTGCAGGGCCGCGCTTAGTAACCCGATATTTACCCTGGTTACCATTGTAAAAGTAAAAAAAAAACACTACATATTCACATTCTGATGTCTGTCACGTCCCCCGCCGGCGTCCACAGGGTTAAAACTGCTTTCGGCAAGAGCGCTGCTAATGCACGTGCTGCTGCCGAGAGTTTCCCTGCACTGACTGTGTCAGCGCCGGCCGTAAAGCAGAGCACAGCGGTGACGTCACTGCTGTGCTCTGCTTTACGGCAGGCGCTGACACAGTGGACGCCGGGGGACGTGACAGACATCAGAATGTGAGTATGTAGTGTTTTTTTTTTTTTAACTTTTACAATGGTAACCAGGGTAAATATCGGGTTACTAAGCGCGGCCCTGAGCTTAGTAACCCGATATTTACCCTGGTTACAAGTGAACACATCGCTGGATCGGCGTCACACACGCCGATCCAACGATGACAGCGGGTGATCAGCGACCAAAAAATTGTCCTGATCATTCCCCAACGACCAATGATCTCCCAGCAGGGGCCTGATCGTTGGTCGCTGTCACACATAACAAGATCGTTAGCAGGATTGTTGCTACGTCACCAAAAGCGTGACGTTGCAACGATATCGTTAACGATATCGTTATGTGTGACAGTACCTAAAGGGTAAGTGTTGTGAATTCTGCTTTTGGGCTCCCTCCGGTGGTTGTAGATGGTAATGCAGTTGTGCCTGGACTGCAGGATTGGACAGGTGTATCTGCTAATTGCAAGGCTGACTGGGGTATTTAGCTTTGCAGGACTCTTTAGTCCCTGCCAGTTGTCAATGTTCCTTGTGAAGTGTTGGATCACTTTCTGGCTTCTCCTGCTCGCTGCCAATTTCAGCAAAGATAAGTGTTTGGTTTTTGTTTCTGTGGCACACTGCCGGTGTGCTTGTTTCAGTTTTATTCCTGCTCTGATTGTAGGATTCGCTGGAGTTGCAGATATACGCTCCTGCATCTTTTAGTAGATGTAGGAAGTTTTTGGTATATTCTGCTGTGGATGTTTTGAAGGGTTTTATACTGACCGCACAGAACTCTGTCCTATCCTGTCTTATCTAGCTAGAGTGGCCTCCTGTGCTAATCCTGTTTTTCTGCCTGTGTATGTTTTTTCCTCTCCGACTCACCACCAATATTTGTGGGGGGCTATCTATCCTTTGGGGATTTTTTCTGAGGCAAGATAGTATTCCTATTTCCATCTTTAGGGGTGTTTAGTTCTCCGGCTGTGACGAGGTGTCTAGGTGTGTTAGGTACACTCCACGGCTACTTCTAGTTGCGGTGTTAAGTTCAGGATTGCGGTCAGTACAGTGGCCACTTTCTCCAGTGAAAGTTCTCATGCAGTTCCTAGGTCCCCGATCATAACAGGTAAGTTCACACTAGGCGTTTATTGTACAGATTTGCTGTACAGATTGCCAGAGCCCAAGACAAGGCGAACATTGCACTCCCTAACCTTTATAATAGGCCATCTCAATGTTCCCTTTAGAAAAGTATTAATGCCCTGTAATCACCCTTAAAAAACAACGATAGGCTCTGATTACCCCCTCCAAAGACAGTATTGTAACCTTTGTGTCATCACTCACAAAAATAAATGTATGCTCACTTAAAGAAGCACTCTTCCTCCAATCAAAGTTTTTATCCTCTTAATATATTGCAATCATCATTTTATATAGCACTGTGTATTTACAATTGCTCATTTTGCCTTTCTGCCCAGTTAATTCTTCACTTTTCCATCATGTCTATGACATCACGTGATTGAAAGCAGACTAGCTGAATCCTTCTAAGCTCTACGTAAACAGGAAGTCTCTTTTGTTCTGCATGAGTCATCACTAGAACTACAATTTTACATCACTGCAAAGTCCCTGGCCAGGGAGAGGAGCAGAGCAGGAGTTGAAGAGGAGGTAGAGCTGGACTGCCAGGGACTTTGCTGTGATGTAGAATTGTACCTCTAATGATGTATATTTGCAACTGGGCTTCATTAAAATAAAATTTGCATCATTTGGCTTCTACAAGGCCTTTTTTTACCTGCATATTCAGCTTTGATCTGGTCTATAGTTATAAATCACAACTGAATAAAAGACAGAATGAGCTCACTCATAGCTTCTCAGTTAAGCCATTCTACAGTTAGGTATAGACAGCACAATACAAAGGCTATAGACAGCAAATTGTGCAACATTTTTAATGAAACCCAATTACAAAAAATATTATTAGATTTTAAATACATGTATTTAAATTCTAGAAAAAAAATCCCCAAAAGTGGAAAATCCCTTCAAGCTTCCTGTGTATGACTCTATTATCTTGAATGAGAATAAGTTAAAAAAAAAAGCTCATTCAGTCCTTTTTTCATAACATGGCAACAAGAATAATTAATAATTAGATCAATAATAAATACAGGGTGGGCCATGTATATGGATACACCTAAATAAAATGGGAATTGTTGGTGATATCAACTTCCTATTTGTGGCACATTATCATATGAGAGGGGGAAAACTTTTCAAGATGAGTGGTGACTATGGCGGCCATTTTGAAGTCAGCCATTTTGGTTCCAACTTTATTTTTTCCAATGGGAAGAGGGTCATGTGACACATCAACCTTATTGAGAATTTCACAAGAAAAACAATGGTGTGCTTGGTTTTAATGTAACTTTATTCTTTCATGAGTTATTTACAAGTTTCTCTTTGTTTACAGCCATTGACATGTTGCAGAGGTTAACACATGAGGAGTGGATAGAAATTGTGTTGATGTCTGGTGAACGCAGTACCCGGGTCATTGCAGCAGATTTTAATGCAAGACACCCTATGCAAGAAACCTGTCACCATCCCCATGTTATTTAGGTGTATCCATATAAATGGCCCACACAAAAACGTTTGCCTCATCACTGACCATAATGTTCTGTGTAACCTGAGGGTCTTGTTCCAATTTTGTTTTGCCCATTCTGCAAATTCAGCGCGCCGATCTCGGTCATCCTCATTGAGATATTGCAGCAGCTGAATTTTGTAAGGGTGCCATTTGTGAGTAGCTAATGTCCGCTGAAGGGCTGTTCGACTGATGCCATATCGGCCCGCTGAATTTGTAGAATGGGCAAAAACAAAAATTGGAACCGGACACTCAGTTTATGCAGAACATTATGTTCAGCAATGAGGCAAACTTTTTTGCTTGGGCCATTTATATGAATACACCTAAATAAAATGGGAATGGTGACAGTTTTCTTTCATAGGGTGTCTTGCATTGAAATCTTCTGCAATGACCCAGATACTCCGTTCACCAGACATCAACACAATTTCTATCCGCTCCTCATGTATTAACCTCTGTGACATGTCAACTTGTAAACAACTCATGAAATAATAAAGTTATGTTAAAACCAAGCACACCATTGTTTTTCTTGTGAAATTCTCAATAAGTTTCATGTGTCAGATGACCCTCTTCCCATAGAAAAAAATAAAGTTGGATCCAAAATTGGCCAACTTCAAAATGGCCGCCATGGTCACCACCCATCTTGAAAAGTTTCCCTCCTCTCATATACTTACTAATGTGCCACAAACAGGAAGTTGATATCACCAACCATTCCCATTTTATTTAGGTGTATCCATATACATGGCCCACCCTGTAGATAACAAATAAGAGATAGTTTTAAAGTGCTTACACAAATCAATCAGACACCGCAGTAATCAGGGAACCATGAACATCCTTGGTTTATAGTTAATGTAAAAAACTTTCAATTCATGCAAAGACCCTTTAGTGAAACTCTAAACCAGACTAAGGTAATAGGATATAGAGTAATTTATACACAAAAGAGACTCCCAACAAGAGCTTCAAAGTAAAGTGCAATGTGCATTAGCACCAGGACCTGCCAGCACTCACCATCAATAAAGTACCATAATTAAAGTACCATTTGAAGGACCACACTGCCTAGTACCCCGAAATTCGTTTAGCTCATTAGCTTCATCAGGGGGTGCCATGGTTATAAATTTTATGTTGTAAAAAATCCTTTGGCTGCTCTCATGCCAAGATAGGACTGTTACTTCTGTACCTTTTCAAGCTTTGACCTGTGCCAGAAAGCACTGCTTAAAAATTTCTCCACTATCCCCAAATTTTTAGTTCTGGGAATTGTTTTTAGAGTGATGATATGCAAATACCTCCTGTATTGAGATTCCGATGATGTGCTTCAAGGTGCTGGTAAATAACAGAAATCTCAATGACCTTTAAGATGTTTCTTATTTTTAGGGACTCTATAGCGACAGGGTCTGTTCCGCAGGACTGGCGCATAGCAAATGTGGTGCCAATATTCAAAAAGGGCTCTAAAAGTCAACCTGGAAATTATAGGCCAGTAAGTCTAACCTCTATTGTTGGTAAAATATTTGAAGGATTTCTGAGGGATGTTATTCTGGATTATCTCAATGAGAATAACTGTTTAACTCCATATCAGCATGGGTTTATGAGAAATCGCTCCTGTCAAACCAATCTAATCAGTTTTTATGAAGAGGTAAGCTATAGGCTGGACCACGGTGAGTCATTGGACGTGGTATATCTCGATTTTTCCAAAGCGTTTGGTACCGTGCCGCACAAGAGGTTGGTACACAAAATGAGAATGCTTGGTCTGGGGGAAAATGTGTGTAAATGGGTTAGTAACTGGCTTAGTGATAGAAAGCAGAGGGTGGTTATAAATGGTATAGTCTCTAACTGGGTTGCTGTGACCAGTGGGGTACCGCAGGGGTCAGTATTGGGACCTGTTCTCTTCAACATATTCATTAATGATCTGGTTTAAGGTTTACACAGTAAAATATCGATATTTGCAGATGATACAAAACTATGTAAAGCAGTTAATACAAGAGAAGATAGTATTCTGCTACAGATGGATCTGGATAAGTTGGAAACTTGGGCTGAAAGGTGGCAGATGAGGTTTAACAATGATAAATGTAAGGTTATACACATGGGACGAAGGAATCAATATCACCATTACACACTGAATGGGAAACCACTGGGTAAATCTGACAGGGAGAAGGACTTGGGGATCCTAGTTAATGATAAACTTACCTGGAGCAGCCAGTGCCAGGCAGCAGCTGCCAAGGCAAACAGGATCATGGGGTGCATTAAAAGAGGTCTGGATACACATGATGAGAGCATTATACTGCCTCTGTACAAATCCCTAGTTAGACCGCACATGGAGTACTGTGTCTAGTTTTAGGCACCGGTGCTCAGGAAGGATATAATGGAACTAGAGAGAGTACAAAGGAGGGAAACAAAATTAATAAAGGGGATGGGAGAACTACAATACCCAGATAGATTAGCTAAATTAGGATTATTTAGTCTAGAAAAAAGACGACTGAGGGGCGATCTAATAACCATGTATAAGTATATAAGGGGACAATACAAATATCTCGCTGAGGATCTGTTTATACCAAGGAAGGTGACGGGCACAAGGGGGCATTCTTTGCGTCTGGAAGAGAGAAGGTTTTTCCACCAACATAGAAGAGGATTCTTTACTGTTAGGGCAGTGAGAATCTGGAATTGCTTGCCTGAGGAGGTGGTGATGGCGAACTCAGTCGAGGGGTTCAAGAGAGGCCTGGATGTCTTCCTGGAGCAGAACAATATTGTATCATACAATTAGGTTCTGTAGAAGGACGTAGATCTGGGCATTTATTATGATAGAATATAGGCTGAACTGGATGGACAAATGTCTTTTTTCGGCCTTACTAACTATGTTACTATGTTACTATGTTACTATGTTCAGTTTCATTGGCAAACACCAAATGACCAATCAAAGGTAATTGATTTGTTGATAGGGTTTGTGCATATTTGTAGCTGGTAGGTAAATACCCCTGTATAAGCACTTTTTTTTTCCTATATAGCAATTAGAAAAATCAGGATGAATGGAGTAAGGGAGAGAGAACAAAGCGAAACACAATGAATAACAGGCAGTTCAATAGGATGGACCTTTAACAAATGGAACACTTAGCTTTTTGATCAAGTGCCCTCTCTTTGTGTTCTCTTTTCTTTCCGAGAGCCCTTGTACCTTAATTGAGCTCAAGAAAAGCTACTGGTTTATTTGCTAAGTGATAATGCTATTATGTTATTGCACATCAGTTCCCAGCAGTATAGAAGAAAGTCACTGCCTTAACAAATAAACGTGTAAGTGCTTTTATCCAGGGCCTGGCTAACAAAATCTATTTAACAGCAAAAAAAACCCTCGTTTTTTTTTTTTTTTATTTATTTTTTTATTTGCAAGCTACAACGACAAAATTGTGCTGTCATTCCACATTCATTAGAGAAGGAATGTAAATCTGATTATTTGAAACCAATCTTGTTTTTGTGTCTCTGGGCCATCACCCCATCACCATCAATGACATACTGATGTTTTAAGATAAAATGTTTGAAAAAAAAAAATAATGCGCAGAATAGCAAAGAAAAGAAAAAAAAAAGATTTTAGCTTCTCCCCACTGAAGCATACTATGTAGACACAGTCATAAAAGTATCATGCAAATCTACGATATCTGAAGGCAACCACTGTTTTGTCCTTCTCGCCCAATGCTTGCAAGCTCGATGCCAATTCAGCTGACTGTTACAGTGGGTAGAATCATTAGAATTTGCTTTTTAAATGATCTCTCGGCCCACGGGGCTGAAACCTGCTAGCTATGCAAGCTTAGAAGCAAAATGATGGCAGCACGTTGACGCTTCAGAGCTCTCATGATAGTTTCCGTCTGTCATTATTTACGTCTGACTAGATGCGTCATGTCAAGTACCTAAAATGCACTTTAATAAGAAGCTCTTGTTTTTTCTCTGTAAGAGGTTTTATTTTTATTTTTTTTTCTACTTCTTTTTTTTTTCACTTAGGTGAAGCTTATTCAATCTTTCCGTGTTGACACGCCGGCAAATAGAAATTGTTTGGACTCGCGTTCCGGTACAAGGTGGTATTTTCACAAGCTATCTGAACATTCTTTGGAAGATAAAAAGTCGTCGGAAATCAATAAATGGAAATGTTTTTAAAAGGTCATTTTAATTTTATCCTCCATGATGGTGTGTTCTATCATTACATTCTATCCTTTTGGAACATTTATTTTGTTTTTTTGTTTTTTTTTTTATTATTATTTGGAGGCTGTAGAAAAATTAATATTTCATATTTGGATTTCTCTTTTTTTTTTATTTAGCTGCCGGAGAGATATAGATGTCAGAAAATATTTTAGGAAATGTATTCGATACAGGATAAGGGCTATTTATATTTATAGAAATCTGTTGTCAAGGTTAATATATTGGGGATTACTAATTATTACAGGCAATTATTAGAGAAACGCACCGCTATTGCAATAATGCATAGAAAATGTACTAGTCGGCTCGCACCAAAAAAATGAACATTGTATTTAGTCATCAAAGGCATTCATATAGATGTAGTAATGTAGTTTTTTATGAGACCCTTGGCAGGAGGGAAGTACAGTTTAGATTTTTTTAGATTATTTTCTACTGTATTTTTTATGTACATAAGTTAGTCATCAGCTTTTTTAATATATATTCCATATTTTACACATTATAGCTTTTGGCAGAAGTAAACTGGCCATATTCACAATGTGATCCAATGAACAGCTCTCAAAGTTCAAAAAATATGAAAAATGAAATATTATATTACCTAAAAAATAGTATTGAAGGGAATGTGTCAGAAACTTTAACCCCCCCACAAAAAAATGTGTAGCTCTTTAAATGTTAATCAATCCCTTTATGACCCTAAAGCACAGCTATAGCAGTGATAAATTGTATTGTGAAGTTGTACCTGGAAGTGTATTGTGGCATGGCGGTGCACTTACAGCTCCTCAGCCTCACTCTGTAGTTCCTTCCTAGCAGCACCCTATTCCAACTGATTGACAGATCATTGCCGTTTACGATATTAAATGACCTATCAGTCAGCAATGAGAGGATGTTGCTAGGAAGGACATACAGCCTGAGGCTGAGAAGCTGTAAGTGCATCCTCACGCCCTGATGCACTTCCAGATACAACTTCAAAACATGATTTCTCGCTGCTGGAGCAAAATGCTTTGAGGTCATAAAGGGATCAACCAGCTTAACTTTTACAGGGCTACACACTCATGTTAATTATTTTGGGGGGGTGAAAGTTTCAGAAAAGTTCCCTTTAAAAGTTGACTGATGCACATTTCCAGAAGGTACAAGAGCTGGCTCAGATTAAAGCTGAAGAGAGATTTCAGTTATGTGTCATTTTTTAGGCTTTGTGCTGTTGTTTACTTACAATGCATGTTTTATCACTAGAACACTATCACTGCCTGGATTACAGGGCATATGACTGCCAGACCAGCCCTGCCTCCTCCTGTGAAAAGCAGCTGTCTGTCAATACACTATGTACATAGAGAGCCTGGTGTGGGTGGGGTTAGCTTTCTCAGCTCTGCTGTATTCTACATCTAAGAACTCTGTGTCACAACTGTTGCACTCAGTAAACTAAGTGATACATCACTGGACTCAGAGTCTCTTTTTCTATATTGTCCTGCTCTCAGATGAGGTAGCAAAACCAGGTGACAGATTCCCTTTACATTGCTTGTCCAGTGAAAACAAATTATCACTTATCAATAGGATAAGTGATAACTTGTTGATCAGTGGGGGTCCATCCGATTGGCATAGTGGGGATATTCTATCCTACTTAGAATAGAGAAGCAGTGGGCATGCTTGACCGCCACTCTAGTCATTACTTATGGAGGTGCCAAGCGCAGCAGTTGACGTTTTCCGGTATCCCCATAGAAAAGTAGTGGCGTCTGACCTGCCACTCCTTTTTGTAATGGGGATAAAAGTGTAACATCAGGAATTCCCCATTCTGCCGATCGGTGCGTGTCTTAGCAGTTGGACTCCTAACTGGGTGGAAACTTATTTTCACTGGACATCCCCTTTAACCCCTTAGTCCCATTGGACGTACTATCCCGTCAAGGTGACCTGGGACTTAATTCCCAGTGACAGGATAGTACGTCCAGTGCGATCAGCTGCGCTCACAGGGGAGCACGACCGATCGCGGCCGGGTGTCTGCTGACTATTGCAGCTGACATCCGACAGTATGTGCCAGGAGCGGTCACGGACCGCCCCTGGCACATTAACCCCGGCACACTGCGATCAAACATGATCGCAGTGTTCAGGCGGTATAGGGAAGCATCGCTCCTGAGACACTCGGAGCAGCGCGATGTGATCGTGTTGCTCCGAGGGTCTCTTACCTCCTCCTGTCTGCAGGCCCGGATCCAAAATGGCCACGGGGCTGCATCCGGGTCCTGCAGGGAGGTGGCTTACCAGCGCCTGCTCAGAGCAGGCGCCGGTAAGCCTCCCTGCTATGCCTGTGTGATCACTGATCTCACACAGTGCACAGCAAAGTGGCAGATCAGCGATCTGTTAATACAATGTGATGCCTCCTAGGGCAAAGTAAAAAAGTAAAAAAAAAAAAAAAATTACATGTGTAAAAAAAAGAAAAATTCCTAAATAAAAAATATATATATATATTGTTCCAATAAATACATTCCATTATCTAAATAAAAAAAACAATAAAAGTACACATATTTAGTATCGCCGCATCCGTAAGGACCCGACCTATAAAACTGTCCAACTAGTTAACCCCTTCAGTGAACACCATAAAAAAAATTTAAAAAAGGCGAAATACCCATGGTACCGCTGAAAACGTCATCTTGTCCCTCAAAAAACAAGCCTCCATATAGCGTCATCAGTGAAAAAAAAACAAAAAACGTTATAGTCCTCAGAATAAAGCGATGCAAAAATAATTCTTTTTCTATAAAATAGCTTTTATTGTATAAAAGCGCCAAAACATAAAAAAAAATTCTAAATGAGGTATTGCTGTAATCGTACCCAAAGAATAAAACTGCTTTATCCATTTTACCAAATACGGAACGATATAAACGCCCCTCCAAAAGAAATTCATGAATAGCTGTTTTTTTCTCATACTGCCTCACAAAAATCGGAATAAAAAGCGATCAAAAAATGTTACATTCCCGAAAATGATATCAATAAAAATGTCAACTTGTCCCGCAAAAAACAAGACCTCACATGACTCTGTGGACCAAAATATGGAAAAATTATAGCTCTCAAAATGTGGTAATGCAAAAAAATATTTTTTGCAATAAAAGCGTGTTTTAGTGTGTGACAGCTGCCAATCATAAAAATCCACTAAAAACCCGCTATAAAAGTAAATCAAACCCCCCTTCATCATGCCCTTAGATAGGGAAAAATAAAAAAAAAATTTAAATGTATTTATTTCCATTTTCCTATTATCGTTAGGGCTAGGGTTAGGGTTAGGGCTAGGGTCAGGGCTAGGGTTAGGGTTAGGGTTAAGGCTAGGGTTAGGGTTGGGGCTAGGCTTAGGGTTAGGGCTAGGGTTAGGATTAGGGTTAGGGCTAGGGTTAGGGTTTGGATTACATTTACGGTTGGGAGTAGGTTTAGGGGTGTGTCAGGATTAGGGGTGTGGTTAGAGTTATGGTTGGGATTAGGGATAGGGGTGGGTTGGAGTTAGGGGTGTGGTTAGGGTTGGGGTTAGTGGTGTGGTTGGGATTAGGGGTGTGTTTGGGTTAGGGTTTCAGGTAGAATTGGGAGTTTCCATTGTTTAGGCACATCAGGGGCTCTCCAAATGCGACATGTCGTCCGATCTCAATTCCAGCCAATTCTGCGTTGAAAAACTAAAACAGTGCTCTTTCCCTTCTGAGCTCTCCCGTGCGCCCAAACAGGTGTTTACCCCAATATGTGGGGTATCAGTGTACTCAGGACAAATTGGACAACAACTTCTGGGGTCCAATTTCTCTTGTTACCCTTGGAAAAATAAGAATTTGGGGGGCTAAGAAAACATTTTTGTGGGACAAAAATTATTTTTTATTTTCATGGCTCTGCGTTATAAACTGTAGTGAAATACTTGGGGGTTCAAAGTTCTCACAACAGATCTAGATAAGTTCCTTGGGGGTCTAGGTTCCAATATGGGGTCACTTGTGGTGGGTTTCTACTTTTTAGGTACATCAGGGGCTCTGCAAATGCAACGTGACACCTGCAGACCAATCCATCTAAGTCTGCATTCCAAATGGCGCTCCTTCCCTTCCAAGCTCTGCCATGCGCCCAAACTGTGGTTCCCCCCACATATTGGGAATCAGCGTACTCAGGACAAATTGGACAATAACTTTTGGGGACCAATTTCTCCTGTTACCCTTGGCAAAATACAAAACTGGGTGTTAAAGATAATTTTTGTGGAAAAAAAAATGATTTTTTTTACTCTCACAGCTCTGCGTTATTAACCGTAGTGAAACACCTGGGGTTCAAAGTTCTCACAACACATCTAGACAAGTTCCCTGGGGGGTCTAGTTTTCAATATGGGGTCACTTGTGGGGTTTTCTACTGTTTAGGCACATTAGGGGCTCTGCAAACGCAATGTGACGCCTGCAGTCCATTCCATCTAAGGGTACCGTCACACTATACCATTTCGATCGCTACGATGGTACGATTCGTGACGTTCCAGCGATATCGTTACGATATCGCTGTGTCTGACACGCAGCAGCGATCAGGGATCCTGCTGAGAATCGTACGTCGTAGCAGATCGTTTAGAACTTTCTTTCATCGCTGGATCTCCCGCTGTCATCGCTAGATCGGTGTGTGTGACACCGATCTAGCGATGCGATCCAGCGATGCGTTCGCTTGTAACCAGGGTAAACATCGGGTAACAGCACATACTTACATTCTGGTGTCCGTCAGGTCCCTTGCCGTCTGCTTCCCGCACTGTGACTGCCGGCCGTAAAGTAAAAGCAGAGCACAGCGGCTGTGCTTTCACTTTCACTTTACGGCCGGCAGTCAGTGAGTGCGGGAAGCAGACGGCAAGGGACCTGACGGACACCAGAATGTAAGTATGTACTGTTTTTTTTTTTTTAGTTTTACGCTTGTAACCAGGGTTACCCGATGTTTACCCTGGTTACCCAGGGACCTCGGCATCGTTGGTCGCTGGAGAGCTGTCTGTGTGACAGCTCCCCAGCGACCACACTACGATTTACCTACGATCATGGCCAGGTCATATCGCTGGTCGTGATCGTAGGTAAATCGTATAGTGTGACGGTACCCTTAGTCTGAATTCCAAATGGCGCTCCTTCCCTTCCGAGCTCTGCCATATGCCCAAGCGGTGGTTACCCCCCACATATGGGGTATCAGCGTACTCAGGACAAATTGCACAACAACGCTTGAGGTCCAATTTCTGCTGTTACCCTGGGGAAAATACAAAACTGGGGGCTAAAAAATAATTTTTGTGGAAATTTTTTTATTTTTATTTTCACTGCTCTGTGCCTTGCGCAGGCGTGTACTATGGAGGACAGAGAATGAACTTCAATCCAATATTGCAGCCAGCATGCAGCCAGCGGGTAAGGAAAGGGTGAATAAAACACCCGAAAACCCCACCTCTATGGCTGAAAATTGTTCCCTCCAAATTCAGGTGACAGAGTCCCTTTAATGTTGCTATGAACATGACATTGAGATTTCTGATTTAGAATTTGAATGGTAATTTGGTTTTACAATCAGATCATGGAAATCATGTACAAATTTAAGGACTAGGTGTATTAATATGCTAATTATATATTAAGTGTAAACTAGCCAGCTTTGATAATCATTTGTCTTTTTAATCTAAATAGGTACTTAATTCTGTGCTGAATAATTTATTAATACATTTTTACTATTATATCTTATAATCTTTTGCATATACAAAATCATCGTTGCCCTGGATACACTAGAAGTGAAAGCTTACTTTATAATACATTATTAGCATTGAGTTCTCTGAAAAGCTCCCTCTAGTGGTGGCTTCAAGCTGTCAGATTTTTATTAGCTAAAAGGGTTAACCCATAAAAAATAATGCTGGCAAACCTAAAGAGCCTTTAATAATAATACTTTTGTAATGTAAATGATTTGTGACAATGATGACACCCACTTGTTTTTCTGCTGTGCCCCATGTGAATGTCCTTCGCCCCGTGCTGTGCCTGGCTTGCACAGCTGCTTCCCTGCTTTCTTCTCCAACACATTGATATGCCCTGGTGATGTCAGCCAAGTTTTATGACCTATGCCTTTTCTCTACTTGTCAAAGAAGATGAGGTGAATGCGGACTTAGATTTTGCTACTTTGACAAGAAAAGAAAATCCTGCAACAGAACAGAATTTAGATTAAATTCAGCCCAACCTTCCATCAGCAAGAATAACTGATAGTCTATTGTGTATCGGGGTATTTCAACTCTCCCCCTATCTTATTTGGTAAGAGTTAGGCAATGGGAATACGCTTTTGTTCTCCGGGATATAAGCCCTTAAAAGCTGTAGAGCAGCGGTTTTCTTCTCTCTCGCCATTGAAAATACCAATACTCAACCGAGAGGAACGTTCATGTGTGTGGAGAAGTTGGGACCGGACAGCTATCAGATGTTGAGTAGTGAGACGGAAGTAAAACCAGCTCACCTATCCAGTGCACAGCAATAGCATTCTTCAACAGTATAAAGGATCCACATAAGAGCAACCACTTCTTGTGTTGCATAAAAAAAATGAATTATTTGTTCATGTTAAAGGGAACCTGTCACCCCCAAAATCGAAGGTGATTGCCCACCGGCATCGGGGCTTATCTACAACATTCTGTAATGCTGTAAATAAGCCCCCAATGTATCCTGAAAGATGAGAAAAACAGGTTATATTATACTCACCCAGAGGCGGTCCCACTACGGTCCAGGTCTGATGGGCATCGCAGTCCAGTGCGGGGCCTCCCATCTTCTTACAATGACGTCCTCATCTTGTCTCCACGCTTCAACTCCGGTGCAGGCATACTTTGTCTGCCCTGTTGAGGGCAGAGCAAAGTACTGCAGTGCGCAGGTGCTGGGAAAGGTCAGAGAGGCCCGGTGCCTGCGCACTGCAGTACTTTGCTCTGCCCTCAACAGGGCAGACAAAGTACGCCTGCGCCAGAGCCGCAGCATGAATACAAGAACAGGACATCATCTATGAAGATGGGAGATCCCGGACCGGACCGCGACGCCCATCGGACCCGGACCGCAGCGGACCGCCCTTGGGTGAGTATAATCTAACCTATTTTTCTCATCTTTCAGGTTACATCGGGGGTTTATCTACAGCATTACAGAATGCTGTAGATAAGCCCCTGATGCCAGTGGGCTTAGTTCACCTTCGATTTTGGGGTGACAGGTTCCCTTTAAACACATAGGTGGCTGAGAACAATACATACAAAATGAATGTAATGGTAGAGAAAGAACGCAAACTTGTCCAAGCAACATATTTATGTTGAATACGGTCCTTAGTCTGAGCCAGGCTCGTCTGGAAGGTCACGTAACGCGGTGCTGCTGCTCACCAAAAAGGACAATGAGTGCAATGTAGTGAGAAAGGTGTGAATTACTTGAGAAAAAATTGGTAAAAAAAAATTTTTTAACTTTATTAACATTAGACTATTGTCCTTTGTCAACGTGGTGGAATAACAACTTTGATCGGTGATTTGAAGCTCTGTATACAGCTCTGGCAAAAATTAAGAGACCACCACATCAATACCCTGTCATGGGCAGCCCAATCTCCAGACCTGAACCCCATTGAAAACCTCTGGAATGTAATCAAGAGGATGATGGATGGTCACAAGCCATCAAACAAAGAAGAACTGCTTACATTTTTGCGACAGAAGCAGTGTGAAAGACTGGTGGAAAGCATGCCAAGACGCATGAAAGCTGGGATTAAAAATCATGATTACTCCACAAAATATTGATTTCTGAACTCTTCCTGAGCTAAAACATTAATATTGTTGTTTCTAAATGATTATGAACTTGTTTTCTTTGCATTATTTGAGGTCTGAAAGAACTTTTTTTTTTTTTTGACCATTTTTCTTTGTCAGAAAAAAATTACAAAATTTATTGCTTGGAAATTCAGAGACATGTTGACAGAAGTTTATAGACTAAAACAACAATTTACATTTTACTCAAAAATATACCTATAAGAGAAAAATCAAATAAACTGAGCATTTTGCAGTGGTCTCTTAATTTTTGTCAGAGCTGTATAAGTAAACTGAACTATCTGATGATTCATTGTGCCTTAACGTACTATTAAAAATTGAATGGTTCATTATAAAAACATATCCCTCCAGTTTATACATTGGATGTCAAAGTAACAATTTTAATTCACTTTTTTTTTTTAACTCAAATTCAATAGAATGCCAAAAAGCAATTTGAACCTGAAAATATACATTGAACTTTTGTAATTTGTAATTAGTTTGCAACTAAGCCTGAATCTCCTGTTTGATAGCAATTATTGGTAATATTGTAAAGAACTGTACACCAATTTCAATAAAAAAACTGAAACAAGAAAAAAGTTTCCTCCTATTTCCCGTTGGGATGAATCAATATGCAAAAAAAAAAACAGGTTTGCAGTTCCTAAGAATGAGGTTAACTAAATGTTGATGCGTTGTCGAATACACCCACACTTTACAAGAAACCACTGTAAAAAGAATAGAAATTTCAACAGTGTTTGATCTGTACCTTACAGAGTAAGGAAAAAGCAAACAGTGACGTATGAGTCAACTAGAGGGAAACCTAAGATGGCAGGTTTACTTTTTTACCTTTGTTTTATGATCAAGGAATTTAACACCTAAGGTCATAAAATGTTTTTTTTTCCTTCATATTTATCTTGAATTTTGCACTTGATTAGTTAATATGGCAGTGGTGGATACAAACAAGAGAGTGGACGTGATGCAGGAAAAAGTATCACTTTTTCCTCTATGGATTGGCGCTTCCAAATATCGGTCTATGCCGATGGAGATTTCCTCCATCTTGCTTTCTGAAAAGCAGTTCCCCGTTTTCATAGCCCTCAACAATGTTGTGCCTATCGTACCGCCACCATACAAGGTGAGCCCCTCACTATTTGAATGGGGTTTTTTTACATACCACTCTTTAGCAACTTACTACCTTAGTAGAGCACCATTCTGTCTTTTTTCTTACCTCATTAGAGGACCCCTTCCTATCTCATTGATCACCATGATGCAGCTATTTATTTCTCTTGAATAACCACCAGTAATTGTGAGTTATTAGGTTTATTAGCCCCTGCCCTAACATGCATTCACATTTATAGTAAGAAACTGTTCTTAAGACCACAGGGGTTATTCTAATCTATTGGGCCCCTTCCCAACTGGACACGCACCAATGGCATGTCCGCCCATGGAGCATAGGTAAAAGTAGAAGCCATAAAGATAACACATATCACATAATGACACATAATCAGTAATGATGACACAAAAGAAGTATACAGTGGGTACGGAAATTATTCAGACCCCTTTAAATTTTTCACTCTTTGTTTCATTGCAGCCATTTGGTAAATTCAAAAAAGTTCATTTTTTTCTCATTAATGTGCACTCTGCACCCCATCTTGACTGGAAAAAAACAGAAATATAGTAATTTTTGCAAATTTATTAAAAAAGAAAAACTGAAATATCACATGGCCATAAGTATTCAGACCCTTTGCTCGGTATTGAGTAGAAGCACCTTTTGAGTTAATACAGCCATGAGTCTTCTTAAGAATGATGCAACAAGTTTTTCACACCTGGATTTGGAGATCCTCTTCCATTCTTCCTTGTAGATCCCCTCCAGTTCTGTCAGGTTGAATGGTGATCGTTGGTGGACAGCCATTTTCAGATCTCTCCAGATATGCTCAATTGGGTTTAGGTCAGGGCTCTGGCTGGGCCAGTCAAGAATGGTCACAGAGTTGTTCTGAAGCCACTCCTTTGTTATTTTAGCTGTGTGCTTAGGGTCATTGTCTTGTTGGAAGGTGAACCTTTGGCCAAGTCTGAGGTCCAGAGCACTCTTGAAGAGGTTTTTATCCAGGATATCTCTGTACTTGGCCGCATTCTTGTTTCTTTCAATGGCAACCAGTTTTCCAGTCCCTGCAGCTGAAAAACACCCGCATAGTATGATGCTGCCACCACCATGTTTCACTTTTGGGATTGTATTGGGTAGGTGATGAGCAGTGCCTATTTTTCTCCACACATACCGCTTAGAATTATGACCAAAAAGGTCTCTGTTCATCTCATTAGACCAGAGAATCTTATTTCTCATAGTCTGGGAGTCCTTCATGTGTTTTTTTAGCAAACGCTTTCATATGTCTTGCATTGAGGAGTGGCTTTGATGGAAGGCTGCAGTGATAGTTGACTTTGTGGAACTTTCTCCCATCTCCCTACTGCATCTCTGGAGCTCAGCCACAGTGATCTTGGGGTTATTCTTTACCTCTCTCACCAAGGCCTCTTCTCCCATGATTGCTCAGTTTGGCTGGATGGCCAGGTCTAGGAAGACTTCTGGTGGTCCCAAACTTCTTCCATTTAAGGATTATGGAGGCCACTGTGCATTTAGGAACCTTGAGTACTGCAGAAATTCTGTTGTAACCTTGGCCAGATCTGTGCCTTGCCACAATTCTGTCTCTGAGCTCCTTGGCCAGTTCCTTTGACCTCATGATTCTCATTTGGTCTGACATGCACTGTGAGCTGTGATGTCTTATATAAACAGGTGTGTGCTTTTCCAAATCAAGTCCTATCAGTTTAATTAAACACAGCTGGCCTCCAATGAAGGAGTACAACCATCTCAAGGAGGATCACAAGGAAATGGACAGCATGTGGCTTAAATAAGAGTGTCTGAGCAAAGGGTCTGAATACTTATGACCATGTGATATTTCAGTTTTTCTTTTTTATTACATTTGCAAAAATTTCTGCATTTCTGTTTATTTTTCAGTCAAGATGGGGTGCAGAGTGTTAGGAGTCGAGTTTCCTCTGCTGCACAGGGGGAATCTCGATCCGTGTCTGCTGTGGTCTCCCATTCGGCTTCGGCCGCAGTGGGCTCTGCTCAGCGGAGGCGTCGTTTCCAGCGTCTTGCTGGGACTGATTCTGTGCAGGGGGTTACTGCTGCCTTTTCTGGCTCTCCTGTTGTACCCTGCACTGATCTGCGGCGAGCGGGCTTCTCTGGGACTAAGTCCTTATTTGCACACACTGAGCATGCCCAGGGCAAGATCTCCCGTTGGAGATCGAGGGTCACATGCTCAGGCACTGCAGCACATCCCATTGGTCCTCTTGGCAGGTCCTGAAAGGGCAAAACTTCTGTAGCTGCTTCCTGTGCTGCAACTATATAAACTGCGCATGACCGCACGGCCATGCGCTAGTATTGTCTTGTTATAATGTGTGTGTGTGTGTAGATGGATGTATGTCGATGGATGAAAGCTCCTAAGTATCCCTCCCTAGTGTTGTTGACTGCTCGCGGATGATTGTAGCTATCTAGCGCCCGACTAGCCATCTGCACGTAACACACATCACAGCGTCCAGTTGCTGTGTCCGCCAGTACGGCGCCGTGCGCTTCCTCTGCGCTTTCCTTACCCAAGCCTGGGTGGTTAGTGGCGTCCGTCAGTGTGGCACCGCATGCACTCTCGTGCCTTTATACACTATTTATTAGTTTCTTTACACACCCAGTTGCGGTGTTGTGCCAGCAAGTGTCTAATCGGACTTCAATCCTGAGTTGGGGTTGTGTTCGCTGACTTCTTGCTCGCGCTCTATGTGCGGTACCGCGGTCCTGTGACTCAACAGGATCGCTTCCTTCAAGCAGAGTGAAGTTAACCCGTGCGTGTATACTTATAGTACCGCCATATAGTCCGTCTTACTAGCAGCAGGGTTTTTACCTGCACGGTGGACCTCGGACTGCGAACGCACCTAGTTTCATATCATCTATACTTGGTGCGTTCCGCCAGTCCCTAACACAGAGTGTACATTAATGAGTAAAAAATGAACTTTTTTTGAATTTACCAAATGGCTGCAATGAAACAAAGAGTGAAAAATGTAAAGGGGTCTGAATACTTTCCATACCCACTGTATACTTCTTTTGTGTCATCATTACTGATTATGTGTCATTATGCGGTATGTGTTATCTTTATGGCTTCTATACTTATACCTATACAGAAATGTGTGTTTGCCGGTATATTTTATTATTTTTAGAATAATTTTCAGAAAGTTGCTAATATAGGAAAACTAACTAATACATACAATGATATAATGTTTTTCTAAATCTTTTTTTGCAAACTATTACTTGGGTGTTTCACCCTTTACACAAGTTGCACGTTAACTAAAATGTTTGGTGTAAATATTTCAGTTGCAAAAGTGATTCAGGGTCAACTAAGCATAAAACACAAAATATAATCAAATTAGTAGAAAATGACTTAGATTTCAGTGGTTAGAAACCTCAATGTCAACGGCCTGTGCATCAGTGAAAGCAGCATCCATTGACCAGTAGGTGGCAGTCCAAGCACTGAGCTGCCGCAGGTTTGTTGAATCAGTAGCTAAAAGGGAGTGTAAACATGCTCGGTAATTATCTGCTTTAAATATCTAATTTTCTAATTGATCATAGAAACAGCTTGTGCTCGGCTCTCAGATGTGAAGATGCTATTAAAATCTTTCAGTAAATGCACAGGACACAAGGCCTTCTCAGCCTGCTCGGTTTCCTATTAAATACCTGGGATGTCATAAAGAAGCCAGGTAAAAGAAACTGGAATATTTCTATAGAAAATAAATTAGCTATTTAAAAAAAATTTGAAAAGTAATATATTATTTGCATTATATTATAAAGTTAAAGGCTGTTTATGTTCACAAATATAATAAAATGCAGAAAAAGTTTCTAATTATTCCTAAACTTTGCTTAGAAACTGCTTAAAAAAGCAATAGTAATTATTCAGTATAAATCTCTGAGTTGAGTTCTGATCTGCAGGAAAGCTCGCTGCTTCACCTGACAACTAATATGACCATCACAGAGTTGTCAACACTAAGCGCTTCTAAAGATAAGTGTTCATAGTATTATCAGAGGGTACAACAAAGTTTGTAATCAAATTAACGCGGGTCAATCGTTCTTTAAGCCTGTTTGTATCTCTCCATTCATAGTCACAAAAATATATAGGTAGTAAGGTTGAAAATGACAGGAGTTTATCATGTTCAGTCTGCAATATTGCAGTGCTGATGAAGAGAAAGGTACCACTCAAACCAGCACTTAAAATTTGGCAATTATAGTTCATTTCTGGAATAACATACGGTATCCTCTTTCTACTAAACACCCCTAGGGATTAGATCACCCATAATCTCTCTTATTTTCCAAACTGAATAACCCCAAACTTGATAGTCTATCTTGGCACTGCAATCCAGGGACAGGACAAAGTATTTTGGTGCTCTAGGCAGATGAAGCCAATGGCGCCCCCCACCCAAAGAAAAGGCATGGCTCAGAGACTAAGGTAACAGGACCCCTAATGCACATCGCGGTTGCGGTTAGCAGTGGGGTACCACAGGGGTCAGTATTGGGCCCTCGTCTTTTTAACATATTTATTAATGACCTTGTAGGGGGCATTCAGAGCAGAATTTCAATATTTGCAGATGACACTAAACTCTGCAGGGTAATCAATACAGAGGAGGACAATTTTATATTACAGGATGATTTATGTAAACTAGAAGCTTGGGCTGATAAATGGCAAATGAGCTTTAATGGGGATAAATGTAAGGTCATGCACTTGGGTAGAAGTAATAAGATGTATAACTATGCGCTTAATTCTAAAACTCTGGGCAAAACCGTCAATGAAAAAGACCTGGGTGTATGGGTGGATAAGAAACTCATGTTCAGTGGCCAGTGTCAGGCAGCTGCTACAAAGGCAAATAAAATAATGGGATGCATTAAAAGAGGCATAGATGCTCATGAGGAGAACATAATTTTACCTCTATACAAGTCATTAGTTCGACCACACTTAGAATACTGTGCACAGTTCTGGTCTCCGGTGTATAAGAAAGACATAGCTGAACTAGAGCGGGTGCAGAGAAGAGCGACCAAGGTTATTAGAGGACTGGGGGGTCTACAATACCAAGATAGGTTATTACACTTGGGGCTATTTAGTTTGGAAAAACGAAGACTAAGGGGTGATCTTATTTTAATGTAAAAATATATGAGGGGACAGTACAAAGACCTTTCTGATGATCTTTTTAATCATAGACCTGAAACAGGGACAAGGGGGCATCCTCTACGTCTGGAGGAAAGAAGGTTTAGGCATAATAACAGACGCAGGTTCTTTACTGTAAGAGCAGTGAGACTATGGAACTCTCTGCCATATTATTACGTTCAAGGTTAGCAAAGAGTGGACCCTCTGGACCATGGAAGAGACCTACCCCTGGGCGAGCAGACCTAATGGCACCAACCCCTATACAGGGACTGTAAGGAGCAAGCCCAGAGGTCGCTAATCCACGGTAGCAGATACCAAGAGGGACGGCTCTGGAGGACAAAGAAAAAGACACAAACTGGAGTACAGGGGCGGAGGAACAAATGGCAACAGAGTAAGAGAAGGCACAAAAGAAACGGGAAAGAGGCGAGCAAAAGGGGCGAGAGCAAAGGAGAAACACTTAGAGCTGACTGAAGCACAGAAGCTCAAAGCAGAAGGGCCAGAGACAGAAGCAAAATAGCAAATGATACTCAGGCACCTCCTAACAGAGGAGGTGGCCTGAAATACCCTGAACCTACCCAGGATTGGCCGAGACAGGAGGAATCCTGGAAACAGAGCATCAGCGTCAGCTGTGAATCCCTGCACACCTGCACAGAAGCTAGACAAGGTGCCGGGAACGAGCGCGCCGCCCACCAGCAGGACAGCGGGAGCGCGCACCGAAGGCGGAAGGAGCAGCGCGACGAGAGCCAGGGACGGAACCGCAAAGGTGAGTAGCGGCCGTAACAGTACCCCCCTCCTTAAAATCCCCCCTTCCAAAACTAGAGAGAAATTTGTTTAGAAGGCGAGGTGCATTGATATTCTCCAGAGGCTCCCACGATCTCTCTTCGGGACCAAACCCCTTCCAATCCACCAAGAAGAATTTTCTCCCACGAACCCTCTTCATAGCTAAAATATCCCTCACCTCAAAGATATCAGCACAGGCAGGCAGAGGAGAGGCGCAGGAAGAAGGGTGGAAACGATTAAACGTAACCGGTTTGAGTAGGGACACATGGAAGGTATTGGGAACATGGAGTGAAGCAGGCAACTTCAGCTTGTAAGCGACATCGTTGACTCGACTCAGAACCTCAAAGGGACCGATGTAGCGAGGACCAAGCTTGCAGGAAGGTATCTTGAGTCTAATGTAACGTGAGGAGAGCCAGACTCTGTCGCCAGGTAGAAACGGAGAAATATCCAATCGCCTCTTGTCGGCAAATCTCTTCATCCTCACAGATGCCTTATCGAGAGCGCCTTTAACTTGTCCCCAAACAGACGAAAAGTCCGAAGTCAAAGTGTCTGCTGCCGGTACTCCAGACGTAGAGGAGATCGGGAGAGGCATATTAGGATGTTGTCCGAACACGACAAAAAATGGAGACTTAGCAGAAGACTCATTGGAATGGTTATTATAGGCAAACTCAGCCCATGGCAGAAGATTAACCCAATCATCCTGATGGGCGTTAGAGAAATGACGAAGATAAGTAGCCACGATCTGATTTGTTCGTTCAGCTTGACCATTAGTCTGAGGGTGATAGGCAGATGAAAAATCTAAGGAAATCTTCAGGAGTTTGCATAGTGCCCTCCAAAAATGCGAAGTAAACTGTACCCCCCTGTCGGACACAATGTTTTGAGGAAAGCCATGAAGTTTGAAGATATTAGAAATGAAGATCTTTGCCAATTCTGGAGCCGAAGGAAGACCAGGCAGGGGTACAAAATGAGCCATCTTGGAAAACCGATCCACTACCGTAAGGATGACTGTACAACCAGAGGAATTTGGTAAGTCGGTAATGAAGTCCATGGCGATGTGCTGCCACGGACTAGAAGGTACAGGAAGAGGAAGCAGACCTCCATGAGGTAACTGTCTTGGAACTTTGTATTTAGCACAGGAAGGACAGGAGGCGACAAAGTCTTTAATATCAAGACGCAACGAAGGCCACCAATAGTAGCGAGAGATGAGAAGGAAGGTCTTCTTTATCCCTGCATGGCCTGCTAATTTAGAGGAGTGTCCCCAACGAAGAACTCTCTCTCTGTCGTTTTCAGCCACGAGTGTCTTACCAGGAGGGGGACAGGTCATCCTCAAAGGTGCCACCGTGATGATCTTGCAGGGATCCAAAATATGTGCTGGTTCTTCGTCCAAGTCTTCCGGCTGCGAAAGCCTGGACAGAGCGTCTGCTTTGACATTTTTGTCGCCGGGCCGAAAACGAAGCTCAAAATCGAAGCGAGCAAAGAACAGAGACCAACGAGCCTGCCGTGGATTTAGTCTTTGCGCAGTTTGAAGGTAGGACAAATTCTTGTGGTCAGAGAAAATTACGAAGGGATGAACTGCTCCTTCGAGAAGATGTCTCCATTCCTCTAGGGCTAATTTAATAGCCAAAAGTTCTCGGTCACCAATGGTATAATTACGTTCAGATGCAGAAAACGTCTTGGAAAAGAATCCGCAAGGAACCAGATGACCCACTGAGGACCTTTGGGAGAGAACTGCTCCAGCCCCCGTGGAGGAGGCGTCCACCTCGAGAACGAATGGCTTGTTAATCTCAGGATGATGTAACACTGGAGCGGAGGAAAAGGACTGTTTCAAGAGCAAAAAGGCATTCTCGGCCTCCGTGGTCCAAGTCTTCGGGTTGGAACCTTTGTGGGTGAGAGCAGAAAGAGGGCGAATAGTTGAGGAAAAATGAGAAATGAACTGCCTGTAGTAGTTGGCAAATCCCACAAACCGCTGGATGGCTTTTATTCCATAGGGACGTGGCCAATTGAGAATGGCATTCACTTTCTCAGGGTCCATCTTGAGGCCGGAATCCGAAACAATATATCCAAGAAAGGGCAAAGAAGTTTGTTCAAATAAACATTTCTCATATTTAGCGTAAAGACGGTTCTCTCTTAGCCGCTGCAGGACCAGGCGAACACTTCTTCTGTGGGATGGCAAATCTGCTGAGAACACCAGGATGTCGTCTAAATATACCACAACACAGGAATAGAGAAGGTCTCTAAAAATGTCATTAACGAATTCTTGGAAGACTGCGGGAGCATTACAGAGGCCAAATGGCATGACCAAGTATTCATAATGGCCGTCTCGAGTATTAAAGGCGGTTTTCCATTCATCACCGGCGCGGATTCGGACAAGGTTATAAGCTCCACGAAGGTCTAATTTGGTGAAAATTCGCGCCCCTCTGAGACGATCAAAGAGCTCAGGGATGAGAGGTAGAGGGTACTTGTTCTTGACCGTGATGTTGTTCAATCCTCTGTAGTCGATGCAAGGTCTTAGTGAACCGTCCTTCTTTTTGACGAAGAAGAATCCCGCACCTGCGGGAGACGAAGACTTACGAATGAAACCTTTAGACAAGTTCTCTTGGATGTATTCAGACATGGCTTTGGTCTCAGCCGGATAAAGTGGATATATTCTCCCCCTAGGTGGGGTGGAACCGGGGAAAAGTTCGATAGGGCAATCATAGGCACGATGTGGAGGAAGGCTCTCGGCCTCCTTTTTATCGAAAACATCTAAGAACGACCAGTATGGAGAAGGTAGATCAGAAGGAACGGAGACTGTCGGAGGTGGAGACACAGGACGAACTGATTGCAGGCATTGCCTATGACAAGAAGAACCCCAACGAAGCACGTCACCCGAACGCCAGTCAAGAGTAGGTTCATGAGTTCGGAGCCATGGTAATCCAAGCAGAAGAGCATGGGCGAGGTTAGGAAGAACATAGAAAGAGATCTTCTCATGATGTAGGGCTCCGATCTGAAGTTCAATTTCTTCCGTTACCAGGGTGATGGCGTCTTGCAAAGGTCTTCCATCTACGGAGGCGATCAAACGAGGGGAATCCAAAGAGAGCACTGGAACGCGAAGCCTCCGAACCGCCTCAAGGCTGATAAAGTTGCCTGCCGCACCCGAATCCACATACGCTACCTCGGAAAAGCGCTTCAGTTTAAAAATAAGCAAGACGGACAGAAACAAGGGTTGAGAGGGATCAGAATCACCTAGGGAGGCCTCTCTTACCTGTCCTAGGCGGAGGAGTTTTCCGGTCTCTCAGGGCAAGATCGTAGTAAATGCGAAGCACTACCGCAGTAGAAACAGAGTCCCTGGGAACGTCTCTCCTGACGACGTTGCTGAGCCAATTTGACGCGATCTACTTGCATAGGCTCCGGTACGGATGCAGTAGAAGGCAACAGGGGCCGTGGGCTCCCAGACCTGCGAACAGAGGGTAAAGAGCGAACGGACCTCCTCTCTCTTATGGACTCACGAGTTCGCTCTTGGAAGCGCAGGTCTATGCGTGTAGACAAGGCAATAAGATCCTCTAAAGAGGTTGGGGTATCTCTTCCTGCCAACTCATCCTTTATCCGAGAGGACAGACCTCGCCAGAACGCACCTACCAAAGCCTCATTGTTCCACCCAAGCTCAGAGGCTAGGGTGCGAAAGCGGATTGCATACTGACCTACTGTTTGAGAGCCTTGTTGTAGGTTGAAAAGCGACTCGGTTGTGGAAGCTAGGCATCCGGGCTCGTCAAAAACTCGGTGGAAAGTCTCAAGAAAAATAACCAACTGAGAAACTATGGGATCATCCCGCTCCCACAAGGGATTGACCCAAGCCAGAGCCTCTCCCTCTAAATGAGACACAATAAAAGCCACCTTGGCTCTATCGGTAGGATATTGCTGAGGGAGGAGTTCGAAGTGGAGACGGCACTGGTTTAGGAATCCCCTACAGAGTTTAGGATCCCCGTTATACCTGGGAGGTTTGCCTAAGCGAGGTGGCGAAACCGTAGAACTAGGATCCTGAGGGGCTACCTGAGCGGAGAGCGACTGCAAGTTAAATAAACGGTCATCAATAGAGGCCATATAAGAAAGCATGCGTGTCTGCGTATCGCGCTGCTGGGAGAGCTCTTGCTGCAGACCCGCAATTTGAGAAGCATTAGCTGGGTCGGAGGTTTGTAGAGTGGTCAGACGTGTCTCCAAGGTTTTTAAGAAAGACATGATGCGCTGCTGATTATCACGCAGATGCGCCAATTCTTTCTGAGCCGAAAACGCGGCACCTGCGGGGTCCATGGCCTGAGTATTCTATTACGTTCAAGGTTAGCAAAGAGTGGACCCTCTGGACCATGGAAGAGACCTACCCCTGGGCGAGCAGACCTATTGGCACCAACCCCTATACAGGGACTGTAAGGAGCAAGCCCAGAGGTCGCTAATCCACGGTAGCAGATACCAAGAGGGACGGCTCTGGAGGACAAAGAAAAAGACACAAACTGGAGTACAGGGGCGGAGGAACAAATGGCAACAGAGTAAGAGAAGGCACAAAAGAAACGGGAAAGAGGCGAGCAAAAGGGGCGAGAGCAAAGGAGAAACACTTAGAGCTGACTGAAGCACAGAAGCTCAAAGCAGAAGGGCCAGAGACAGAAGCAAAATAGCAAATGATACTCAGGCACCTCCTAACAGAGGAGGTGGCCTGAAATACCCTGAACCTACCCAGGATTGGCCGAGACAGGAGGAATCCTGGAAACAGAGCATCAGCGTCAGCTGTGAATCCCTGCACACCTGCACAGAAGCTAGACAAGGTGCCGGGAACGAGCGCGCCGCCCACCAGCAGGACAGCGGGAGCGCGCACCGAAGGCGGAAGGAGCAGCGCGACGAGAGCCAGGGACGGAACCGCAAAGGTGAGTAGCGGCCGTAACACATATGATGTTGTTATGAGTGATTCATTACTTAAATTTAAGAGGGGACTGGATGCCTTTCTTGAAAAGTATAATGTTACAGGGTATATATACTAGATTCCTTGTTAGGGCGTTGATCCAGGGAACTAGTCTGATTGCCATATGTGGAGTCGGGAAGGAATTTTTTTCCCCAAAGTGGAGCTTACTCTTTGCCACATGGGTTTTTTTGCCTTCCTCTGGATCAACATATTAGGGCATGTTAGTTTAGGCTATGGGTTGAACTAGATGGACTTAAAGTCTACCTTCAACCTTAATAAATATGTTACACCCCCCCTTCCCCCTTCCCATCTGATGGGTTACGTGGCAAACTTTGATAACTATTTTTACTATAATTGTTACCGTCACAAAAAAAAGTCGTTAAAAGTTAAGAAAAAGTGTACTATAGGGATGTCACTTAACAGGAATGCAATTTCAAAGTTAGATACAGAATCAATCATTTTTTTCTGACCATTTACACAATACAGGGGAAAAATAGCGATATTCATCCTTGACGTCCTATATTTTAAATGTAAAACCCAAGGAGAGTCATGGAAACTAGTAAAGAGTAACTGTAATCGGGGCCGTTTGGTTTCAAATATGGTGTCCCGCATTTGGCAAATACCCTGAAGGAAAATAAACAAAAGACCATTATAAATAAAGGCATGCTGTACGTCTGATGGTTTTTGTCTCTATCATGTGACAAATACTATTTGCACAAAACTGATGATGGTTCTGGTGCTGTATTCATGTAGTGATGATGATGATTCTGGTGATATATTCATCACTGGAGCCATCATCAGTACATGAAAACGAAGCCAAAAATCATCATCAGTACATAATTAGAGCACCATGAATATGGCACTGGAAATATCATCAGTATATACATACATCACCAGAGCCACCATCAGTACATGCATGTCACCAGAACAACCATCATTACATGAATACCTCACCAGAACCACCATTCGTACATTAATGCATCACTAGAACCATCATCAGTACATGATTATATCAACAAATGCACTATCAGTACTTGATTATATCACCAGAACCACCATGAGTAAATTAATACGTCACCATATTCTAAATCCATATATGAATACAACAAAACCATTATAAGTACATGAATACATGACTAGAATCAAGAGTACTGCAAGAACCAAGCTTAGTACAACGATCAATTGTAATATCAAGTCAGCCCCATAAACAATTGTATCACATGAACCTACAACCCTACAGCTCCCAGTTTGTCTTTAACAATGGTAAGGAGATACTGGGAGTTGTTATTAACAGCCAATATCAGACTGCGGACAATACAGGAACTGTAGTACTGATGAGAATTACTCAGTATCACAAATAAACATTTACATCCAGATACCTTATAGATGACATCTTATCTGCAGTTGTCTCTTTCTTTTCTTCTCCATCTTGTCTAGATGCCATGATGACGCTTTCACATCGACAGCTGTTCTGTACAGACCTCCCTCCTCACCTGTCTTTTGCAGCACAACCCGACACAGTGCCCTTAAAAATAACAGTATCATTAAAATGCCCACTGCATAAAAATATCTTTTCACATTATAACCTTAATAAGCCTCCTATAGTATATGACCGCCAAACAGTCTACCATTATCAGCTATAACTGCCATACCATCCGCCCTTGGTAACTTCCTCCTATACCATGGCTGTCCCCTCTCTAATTTTCCATTACACTTTCTATATCGCCACACTGTCCCCCCACTATGCCTATCTCTCTCCATAATGTGTCTCCATTTCACGCTGTCCCCTTTCCATATCCATTCTCTGTCTCCTCTTCACACTATGTCCGCATACTGACCACCACACTGCCCTATTCAAATTGTAACCACTCTTCACACTGTCCATCTACAGAGTATGATGGTCACTGCAGCCGCCCATACGGTATGATTCCCATATCTACCCCCCAATATATAGTATGGTCACCACCACAGCCCCCTATATATAGTTTGATGTCCACCACAGACACCCATATATATAGTATGATGTCCACCACAGCCCCACTTTATCGTATGATGTTCACCACAGCCCCCATGTAGAATGATACCCGCCACAGACTCCCATAAACAGTATTATGTCCAAAACAGCCCCCATGTACTGTATACCATGATGGTCTCCACAGAACCCTATACAATATTATGGCCCATGTATATTTACCACAGCGCCCCTATGGTCACCGCAGCCCTGAGTATAATGACTTTCACAACACCTTATACAGTATGGTCACCACAGCTCCTCACATACTTTTCTGTCCCCCTTTCGCAGCCGCTCATTTCATGGTCCACCTCGCACTGCCTTTCATTTCATGCCCCCTGCACAGCTCTCATTTTATGCCCACCTTCTGCATAGCCCCTCAGTTTATTCCCCCCATCTGCACAGCCCCTCAGTTTATTCCCCCATCAGCACGGATGTGGCATGCGTCTTGCTGGAGATCCCATTGGAGTAGGGGAGATGACAGCTCCTCTGCTCCTGTCCTGGGCAGCGCACACAGCAATTGTATTTGCGTGTGACAGATGCGAATACACTTCAGTGTGGGACAAAGTGATGGCTGGAACGCAGGCAGAGAGACGGGGGTGCGATGTCAGTTACTAACATAGCTCAATCTCAAAAAATGCTTTGGGTCGTTGTCCTGCTGGAACACTATGTCTTCCTTTTCATACCCATAGTACTCAAGCATATGAGCAAATTCATCTTATAGGATACTCACATATAGCTCCGCATTGAGACCATCATCGATCCTGGCAAATATCCAACACCTTTGGCTGTAAAACAATCCCATGTAATTAGGCTTCCTCCACCAAACTTGACAGTTCCTTCAATTTCTCAATCTGTTAGCCCCTTTTCCCCTTGTTTCTTCCAGACCCATTTGAACACATCAGAGCCTAGTTAATTGACTGTTATCTCATCACTCCAAATCACCTGATCCCAATCTTTAACTGTGAACTTTTTGTACTTTTTTACATTCTTGAGCCATTGCTTCTTATGACGATATTGAAGTCGTAGCTTTTTCAACATTTTTCAAGCCACCTACCAGACTTGTGTAACGTGTGTTGCATGGTTCTTGCAAGGATGTCTGTGATCTCACTATTACGAAGCATACAAGCCACTACCACTGGCATGTTTGTCTCACCAGAACTGATAGACCTTGCAATGATCTGACTTGTTTAAGCTGATATTCAGCTTGGACTTCCACCTCTTGGTTCTTGAATGGATGGACAAGCTTAATTTCATAATCTTCCAACTGTCATGACACTCACATAATGCAGCTTAGCAATTTCCTTGGCCAAGACACAGTTATCGATGAGCTGGATGATGCTGTTTCCCTTTTCTTGGGAAATCTTCTTCATGGCTACTCCTCAATTCGAACCAGTAACGTTTACAGGAAGAAAAGCATAAAAGAACTGCATAACTAATCACATGCTAAATAGTTGCAAGTCAAATTAATGTAAGAGATTGCCAAGATGATTGTTTATAAAATGATGATAATCTCATGTTTGAAGAAGTAGTGGATGGTGAAATATGGAGCCTGAAAGGCAAAAGTTTAAAATATTGTTACCCTTTTGCTCGTCACTGTACTTGCTTTCTCTTTTGCAGACTATAACTCTGCAACCAAGATACCAGATTGTCTATTTTTCTTTAACTCTTGTGTGTAGCCACTACTCAAAATGCAGAAATCAATTGCCATTACATTACTGCTATCCTGCTATTAACCATTTGCCTGCTGCTTGTTCCAGATTGTCTACACACATGATGTGTATCCTCAAATCTAGTTCAGTTTCATCCTTTACTAAACCATAATTCTGTAAGCAAGATACCAGATTGTCAATTTGGCTATGACTCCTCTGAGTAACCAGTCCTCTAGTTGTACATATCAGTTGCAAATAAATTACTGCTATCCTGATATTAACTATTTTCCTGCTGATTGTTCTGGATTGTCTATAAATTTGCTGTACCTGTATGTATCTTCTTATCTGGCTCAGCGTCATCCTTTACTGAACCATAATTCCGCTAGCAAGATACCAGATTGTCAATTCATCTATTTATTACTCCTGTGCATAACCACTCCTCTGGAAGTACATATCAGTTGCAATTACATTACTGCAATCCTGCTGTTAACCATTTACCTGCTGCTTGTTCCAGCTGTGCTTAATTTTTTGCTTCTTGCTACTTACCGTATGTCTGTCAACCTGAAAACTCCACTATCTTGGTACTTGCTGCTCCACATGCCACCCGGTCAAGACTCGCTTGGTTGCTCCATCACTTTTGGTTCATGCTACTCGCCTTGATGTATGGCTTAGAAAATTCACCTCATCGGGTGAGTCTCTTCACAATCAATACACCAATGATTTGCCAAATCCCTATACTTTATAGGTCTTAATTTATGTGTTTACTCCACTTTAGACTGTTAGGCACCTAGCGATCATTCTTCACTTTCTACAATTATAGGGCTAGAATATCATTGTAACATTTCATTCTAAGCTTCTTATGTCCAAGAAGTAGTAGTTACTCCAAAAACTTCCAGTGAAATTTATTTCACTATCGGCAAGTACACCAATCTTCATAAATATTACCCTAATTATGGCAAATTATGGCACTAAGTCAGGCAGCTAGACCGTTACAGCTGCAGAGGGATCTATACAAGATGGTTACAGAGATTTCTCATTGTAGTAGATATACAGACTCAAGACAGAAAACACTGAATTCCCCATGTCACTAAGGACCTAGACTCCGTTATACCTAATGAATATATATTGTGTAATACACATTGTACAACAATACAACCAAATAACAATTGAAAATGTCTGTAAAGCTATTTAACGTTGACATGGATGGTGTCATTGTTGTATTGTTTTATGCATTTTTATATTGTTTAATTTAGTATTGTGGATTAGCCTCAGTAAATCTAATATTAACTAAACTGCGATGTACCATAAACCATGTAATTTTGCCTTTCGGTGACCTCATGACTCCTTGATACACGTCTTTTATTTTATGTCAAATATTTTTTAATCCCTTATCAATTATCATACCAGTAAGAAAGGCAGAATTGGCAATATCAATCTTTTAAGTTGACTCACTGGAAGTGACATTTCTATAAATTATTTCCCCAGCTAAGCGCATAAATAAAATATCCCAGGGAAAGACTTTGGAAAGTGGATATTGTCACAATGGAAAACATCATTACTCCAGAAATTGTCATGCTCAAGCTCTCATATGTTCTGTCTATTTTGATAGCAGATAATGTTCCTGTTCAGAAATTGAGCCTAGCCTCTCTTTCCCAGCTGTGTAACTCTTGAAGCATACACTAGAAGTGATGAAAGCCAATTGGGATAGACTAAAATCATTCTCAATTGTTCCCTATGGACCTTTACAAGCCACATGCATACTGCTATTCATCACATTAATTTTTCCGGTGACAACCTGCAACATTCAGTACAAGGCCTCTGCTTTGCCTTAGGTAGCATATGCACTTATTTAGTGGCCAAGCTTTAAAATGCTATGGTACATCTGATTTTTTTTCACCTTTTTCAAATAGCAAATAGAGTGATATTTAGAATTCCCATTATGCAATGCTTAATAAATCCAGCTGTTTGCATGATATTTATATTTCATGGGTAGTAGGTAGAGAAAAATGTAGAATAAAAAGTCACCTTCCAGCGAAGGGCTGATATATATAGTAAGTAAGTCATTATAATGTATCTACCTAATATCTAAGAAAATGTGTATATATGGGGTGAACCAAAAGTAGATGGACAATATAGACATAAAGTACAGACCAAAAGTTTGGACACACCTTCTCATTTAACCCCTTCATGACCCAGCCTATTTTGACCTTAAAGACCTTGCCGTTTTTTGCAATTCTGACCAGTGTCCCTTTATGAGGTAATAACTCAGGAACGCTTCAACGGATCCTTGCGGTTCTGAGATTGTTTTTTCGTGACATATTGGGCTTCATGTTAGTGGTAAATTTAGGTCAATAAATTCTGTGTTTATTTGTGATAAAAACGGAAATTTGGCGAAAATGTTGAAAATTTCGCAATTTTCACATTTTTAATTTTTATTCTGTTAAACCAGAGAGTTATGTGACACAAAATAGTTAATAAATAACATTTCCCACATGTTTACTTTACATCAGCACAATTTTGGAAACAAAATTTTTTTTTGCTAGGAAGTTATAAGGGTTAAAATTTGACCAGCGATTTCTCATTTTTACAACGAAATTTACAAAACCATTTTTTTTAGGGACCACCTCACATTTGAAGTCAGTTTGAGGGGTCTATATGGCTGAAAATACCCAAAAGTGACACCATTCTAAAAACTGCACCCCTCAAGGTACTCAAAACCACATTCAAGAAGTTTATTAACCCTTCAGGTGCTTCACAGCAGCAGAAGCAACATGGAAGGAAAAAATGAACATTTAACTTTTTAGTCACAAAAATTATCTTTTAGCAACAATTTTTTTATTTTCCCAATGGTAAAAGGAGAAACTGAACCACGAAAGTTGTTGTCCAATTTGTCCTGAGTACGCTGATACCTCATATGTGGGGATAAACCACTGTTTGGGCGCACGGCAGGGCTTGGAAGGGAAGGAGCGCTACTTGACTTTTTGAATCAAAAATTGGCTCCACTCTTTAGCGGACACCATGTCACGTTTGGAGAGCCCCCGTGTGCCTAAAAATTGGAGCTCCCCCACAAGTGACCCCATTTTGGAAACTAGACGCCCCAAGGAACTTATCTAGATGCATAGTGAGCACTTTGAACCCCCAGGTGCTTCACAAATTGATCCGTAAAAATGAAAAAGTACTTTTTTTTCACAAAAAAATTATTTTAGCCTCAATTTTTTCATTTTCACATGGGCAACAGGATAAAATGGATCCTAAAATTTGTTGGGCAATTTCTCCTGAGTACACTGATACCTCATATGTGGGGGTAAACCACTGTTTGGGCACATGGTAAGGCTCGGAAGGGAAGGAGCGCCATTTGACTTTTTGAATGAAAAATTATCTCCATCGTTAGCGGACACCATGTCGCGTTTGGAGAGCTCCTGTGTGCCTAAACATTGGCGCTCCCCCACAAGTGACCCCATTTTGGAAACTAGACCCCCCAAGGAACTTATTTAGATGCATAGTGAGCACTTTAAACCCTCAGGTGCTTCACAAATTGATCTGTAAAAATGAAAAAGTACTTTTTTTTCACAAAAAAATTATTTTTGCCTCAATTTTTTCATTTTCACATGGGCAATAGGATAAAATGGATCATAAAATTTGTTGGGCAATTTCTCCCGAGTACGCCGATACCTCATATGTGGGGGTAAACCACTGTTTGGGCACTCGGCAGGGCTCAGAAGGGAAGGCGCGCCATTTGACTTTTTGAATGGAAAATTAGCTCCAATTGTTAGCGGACACCATGTTGCGTTTGGAGAGCCCCTGTGTGCCTAAACATTGGAGCTCCCCCACAAGTGACCCCATTTTGGAAACTAGACCCCCCAAGGAACTTATCTAGATGCATATTGAGCACTTTAAACCCCCAGGTGCTTCACAGAAGTTTATAACGCAGAGCCATGAAAATAAAAAATAATTTTTCTTTCCTCAAAAATGATTTTTTAGCCTGGAATTTCCTATTTTGCCAAGGGTAATAGGAGAAATTGGACCATAAATGTTGTTGTCCAGTTTGTCCTGAGTACGCTGAAACCCCATATGTGGGGGTAAACCACTGTTTGGGCGCACCGCAGGGCTCGGAAGGGAAGGCACGCCATTTGGCATTTTAAATGGAAAATTAGCTCCAATCATTAGCGGACACCATGTCACGTTTGGAGAGCCCCTGTGTGCCTAAACATTGGAGATCCCCCAGAAATGACCCCATTTTGGAAACTAGTCCACCAAAGGAACTAATCTAGATGTGTGGTGAGGACTTTGAACCCCCAAGTGCTTCACAGAAGTTAATAACGCAGAGCCATGAAAATAAAAAAAAAATTATTTTCTCAAAAATGATCTTTTAGCCTGCAATTTTTTATTTTCCCAAGGGTAACAGGAGAAATTTGACCCCAAAAGTTGTTGTCCAGTTTCTCCTGAGTACGCTGATACCCCATATGTGGGGGTAAACCATTGTTTGGGCACATGTCGGGGCTCGGAAGTGAAGTAGTGACGTTTTGAAATGCAGACTTTGATTGAATGCTCTGTGGGCGTCACGTTGCGTTTGCAGAGCCCCTGATGTGGCTTAACAGTAGAAACCCCCCACAAGTGACCCCATTTTGGAAACTAGACCCCGAAAGGAACTTATCTAGATGTGTGGTGAGCACTTTGAACCCCCAAGTGCTTAACAGAAGTTTATAATGCAGAGCCGTGAAAATAATAAATACGTTTTCTTTCCTCAAAAATAATTATTTAGCCCAGAATTTTTTAATTTTCCCAAGGGTAGCAGGAGAAATTTGACCCCAATATTTGTTGTCCAGTTTCTCCTGAGTACGGTGATACCCCATATGTGGGGGTAAACTACTTTTTGGGCACATGCCGGGGCTCGGAATTGAAGTAGTGACGTTTTGAAATGCAGACTTTGATGGAATGCTCTGCGGGCGTCACGTTGCGTTTGCAGAGCCCCTGATGTGGCTAAACAGTAGAAACCCCCCACAAGTGACCCCATTTTGGAAACTAGACCCCGAAAGGAACTTATCTAGATGTGTGGTGAGCACTTTGAACCCCCAAGTGCTTCATAGAAGTTTATAATGCAGAGCCGTGAAAATAATAAATACGTTTTCTTTCCTCAAAAATAATTATTTAGCCCAGAATTTTTTATTTTCCCAAGGGTTACAGGAGAAATTGGACCCCAAAAGTTGTTGTCCAGTTTCTCCTGAGTACGCTGATACCCCATGTGTGGAGGTAAACCACTGTTTGGGCACACGTCGGGGCTCAGAAGGGAAGTAGTGACTTTTGAAATGCAGACTTTGATGGAATGGTCTGCGGGCGTCACGTTGCGTTTGCAGAGCCCCTGGTGTGCCTAAACAGTAGAAACCCCCCACAAGTGACCCCATTTTAGAAACTAGACCCCCCAAGGAACTTATCTAGATATGTGGTGAGCACTTTGAACCCCCAAGTGCTTCACAGACGTTTACAACGCAGAGCCATGAAAATAAAAAATCATTTTTCTTTCCTCAAAAATGATGTTTTAGCAAGCATTTTTTGTTTTCACAAGGGTAACAGGAGAAATTGGACCCCAGTAATTGTTGCGCAGTTTATCCTGAGTATGCTGGTACCCCATATGTGGGGGTAAACCACTGTTTGGGCACACGTCGGGGCTCGGAAGTGAGGGAGCACCATTTGACTTTTTGAATACGAGATTGGCTGGAATCAATGGTGGCGCCATGTTGCGTTTGGAGACCCCTGATGTGCCTAAACAGTGGTAACCCCTCAATTCTACCTCCAACACTAACCCCAACACACCCCTAACTCTAATCCCAACTGTAGCCATAACCCTAATCACACCCCTAACCACAACCCTAATTCCAACCCTAACCCTAAGGCTGCGTGCCCACGTTGCGGATTCGTGTGAGATTTTTCAGCATCATTTTTGAAAAATCCGCGGGTAAAAGGCACTGCGTTTTACCTGCGGATTTTCCACGGATTTCCAGTATTTTTTGTGCGGATTTCACCTGCGGATTCCTATTAAGGAACAGGTGTAAAACGCTGCGGAATCCGCACAAAGAATTGACATGCTGCGGAAAATACAACGCAGCGTTTCCGCGCGGTATTTTCCGCATCATGGGCACAGCGGATTTGGTTTCCATATGTTTACATGGAACTGTAAACCTGATGGAACACTGCTGCGGATCCGCAGCCAAATCCGCACCGTGTGCACATAGCCTAATTCTAAAGGTATGTGCACACGCTGCGGAAAACGCTGCGGATCCGCAACAGTTTCCCATGAGTTTACAGTTCAATGTAAACCTATGGGAAACAAAAATCGCTGTACACATGCTGCGGAAAAACTGCACGGAAACGCAGCGGTTTACATTCCGCAGCATGTCACTTCTTTGTGCGGATTCCGCAGCGGTTTTACAACTGCTCAAATAGAAAATCGCAGTTGTAAAACCGCAGTGAAATGCGCAGAAAAACGCGGTAAATCCGCCATAAATACGCAGCGGTTTAGCACTGCGGATTTATCAAATCCGCAGCGGAAAAATCTGCAGAGGACCAGAATACGTGTGCACATACCGAAACCCTAACCCTAGCCCTACCCCTAGCCCTAGCCCTACCCCTAACCCTAGCCCTAACCCTAACCCTAGCCCTAACCCTAACCCTACCCCTAACCCTAACCCTAGCCCTAACCCTAGCCCTAACCCTAACCCTAACCCTAACCCTAGCCCTAACCCTAACCCTATTCTAACATTAGTGGAAAAAAAAAATCTTTATTTTTTATTGTCCCTACCTATGGGGGTGACAAAGGGGGGGGTCATTTATTATTTTTTTTATTTTGATCACTGAGATAGATTATATCTATCGGGGCGATCGGTGGGGTGGGGGCACATTATTGTTTCCAGCCATGGCCGATGATATTGCAGCATCAGCCATGGCTGGATTGTAATATTTCACCAGTTATAATAGGTGAAATATTACAAATCGCTCTGATTGGCAGTTTCACTTTCAACAGCCAATCAGAGCGATCGTAGCCACGGGGGGGTGAAGCCACCCCCCCTGGGCTAAACTACCACTCCCCCTGTCCCTGCAGATCGGGTGAAATGGGAGTTAACCCTTTCACCCGGCCTGCAGGGACGCGATCTTTCCATGACGCCACATAGGCGTCATGGGTCGGATTGGCACCGACTTTCATGACGCCTACGTGGCGTCATGGGTCGGGAAGGGGTTAAAGATTTTTCTGTATTTTCATGACTATGAAAGTCATCAAAGCAAAAGGTGGCTACTTTGAAGAACCTAGAATATAAGACATAATAAAAAATTGTGAAACAACTGAAATTAAGTGTATAATTCTACATGTGTTAATTCATAGTTTTGATGCCTTCAGTGTGAATGTACAATTTGCATAGTCATGAAAATACAGAAAAATCTTTAAATGAGAAGGTGTGTCCAAACTTTTGGTCTGTAATGTATAGGTATATAGGGTTTGTGTTAGTTACAATCCATCTACTTTTGGTTTATCCTGTATATGTATGTATGTGCTTATATACACTCCTCAAAAAATAAAGGGAACACTAAAATCCCACATGCTAGATATCACTGAAAGAAATATTCCAGTTGTAAATCTTTATTCATTAGTGGAATGTGTTGAGAACAATAAAACCTAAAAATTATTAACGTAAATCACAACTAATATCCCACGGAGGTCTGGAATTGGAATGATGCTCAAAATCAAAGTGGAAAATGAAGTTACAGGCTGATCCAACTTCAGTGGAAATGCCTCAAGACAAGGAAATGATGCTCAGCAGTGTGTGTGGCCTCCATGTGCCTGGATGACCTCGCTACAATGCCTGGGCATGCTCCTAATGAGGTGGCGGATGGTCTCCTGAGAGATCTCCTCCTAGACCTCTACTAAAGCATCCACCAACTTCTGGACAGTCTGTGGTGCAATGGTGGATGGTGCGAGACATGATGTCCCAGATGTGTTCAATCGGATTCAGGTCTGGGGAAAGGGTGGGCAAGTACATAGCTTCAATGCCTTCATCTTGCAGGAACTGTTTACACACTCCAGCTACATGAGGTCTGGCATTGTCTTGCATTAGGAGGAACCCAGGGCCAACCGCACCAGCATATGGTCTCACAAGTGGTCTGAGGATCTCATTTCGGGACCTAATATCAGTCAGGCTAACTCTGGCGAGCACATGGAGGGCTGTGCGGCCCTCCAAAGAAATGCCAACCCACACCATTACTGACCGACTGCCAAACCAGTCATGCTGAAGGATGTTGCAGGCAGCAGGTCGCTCTCCACGGCATCTCCAGACTCTGTCACGTCTGTCACATGTGCTCAGTGTGAACCTGCTTTCATCTTTGAAAAGCACAGGGTGCCAGTGATGAATTTGCCAATCCTGGTGTTCTGTGGCAAATGCCAAGCTTCCTGCAAGGTGTTGGGCTGTGAGCACAACCCCCATCTGTGGAGGTCGGGCACTCAGACTATCCTCATGGAGTCTGTTTCTAACCGTTTGCGCAGACACATGCAAATTTGTGGCCTGCTGGAGGTAATTTTGCAGGGCTCTGGCAGTGCTCCTCCTGTTCCTCCTTGCATAAAGGCTGAGGTAGTGGTCCTGCTACTGGATTGTTGCCCTCCTATGGCCTCCTCCACGTCTCCTGGTGTACTGGCCTGTCTCCTGGTATCGCCTCCAGCCTCTGGACACTATGCTGACAGACACAGCAAACCTTCTTGCCACAGCTCGCATTGATGTGACATCCTGGATGAGCTGCACTACCTGAGCCACTTGTGTGGGTTGTAGAGTCCGTGTCATGCTACCACAAGTGTGAAAGCACAACCAACATTCAAAAGTGACCAAAACATCAGCCAGAAAGCATTGGTACTGAGATGTGGTCTGTGGTCCCCATCTGCAGAACCACTCCTTTATTGAGTGTGTCTTTATAATTGCCAATAATTTCCATCTGTTGTCTATTCCATTTGCACAACAGCATGTGAAATTGATTGTCAAACAGTGTTGCTTCCAAAGTGGACAGTTTGATTTCACAGAAGTTTGATTTACTTGGAGTTATATTCTGTTGTTTAAGCGTTCCCTTTATTTTTTTAAGCAGTGTATATATATATATATATATATATATATATATATATAGCCTGGAACCCACAGCATCGCCCCACTCCTGCTATGGCCGCAGCCAGAAGCTTCATGCAGCAGCGACCCTGGGACCCCACTCTATCGCAGTTGATAAGCTACATTTGGATTATAAGATGTACCCCCATTTTCACCCAATTTGAAGGAAAAAAGTACGTCTTATAATACAAAAAATACAATAATTAATTTTTATTAATCAATAAAATGAAAAGTGGATGAAATCTAATTCAAGTCAATATTTGGTGTGACTGCCCTTTGTCTTCAAACCGGCAGCAATTCTTCTACGTACTTACACACAGTATTTGAAGGAACTCGGAAAGGAGGTTGTTCCAAACATCTAAACTGACTTCTGTTACAACCAAATATTTTACGTTTTAATTCATTAGTCCAGAGTACATGCTGCCATTTTTCTGCACCCCAGTTCCTGTTTTTGTGCATAATTGAGTTGCTTCTCCTTGTTTCCATGTCGAATGTATGGCTTATTGACCACAATACTTCCATATAGACCACTTCTGACCAGACTTCTCCAAACAGCAGATAGATGTACCTCAGTCCCATTGGTTTCTTCCAGTTCCGAGATGATGACACTGCTGGACATCTTCCAATTAGGCCTCACACTTCTTTGAAATGCTAGTATGTTTTCTAGTGCATCTAGACTCTGATTCAAGCTGTCTGTGGTTCCGTGCAACATGCCCCCTGTTGAGGAAGCCATGATGGCGAAACGGCACTGTTGGGGTATTTGAGGGCATGGACACCAGGATAATACTGTATGTAAGTAATATGATATAGTTTACACATGGGCAAGAGCCTTTACGAATGCACCTATTTGCACTAGGCACTTTACATTTCTAATTATCTGGTTACCACAACAAATATTTTGGCACTAAGCATTTTCTATTGAGTGTTGATGGTGGGATATTTAAAGTGGATTAGGTGTTCTTTAGCATTTATCATTATTATATATGTACAATTGTTCATAATTCCTGGTCTCTGTATGACCCTCAATAATTTTTGTGATATTCCTTTGTTTTAATTTTAATATGTGAAATAAATTATTTAATTTTAAAGAGACGTTATTTTGTTTTTTTCCTCTATTTTCTCTCTAGCACATACATGTGGGATTTGATTAGTTATATTTGTTTAGAGGTTGCATTTATTATTCTGGACTTTTGAAATGTACAGTGTGTCTGATGACAGATTCCTTTTCATATGGAAGCTTGTATACATGCCAAAGGGGGTTGTATAAAGAAATTTCAAGCACTATATGATTGTCATAAATTTCTATCAAATGCTACTTATTAGATGCCTAAGGCTATGGTTGCACGATCAGTATTTGGTCAGTATTTTACATCAGTATTTGTAAGGCAAAACCAGGAGAGGAACAATCAGAGGAAAAGTATAATAGAAACACGTCACCACTTCTGTATTTTTGACCCACTCGTCATCTTACAAATACTGATCTGAAACACTGACCAAATACTGATAGTGTGACCACAGCCTCATACTGGTAACGTGAAATGCCTAATGTCACTTTAAAAAAATAACATTTTAAACACAAATAAAATTATAAACAACTTATAGACAAATATATTTTTAAAAATACTGTAATCAATTTTACTGTATAAAATACGGTAGGTTGAAAAAAAGACAATGCATTAACTATCTCAGAAGTCTCCTTTTAACATTTATTTTATTTTGGACATTATGTCCACATTGGTATTCTAGGAGCAGTGATTTATGAAGTTAGCACCTTATTGATTTCTAGTAACAATGTTTTTAGGGCACTCTATCATCTTTTACTTGAGCATCCATGGGAATCAATGTTATAATAGCAATCAATTGCACTTTGAGATTTGAGGAACGATTTGCTACAACTTAATTAAATATATTTAATGCTTTTTGGACATAAGGACCACAAATAGGCATACCTGTAATGATGAACAACACATTTTTGAAAATAAACAGAATTAAAAAACTAAGCAGATAAATAATCTACAAAATGATGAGACTGTATATATTAACCTTATATCTGCATGTAGATTTTTTTTTCATTTCGCAAGTTAGTGATTTTCTTTTCTTTTGGCTTACAAATACTGATATAAAATACTGACCAAATACTGAACGTGTGAATGGTGCCTAAGTCATTGTTTTTTCATATAATGACCCTTATTCAAGGGGTTTTCAACCCAATATTTTTTAATGACATTAAAAAAAAATTTTTTATTTTTTTTAGCAAACTTTTGAATTTTTTTAAACACTTAGATAATAGAGAACCTTAGACATGTTTGGTGCGGTCGCCGCACACGTCAAATTGCCGCATGCGGACGCATCCGCATACAACACATGTCCCTACGTACCAAATGTTAAAGATAGGTATGCCGGGCAGCGCAGGACGCATGGAGCAGTAGGCACAGCGTAGGCAGGGCTTCAAGGAGGAAGAAGGGAGGAAGTGTGCTGCCATCCGCAGCCCTCCCAACCGCAAATGTGAAACCAGCCTTAAATTGTTGCTTCAATACCATGGGAATATCACTAGAAGACTAGGTGCCTCCTGGTCCAACTCTGCCCCATCACTGATGTGCACCTTGCTGGCAATATACAGTGTAGACGGAAAGCTGCTAATCAGGGGTGTGGCGGGGTTAGCTTTCTGAGCTCTGCTGCATGTTAAATCTTAAAAACTCTGGTTGCATCACAACTGCTGCATCCCGTAAACTTAATGACACATCATTGGAATCAGGGTCTCTTTGCATACATTATGCTGCTCTCAGATGAGGTAGGAAAACCTATCGACATATTCCCTTTAATTCTTTTCTGCTGGTGATGGAATAGATGTAATAATTTGTATCAGTGCATCTTAAAAAAGAGAAATATTAGTTTGATTGCTACTTGAGCAATATGCACCAAAACCTCTAATGGTCTTGCCCCAAATTATACTACCACTACTGACCATGGTATCGGCTTTACAGTTGTCCCATTAGAGCCAGTCTCTCCGTAGTCTGCCATAGACTCAGGTACTGTTTTGGCATATGATATACAAAGTACATTTAAAAGAATATTTGTGGACACTTTTCGACAAGCATTTCATATAGTCTCGACTATTCTTTGGTGGACTGTTGTGACTGAACGCATTCTGTACATAGCACTGCAGAATATCTTAGTGCTGTATCAATAACAGAAATGCACTACATATATAAACGATCATTGTAGTTTCAATTTGATCTAATTTGATTGATAACGGGCTAAGTCAAAACATCTAATTAAAAAGTTATGTTGTTACCTCCACAAAAAATCCATTTCAAAATGCTATTCACAGTGTTTCCATTCTGCAAAGTACTAAAATGTAATGGGATAATTGAGTCAATGCTGTGATGATGTGTAAACCAGAACAAATGGTTGTGAAATTATTGATATACCATATAATCTCTATGGTAATACCAAGAGCCGGTCCAGCATTGCAATGTGTTACACCTTATTTTTAAAAAATATATATTAGAATTTCTGGTGATTCTGGATTATTTTTAGCCACAATGCTTATCAAATTATCCCATCTACACTTGTAATACTTTGCATGACTACATGAATGTTTCTGGGCACCAGTTGGGAATTCAGCAGCCTTGGACACCGCTACCACTATCACAAGTGTCACCGATCGTTGTTATTTATTGAACATAACTGTTATGATTGTGTAACAACTCACTCAGGAAAATAGGTAACAAACTAAAAACTGCAACTGACCCTGCCAGTTCCTGTACAGACTAGAGATCTTGACCAGCTGTTCCTAAAGGTTCCTGTGTGAATAGAGATAACCCTAACCACAGTGTTGAAGATGGAAGCTCAGGCCTAAACTACCTGAAAGGCCGTCGAGCGCTTCATGTTCCTCCTAAAGAACCATAAGGCAGTACAGAGAGTAAATTACCTACTAAAGGGAAAGTGTGCTGGAAAAAGGAAAGATCCCAGAGTGAGTAAAGTTAATCATGAAATACAAAATTAAGTATAAAGTGCATACTGTTAGGTTATATGCTGCCTACGTCCTAAAAAAAAATACAGGAGGTAGGTGCAAAGTAAAAAACAGAAACAACAAGGAGATAAACCATAGCTGTACAGAATATAAAGCCGCACCCAAAAGGTGACAAATGAAAACACCTGTGTTATGCTAAACAGACTGCAGCCAGAATAACAGATATTAGCACCTAGAGAAAAGGTGTGTCTGTTGTGACTTGGCAGACAGAGAAGCTGACGCGTTTTGAACACAACTGTATTCTTAATCTTCAGTAAGTTACTGAAGATTAAGAACACAGTTGTGTTCGAAATGCGTTCAGTGCAGTGGGAGCTGATATGTGATTTTTTTTGTCAGCCACTTGTTATCGGAGTCCACGTTTTTAAATTTCATTACTCTAATAAAGCTATCTTGGATTTTATATATGGACTATTTCTCTTTCCTGGAGCTGGATTTTCTAGTATTTCTAGCAATGTAGAATTGTAGTTCCAATGATGACTGATGTTGGGAAAAGAGACTTCATCTTTCTACATAGAGCTTAGGATTCAGCTAGTCTGTTTCTAATCCATGTCATAGACCTAATGAAAAGAGAAGAATTAACTGGGTAGAATGACAAAATGAGCAATTGTAAGTATACAGTACTGTATGTGATGTGATCAATATATTAACAGCATACAAATTTTGATGGAAGGGCTTCTGTAATAAAAATAAATAGAAATTTAGAAATATTGTTTGATTCAGAACTGTGTCATTTCTAAAGTACCGTAGATTAAAAAAAACTGAATGCCCATAGTTAAACATATTTATGAAGCTTCTTTAAAAAAAACAGACCCACCAGTCTCCGAGTCTGGATTAACTAGTTGGCTTCAAAGTGATTAAAAGACTCATTACTTTGAAATTTGTGCAACAAACACTTAAGACATTTCGAAGTGTTCGGTATGTTTATTACTTAAACAGCTTTGTAAATTTTAAAAGTAAACATAAATTGTTTTTCCTTAGCATCTGCTTAATAACCATCAGCTAAAGTATGCAAGATATATTGCTGTGTTTACAATGTCAGCACAAGGGACCATATGTCTATGAACAAATTAAACTGCTTAAGGGTAAAGCTAATTGCTCATTTTATTTGAGTGTCTAAGTGGAAGACATGCATGTGCACTTCTAAATAAAGACAAGGGTACATGTACAGACTGGAGTTTCAGATTCACATCTACGCAGAGCAGGAAGCGGGACAATCCACCAAGTCAACTCTAAAACCAGACACACTGATTTAAAAGTCACAACCAACTAATGAGATAAATCCAGAGACTGTGTTTGCAGGGCAGGCTTAAAATCTGTTCACTAGTGACTCTATGGGATTGATCACAGGGTTATGATAGTGCTAATAAGGAAATTTTTAACTAAATAACAATCTTATAGCCTGAAGCAAAATGTTCTTGCATTTCTTTGTCTTCTGTTACCCTCATCTAATGCTCAGCCTTTGGGATAGGAAACCAACTGACGGAAGGTTATCAAATGGGAAAAAACTCAAATTTGCAATTTCAAGATATTTTTATGTGAAGATCACCAATAACTTAGAGAAAGAAATGCAAAAATCCTTCAGTTGGCCTCCTTAGTTGTTGAACTTAGATCTGTCAAGCTTACAGGATACATTTTGGACAAAATACATTTTAACACAACTATATACAGTGGGGGAAAAAAGTATCTAGTCAGCCAACAATTGTGCAAGTTCTTCCACTTAAAACAATGAAAGAGGCCTGTAATTGGTTTGCCACAACTATGAGAGTCAAAATGACAAAGCAAATCCAGAAAATCACCTTGTCTGATTTGGTAAGATTTATTTAGCAAATTATGGTGGAAATAAGTATTTGGTCATTGACCCCTAAATCCCATATGACGTACTATCCCGTCGAGGTGGGGTGGGCCCGTATGACCACCGACGGGATAGTCCGTCATATGCAATCGGCCGCGCTCATGGGGGGAGCACGGCCAATCGCGGCCGGGTGTCAGCTAAATATCGCAGCTGACATCCGGTACTATGGGCCGCCCCTGGCACATTAATCCCCGGAACACTGCGATCAAACATGATCGCAGCGTTCCGGCAGTACAGGGAAGCATCGCACAGGGAGGGGGCTCCCTGCATGCTTCCCTGAGACCCTCAGTACAAGGCGATGTGCTCACCTTGTACCGAGCGTCTCCTCCCTGCAGGCCCCGGATCCAAAATGGCTGCGGAGCTACATCCGGGTCCTGCAGGGAGGTGGCTTACCAGCGCCTGCTCAGAGCAAGTGCTGGTAAACCTGCAGCCCTGCATGTCAGATCACTGATCTGACACAGTGCTCTGCAAAGTATCAGATCAGCGATCTGACCCTATAACATGATGCCCCCCCCTGGGGCAATGTTATAAAGTAAAAAAAAAAAAAAATTCCTAAATAAAGAAAAAGATATATATATATATATATATATATATATATAAAGTTCCCGTAAATACATTTCTTTATCTAAATAATAAAAAAACAGTAAAAGTGCACATATTTAGTATCCCCGCGTCCATAAAGACCCCACCTATAAAACTGTCCCACTAGTTAACCCCTTCAGTGAACGCGATAAAAAAAACACACAAAAAAAGACAAGGCAAAAAACAACACTTTATTATCATACTGCCGAACAAAAAGTGAAGTAACATGCGATCAAAAAGACAGATATAAATAACCATGGTACCGCTGAAAACGTCATTTTGTCCCGCAAAAAACAAGCCCCCATACAGCATCATCAGCAAAAAAATAAAAAAGTTATAGTCCTCAGAAAAAAGCGATGCAAAAATAATTATTTTTTCTATAAAATAGTTTTTATCGTATAAAAACGCCAAAACATTAAAAAATGATATAAATATCGCTATAATCGTACTGACCTGAAGAATAAAACTGCTTTATCAATTTTACCAAACGTGGAATGGTATAAACGCCCCCAAAAAGAAATTCATGAATAGCTGGTTTTTGGTCATTCTGCCTCACAAAAATCGGAATAAAAAGCGATCAAAAAATGTCACGTGCACAAAAATTAAACCAATAAAAACGTCAACTCGTCCCGCAAAAAACAAGACCTCACATGACTCTCTGAACCAAAATATGGATAAATTATAGCTCTCAAAATGTGGAGACGCAAAAAATATTTTTTGCAATAAAAAGCGTCTTTTAGTGTGTGACAGCTGTCAATCATAAAAATCCGCAAAAAGGAATAGGGTTAAGGCTAGGGTTGGGGCTAGGATAAGGGCAAGGGTTAGGGTTAGGGCTAGGGTTAGGGCGGCTAGGGTTAGGGCTAGGGTTAGGGTTAGGGCTAGGGTTAGGGTTGGGGCTAGGGTTAGGTTTTCAGTTAGAATTGGGGGTTTCCACTGTTTAGGCACATCAGGGGCTCTCTAAACGCGACATGGTGTCCGATCTCAATTCCAGCCAATTCTGCGTTTAAAAAGTAAAACAGTGCTCCTTCCCTTCCGAGCTCTCCCGTGCACCCAAACAGGGGTTTACTTCAACATATGGGGTATCAGTGTACTCAGGACAAATTGTACAACAACGTTTGGGGTCCAATTTCTCCTGTTACCCTTGGGAAAATAAAAATTGGGGGGGCTAAAAAAACATTTTTGTGGGAAAAAAAATATTTTTTTATTTTCACGGCTCTGCGTTATAAACTGTAGTGAAACACTTGGGGGTTCAAAGTTCTCACAACACATCTAGATAAGTTCCTTGAGGGGTCTAGTTTCCAATATGGGGTGACTTGTGGGGGTTTCTACTGTATAGTTACATTAGGGGCTCTGCAAATGCAACGTGACGCCTGCAGACCAATCCATCTAAGTCTGCATTCCAAAACAGCACTCCTTCCCTTCCGAGCTCTGCCATGCGCCCAAACAGTGGTTCCCCCCCCCCATATGGGGTATCAGCGTACTCAGGACAAATCGGACAACAACTTTTGGGGTCCAATTTCTCCTGTTACCCATGGGAAAATACAAAACTGGGGGCTAAAAAATAATTTTTGTGGAAAAAAAAATATTTTTTATTTTCACAGCTCTGCATTATAAACTGTAGTGAAACACTTGGGGGTTCAAAGTTCTCACAACACATCTAGATACCTTGGTAAAATAAAACAAATTGGAGCTGAAGTAAATTTTGTGTGAAAAAAGGTAAATGTTCATTTTTATTTAAACATTCCAAAAATTCCTGTGAAACACCTGAAGGGTTAATAAACTTTTTGAATGTGGTTTTGAGCACCTTGAGGGGTGCAGTTTTTAGAAAGATGTAACACTTGGTTATTTTCTATCTATGTGATGTGGTCCCGAAAGTAAAATGGTGCTGTAAAAATGAGAAATTGCTGGTCAACTTTTAACCCTTATAACTCCCTAACAAAAAAAAAATGTTAGTTCCAAAATTGTGCTGATGTAAATTAGACATGTGGGAAATGTTACTTATTAAGTGTTTTGTGTGACATATTTCTGTGATTTAAGGGCATAAAAATTCAAAGTTGTAAAATTGCGAAATTTTCAAAATTTTCGCCAAATTTCCTTTTTTCACAAATAAACTCAAGTCTTATTGAGGAAATTTTACCTCTATCATGAAGTACAATATGTCACGAGAAAATAATGTCAGAATCACTGGGATCCATTGAAGCGCTCCAGAGTTATAACCTCATAAAGGGACAGTGGTCAGAATTGTAAAAATTGGCCCGATCATTAACGTGCAAACCACCCTTGGGGGTAAAGGGGTTAAAGAGAACCTGTCATCAAGATTATCCATGTTAAACTAAAGGTATGGGCATAATGACATTGTTGTACTGATTCACTAGATACCAGTGTAGAAATCTGCAGCCTGGTTTTTGTGAAATCATCATTAGAAGTTTCGGATTACTAAAATCTTCATGCATCAGGACGGGACTGTGGATAGGGTCTTGAGCTCTGCTATGGCCCCTCCACCGCCTCTGGTATCTTTATCTTCTTTCTCATTTAAATTTTGCTCTGGTGCTATCCTAGCTGTGGGCAGCATTTGCGCAGCTTCAGGAAAATGGCGCCAGTGGCGGTGCATGCCCAGATAGACTTTTACTGAAGCCTGGTACCAGATTAATCTGTCTAAGTGCCACCCACAACTGGGACAGCGACAATGCAGATAGACCTCGATCACTCTACGGTAAAACGGCATCTGTATCTGCACTTTTAGTGAAGCCTGCCACCAGACTAATCAGAGCAAATGACGCCCATAGCTGGGACAGCGTGTTAGGGCTAGCGGAATGCACCAAATAATAAGACAGATGGAGTAAGGTGCATTCGCAGCCCGGGGTCCACCGTGCAGAGATGGAACCTGCTGCCAAGTAATGACGGACTATATGGCAGTACAATATGAATACACACACGGGTTAACCTCACCCTGTGTGAAGGAAGCGAACGCTGTTGCGTCACAGGACCGCGGTACCGCACCAAAAGCGCAAGCAAGGAGTCTTAGAACTCAATCCCAAGACACAGGATTTGAGTACATATAGACCTCATGCGCTCGACATCGCTACTGAGGTGTCAGAGTGACTGAAATAATTATAATAAAGAAGCACAAGAGTGCATGCGGTGCCGCACTGGCGAACGCCACTAACCACCCAGGCTTGGGTCAGGAAAGCACTGTGAAAGCGCACGGCGCCGCACTGGCGGTCACAGCAATTAGAGGCTGTAATGTGTGTAACGAGCTGATGGTTAAGTTGGGCGCTAGGTAGTAATCATCCATCTTCCGCAAGCAGTCATACAATAGGGAGGGGATTTTAAAGAACAACTTTCATCCATCGACATACATCCATCAACACACACACATTATCAAGACTATACTAGCACATGGCCGTGCGGCCATGCAAGCCTTAAATAGTTGCAGCACGTTTAGGACCTTCAGAGAAGGACCAATGGAGTTGCTGCAGTACCTGAGCATGTGACCCCAGATCTCCACATGCTCAGAGAGCATGCTGAGAGATCTTGTCCTGGGCATGCTCAGAGTGCAAAACAGGACTTAGTCCTAGCACCCACAAGGACCTTCCAAGAAGGACCAATGAGCTAGCTGCAGTATCTGATCATGTGACCCTCGATCTCCACTGAGAGATCTCACTCTGGGCATGCTCAGAACACGAAAAGCAGGACTTAGTCCCAAAAGCGTCTGCTCGCCGCTGCCCAGCACTGACTACAATGGCAGAAGCAGGAAATGCAGCAGTAACTCTATTAACAGAGTGAGACTGAGCAAGATGCTGGGACCGACGTCTCCGCTGAGCAGACTCCATTGCGGCTGGAGAAGAATGGGAGACCGCAGCGGAGATGGTTCGAGATTCCCCCTGTGCAGAAGCGGGAACTCGACATCTAACACAGCGACAGTGCAAAATTTAAATGAGGAAGAAGATAAAGACACCAGAGGCAGCTGAAGGGCCACATCAGAGCCAAGGATTCTACCCACAGTCCCGCCCTGATGCGCATAGAGATTAGGAAAACAAAATTAATAATGATGATTTAGCAAAAAAAAGCAGGCTGCAGATTTCTACACTGAAGGTACCTATTAAATCAGTATGACAGTACCATTATGCCCATACCTTTATTTTATCATGGATAATCCTGATGACAAGTTCTGTTTAAACAAGTTTTCAACCTTTTCATGTTTACCAAGAATTTGTGCAGCCAAATGACAGAAATGAATGAATCTGATAACATTCAAATTCTTCAGATTGACACATAATAAATGCAAGGGTTAAAAAATATCATAAAACCCATTATACTCACTTTGACTCTCACCTGCTCTGGCGCTGCAGTTCCCCGCCTGGCTTGATCCCTCTTTTTGGCTCTAGTCTTCTCTTCGCTTTTCGGCACCACTGGCATTGACTAGACCTCAAGCAAAGTTGTTGCAGGGTAAAGCCCGTTATCACAATACATCATGATGTTTCTTGAAGCCTTGTCAATGACGGAGGTGTTGAAGAGTGAAGATGGAAGAGAAGGCAGGAACTGGAGGGAGCAATTTAGAGGAAACCCCATTCGGGGAAATACAACGAAAAAACAGGTGATTGGTGAGGTGAGTATAAGATTTTGTTTATTTTTCAACCCCTTCATTGTGCTAAACAAAATCAAGCAAAATATCTTGATTCAAGCTAATTAGATAGCCAAAAAGTCAGGTTCTACATTTTTTAAAAAAATTCACGCAAATTCCATTTGCCTTGATTTCATTTGCTAATTTCTCCCAGTGGAGTATTGCTTTAAATCAGTAAAATATCTTCTTCATACATCTCATATAAATATTTTAAGACCACAAGTTGGTTACCATTATATGACTAATATGGCGAGTAAATAAGGGGTTACTGATTAATTTCCAACATATGGTAATAAAAACAAAAAATGTTAATATAATTTTCCTTAGGGAAACTGCATTCTGCTTAAGCATAGACACATTTCCTATATGGTTCAATGTACAATCAAGAATTTTAAGTAAAGAAGGCTGAAAACAAGGCTTGTTATTTTCTGTTTTCAAGAACAGTCTAAAGTTGATTTACATAATATTCCTTGACAACGAGATTCTGCTTTCTGCACTGGTTTCTTTGTTTAGATCCCTAAGCTCAGAAGACAATGCATATGTATAATTAAAGAAATCCCGGATTCATTCAGCATTTGTTATATAAACAAAGTGTCATATTAGATGAAAGAAGGATAAGATAGCACAAGATCGGCAAAGGATGCAATTCTCACTTTACAATTGGACTGAGGTGAAGTAGAACCAAACTGACGACCAGTTCCAAATAAACCTTTTTCTTAAAGTTTTTGCATAGACTTCTGCTGCTGTATGCATCATATACGAATATTTAAGCATTTCACTCCAGTTTCCAAAAAGAAAGGAAGCAATGAACTAGGAGTCCCTTTATTAAGCACAATAAGACAGATCAACTGTAGCAGGAGTATGACCTTAAGGGGGTTGTCCAGTCAAAACCAATAAGTCTATAGTCACTCTGTGTGACTGCAGACAAATGAATAATGCCCCCCAGTGCATACACTGTGTGCTGTGGGGATTCACCGATTTCAGACCCGGGGAATGGAGGGTATGTATGTGTGACACCCCAGGGTCCTGGTTGTCACAGTGGCATTGCTTTCCTCACAGGGAGAGTGATGTCACACTTGGAAGTGAAGGAAGATCTTCTTTATCAGGTAAACATAAACATACATGTTCACAAGGGGGAGCTCTGATCCAGCTTATGGGTGGCTCCCCTACATATATATATTCTGGTCTTGAGGGAAAGTTAGTTAGTTAGTGCCAGACAGTAGACTGGAACAGTCTGAGGCAGAAAGATGTGTGAAGGGCCATGCAGCCATGATCTGGTGTCCGGGCCAATTTTTACAATTCTGACCACTGTCCCTTTATGAGGTTATAACTCTGGAACGCTTCAACGGATCCCGGTGATTCTGACATTGTTTTCTCGTGACATATTGTACTTCATGATAGTGGTAACATTTCTTTGAGATTACCTTATTTGTGAAAAAAACGGAAATTTGGCAAAAATTTTGAAAATTTCGCAATTTTCCAACTTTGAATTTTTATGCAATTAAATCACAGAGATATGTCACACAAAATACTTAAGGCCGGCGTCACACTGGCGTTTAAAACGGCCGAGTGCAATGCGAAAAAACATCGCATTGCACTCGGACCAATGTTAACATATGGGGCCGCTCCCAGCAGCCGACTTTTTGACGCCCGTTTTCCTCGGTCCGAGACAATCGCAGCATGCTGCGATTGTCACCGATTATCGGATCGGACTCGCCAATGCAAGTCTATGGATGCGATGAAAAATCGGATTACAAACGGACCACAAGTGTGACTTGCGATTAAATCGCCAGACTTCGCCAGGTGACAGGAAATTGCATCAGGCATTGCCAGGAAGCTTTGGCATGCTAATTACACTGGGAGAGTTAAAAATCCAGGAACAACGCCTCCACGGATTCCTACAAGCATGTCGACGCTAATTAACGTCGAGATGCTCATAGTTCTGGTCCAAGAGAGACCAGAACTATGGGACCAGAGAGATGCCCACTATGCCGACCGGGCATGCAAGGAGGCAGCGTGGAGAAGAATATGTTGCCAAATGTTCCCAGATTATGCAGACAGATCTCGGGAGGACCAGGAGAGAATTAGTAAGTACACTAATGTATTTTTTGGGGGGTTTTGTCAACACAGTAAAACGTGCATTTTTGTAGTTTGAGGGGGGGGGGGGGGAATTTAGCAAAAGTGTCCTCCTTGTCAGATAACCAGCTTTTTCAAAGTATTATGGCACATTGTTATGTGTGAATGTTTACCCTTTAAATTTTGGGCCGCAATGTATGTTGTCCCCATTACTTGGCTATGCATTAATCACCACATTTTTCAATCAAAAATTTTACCATTTCTTGTTGATGTTTTGCCCCTATCTTAGCCAGTATATAGGTGACTTAAAAAATCATCATTGTAGTTACTTTCCTTTTCAAGTATGTTCTGATGAAGGTCCTTTTCCACCCTTTTTTTTTTTTGGTGGTTTAATCAATTAATTAATTGATTGTTCTTGTTTTCCAAGTCAATTTTTTTTATGGTCTGAACATACCATATTTGTGTTTTCAAAACTTGTGTTTTGTGTTACATTTCAGTGAATGATGTGGCAAGGCGTTGGCGTAGCTGTAGGGATTCATATAGGAGGGAGAGACAGCTGCGGAGCCGGAGTGGTGCGGATGGAACTACCAAGAGGAAATACCTCTACTTTGACAGGCTGAACTTCCTAGCTCCGGTGATGGATCTGAGACCGTAAGTGAATTTTATTATTATGTTTTTGTTTTATTTTGGTGTTTGAATTTATTTAATTTATATGATTTAATTTCTAAATATAGCACTGAATCAAACCTGACAGAGAGGGAGACGGGTACCGAATCAGAGGTGCAAATTGATCCAGTGGGTGATGATGATGAACAGGCTGGTCCTTCCTCATCACTTTCCAGAAGCACCCAATCAGCACCACCACCACCACTACCACCACCGGAATCAGAAAGCCAGGCTGCACATCCCGATGAACAGGCCATCAGTAGCAGCCCCACCATGCCTCTGGCTGCCTCTCCCCAGGCTTCTGGCATCCCACGGCGAGCCCGGCGAAGAAGAGAAGGAGCAGGGTCTGTCACAAGGACTCAGGTGGACAGAGGTGTTTTGGATTACTTGTCATCAGTGACTCGTGATAATGGGGAGGAGGCATATGGACGCAGTCTGGCACAGTATCTCAGGGCTATTCCCCGTGAGTTCCGGTTGCGTACAAGAGGGGCTATACAAATAGTCCTAGATGCCAGTACCCCACCCAATAATCCCAGGCCTGTTTTTGCATTTTTAGAAAGGTGGCAGCTTACAAATGATAATCCAATAGAGTCACATGTACGCCATCAAGTGCAAGGTGAATCAGCCTCTCATCCTCCACAAGCTCCTCCTCCTACTCAAGCACGGATGCCTACACCTCCGCCACAGCTAGCACCACTCACAAATGTGCCTCATCAAGGCCAATATATGGGCCATAGTGCACATGCCCAATATGGCCACTTGAACATACCCAATGTTGTTGGCTGGCCACAACATGGGTATGGGCGACATGGCCATATTGGGGGATATAGTCAGTTTGGTCAGCCCTACACTCAGGACAACCCTCAACATTTACAAAATTTACAATACCATAACCCACAACTGGATCCTGGAAGGTTCCAACAGAATCCAGGTCTGTCTGCCACCACACATGCTGACACTGATGTTGGCCAGCAACCTAGGCAAGCAACCCAATCTGGACCACCGCCTTCTCCACCCCCGACTTACCATCATTTGTAGTTTTGATTTTGTGACACAGTGAGTGCCTTCTATTTTTTTATTCAAAAATTTTATGTTTGGTTTTATATTTGGACATTGATATGTGAGGATAACATTACACCATATGTTTGAAATATGGTTTTCTAATTTTCATACAAAACTAAAAATAAAAAGTTCCATGTTTAAGCACAATGACTCCTTGTTAATGTTAGGACATGTTACGTAATTTGTTAGCTAAATATAACAGGAAAACAATAGAACAAATAGAATAGAACAAAAGAACATACCCAAAATCGGGAAATGAAGAGAGTTTATGCTAGGAAAATCTAACAACACTACATAGATAATGCATCCTCTTGACAGGGAGTAGCACCCTGAGGTGACACTAAATAAGTTGTTAACTCATCACGTACTTTAAGTCATCAAGGGGACGATGGGGAGGGTGGGTCCTAGGGCAGGGAAGTAACTATGCTGATTCTAGGAACAGCAACATATCATTGTTTAGACATACAATAACGTAATGATAAGCCGCTCCTCTCAAGAAATAGGTTTGTGCATTCTGGTGTCCGGAAACGTGACCTCAGGGTGCCCAATATCACCAAAAAATAAAAAAAAAACAAGGCCCATCCAAGAATATGGCAAATAATTGTCAGGATGGCTACGCAGACATGATTCTAGATGGGGGAAATGTCCTTTTAGTTAGCCTTTGCCTCAAAAGTGGATGGACCAACATTCTTGCTCCTCCTTCGCGGATCCACAATCACAGGGTATGCCTCTCAAAAACATCTGAAGAAAACACAATTGAAAAGCACAAGCTCAGTGGTGGTTCAATGCCAGTCTATCTGTCATGTTTGTCACAAAGCACAACTAACACAAAACAAGCAACAAATGTTGGGTAAAGTTGGTAGCCTCACAATAAATAGGTGTCTGGCTGCTGTTTTTAATTTATTACAGGCCTAAAAACCGTTATTTGTCCATTTTGCAAGCCGCCGACAAAATATCGCCAGACGGATGTCAAACGGATTTCGAACGGACGCTCACATGCGAGGAAATCGCATCCTCGCATTACAATTGGATTACAGACGGATCAGTGTTTAGGAAACATTTGTGCGATTCTCGTCCGTATAAAACGGACCGATTTTTTAGACGTTGTGTGTGCCGCCGGCCTAATAAGTAACATTTCCCACATGTCTACTTTACATCAGCACAATTTTGGAACCAAAATTTTTTTTGTTAGGGAGTTATAAGGGTTAAAAGTTGACCAGCAATTTCTCATTCTTCCAACACCATTTTATTTTAGGGACCACATCTCATTTGAAGTCATTTTGAGGGGTCTATATGATGGAAAATACCCAAGTGTGACACCATTCTAAAAACTGCACCCCTCAAGGTGCTCAAAACCACATTCAAGAAGTTTATTAACCCTTCAGGTGTTTCACAGGAATTTTTGGAATGTTTAAATAAAAATGAACTTTTTTTCATAAAAAATTTACTTCAGCTCCAATTTGTTTTATTTTACCAAGGGTAACAGGAGAAAATGGACCCCAAACCTTGTTGTACAATTTGTTCTGAGTATGCCGATACCCCATATGTGGAGGTAAACCACTGTTTGGGCGCATGACAGAGCTCGGAAGCGAAGGAGCGCCATTTGACCCACCAAGTGCTTCACAGAAGTTTATAATGCAGAACCGTAAAAATAAAAAATCATATTTTTTCACAAAAATTATCTTTTCACCCCCAATTTTTTATTTTCCCAAGGGTAAGAGAAGAAATTGGACCCAAAAGTTGTTGTACAATTTGTCCTGAGTACACTGATACCCCATATGTGGGCGTAAACCACTGTTTGGGCGCATGGGAGAGCTCGGAAGGGAAGGAGCGCCGTTTGACTTTTCAATGCAAAATTGACAGGAATTGAGATGGGACGCCATGTTGCGTTTGGAGAGCCCCTGATGTGCCTAAACATTGAAACCCCCCACAAGTGACACCATTTTGGAAAGTATACCCCCTAAGGAACTTATCTAGATGTGTTTTGAGCGCTTAGACCCACCAAGGGCTTCACAGAAGTTTATAATGCAGAGCCATAAAAATAAAACAAAAATTTTTTCCCACAAAAATTATTTTGTTAGCCCCTAGTTTTGTATTTTCCCGAGGGTAACAGGAGAAACTGAACCCCAAAATTTGTTGCCCAATTTGTCCTGAATGCGATGATGCACCATATGTGGGGGGAACCACTGTTTGGGCGCATGGGAGGGCTCGAAAGGGAAGGAGCGCCATTTGGAATGCAGACTTAGATGGAATGGTCTGCAGGTGTCACATTGCATTTGCAGAGCCCCTAATGTACCTAAACAGTAGAACCCCCCCACAAGTGACACCATTTTGGAAAGTAGACCCCCTAAGGAACTTATCTAGATGTGTGGTGAGTGCTTTGACTCACCAAGGGCTTCACAGAAGTTTATAATGCAGAGCGGTAAAAATAAAACAAAAACTTTTTCCCACAAAAATTATTTTTTAGCCCCCAGTTTTGTATTTTCCCGAGGGTAAGAGGAGAAATTCGACCCCAAAAGTTGTTGTCCAATTTGTCCTGAGTACGCTGATACCCCGTATGTGGGGGGGACCACCATTTGGGCGCATGGGAGGGCTCGGAAGGGAAGGAGTGCCATTTGGAATGCAGACTTAGATGGAATGGTCTGCAGGCGTCACATTGTGTTTGCAGAGCCCCTAATGTACCTAAACAGTAGAAACCCCCAAGTGACCCCATATTGGAAACTAGACCCCCCAGGGAACTTATCTAGATGTGTTGTGAGAACTTTGAACCCCCAAGTGTTTCACTACAGTTTATAACGCACAGCCGTGAAAATAAAAAATCTTTTTTTTTTTCCACAAAAATTATTTTTTAGCCCCCAGTTTTGTATTTTCCCAAGGGTAACAGCAGAAATTGGACCCCAAAAGTTGTTGTCCTATTTGTCCTGAGTACGCTGATACCCCATATGTTGGGGTAAACCCCTGTTTGGGCACACGGGAGAGCTCAGAAGGGAAGAAGCACTGTTTTACTTTTTCAACGCAGAATTGGCTGGAATTGAGATCGGACGCCATGTCGCGTTTGGAGAGCCCCTGATGTGCCTAAATAGTGGAAACCCCCAATTATAACTGAAACCCTAACCCAAACACACCCCTAACCCTAATCCCAATGGTAACCCTAACCACACCTCTAACCCTGACACACCCCTAACCCTAATCCCAACCCTATTCCAAACTGTAAATGTAATCTAAACCCTAACCGTAACTTTAGCCCCAACCCTAACCCTAACTTTAGCCCCAACCCTAACTGTAGCCTTAACCCTAGCCCCAACCCTAACCCTAGCCCTAACCCTAGCCCTAACCCTAACCCAAGCCCTAACCCTAGCCCTAACCCTAACCCTAGCCCTAACCCTAACCCTAGCCCTAACCCTAGCCCTAATGGGAAAATGGAAATAAATACATTTTTTTAAATTTTCCCTAACTAAGTGGGTGATGAAGGGGGGTTTGATTTACTTTTATAGCGGGTTTTTTAGCGGATTTTTATGATTGGCAGCCGTCACACACTGAAAGACGCTTTTTATTGCAAAAAATATTTTTTGCGTTACCACATTTTGAGAGCTATAATTTTTCCATATTTTGGTCCACAAAGTCATGTGAGGTCTTGTTTTTTGCAGGGTGAGTTGACGTTTTTATTGGTAACTTTTTCGGGGACGTGACATTTTTTGATCGCGTTGCTGCGGGGGGGCTCAGGGAAGCCCACATGGAGCCCCTTCCCTGCGCGATGCTTCCCTGCACCGCCGGCACATCACCATCATGTTTGATCGCGGTGTGCTGGGGATTAATTTATTTATTAATTAATGTGCCGGGAACGGTCTGTGCCGGATGTCAGCTGCGATAGGCAGCTGACACCCGGCCGCGATCGGCCGCGCTCCCCCGTGAGCGCGGCCGATCGCGTATGATGTACTATCCCATCGGTGGTCATACGGGCCCACCCCACCTCGACGGGATAGTACGTCTAATGTCAGAAAGGGGTTAAAGACCATCCCTTTAACATGGGCGCCCAAGGCCACGGACCGGGTCGCCGCCGCCATGACACATCCCTTTAAATAACGGACCGAGTACCCCATCGCCCTGATGGGCGACTCATATGTACACCTATAAGTAAAGGTGGGAAACATAAAAAGGGACATTTTGTGCTATAGCTTTAGGGATAAAAAAGATTTAAACTGTGTCTTCAAATCTGATACAAGTATATAGATCTATTACAGTACAGTAAAATCAACTTTTCATAGTGGGCTTATAAGTAGTGTTGAGCGATACCGTCCGATACTTGAAAGTATCGGTATCGGAGAGTATCGGCCGATACCCGAAAAGTATCGGATATCGCCGATATCCGATACCAATACAAGTCAATGGGACACCAAGTATCGGAAGGTATCCTGATGGTTCCCAGGGTCTGAAGGAGAGGAAACTCTTCTTCAGGCCCTGGGATCCATATTAATGTGTAAAATAAAGAATTAAAATAAAAAATATTGATATATTAACCTCTACGGCGGCCCCTGGACATCACCGCGGGTAACCGGCAGGCTTCTTTGTTTAAAATGAGCGCGTTTAGGACCTGAGGAATGACGTCGCGGCTTCTGATTGGTCGCGTGCCGCCCATGTGACCGCCACGCGACCAATCAGAAGCCGCGACGTCAGTCCTCAGGTCCTAAATTCCTAGAATGAGGAGTTTAGTGCCTGAGAATGACGTCGCGGCTTCTGATTGGTCGCGTGGCGGTCACATGGGCGGCACGCGACCAATCAGAAGCCGCGACGTCATTCTCAGGCACTAAACTCCTCATTCTAGGAATTTAGGACCTGAGGACTGACGTCGCGGCTTCTGATTGGTCGCGTGGCGGTCACATGGGCGGCACGCGACCAATCAGAAGCCGCGACGTCATTCCTCAGGTCCTAAACGCGCTCATTTTAAACAAAGAAGCCTGCCGGTTACCCGCGGTGATGTCCAGGGGCCGCCGGAGAGGTGAATATATCAATATTTTTATTTTAATTCTTTATTTTACACCTCACTATGGATCCGATACCGATACCCGATACCACAAAATTATCGGATCTCGGTATCCCGATACTTGCGGCATCGGAATGCTCAACACTACTTATAAGGTTAAATACCTAGGATGAGTTTTAGGTAAGATTTTAATGCGGCGTAAAAAAACGCATTGTCTTACAGTTCAAACTCAGTGGATGGAATTTATAGAAATCTCCTATCCTCTGTGCTTTTGTTTTAAGTTGCGTAAACTGACCTGTGGTGCATGTTTAAAGTCCACAACATGTCAATTTGTCTTGTGGGTACGCTGAGCTTTATGTGCAGATTTTCCGCAAAGAATTGTATTAGGCACGGAAAATTCGCAGTTAAATAATGCACGTACATTTTTAGTGGTTTTCCATGGCGTAAATGCATAAAAAAAACAGAAAGTATCATTAACAAATCAGCTTACGGTAATTTAAAGCATGACATTCAAAAGATACAAACTCTGCAGTGTCAAAACCGCAATAAAAACACAAGTAAAATAACGCACTGAAAACGCAATGGAAAAAAAAATACCAGTCGCCTAATTTACTTAATAGGTGCAGAAATGATGCAGAAAATCTGTAACGTCAAAAACTCACCAAATACTTATCATGGGAAAGTAGTCTTAAGGTAAATTTACGTAAGACTGATTTATTCCCCTAATTTCTGGGACCGTAAAGGTTTTGTTTTGGCAGGAGGAACATTTATTTCTTCAAGCTCAATTCAGATGACTATGACAGTCAAAGAAATGTTTGCACCTAGTCAGCTACATGTGAATATAAAAAAGTCACAGAAAAAAGCAGAGATGTTTTACCTGCTGAAGCCTCCAACTGAATGCACTAGCAGGGCGCAGCGGACCCGATAAATGATGGCAAACACACAGGTGCAAAAAATACCGATGAAACAACCACTTTCAATCCAGTGTTGGCTGTTTGGCATTAGTGCACAAAAAGATAAGAGATACTAGTCTGTATATGGCATAATTCACACACGCAATGCAAGGCATCTGGTTTGCAGCCTATTAGTAACGCACATACAGGCGGGCTGCCCAGTGCTACAAAATGCATGCTGTGTGAACAGAGGCCAATAGTTTACAGAGCCATCATGGTCCGACTGCGCCCTGCAAGATAAAGTGCAAAAAGAAAACCACATATCAATGTATGTAAGGTATTAGCTTATATTGGGGCCTCAATACGTAAGCTGGCAACCCACGTCACGGGTCCTTACAATTGGCCTCTGTTCACACAGCATGCATTTTGTAGCACTGGGCAGCCCGCCTATATGTGCGTTACTAATAGGCTGCAAACCAGATGCCTTGCATTGCGTGTGTGAATTATGCCATATACAGACTAGTATCTCTTATCTTTTTGTGCACTAATGCCAAACAGCCAACACTGGATTGAAAGTGGTTGTTTCATCGGTATTTTTTGCACCTGTGTGTTTGCCATCATTTATCGGGTCCGCTGCGCTCTGCTAGTGCATTCAGTTGGAGGCTTCAGCAGGTAAAACATCTCTGCTTTTTCTGTGACTTTTTTGAATTTTTTGGAGGATTTGTAAGTCCTCTTTTTGTGTCTGTGAGCTTTTATTCAATGTTTAGCGTTAGGACTGGCAAATTGTAAGGACCCGTGACGTGGGTTGCCAGCTTACGTATTGAGGCCCCAATATAAACTAATACCTTACATACATTGATATGTGGTTTTCTTTTTGCACTTTATCTTGCAGGGCGCAGTCGGACCATGATGGCTCTGTAAACTATTGGCCTCTGTTCACACAGCATGCATTTTGTAGCACTGGGCAGCCCGCCTATATGTGCGTTACTAATAGGCTGCAAACCAGATGCCTTGCATTGCGTGTGTGAATTATGCCATATACAAACTAGTATCTTTTATCTTTTTGTGCACTAATGCCAAACAGCCAACACTGGATTGAAAGTGGTTGTTTCATCGGTATTTTTTGCACCTGTGTGTTTGCCATCATTTATCGGATCCGCTGCGCCCTGCTAGTGCATTCAGTTGGAGGCTTCAGCAGGTAAAACATCTCTGCTTTTTTCTGTGACTTTTTTGAATTTTTTGGAGGATTTGTAAGTCCTCTTTTTGTGTCTGTGAGCTTTTATACATGTGAATATAGCAGCATCACATCCGGGCAGCACAGTGGCTCAGTGGTTAGCACTGCCGCCTTGCAGTGCTGGGGTCCTGGGTTCAAATCCCACCAATGACAACATCTGCAAGGTATCTTCTACCCATCTTCTACCCATGTTTGCATGGGTGTTCTCTGGTTTCCTACCATGTTCCAAAAGATAGGGAATGTAGATTGTGAGTCCCATCAGGGACAACGATGATAATGTCTGTAAAGCACTGCAGAATGTGATAGCGCTATATAAGATAAAAAAAAAGCATAATCACATGACCACTTAAGCAAATCAGAAAACTCCATAAAGCGCTGATTTGGTCTGCAGTAATCACGTGATGCCCCCACTATTACTATATATTTACTTACTACAAGGAATTGCTTTTATCCTCCATCTCATGCGACCCCCCAAACGAACCTATCCATTACAGTAAACGGCTGCCCACTCTCCCCAGTCCCACAAGCTCGCTGCCTCGGGGTAATCCTTGACACTGATCTCTCCTTCAAACCCCATATCCAAGCCCTTTCCACTTCCTGCTGCTTTCAACTCAAAAATATTTCACGGATCCGTAGATTTCTCAACCAAGAATCTGCAAAAACCCTAGTCCATGCCCTCATCATCTCCCGCCTCGACTACTGTAACCTCCTGCTCTGTGGCCTCCCCTCTAACACTCTCGCACCCCTCCAATCTATTCTAAACTCTGCTGCCCGACTAATCCACCTGTCCCCCCCGCTATTCCCCGGCCTCTCCCCTTTGTCAATCCCTTCACTGGCTCCCCATTTCCCAGAGACTCCAGTACAAAAGCCTAACCATGACATACAAAGCCATCCACAACCTCCTCCTACATCTGTGACCTCGTCTCCTGGTACTTTCCTGCATGTTGGATATCTTGGTTCTCTACCGTCACAGTAATATTTGCCCATACTAGATCTGCCGTCCTCAGCTGCTTAAGTGACGCTCTTCACTGTTGCTGCTGTCCGCCACCTTTCCAAACGCTTTGATAACAGGAGGTGGCAGGAGGGAGGCGTTGTCAGTGTGATCGCACAAGACTTTATCTATCTCGTGTAATCTCACTCTGTTTGATGGCTTGCTTTTTTGCTTGCCAAGCTGTAGTCTTTAATAACACCGTTTGGAGGTACATGTAATATTTTGATTGCTTTTTATTACATTTTTTTGTGAAAGTACATTGTTAGCATTTCGATTCCTTTTTCTTTACAATTTATATATTGTATGACTTAAACAATTTTATAATTTTCACAGATTTGGACTCTTTCAGAGTAGCAAATATGCTATTACATTTTTAATATTATCATTTTTTAACTGGAGAAAAGTAGGATGATTAGAATTATTTCTTTTTATTTTTTTTTTATATATTTAAACCTTTTTTTCAAATTGTGCTTTAATTTTTTTGTCCCTATAGGGGACCTTTTCCTGCATGGAAGATGGCAGCAAAGGGGACCTTTAGTAGACGCCAACTGCTATGATGACCAACCATTAACTCCGCCATCACAATGTAATGATGGGCGCACTAATAAGTGCACCCGTGAAAGATCGCATAACTTAAATTCCACTGTCGTGGATTAACGAGATTTAAGGGGTTAAACAGCAACGCTAAGTGCTAGCTCCAATTGCTGCTGTTAAGGGCCCTTACTGAGTGTATTACACAGCTGGCTCTGCTCTGCTCTATGATGTAGAAGTACCGTATGTCTTGGAGCAAGGCAGGTGTCAGATGTCTTGTAATATTTCAGCCTGCATTTAATAGTACATTATGGAGTCAGAAGGGGGTTAAATTAACATTCTGGATGATTTCACCTGAGTCTTATAGGAAGGTCTCACTGTCCTTGTTGCTAAACATTTGTGCTTTTTAATCATTATTGTACATGGTATTTTTGATACGCAATATATGTTAGATGCCTATACAAGATTAATAGATTTGTTTCAGTTGTTGGGTTTGTAGGAAACGAATAATTATGAGCAGCTTTATTATTGTTTTTATTTGTTTTTCTTCTATCCAATTAAATTTTGCACAAACACAAACTCATCACATCCACATTATATCTTAATCTAATGCAGAAAAAGCAATGTCTGAAGATATCACGGTCAATTAGCACGATTGTATCTTAATCAGAATCCGTAATCAATTTACCAAAATTTCACGGTTCTGTGTTTATTTTATGTATAGTGTTGTTACTGCCTATTCACAACTATGCAACATTTATCATTGTCCCAAAGCAATTTCATTGGAGATTTGGGGATCAAAAGTTTGAGGGAGGGGGACAGAAGTCTTCATTAGTCACTCTCTTCTTCCATCTGTATGACGATTGATGGCAAATGCTGGAAGGGACAGACGGAGTCACAAAAAGTCTAAGGCTCTGTTCACATGAATAGCTTTTATCGAGTTGTACCGGATCTAGTGACTAAGAAAAAAACGTATCTGTTGCAAATGGAACAAAAAGGGATACAAAACGGAAAACATCGGTTATGTTCAATTTCCCTTAGATTTGAATGTTAAAAAATATAGGATCCAGTTGCTATTCTGTTTTTTTTTTTGGCTGGGCAAAAAAAGTTATTAAGATTACATTTTTTCTGATCCAGCAAAAAAAACACATATCAGCTGTCAAGGAGGTAAAAAGAAGACATTTTATGACACTTCTGTTCCCATTCAAACTGTTCTCTGAAATGAAACATTTTATTTCTGTTTTTATTATCCCAAAACAGATTATAGTGAAAGTTTTTAATTACTAGAGATGATCGAATTTGCCAAGATTCTAATTCGCCAAATGGTGCCAATTTTACTGGGAATTTTTTTGCCGTGAATTGAATATTCCTTGTTGTGCTTTGAGGTCTCTCTAAACTCTTGAGTACAATAAATGTAGGATATTAAAATAAAATAATAATACTCACCTCACTGCTCAGCTGTCCCTCCACCCCTACAGCCCAAAGTCTGGCTCTTCATTTTGCCTTTCCCAGTCACGAGCTTCTTTTTTGTCTTGTTTTACACATGGAACTTCTGGTTCAGCGAAGTCTCTGATGTCAATACACACCATGCTGTCATTAGAGCGATACATGCCATAGTATTACGATGTCACGTTGGTGCACTGTGACGGCACAACGCGCAGTCACTTCGAGACCTAGTTGAGTCGGTAGACATGGCATGGAACGAGGAAGTTGAAGAGTATTGGCACTAAAGACAAAGGAGAAAAGAAGAGGAGTAAAGGACTGGATGAAAGGATGTGGGGGTGACATTACCGGTGAGCTGTTAGTATTTTTTTGTAACCTTATGCTGGCCCTCTGTGGTTCAGCAAAATGACATCCAAATTTCTGAATTCGCAGGGAGCGAAATAAAAAAAAATCTATATTCCAGAGATTACTAATTTTTGTCAAATTCAAGGAGAATTCCATTCAACTTATACAAATTTGCTTATCTCTGATCATTACTTGTTCAATAAGATACCCGTTGTATTGCAAATATTGCACATACCGTATATATTTTTTCTAGTCTTATATTATATTTTTGTATATTCTTTGTATATAAGGTGGGTTCTATTACTGTATGTTGGTTTTAACACTTTAATAAATTGCAAAAATTATAGTTTATCATAAAGGTTTATCTCATAAGACAGACGCTCCTTACAGTATATATATTATATTTTTTAAGTTGATAAATATTTCCACTTTTAGGTTTTTATATTTGCAATTGAAACAGACTAAACATTGAAATGGATCAGCCTCATCCCGTCCAAGTACACAACCCATTAGACAGGTGTATTATTTTGCGACGGCCGGGTGAACTGGCTGCATCGAATCTCTGAAATCTTTCCAAGGCTGATATGCTTTTGCTTTATATCCCTCTAAAATATTTTACATCCCTGTTCATATTAATAGCATCCAAGAATCTCTTTCTTTATATCAATATCAGAAAAGTGCGAGCGCACAATCGTACAGGAGCAGAAATGCATTATGCACGTGCCGTTTATGTATTCCCCCTATCACAGACTTTTTTACATGTCTTAGAGGGGAAAAAGCAATACATATTAGATGGAGAATAATATTGCACACAATTCACAATAACAGACTCTCATTTACTTTAACTGGGACATTTTATTGTGTCGGTTCATATAGCCAGGTCTTTTATAAAATCGCTTTTCATTCCATAATAACGCTAGCCGTTTGGCATTCATCATGGAGATGGCGAATTCATATTTCATTAGTATTGCCTTAGAATAATATATTCCAGAAGTATATGAACAGGGTACGTCAAATCTGTCTCTGGATGAAAATGTCCTTTGTTGCAGATGAAGTTGACTTTTTTGCTGTTTTGATTGTTAAGTTTCCATTCACATGCCTTTTTATCCCTGTGATTTCCGCATAAAGTATTTTGTGTCCTCAATGTATAATCGAATCTCAGTGCACATTTTGACTCAAATTTTGATCAAATCATAAAGTTATTTTGTAGGACCCAAATCAAATAGGAAAACAGTCAAAGCAAAGAAAAACCACCAGACCTAATATAACCTATCAAATTATCCAAAGTACAGTTGTCCAGTGAAGATTAGTGATCACCTCTAGCCAGAATAGGTGATCTCTTATGTATTGCTGAGGGTTAAACGAATTGGATCGGCATTGTACGTGCCTAATCGTCACTTTCTTCCTTCTATCTGGGGCTGCTGGATAAAGCTGAACGCAGCTTTTGGCAGCCCCACAGGGAATAAATGAAACGTGACCAGTCATACACACCTCTGCTACATTATTAAAAAAGTGCCTCATCAGGGATAAACGTGCCACTATTCTGGCGATCAGCAAGGGTCTTAGTTGTTGGACACCACCAATCTATAAATTCTCACTTATCTGCTGGATGGGTGATAAATTATCTTCAGTAGATAACCTCTTTGTTATGCACCTGGTTGCGGTACCATTGTGCCACAGTCCGGAGGAAGCGTGGAGGGGCATAACTAAGCAACCACCTGGTTCTTCACTAGAGCCCCTGATGGTGTGGTTATACTTGAACCCAGGTGGACACCAGGTGCTATTCCAGGACAGAGCCCGGAGCCACAGAAACTGACCTCCAAAGGGGCAGGGAAGCAGAACTGGCTGGGAACTGGTCAACTGAAGGACATGCAGCTGGTTAGATAGAGGAGGTTCAGGATAGTACTACATGGCTTGTAGGCAGAATAGGTTCTGGATCAGGAAAGGACAGGATTGGTTAAGGAACACAGAGCAGACTCGGGTGCAGGATCACAGGTGCTGGTTTAGACTGGACAGGTGAGGGTAACAGTACAGGTGCGGATCAGGCTCAGGACTTGGTAGAGGCAGAATAGGCTCAGTAACAGGTTACAGCAGGATGGACAAGATGAAGTTCAGACAGGATGGGCAGGATCAAATGCAGACAGGATGAACAGGATTAGATTCAGGGAGCACATGTACAGGGACCTTACAACTACGTAGCAGGAGTACACACTGATAGCTAATTTTACTAAGGCATCTCCCAATAGGAGAGGGTGCCTTAAATATCTGACGACTCCCAGCTATTGGCTGGGGATGTTTTCAGAAGTGTGTGCCCATCCCATTTAAGAGGCAGGAAGTGCACACACCCTATGCATACTCCCAGGAGACATGCATGCCGGGCGAAGGTCCTGGGAGCAAGGAGACGCTATGGGGACTGGAGCAGCGTGGGACGGTAAGTGAACACACCTGCATCCCTGCTGAGAGGAAGAAGGGGACTCGTGCAGGGGCACTGATGCTGTTCTAACAGTACCCCCCTTATACACCCTCTTCTTCAAGCCCACAAAGAATTTCTATAGAAGAAATGGAGCATGAATATTTTCTTTGGGTTCCCAAGACCTTTCTTCAGGTCCCAATTCCTTACAATCAACTAAGAAAATGTTTTCCTTTCACCTTTTTCCAGGCTATGATATTCTCCACTTCAAATACATCTTTGGGGCTAATGGGAGCAGGTGTAAAACCAAACTCCTTGAAGACACGGGACTCAAGATGACCATCTTATTTCTTTGATAGCACCGTGAAGATCAATTGATGTTACCATTGCTTTCTTACAAAACACAGATGCAAAATAGGAATTTAAAAGTTCAGCCTTCTCAACATCATTTTTGACCACTTCAGCCTTTTCATCCTGTAAAAATCCTGTAGCATCTTTGACTTTTTTGCTTTTGAGATACCCCCCAAGATCCTTTTTTATTGCTTTTGTTCTCCCTTGCAAGCCTCACTTCATTACTGGCTTTACCTCATCTAACTCTTGCCCTGTATTCCATGCAGACAGCATTATATTCTTCTTTAGATATGCCCCCCCCCCTTTCCATTTAAAAAACATTTATTTTTTCCTTTTTAACAAGTGATTACATTCTGTGTTCATCCACCCTGGTCTCTTTAAATGCTTCCAATCCTTCTTCTTTTTTTGGGATTATTACTGATTGTGCAGTGAGAATTTCATTTAGCAAATTCTCCAATCCTTCTTGGACATTTTTGTCCTTTAGAAAATGCAGCCATTGTATCTTTACTACCCTGTTTCTGAGTCCATTAAAATCTGCCTTTCTGAAGTCCAACCTTAAAGTCTAATTCCTCGCTGGTCTTCATCCTCTTGTGATCCAAAATTCGAGGATAGCATGATCGCTGCCTCCTAAATTCCTGGCCACGTTTAATTCCTCAACCACTTCCTCCCTGTTGGTAAAGGTACTTTCACACATAGCAACGATATCGTTAAGGAAATCGTTCTGTGTGACAGCGACCAACGATCAGGCCCCTGCTGGGAGATCGTTGGTCGCTGAGGAAAGTCCAGAACTTTATTTAGTCGCTGGACTCCCTGCAGACATCGCTGAATCGGCGTGTGTGACACCGATCCAGCGATGTCTTCACTGGTAACCAAGGTAAACATCGGGTTACTAAGCGCAGGGCCGCGCTTAGTAACCCGATGTTTACCCTGGTTACCAGCGTAAAAGTTAAAAAAACAAACATTACATACTTACCTACCGCTGTCTGTCCCCGGCGCTCTGCTTCTCTGCACTCCTCCTGCACTGGCTGTGAGCGTCGGTCAGCCGGAAAGCACAGCGGTGACGTCACCGCTCTGCTTTCCGGCCGCTGTGCTCACAGTTAGTGCAGGAAAGCAGAGCGCCGGAGGACAGACAGCGGTAGGTAAGTATGTACTGTTTGTTTTTTTACTTTTACGCTGGTAACCAGGGTAAACATCGGGTTACTAAGCGCGGCCCTGCGCTTAGTAACCCGATGTTTACCCTGGTTACCCGGGGACCTCGGGATCGTTGGTCGCTGGAGAGCTGTCTGTGTGACAGCTCTCCAGCGACCAAACAGCGACGCTGCAGCGATCGACATCGTTGTCGGTATCGCTGCAGCGTCGCTGAGTGTGAAGGTACCTTAAGAATTAGGTCCAAGATTGCAGATCCTATTGTTCTGTATTTTATCTTTTGAAAGATAAAGTTGTCAGCAAGATAAGATAAGGATTTTCTGGACCCATTACTTTTTTCCACAGGGCGGAATCAGATGCAGGATCACAGGTGCTGGTTCAGACTGGACAGGTGAGGGTACTGGTACAGGTGCTGACAAGGCGGATCAGGCTCAGGATTTGGTAGAGGCAGGATGGGCTCAGGAACAGGTTACAGCAGGATGGACAGGATCAACTTCAAACAGCACGAGCAGGATCAGGTGCAGACATGACAGACAGGATCAGATTCAGGCAGCACAGGTACAGGGACCTTACAACTGGGCAGCAGGAATACACACTGATAGCTAATGTTGCCAAGGCATCTGCCAATAGTATCAGACGTCTCACAGCTATTGGGTGGGGACATTTTCAGAAGCGCGCGCACTGCCTCTCTAAGAGGCAGGATGCATGCACACAATAAGTGCACTCCCAGGAGACTTGTGTGCCATTATACACCGTGACATTATACACAGGAGCTCTATATATAGTGTTAGTGTACAGGTAATACATCCTGCCCCATATTTCTCCCATCCTGTCCCCATATGTTCTCCCATCCCTCATTCATTTGAGGTGCGGACTCATGACAGTGACATCATACACCGGCGACATGCGCGCCAACGTCAGCTGCTGGCCTGTGATTGGCTGGCGACCATTAATTATTGCTGTGCAGGAAAATTTAGACTTTCTGTACCCCAATATATTTCAACTGAATGTGCATCTTCAAATGCACATTCAGTTGAAAATTGCGAGCCAGGGAACGAAAATGGGGCGCCGCTTATTAACAGTTCAGGCAACCGCCTGCTATTTTAACAAGCAGTTCCACCAATCTAGGGAGAGCCCCCTGATTCCCACCACTGCAACCAGAGTCTTATGAATAACCTTGTCACCGGTCTCTCTTGTGTCTCTTGCTTCTCTTTTGTGTTTTTTCTCTTTTCCTCTTCTCACTTCTTCCATCTTTTTTTCTCTCCCGCTCTTTTTTTTCTTTCCTTCTGCCTCCTTCTCCCTGGTCCAGCTCCACCTGCTGGAGTTAAGGGATCAACTGCTCGGCTCCTGGCTCTGCTGCTGACTGCAGGCCCTGGGGAAAGAGTATTGTCATAGCGTGCATGACGGTGCATCACTGCTCCACTGCAGCTGGCAATTCTCTGCATGGCCGCGCACACTACCCGCGCTCTGCTCCTCACTATGCAGGGAGTGAAGGAGCAGAGAATGAGTGCACCCGGCTGTGCAGATACCCGGCATTCCTGGCTTAGTACCAGCAGAAACAGAAAGTGAGGGGCCCACTTACCGGACCCATACGCCAGTAAGGGAAATATTGCCTTGATGGTGGCCCTACAGTCAGGAATAACAGTGCAGCCTTTGGATTTGTCTTTAAAGAGGTTGTCCAGGACTTTTTACTATGGGCCTAAAAACTAACAGGCAGATAGGTGCTAACATAGGCAACTACCTGCCTATTCTACCTGGCACTGGCTCAGATCAGTCACCGACTGCTTATCCCGGCGATTTAACAGAGCAGCTCTTCTTCTTTCCTGCTGCTCTGTTGACATAGCATGACTGCCGGCGAGTTACACCCCGTCTACAGAGCAGAGTGGAAGAGAAGCCACTGTGATCGCTCTTTGCCAGCAGAGATTGGCATTGGGCATAACGAGCAGATATGAAGCAAGTAGCTGCCTGTAAGTTCTTGGGCACATAGTAAAAAAGAAATTGTCCCAGATAACCCCTTTAATCATGGTCACGTTTTGAAGTCTATATTATGGCTTTATCTTTCAGATCACATAGTAAAGCAATAGTTAGCAAGGCCGAAAAAAGACATTTGTCCATCCAGTTCAGCCTATATTCCATCAGAATAAATCCCCAGATCTACGTCCTTCTAAAGAAGCTAATAACCGTAAGATACAATATTGTTGCGCTCCAGGAAGACATCCAGGCCTCTCTTGAACCCCTCGACTCGACAAGGAATTCCAGATTCTCACTGCACTAACAGTAAAGAATCCTCTTCTATGTTGGTGGAAAAACCTTCTCTCCTCCAGATGCAAAGAATGCCCCCTTGTGACTGTCACATTCCTTGGTATAATCAGATCCTCGGAGAGATATTCTTATTGTCCCCTTATATACTTATACATGGTTATTAGATCACCCCTCAGTTGTCTTTTTTCTAGACTAAATAATCCTAATTTTGCTAATCTCTCTGATACGAGACGATATACTTTATTGAACCTGGGGGAAATTACGGTATTACAGCAGCAATATAAACATCAGTACATAAAAATATTAGGACACGAATCTTGCACAAGTATGCTAACATTACATAACAAATAAATGTGGGTAGTTCAGATATATAAGTCACTGTTAATTGACATTAGTGCACCAGCTGTTAGGAGTCGAGTTTCCTCTGCTGCACAGGGGGAATCTCGATCCGTCTCCGCTGCGGTCTCCCATTCTCCTCCAGCCGCAGTGGAGTCTGCTCAGCAGGGACATCGCTCCCAGTGTCTTGCTCGCTCTCACTCTGTACAGAGAGTTACTGCTGCTTCTTCAGCTCCTGCCATTAAAGTCAGTGCTGGTCAGCGGCGAGCGGACTTCCCTGGGACTAAGTCCTTGTCTGCGCACACTGAGCATGCCCAGAGCAAGATCTCCCGTTGGAGATCGAGGGTCATGTGCTCTGGCTCTGCAACGCATTCCATTGGTCCTCTTGGCAGGCCCTGGAAGGGCAAAGTTTCTGTGGCCACTTCCTGTCCTGCAATTATATAAACTGCGCATGACCGCACGGCCATGCGCTAGTGTACAATTGAATACGTTTGTTTGTTGTGAGTGCAAGTCGTTCATTAAATACCCCTACCCTATTGTATGACTGTTCGCGTATGGAGTATGGCTGCTATCTAGCGCCCGACAAATCACTCAACGTGTCACACACGTATCAGCGTCTATTGCTGTGACCGCCAGTGCGGCGCCACGCGCCAGTAGTGCGCTTCCTGACCCACGTCTGGGTGCTTAGTGGTGCCTGCCAGCACGGCACAGTTCGCACTTCGGTGCTCTAATTATAAGAGTTGCCTAACACACCCTGTTGCGGTGTTGTGTCAGCAAGTGGTCTAATCGGACTTCAATCCTAGTTGGGGTTAAGTTCGCTGACTGCTTGCTCGCTTTCTATGTGCGGTACCGCGATCCTGTGACGCAACAGGATCGCTTCCTTCACGTTGGGTGAAGTTTAACCCACGCGAGTATACTTATGAGTACCGCCATATAGTCCGTCATTACTTAGCAGCAGGTTCCATCTCTGCACGGTGGACCCCGGGCTACGAACGCACCGTACACTATCAGTCTTATTATTTGGTGCGTTCCGCTAGCCCTAACACCAGCAATCAGTCATTGTTGTCTACCACCCTTAGGAAATTATTATACATCCCCATAGCAGTAGGTACAAATGATTTCCTGAATTTCTCCTTCTTACAACTTAGTAGGATTAGACGTCTGCTGAATGTGCTCTTCTGCTTCAAGAACAGCTCGTATAGTGCGTGTTTATTATAGCCCTACACTTCATCTGAATTCTATCCTCTAATACCTCCTCAAAAGAGTCCAGATGGAGGCCAACAGCTGCGCTTGCCTTCTCGATAAGTTTGTTGAGCTTATTAGCGTCAGATACTCGCACACTACTGCCCCAGCATATGATGGCAAAAAAATGGTGCTTGCCACAACGGACTGGTAGAATATTTCCAGTATTTTACTGCACACATTGAATGACCTGAGCTTCCGAAGAAAGTAGAGTCTGCTCATTCCCTTCTTGCAAACCTTTTCTGTATGACACCTCCAATCGAGTTTACTGTCAAGAGCTACAAATATTTGTAGCTCTCAACAATCTAAACCTCCTGGCCAGCAGATCGGTAAGTAATCCTCCTTTTTCCTTCTATAACTCACCACCAACTCCTTGGTTTTCTTTACATTTAGTTCTAGACAGTTAGTCCGGCACCAATCCACAAAGTCAGAAACTACCCTTCTATATTCTTCCTCCCCCCGGCCCCCCACAATGCCCCCTATAATCACTGAGTCATCTGAGAATTTTTGGAGGTGACAAAAATCTGATTTATACTGAAAGTCAGCTGTATACAATGTGAAGAGGAAGGGCGACAGCACTGTACCCCAAGGGGCTCCAACACTGCTCCATACACTGCCAGATACCACCTACCCCATCCTTACAAACTGCGACCTGTTCATCAGGTAGTCGTTTATCCAGTTCACCATCCCCTCATCCACTGCCATATCAGTCAACTTATTACGTAGTAAGGGCGGCTGTAAGGTATTGAAAGCAATTTAGAAGTCAAAGAACATGGAGCGCACTACAGTTCCATCATTGTCCAATAATGGATGTACTGTATGTAGCAGAGACACTACAGCATCATCCACCCCCAATCTCTGCTGGTACTCAAACTGTATGGGGTCAGTACAAGCCCTCACCTTCGGACACAAGTAGGCGAGTATTATTCTCTCCAAGGACTTCATAGCATGTGATGTTAAGGCCACTGGATGATAGTCTTGTAGAGAAGTTGGAAAAGTGGTCTTAGGAACCGGCACCAGGCAGGTGGTCTTCCACAGTTCTGGTACACCCTGTGATTGAAGGCTCCAGTTAAACAGGTGCTGGGTATTGTAGTTCCCCTATCCCCTTTATTAATTTTGTTGCCCTCCTTTGTACTTACTCTAGTTACATTATATCCTTCCTGAGCACTGGTGCCCAAAACTGTACACATTACTCCATGTGCGATCTAACCAGGGATTTGTACAGAGGCAGTATAATGTTCTCATCACATATGGTTCTACTAAAACCAAATTAGATCAACATTACGTATTGTGTGTTTAAGAATTAATTACTTTGTCTATCGTAGATTTTATTATTATTTAGGAATTACACACTTCAGAATTATCATTATTGACCTTACATGTAAGCTTAGATAATATTACCTATACATCCACGCTTTCTATTTAAGTAATCAATATACACTTGGCTCAGATATTTATTTTTCTGATTATCTCGAAAACCGTCTTTCTCTCGACTTCTCCCTTTAAACCCTTGTGTACGACGGATGATGCCCTGTCCTATGACGCCTCTCTGTGCCGTATGAGGTTTAAAATTAAAAGCATGTCCTTGTCCTCATATTTATATAGTGAGGAGTGCTATAAAGGGACAAGTGCATCTTACTAGGTCATGACATTTGCTTAATAGCCTATCTACCGAACATAGGCCTGCTCCGGTTTACCATATATAAAGGTCATAAAATTATTTAGCACAGCTCATTACATAAATAAAATAACTTCAGCCATGAAAGGCCAATTTATATGCAGATCGCATGGGGAAGATGCACAAAGTAACTGCCATGTAATCTATATCATATAAACAATATTGATTATTTGTCATTTAATATGCTTCTTTGCATTTTTTTAGAAAGACGAACGTAGATATAAATGCTAAACAATATGCAATAGGTTAAAGGTGTGACTAAGGCACTTCACTAAAACCTACTTTAAATGCATATCAATTTCACTGTACGGTAATAGCAATGTCCATCATGATAATATAATGTCTATTATATATATAGTTAGGAAAAGACAGGCTAAATTAGATATTCCATTTATTAGACAATTCTTCCACTGTTTGGCTGTTCTTACAATGAAAGATTAAATGGCTTCACATTCAGTTTGGTCTAAAATGATTATATAAATGTCTATGTTGGTAAATAGGAATTTAAGTTTTACCAAGAATAGAAACATGTCCTAAAAAGCATCTTATTTATATTACATACTAATTAGAGATAGGTAAACCAAGTAAAGACAAATGAAATATGCCTCAAATTCTACAAAAAAATACAAGATGATGAGGATCAGCAAACATTTTGATGGATTAAATAGAAATAGCAAGGGATTAAAAAAAAATAATTATTATTATACAGTGGGGCAAAAAAGAATTTAGTCAGTCAGCAATAGTGCAAGTTCCACCACTTAAAAAGATGAGAGGCGTCTGTAATTTACATCATAGGTAGACCTCAACTATGGGAGACAAACTGAGAAAAAAAAAATCCAGAAAAATCACATTGTCTGTTTTTTTAACATTTTATTTGCATATTATGGTGGAAAATAAGTATTTGGTCAGAAACAAAATTTCATCTCAATACTTTGTAATATATCCTTTGTTGGCAATGACAGAGGTCAAACGTTTTCTGTAAGTCTTCACAAGGTTGCCACACACTGTTGTTGGTATGTTGGCCCATTCCTCCATGCAGATCTCCTCTAGAGCAGTGATGTTTTTGGCTTTTCGCTTGGCAACACGGACTTTCAACTCTCTCCAAAGGTTTTCTATAGGGTTGAGATCTGGAGACTGGCTAGGCTTCTTACGAAGCCACTCCTTCGTTGCCCTGGCGGTGTGCTTTGGATCATTGTCATGTTGAAAGACCCAGCCACGTTTCATCTTCAATGCCCTTGCTGATGGAAGGAGGTTTGCACTCAAAATCTCACGATACATGGCCCCATTCATTCTTTCATGTACCCGGATCAGTCGTCCTGGCACCTTTGCAGAGAAACAGCCCCAAAGCATGATGTTTCCACCACCATGCTTTACAGTAGGTATGGTGTTTGATGGATGCAACTCAGTATTCTTTTTCCTCCAAACACGACAAGTTGTGTTTCTACCAAACAGTTCCAGTTTGGTTTCATCAGACCATAGGACATTCTCCCAAAACTCCTCTGGATCATCCAAATGCTCTCTAGCAAACTTCAGACGGGCCCGGACATGTACTGGTGTAAGCAGTGGGACACGTCTGGCACTGCAGGATCTGAGTCCATGGTGGCGTAGTGTGTTACTTATGGTAGGCCTTGTTACATTGGTCCCAGCTCTCTGCGGTTCATTCACTAGGTCCCCCCGCGTGGTTCTGGGATTTTTGCTCACCGTTCTTGTGATCATTCTGACCCCACGGGGTGGGATTTTGCATGGAGCCCCAGATCGAGGGAGATTATCAGTGGTCTTGTATGTCTTCCATCTTCTAATTATTACTCCCACTGTTGATTTCTTCACTCCAAGCTGGTTGGCTATTGCAGATTCAGTCTTCCCAGCCTGGTGCAGGGCTACAATTTTGTTTCTGGTGTCCTTTGACAGCTCTTTGGTCTTCACCATAGTGGAGTTTGGAGTCAGACTGTTTGAGGGTGTGCACAGGTGTCTTTTTATACTGATAACAAGTTTAAACAGGTGCCATTACTACAGGTAATGAGTGGAGGAAAGAGGAGACTCTTAAAGAAGAAGTTACAGGTCTGTGAGAGCCAGAAATCTTGATTGTTTGTTTCTGACCAAATACTTATTTTCCACCATAATATGCAAATAAAATGATAAAAAAACAGACAATGTGATTTTCTGGATTTTTTTTTCTCAGTTTGTCTCCCATAGTTGAGGTCTACCTATGATGTAAATTACAGACGGCTCTCATCTTTTTAAGTGGTGGAACTTGCACTATTGCTGACCGACTGACTAAATACTTTTTTGCCCCACTGTATGTACATATATGTATATCACCTTCCTCAGGCCTTCCTCAGTTTGGACTGTAATCACATCACATCACCATTCAATGTCATGTTGTAAGGGGACTCAGATCTAACAGTGCTGAAGGTGCCACTAAAGAATGGACAGAAGAAGACCACCGAATCTGCACTGAGCATATTTTTCAAATCTATTTTAGATTGTTTATTATGCCCTGGGGTATTGGGATACCTCTGAGCATGCAAATCTAATTTTCAGCACTTTCACTCGTCCTTACTTGTAATATATACTGTATATTGTAGAAGCCCTCCCATCAAAGTTTTTATTCTCTCAATATATTGCAGTCATCATATTATATAGCACTGTGTACTTACAATTGCTCATTTTGCCTTTCTACCCATCTAATTCTTCTCTTTTCACTTTTCTCTACTCTTTATAGAAACAGGAAGTCTCTTCTCCCTGCATGAGTCATATGACTCTTCAACTCCTGACTTCTCCCTGCCAGGGACTTTGCAGGGATGTATGATTGTGGGTCCAATGATGACTCATGCAGGGAGAAGAGATTTCCTGTTTCTACACAAAGTTTAGAAAGATGCAGTTTGTCAGTTGTTAATCATGTGATGTCATAGACCTAATAGAAAAAAGAACAATTAACAAGGTAGAAAGGCAAAATGAGCAATTGTAAGTACACAGTGCTATATAATATGATGATTGCAATTTATTAAAAGGACAACAAATTTGATGGGAGTGCTTCTTTAAACATATTTAGTAAATGCTTTTATTTATTCAAAGATACAAAATAAGATTTTTTCTCATTCATTTCTATGATCCTGAGATATCAACTTCAGGCAAAAATGACCTATGGGAGACGTTTTAAAAGGGCTTGTCTTAACTAGACGCCAACTGTCCATATGCCGTACTAGAAATATGAACGTCATATAGGGGATGTCCTCTTGGCATCCATTCTAAACCAATCCTGAGAGCTACTGCAAAGTGTTTTCTTCGCTGGAGGACTCAATGCCTCCATGTTAACAATTGTATGTTAATATTTGAATTAGTTCCTGTAATACCACAGTTCACCTGCAGTGGTCACTGCCCATTATATAGTTTTCAACAGGACCTTGATTCTAATAAAAGTGACTGTCCATATGGGACAATCCACTTAACTTGCATTACTGAAGGAGGTGAACGTTTTTGGCTACTGTTGATACTGTAGGTTGTCTGTATCTGTTTTTTTAATATATATGTTAAGATTTTAAATTCAAATATTCTAACATTAAAGTAATCAATGACAGAAAGGAGAATTTTAGGGAAGTTACCTCTCAGGCTGGCGTCACACTAGAGAGTTTTACAGACATATGAGAGGCGCAAAAACTACACATTGCACACGGACCAATGATTCTCTATGGGGCAGCTCCTATCTGCCATATATTTCACAGCCATCTTTTAAAGGGGGTGGAAAATCGCAGCATGCTGCGTTTGTCAGCGTATTGCGCAAAAAATCTGCAAATGAAAGTCTATACGGATTACGTATGGACCAGCAGTGTGACTTGCGAGAAATACGCCAGACATCTCCAGGTGCCAGAAAATGTGCCAAGCCCTCAATCAGGAAGCTGAGACATGTTAATTAGCTGAAAAAGCCAGACAGACATCCCGGAAGTCTGGCGCTCGCCTCCACGGAGTTGCAAGCAGCATGGCAAACATAATCAATGTGGATATGCTCCTGGTCCTGGTTCAGGAAAGGCCCGAGATTTGGGACCAACTGGATGCCAATTATGCAAACCAGGCAAGGAAAGAGGCTGCTTGGAGGAGCATTTGTGGGATCCTTTTCCCAAATTATGACCAGCGGCCACGTGAGGGACAGAGGCAACTTAGTAAGTACACTCCTGATTATCAAGTATTTCATGTTGCAGACTGCAGTAAGAACAATATTTGTTCACAATTATTATTTATGTTAGCCTGATTTTGTCTGTATATTGCAGCATTTCTGTAATGGAGCAGGACATGATAAAGGGGTTACGTACAGCATTTATAGATGTCACTTACAGTTAGCAAATTGACAATGACAGACTGGTATAGAGGGGACAGGACCCTGTTCTTGTGTACTTACATTCTATGGAGTCCCCCTTTTATGGGATAGTGGTATTTGTGTGTTTATTTTGCTAATTGCAGATATTAAGTAAGAAATGCAGCTTGTAATAAGGCATATTTAAATCTGTGAAATGACTGACACCTTGTGTTACCAATGTGCAAAATGTCCTTATACATTATTTTCTTCTCTGTCATTACAGTGGATGATGTTATGAGACGTTGGAGAAGCATTCGGGACCAGTACCGAAGAGAAAGGCAGCAGCGGTCCGGGAGTGGCTCATCTGCTCCAGCCAAACGAAAATACATTTATTTTGACCGGCTATCCTTTCTGGATCCCAGTATGGATCTCAGACTGTAAGTACAAACCTCACATCACAATACACATATGTTAGGAATGGTCATAGTTGATTGTAATTTTTTTTTTTTTTTTTTTTCGAATAACAGAACTCAATCCAACCTCACTGAGAGGGAGACAACAGGTTCAGATTCAGAGGCACTCAAAGATCGTGTTGGTGAAGGAGAAGAGGTGGCTGGACCATCTACGGCTCCTTCTATAAATCTCCCTCCGGATCCATCTTCAGCTGCCCCTCATGTTTCCCAACCACCTGGTCCTGATGCTGCAGCTTCACTGATACCCGAGGATACTTGCCACAGCAGCAGCCCCACTGTTCCACTTGAGGCCTCACCACAGCCTGCTGTGACCTCACGCCGTGGCCGCAGAAGGAGAGAGATTAGTGCAAGCCTAAGGAATGTGGACACTGGTGTCTTAAATTATTTGGCCAGGGCTACTCAGGATGAGGGTAAGGAGTCATTTGCGCATAGCGTGGCCCGGTATCTCCGTCCCATTCCCCATGAGGTGAGGCTACGTGTGAGAGGGTGCATGCAGATCCTTCTTGATGCATGCACCTCCCCAAATGACCCTAATAATTTGTTTGAGTACATTGAGAGTTGGCAGATGTCACCATGTAACCTCTTAACCTCTTACGTATGCCAAGAAATCAACCAGTGCATGCTCAAGAGGGATCTGAAGCTCCTACTCCATGTGGGCCTACACCTCAACCCTATCCCCAACAAAACCCACCAATGTCAACCTCCCAACCCTATCCCCAACAGATCCCACTAATGTCTACAAATTACCAAATGGCATCCTTCCAGCAACCTTACCAATAAGGCCACTTGTCTAGACCCAGTGTTGGAGGCTGGTCCCAACCTGAGTTTGGACGACATGGTCATATTGGTGAGGGTTATGACTCACACGACTTCTATTATCGTCATGATGCCCATAGAATGAACCCTTATGGCCAGTAATCAAGTGGGCAATCTGAGCAGGGCCAGATTTTGGGGCAGGGCCAACATAGATCACACCAACAGGGTGAAGGGCAATTGGGCCAACAAAGGCCACAAGAGCAGCAACCTGAACTGCTGCCATCACCTCCATCAACCTATCAGAATCTATAAAAACTGGTTGATTCTTGTTGCAAATTGTGTGTGATATACACACAAATTGATAATCTGCTGTGATAGCAATGTGTTCTTGTTTATTATTTGGCTCTGGTCAAGTTTTAATGGCCACAAAAGCCATATGCTGGCAATACGGTTTTTAAAAGCTAAAAATTGGCTAAAAATATCATTTATAAAAACGAGTTTGAAAGCCAATTTCTTTGTGTTTGTCCAATCATTAAGACATCATATACAATCATATTGTGTTCATCAAAATCTATTAATTAAGTCAAAACAACACACATAGTTCAGTAAGTAAAGTAAATTTTTCTTTTTTTCTGATAGTATAGTAATAAAGAAAACAATTACAACTGAGATACAGCATAATCCTGTCAGCATCCTGAGGAGAAACAAAATAATTTGTGTAAATATCCCTCACCTTTAGGCCAGAAAGGGGACGCCGCGGAAGAGGGCCATGTGTTGTAGGACTACCCACATTAGTCAACATGTCTTCACCACTAGCAGCTGAGTAGCAAGCATGATGTCTCGTAAAATTGTGTAAAACAACACACGCTTTAATCACTTCGTTAACATTAGCCTCACTCAGCTGAATGGCAGACTGGAGGACACTGCATTAGGCACACAGAATCCCGAAGGCGCACTCCACGAGTCGCCGTGCCCTGGAAAACCTCAAATTAAACACCCGCCGCCTGTGGTCCAGGTTGCGTCAGGGATAAGGCCTCATTACATGCCTCGTCAATTGGAAGGCCTCATCTCCCACAAGAACATATGGCACTGCTTCAGCATTGGAGCCTGGGAGTTGTCGTGGTGGTGGGAGGTCAAACTGGTTTTCACGTAGCCGCCGACCCATAATGGACGAATTGAAGACCCTAGAGTCTTCAGTTCACCCATAGGCCCCAGTATCTACAATTATAAACCTGTAGTTATTGTCAACTACAGCTAACAGAACTACAGAGAAAAAATGCTTATAATTGAAGAATTAGGTGCCCGAGTTCGGCAGCTTATGCACCCTGATATGTTTCCCATCCAGGGCTCCTATGCAGTGAGGGAATTGGCAAGTGTCATTAAAGCCATTAAAGGCTATTTTGATCCAATCATCCATTTTGGGCTCAGACATGACAAGTTCGTGGAGTTTTGACTATATTTCCATATATGTTGCACGCACAATGCCAGACATAGTGGATCGTCCGATGAGAAACTCCAGATGTAGTCCGCCATAGGACAATCCAGATGACAGGAAGCTGAAAGCACAGAACAAATAATATTAGCTAAGTAAAAATACTTCACCAAAATCAGAGTTAACACAAGTAATTTGGAAATGTAAAAAGGCAGGATTAACAGTGTAACTTGCAAAATCTACACTGGGTACATAATTGAACATTTAACTATATATTTTGGACGAGCTTTGTCTATAATTTACACATATAATTTTTGGAGCTGCTAAGAAACAACATAAAAACGAAAACATCATCAACATACAGTATGTGAGGATGTTGAATACATACCAAAGGTAAGGAGTAGTGTTGAGCATTCCGATACCGCAAGTATTGGGTATCGGCCGATACTTGCGGTATCGGAATTCCGATACCGAGTTCCGATACTTTTGTGGTATCGGGAATCGGTATCGGATCCATAGTGATGTGTAAAATAAAGAATTAAAATAAAAAATATTGATATATTCACCTCTCCGGCGGCCCCTGGACATCACCGCTGGTAACCGGCAGGCTTCTTTGTTTAAAATGAGCGCGTTTAGGAAATGAGAATGACGTCGCGGTTTCTGATTGGTCGCGTGCCGCTCATGTGACCGCCACGCGACCAATCACAAGCCGCGACGTCATTCTCAGGCACTAAACTCCTCATTCTAGGAATTTAGGACCTGCGAATGACATCGCGGCTTCTGATTGGTCGCGTGGCGGTCACATGAGCGGCACACGACCAATCAGAAGCCGCGACGTCATTCTCAGGTCCTAAACGCGCTCATTTTAAACAAAGAAGCCTGCCGGTTACCCGCGGTGATGTCCAGGGGCCGCCGGAGAGGTGAATATATCAATATTTTTTATTTTAATTCTTTATTTTACACATTAATATGGATCCCAGGGCCTGAAGGAGAGTTTCCTCTCCTTCAGACCCTGGGAACCATCAGGATACCTTCCAATACTTGGTGTCCCATTGACTTGTATTGGTATCGGATATCGGTATCGGCGATATCCGATACTTTTCGGGTATCGGCCGATACTCTCCGATACCGATACTTTCAAGTATCGGACGGTATCGCTCAACACTAGTAAGGAGAAGACGCTCCTCTGCGGATATGCATTTTTGCATCCTTGTGTCCTCAAATGTTATTCTTGGACGTACTGTCTCCAACAAGATGTCAAAGGTTGGTATTGTCATTCGACAGTATAGATAATATTTTCCCACCATTCACTGCACAATATTTGTTTTGCTTGTTTGTTTGTTTTCTTCCTTTTACTTTTTCTGTTTCTCATTAATACAGATTTTCTTTTCTCCTCTTCCTGGGTATGTTCACACGAGTAGATAAGAAATCGTTCAGCGTTTCATCCAGAAGTGGAACGATTTTTTTTCTCATTTGTCATCAGTGTACAATCCTTTTTCTTAATCATTTACAAGGCCATTTAGTTTACTATGTTACAGAATTCCAAACTATCCATAAAAAAGATTCTATACTGTGACTCTATATGGAATCCAATTTGGGGGGGTACACATAGACGTCAATGGGTGTCTCTCATCTGATTAATGGAAGAAACTGCTGCATGCTGTGATTTTTTTTCAAATGCAGATTCAGTGAGTGAAAAAGATCATTTATCTGCACTGCCCCATTGAATAACATCAGTCTGAGTACGATCCGTTTTCATAACGGACTGCACTCAGACTGACAAAACAGTCGTGCGGATGAGCCCTAAGGCTTGTGTTCCGCTGTCATAATTTTAATATTGGGACTGACCATTATATTTTGAGTACACTATTATTATTATTCATTTTTATAGCGCCATTTATTCCATGGCGCTTTACATGTGAAAAAGGGGCATACATAGACAAAAACAATAAACATGAGCAATGCAAGGAACACACAAGTACAAAAAGGAGAGAGGATCCTGCCCGCGAGGGCTCACAGTCTATGTGAAGAAGCTGTCAACTTGAGACCTCTCTGACATTTGTTTCTAAAAATGTTCCCATCCAATCCCACAAAAATATATAAAAATAAATAATAAAATATATCTACTTCTCAAGTCGTATCAATGAAAAATTAAAAATTGTCCTTCAAAAAAATAAAATAAAAAAACGTAAATTTAGTACTAATTTTTATGGTCTTTACCAATGGGAAATGGCTCACAGGATATCTTATTGATCACAAGTCAATGTTACATTGTGGATTCGTAGAAAATTGTTTTTCCTCTATACAAGTCACTAGTGTGCCACGCATAGGTACTGTGTACGATTTTGATCTCTGGTGTATAAGAAGGATGGGTGAAAAGAAGAGTGATTAAGGGAAGGGGTGGACTACAATACCAAGACAGCTTATCAAACTTAGGACTATTCACTTTGAAAAAGAGATGGTTTAGGGGACCCTTAATTATAATGTTCAAATACTGTATAAGAATGAACAGAACAAAGATCTTTCTAATCATCTTTTTACACATAGATCTGCAACAATAACTACGAAGAATCCTATACACGTAGTAGAAAGCAGGTATCACCAGCACCGATGTATCGGGAAGCAAATTCTCCAACAGAACCCCAACTACATTAGGCCTTTAAACGTATTGGTCTTCTCATATGGGCCAAAGCATGACTGGAAATCCTAAACTCCTTGATCGCCATCATTGCAAATGAAGATTCTTTACTGTACAAGTAGCGACATCATGTAACATATTGTGATGGTCAAGTTCAGGGAAGGCTTTGATTAATTTTTTATAAAATATAATATTACAGTGTTTGGGTACTAGATTTCTGGACATGGGATGTTGATCCAGGCAGCTAGTTTGATTTCCATATTTTGAAATAATTTTTCCTATAATATGGGGTAATTAGCATCTGCCTTGTGGGTTTTTTGCCTTTCTCTAGATCAACACATTAAGGTTACAGATTGAGTGTGATGGATGTTTGTCTTTTTTCAACTTTAATAACAACTATGAAAGCAAAAAGCCTAAAAAAAGTACACTGTAAATGTGTAGTCCATCTGGCACTCAATTCCCACCAATCAAAAGGCTCTTTATGTAATGAATTGTACATTTTACACCAGACTCAACGATGTCGAATAAATTAGCTTGTGGCAATATACATTTGGGTATATAAACTTGTAAAAGCTACGCACCTAAAAAAAACGATTCATTGGGAAAACAAATAGTTTATGTGTTTATCCTTATACTAAATTGAACGGCGAGCTCAATGTCTGGTTGGTATGAGTTTAGCCAATACTGATGTATAAGTTTTAAGGGGTTCATAATTAGGATGTAGAAGGTCTTACAAGAAGAAATTTGAGTCAAATACTCAAGTTTGTCGCTAAGTTACGATTATGTTCCTAATGGTGATGTTTTATATGGAAAACTATGGCACAAATGTCATTTATAATTTCTTTGAAGGCATCCATAAACCTATCTTCTAGGTTTCTCAAACTTGCAGTAATAACATTTTATTTTTCACACTCACTCCAGAAGTAGAAAGTTATTTGTCCATCTTGCCAAGTCAAATACAACATATACAATTAAGACGAGATCTCTTTCACAAACAAGAACTACGTTTTTCGAAAAGAGATTACTATAAAATAGTTTTATTTGAAAATAACCAAAAATTTACCACTCGATTCTTTCATTCTAGTTTTTAGCGTCCCCTTTACAAACAAGGATTCTTTTTACTTTAAGTAAAATTAAAAGCAAATTATATTAAATATTTACGATATACTGAACAAATATTATCACTCGTATACGGTATATATCTATTTATCTTTCTTCCATTCATACTAGTTAAACCAAACCAACATTTTTTTTTTATGTACAGCTGCATTTTTGACCACTTACTTAAAGATCTAAGTCCAAACTCTGGCTTCTATGTGAGTAATCACAGCAAGCTCTAAGCTTCAGCGGGAAATACATCATCTCCAATGTTGTAAATCAAAGCCTCAAAGAGCATCATTTAGCTAGAGGCAAAAAATTGCTTGTTGATCAGATAGAGCCTAGTTTAAAGCAGAACAGCCTCTTGTAAATCTCAGGCATCTTTTAAGGCATCCACTTACACGGATGTATTACGTCTGGTGAGGTTCTCACTATAGTTTAATGACTCCAGGCAGCTAAAATGTGTGGAGGTTAGTGCCAAATAAAATGCTCACACATCCTGTTGATACATTTTTAATAGAGGAATATTTATGCATTTATAAAAAATATTTATAAGCTAGAATTACACTACACACCTCATATTAATTAGAAAAGTTGACTACTTGTAGATTTATAATACATTTTGGCTCACTAAATGCATTTGCAAGTAAGGTCGTATTACAGTTGTATAGGGTACAAGTGTGCATGCCCGAACACTGCCCTATTGAACGCCACCTCACTGCAGACATTCTGGTAAATAGGAATGAAGAACCTGGCAATTTTATTTAGTAGGGGTCTCAGGTGTGGGGGTCTCAGTAATCCATCAGTTATCAAATATGTTGGGCTTGGGGAACAGTACCATTCATCTTGCTGACTATTGACTGTAGCAGTCAGGTGGGTGGTGAACAAGATGTAATTTCAATATAGTGATGATCTGACTATCTGACTAATCAGTGGTTGGTGAAAAAGGGGTCATCAGTTACGGTTCGGAGGGAGACCACCAGAGCGGAGGAGTTATAATAATACACCAATAAAATATTGAGCCATAGAGAAAATAGTTGAGAACCCCTAAATGCATATAGAGGGCACATCCACACTAGGATATGGCCATACCATAAATGGTCAAATTGTATTACCCCCCCATAAGGAAACTATAGAAAAATGTACATCTGGGTCTGTGCTACATTTTTGGTCTGTATCTACTTGCCCTGTACCATTATCAGGGTATAGGTTTCTTTGTGGGGTTTCTTTATTTTCCCAGGTAATTCTACCAGGTTTTTAAGGTCTTCCTGGGCCTTATAATAGACTCAAAGAAACAGGAATGCCGTCTCCAGGAGGAAAGGAAGAAAAAATTATTAACCTCATCTTGTCAGCAGTGATAAATCCAGTAATGCCCCTCAGAAAGGTGATGTCCCTGCTGAGTTCTCTGACCAACTGTATCCCAGCGGTCAAGTGGGCCCAGTTTCATACATGGGAATTGCAGTGGTGTGTCCTGGAAAACGAGGTAGCATGGCAGGGACGATTGGAGGTCAAGTTGACTTCCTGGGATAGATGTCCACTCTCTCCTTTGGTGGATAAGAATAACATCTGCACCAAGAGGGGTACCCTTGGTAAACAATGTGTCCAGGGTGGTTACTAGGGATGCCAGCCCCAGGGGATTGGTAGCCCACCTAGACGAAGGTTTAGTGCAAGGAATTTGGTCGGAGGTAGAGATGTTAGCCTCCTCAAACAGCTGTAGTCTTTGGCAGTAGAGCGGGCATTAAACGAACTGGTCCCTTTTCTATGGGGTCACCATGTGAGGGTGCTCTCCGACATCCGTGTTGCAGTAGCCTACGTAAACCACCAAGGGGGTACTCGCTCTCAACCACTAATGTTAATAGCAAATCCAATATTTATAACAGCAGCAGAACACTTCCGCTCAATATTGGCCCTGCATATCAAAGGAAACGAAAATTGCAAAGCAGACCTCCCTAAGCTGCAGGGAGTTAGATCAGGGAAAGTGGTCACTAAAGAAAGCAGTGTTCGATCAAATTGTGGACATGTGGGAACCCTCACATGGTGGACTGTTATGAACTGGTGGTCTAGGAGCAACATGGAACGAGCTCTGAAGGAAGCGGTATCTGCACCGACCGCAGTCCCCAAGCTCAACACAACACCAGAAGCAGCCGTGGGATGCTCCCAACTCTCCCCAGGCACCTCTTCACAGCCCAAGAGCCAACTACCCCTAAAGATAGAAGCAGGAAAACTATCTTGCCTCAGAGAAAATCCCCAAAGGATAGATTAGCCCCCCACAAATAATGACTGTGAGTGGAGAGGGAAAAGACATACACAGAATGAAACCAGGATGAGCACAGGAGGCCAGTCTAGCTAGATAGTAACATAGTAACATAGTAACATAGTTAGTAAGGCCGAAAAAAGACATTTGTCCATCCAGTTCAGCCTATATACCACTTGAAACCACAAGAGGGAGCCCAAAAGCGGAATTCACAACAGTGGACGCCTTCAAAATTAAATGGACCCTCTGGCTACTCTATGCATTTCCCCCAGTGTGACTCATCCCGTCAGGCCTAAAGAAAATCAGGGAGGACAAAGTAAGGGTTATCCTCATAGCCCCCTTTTGGCCAACGAGACCATGGTTATTTTGGTTGAGAGTGATGTAAGTCTCAGATCCGTGGGTTCTCCCAAATGACCCAGATCTTCTGTCCCAGGAACCCTTTCATCACCACCCAGATGTCCGAGCTACATTTAACAGCCTTAAACTTGAGAGGTAGATTCTAGAGAAAAAGGGTGCTTCCTCTAGATTATTTTCTACCCTATTGGGCAGTAGAAAAACAGTAACTACAAGAATCTATGGAAGAACCTGGAGAAAGTTCTTGTCTTCTAAAAGGATGGATCTAGATGGTGGGGCTTAAATATAGTCTTGACGGCATTGACAGAAAGCCCCTTTGAACCATTGTAGTCTGCCCCAGACAAGATAGTCTCATTAAAAACATCTAGTATCCCTAACATCGGCCCGCAGAATAAGTGACATCCAAAGTTTGTCAGAAGATCCTCTGTTCACTCAGCTTCTGGATAATAGGGTAGTTTTGAAGTTAGACCCAGGATATCTCCCTAAAGTAGTTTCAAAATTCCATAGGTCACAGAAGATTGTATTACCATCATGCTTTTCTAACCCTACAAACCCTAAAGGTACCTTCACACTGATCACTTTTCCAACGATCACGACCAGCGATATGACCTGGCCGTGATCGTTGGAAAGTCCTTGTGTGGTCGCTGGGGAGCTGTCACACAGACAGCTCTCCAGCGACCAACAATGCCGAAGTCCCCAGGTAACCAGGGTAAACATCAGGTTACTAAGCGCAGGGCCGCGCTTAGTAACCTGATGTTTACCCTGGTTACCATTGTAAAAGTAAAAAAAAAAAAAACAGTACATACTTACATTCCGGTGTCTGTCACGTCCCTTGCCCTCAACTTCCTGCACTGACTGTGTGAGCACCAGCCATAAATCAGAGCACAGTGGTGACGTCACCGCTGTGCTTTACGGCCGGCGCTCACAGTCAGTGCGGGAAGCTGACGGCGAGGGACGTGACAGACACCGGAATGTAAGTATGTACTGTTTTGTTTTTTTTACTTTTACAATGGTAACCAGGGTAAACATCGGGTTACTAAGCGCGACCCTGCGCTTAGTAACCCGATGTTTACCCTGGTTATCCGGGGACTCATCGCTGGATCGGCGTCACACACGCCGATCCAGAGATGACAGCGGGTGACCTGACGACAAAATAAAGTTCTGGCCTTCTAGCTCCAACCAGCGATGTCACAGCAGGATCCTGATCGCTGCTGCGTGTCAAACACAACGAGATCACTATCCAGGACGCTGCAAAGTCACGGATCGTTATCATTATCGTTCCAAGTTGCTCAGTGTGATGGTACCTTAAGGAAGAAAGGTTACATACCTGAGACGTTAGATGTTTGCTGTAGTGTTTAGCAGTCACAGAACCATGGAGGAAACAAAGGGTTCTGTTTGTATTATCCCAGGGGTCTAGAAATGGCCTTAAGGTGTCCAAGAGAACCTTAGCGAGGTGAGTCAGAGAGAGGCTATTAAATTAGCTTATGTCAGCGCAGGTAAGGCTGTCCCACAAGGTCTGAAGGCCCATTCCACAAGAGTTATGGCGGCATCCTGGGCAGAGAAAGCGGATGTCTCCATTGACCAGATCTGTAAGGTGGCCACGTGGTCCTCTCAGTCCACTTTTTATAGGCACTATAGACTGAATATGTCTGCTTCCTCTGACCTCATGTTTAGGAGAAGGGTTCTGCAAGCTGTGATCCCTCCCTAGAATGTGAGGAATCCTCTTTAATTCTTTTGTGGTGCTGTCATGGATGACTGAAAAACGCTTATATATTTTTCCGTAACCCATGAAGGCACCCTTTTACTGAATTAATCACTTTCTCATCAGTGAGTGGATCTTTATTCTATATACCCTTTTGGTGTTGGTGGAAGTTAAGAATGAATAGGAATATAGATGTATATGTATATATAGGTGTGTATACTAACCTGGAAGCTCCTCTTGTGCTCTGTAAACTAACTGATGTAGATCCCCTCTCTCCTGGTGCCATTATGGGTTATGAAAAAAAATCATTATCCGTAAGTAATATAAATGTTTTTGTGCTATGCAAAGGGGATTGGAGACTTAAATAAAGCGTACTAGAATGCTGTAAAAGAGGGCTTAAAGGTGATGGCTGTGATTTACATTGGGAAAACCAGGTGTCAGGTCCCCTTAGTCCATAATGATAAATTCTATAGCTGAGCTTTGAATAAATTAAAGTGGTTATGCAACTTCTTCAATAATGGCCTTATTAGTTGATCCCAATAAGAGTAATGACACAAGATATACTTTAACTTTTAAATTATGTGCTGTCCCCACACCACTAATGCTATAGACCTTTGTTTTTACTTGTATAGTGTGATGACATTTCTTAATAAACACATGACAAGGCTAGTCCATCGTTCTGGCTACAATGGTAGTCAAACACAAACCAGGCCAAATAGATGGACTTGAGCTGGCGTGCCAATCAGATACTGTATATAGGTTCAGATACATAGGTTGAGATGAGATGTTTTGCCTGTGCAAACTAACTAGATTGGTTAGGTCTTTTTATTCTGCTAATCGACAAAGGTTCCTGGGGTCAGAACCACTCTTATCTAAAAATGTTTGCCAATCCAAATGATAGTGCATCTATGTTTTACAAGTTAAATGAATAATTTCATAATAGTACTACATTAGAAAAACTATTAAAAATACTGAATAAAGTAGATAAACAATGGTACAAAGCAAAAGTTTCAATGTAATAATAGCACAAACTACTAAACTGGAACAATACGTATTGTATTAAGTAATTGGAAATCTGTTTGAACCCATTAATCATGTAGTTAATTAACAACCAATCTAAAGGAAAATTGCTGTGAAAACATTTTGGATATTTTGAGAAGGCAACTCTCCAATAGTTGTTTGCAGAGTTAACCTTTTTTTGTTCAATTTAGCACTTTGTTTCAAATACAAAATAGAAATATATAGATTATGACTGTCTAACTAGGGGCACAAAGGGATAACATCCTCAAGAAGATTCCCACTGGCTTAGGAAACAGAAGCGTCTAGTGAAGTCATGAGTAGCTTATTGACTTTTCTTTTCACGCTAGGGAAAATATTCTTAATCAATTTCCTACACTTGCTGAAGATGCAGAGATACTAATAATGAGAGTCACTAACTACACAATATCTCTTCTTAGCTTTCTTTCACAAAGTGCTCATGGATTAAGTAAGTACACATACTGTACTTGGAATTCTGCAAGTACAAAATTAATAATATGTTATAGACAAAACACAATGTAACAAACAAGAACTCAAAATGTTGTTATCATAGAATGTTACAGTTGAAAGGGACATCCAGGGTCATAGTATCCAACACCTTCCTCAAAGCAGGATTCACCAAACCATCTCAGACAGATAGCTGTCAGCCTGTGTTTGAAGACTTCCATTGAAGGAGAACTCACCACCTCACGTGGCAACCTGTTCTACTCATTGATCACCTTCACTGTCAAAAAGTTTTTTCTAATATCTAATCTGAATCTTCTCCCTTTCAGTTTAATTCCATTGCTTCTTGTGTTTCCATGCACAAATTAGAATGAGGATCACCTCTACACTGTGACAGCCCTTAACCTTCTTTTCTGCAAGTTAAACATTGCCAGATCCTTTAACTGTTCCTCGTAGGACATATTTTGCAGTCCACTCACCATCCTGGTAGCTCTTCTCTGTACTTTCTCCAGGTTTTTGATGTCTTTTTAAAAAATGTGGTGACCAGAACTGTAAACAGTATTCCAGATGAGGCCTGACCAAGGAGGAGTAGAGGGGGATAATTACTTCACACCTTAATACATCCTAGAGCTGTGTTTGCCTTTTTTGCTGCTGCATCACACTATTGACTCATGCGCAGTCTGTGATCTATTAGTAAACCTAGATCTTTTTCACACGTGCTGTTACTTAGTTCTATTTCTTTCATTCTGCAGATGTAATTTTTGTTTTTCTTGGCCAGATGTAGAATCTTGCATTTATTCCTGTTAAATGCCATTCTATAAGTTGCTGCCCATAGTTTAAACTTATCTAGATCCTTTTGAATCCCTTATCGGTTCTCTATAGTGTTAGCTATCCCTTCTAGCTTTGCATCATCTGCAAATTTGATTAGTTTACCTTCAGATCTCTAATCTACATCATTTTTAAAAAATGTTATATAACACTGTGGCCAGGACAGAGTCTTGTGATACCCCACTTGAAACACTCCTCCAATTGGATGTGAAACCATTTATTACCACTCTTTGAGTACGATCACTGAGCCAGTTATGAATCCACTTAACAGTAACCTTGTCAATCTCATACTTAGTCATTTTTTCAATAAGGATATTATGAGATACTTTATCAAATGCTTTGCTGAAGTCGAGATATACAATATCTGCTGCATTTCCCTGATCCAATCTGTCAGTGATTCCATCACAGGGAGAAATTAGATTAGTCTGACATGACTTGTTTGCTACAATCCCATGCCGGAACTGATTAATTAATGTATTCTTATCCAAGAACTTAATTACAGTGGGAAAGTATTCAGACCCCTTTAAATTTTTCACTCTTTGTTTCATAGCACCCATTTGGTATATTGAAAAAAAGTTAATTTTTTTCTCATTAATGTACACTGTGCACCCCATCTTGACTAAAAAACTGAAATTTTTGCAAATGTATTAAAAAAGAAAAACTGAAATATCACATGGTTATAAGTATTCAGACCCTTTGCTCAGACACTCATATTTAAGTCACATGCTGTCCATTTCCTTTTTATCCTCCTTGACATGGTTCTACTCCTTCTTTGGAGTCCAGCTGTGTTTACTTAAACTGATAGGACTTGATTTGGACAGGCACACACCTGTCTATATAAGACATCACAGCTCACAGTGCATGTCAGACCAAATGAGAATCTTGAGGTCAAAAGCACTGGCCAAGGAGCTCAGAGACAGAATTGTGGCAAAGCACAGATCTGTCCATGGCTACAACAGAATTTCTGCAGTACTCAAGGTTCTTAATAGCACAGTGGCCTCCATAATCCTTAAATGGAAGAGGTTTGGGACCCCCATAATTCTTCCTAGACCTGGCCATCCAGCCAAACTGAGCAATCATGGGAGAAGAGCCTTGGTGAGTGAGGTAAAGAAGAACCCCAAGATGACTGTGACTGAGCTCCAGAGATGCAGTAGGGAGATGGGAGAAAGTTTCACAAAGTCAACTATCACTGCAACCCTCCACCAGTCAGGCCGTTATGGCAGAGTGGCTCGACAGAAGCTTACATAGATAAGTAGTTAAAGATGTGTTCTTGTCTGGATTGATTTCGCATTGGTATAATTCCAATTTGAGCAAGAGGATATTTAAAGACCACAATCCTGAGGTTCTTGAATACCAACGGTCAGCCAAAGGTACATTAATAGAAATTCCCAATAGGTTATTTTTTCCATGCCCAAGGTATGCACTCTTTCAGTTCTAACATTGATCCTTCATAAACTCACTTAGGAAAGTTTCAGTGTTAGAGCTGAAACATTAGATAGATAGATAGATAGATAGATAGATAGATAGATAGATAGATAGATAGATAGATAGATAGCCCAAGGCAGTAACATTTCTGGGGTTCCGAGTAACTGAAAAATGCCAACAGATTCCCCCAAAAAATCACAACAATGAACAGCTCTACTTTCCAATACCTGGTCACAACACCAACATACTACAAGATGCAGAGAGCTCGCAGTGATAAAAATCAGAGGCAATATGATGGCGAGTAGAACTGTGTCACCATCACCACAGGCAAGGTTATCTATTACACTCTGTAGACATGTCTGTGACCAACTCATCATCTAGGTGACAAAGTAAAGGACTGGCCATGCATGAGTGCTGCCATAATCATTGTAGTTTGTAGGAGAAGAGAAACACTTGACTGTGTCAGCATCTCGAATAAACTACAATGTGGAAAGCTGAATCCACGCTCTTTCCTTTCTGGGTTGTGGGTGGGAGAGAAGAGGACCTCTATCCTCCTAATAAGGCCGGTGTCACACTTGTGAGTGCAATGCGAGAAACTCGCACGAGTCTCTTGCCTCAATACCTGGCACTGCTGCCGGCATTCGGGACCAGAGCATTCAGCTGAATAGAAATACATGCAGCCGCACACTCCGGTCTCGAGTGCCAGCGACAGTGCCGGGTATTGATGCGAGAGACTCATGCTAGTTTCTCGCATTACATTCGCAAGTGTGACACCGGCCTAACAGTGTAATCGGCACTAGGGATGAGCGAACGTGCTTGTTATCCAAGCATCTGGGCGTGATCGTGTATTATGTTCAAGTCCCTGCGGCTGCATTATTTTCGATTGATTGACAGCTTCATCAGATGTGGGGATTGCCTGTTTGTTAGGGAAGTCACACATGTTAAGGCTGTCTAACAGCCACAAATCATGCAGCCGCAGGAACTCGAGCATAACATACAAGCACTCCCAGATGCTCGGCTAACATGAGCATGCTCGGCTAAGTACTGTAGTTATCCAAGCACCTTCGCTCATCACTAATCAGCACCTATTGTGCTGTGATGTTTATGATCTTTTAATGTGTGCTATGGGGTTGATTCAATCTGACGTTACCCTGGGAACAAAAAAGATTGTGCACCCATGATGAAGAGGGTAAGTATACAAGTTGTGTCCACGGTATGGTGGAAACTTGGCAGTTACTGGTACTTGGTATGTACCGTAGACACATATTGTTATATGCAGTGATACTAGTATAGGCATGAATATCATTGGCTGATGCAAATCAGAAATGTCCATTACCTTCAAAAAAATAATCAAATCCATTGACAATTAATGCATTTACTATACCAGATATTGTCCATCAAAATGACAGGATAACCTGCTGATAAATAGACATTTGAGGGGGGTATTGTTTAACAATTCTCACTTCTCTACCACCTTGAATGTAAGCCTCCAAGGAGCCATAAACATACAATTTGAGGACTCTTCAGTAATTATTTATTATAAACAGCTTTTAAACACTAGTCTTATTGATTTTGGTGGAGGTTTCACCTAACACCTTCCTGATATGGAAAGAAAACCATGTGAACTGGTTTATTGTGGTCAATTTCCAGTGTCTTATTTGCCTACAAAATCATTCTTGTGCGAGCAAGCAATAATAAAGAATTCCTGGGAGATGATTACTGTATAGGACATTGTTTACTTACTCGTGAAAAGGTCACACATGCAGCACTAGCGGTATCAAATGGCCAATAAAGTCAAAGGGAAAAGAACCTAGAGAAACATAGAGCATTCAGTACATCAAATCAACTACAATTAGATTGAGGTTTGCTTGATAGGATGTATGCAAACATGGAGCACATTTATCAAGAAGAATTAATCAATAGCTTATCAATATAGATGAAACATAAGGATCTACAAGCTAAGGGCTAGTTACAGGAGCTGATTATTTGGATGGGATACCCAATGACAATTAGATAAGAGGTAGAGATTTATAAGGTGCTTTATCAGGTTCTGAGCACTAAATGTCTCATTTACATATGATACATATGAATTAAAATGGTAATTCTCAGGAATGCAGCAAAAGATAGAACATGGAAAGGTGCAGATGGATTTACATTTCAAAGACCTGCATTCCCATACATGCAATTTGGTGGTGTTGATATTACTAACATATAGTGAGGACACAGACTATACACCTCCCACTAAGGACAGCCTGTCATTGCCTCTGGGCATCCTGGCACACATGAGCCAATACATGCTGCAGTGCCTCCGAGTTGCTCATATTGTCACCAGGGAAGATTACTGGGTAATCACCCTGCTGAATCCTTGCTACAAGGACAACGTCTCATCATTGCTTTCATTAGTGGAGCAGAATTTAAAAATGCGTGAATTCAAGTAGACAAAGTAAGACGTACAGTAAAATACACACTCAAGGAAACTTTAGTCCACAACCTCCAAGTGTTCCAGCAGCAGGAAAGTCCAATAACTTTGAAATGTCCCTCAAAGTTTCCCATGAGGTTTCCCGGCCTCGGAGCTGTAAGAAAACCCGGTGGCTGTGAACTCTGGTAAAGGTTACCAGAGTTCACAGCCACCAGTTCTTCCGGTAGCTCGAATACTGGACTGATGAATGTCGGAGTGCCGAGTGCTGGGCTCACAGTCAATCATCAGTCTGGCACTGGCACTTGCAAAGCAAGAAAAACAGCTGCTATGAACTCAAATGACCATGCTGTACTTGTTAATAAATTTTAAAAAATGAAAAATTTGGTGTGGGGTCCCCTGTAAATTTCACAACCAGCAGAGGGAAAGCCGACAGCAGGGGGCTGATGTTTATAATTTAGGAACAGGCCAATGGCCAGAAAAGGTTCCCGGGCTATTAATATCAGCTTGCGGCTGTTTTCTTAACATTAACTGGTTATTAAAAGGAGACTACCCAGCACTGAATGATAGCAGGATCAGCATTAGAGCAATATTGGGTTTACATATGTTAGTAGAGCGAAGAAACACAAGAAATTCACTTTTGGAAAGATTCAGTTTAAGATAGACCAGGCATATGATGTTAGAGACAACAAATACACAGTGGGTGGTATTTTGTAGCAATGTGGGAGAAATACTTGTAATTGGTGTTAGGGGTCGAGTTCCCACCTCTGCACAGGGGGAGTATCGAATCATCTCCGCTCCGGTCTCCCATTCTTCTCCAGCCGCAGTGGAGCCTGCTCAGCAGAGACGTCAGTCTCAGCGTCTGGCTCAGCCTGATACTGTGCGGATGGTTACTGCTGCCTTTTTAGGCTCAGCCATTGTAGCCAGTCCTGGTCAGCGGCAAGCAGACGTCTCTGGGACTAAGTCCTGCTTTTTCCCTTCTGAGCATGCCCAAGGTAAGACCTCTCATTGGAGGTCAGGGGTCACAAGCTCAGGTACTGCAGCAGCTCCCATTGGTCCTCTAGGAAGGTCCTGAAGTTGCTCAGGTACTGTGGCAGCTCCCATTGGTCCCCTAGGAAGGTACTGAAGTTGCTGCTGGAGCGCCCCCAGACGCAGGGCCGCGGGTTACTTGGTACCGGTCCCCTCTGGCTCAGTTCTGGGGATGTCACGGTGGCTGGACCCGGTCCGTGACCCTGCTAAGGGGCGTCCAATAAAAGGGATGATGAAAGTCAGCTAAGGCTTCGTGACGCCACATGTGGTATTCGGCCAGGGAGACCGACGCTGCTTGGGGTCCACTGGGGTGATGTGATGGCAGCTAGATGGTATACCTTCCCACAGGTGAAGTATGTCCCCAGGGCTTCCCGATAATGTAGATGGCGATGGTGTGAGGTGCAGTCAATAACGAGGACACAGGGTTGCAGTCTCTTTACCTCTTTACTGAAGGCTTCAGGATCCTCAATCCAGAGCACTGTCAACAGGGCTGTCTGAGATCGGCCGGTCCGAACGCACATCCAGAGTTCCCTTTGCAGGTGGAAATCGTTGCCTACCACTAGCGCCTGTGTGTTGTAGTGCTTCCCTGCTGAGCATTCGGGATAGTCCTCACAACTTCTGTTCTCATTCTTTCTAGTTCTTTCTCGTTCTTTCTATTCTCCGTCCCCCAGGTTTGTTATGGCTAGGACGCACCCGTTTGACAAGTAGGCTCGGAGCTATTCTGGGATCCTAGAGATGCCCCTCTCCACGGTTGCCCCCTATGTCTGCTTAGGTGATGTAAGGTAGACAGCCAACCTATAATTAACTGTCCTGCGGTATTTGAAGTAAGGCATAAAGTCAGTTACTTCCTCGGTGTACCGGTCACCGGCTACGCGCCTCAGTAGGATGTTGCCGTTCTCGGAGCATGACTCCTACTGGCTCTCCTTTATGCTTGATCTCGTTTCTCACTGTCCACAATATCCTTCGCCACGGGATGTTGCCTGGACAAAACCCAGTCAGCTTCTGACTAACTTCCTATCCAACCCCTAGTTTTACCAGTTTGAGGAGTGGCCCAATAAATAAAACCTTTTGCTCCCCCTAGTGGCCGGAGTGTGAAGTGTAATGTGTGCTAGTGATACCTGGTCAGATGAACTCCTTTAGTGCCATCAGATGTACCATCACTCCCCTTAGTGGCAAAGCGACATTACTGCAACGACCAGGTCTCTGGGGCGCTGCACTGCAGCTATAAAAGGTTTGCATGGCTGCACGGCCATGCGCTAGGATCAGCTTATGTCATGAGCTTTTGCTATTCAGTGGTCTTGTCTGCTTGTGGTCAGGGTCCGGCTGAAATAAGCCATTAGAATACCGGCACCTCCGGTGAGGAGTTTTGTATGGTGAATGCAGGGCAGGCGTAAAGCCATTAGAATTCCGGCTCCACCGGAGAGGAGGTGATTGTGTGCTTGCTACTCCCTGACCACTGATTGCTTTTGCTCTGTTAGGCAGCTGTGTTCACCTGTGATGCTAACAGGGCACAGCATTTTCCCTTCTGTGCGACTCTGTGAAGTAACAGAGTTCGCTTATACCGCCATATTGTGCCTCCATTTGCTAGCAGCAGGTTTGTCTCCTGCACGTTGGACCCGGGCTGTGAACGCACCAATTATTATATCTAAATATACACAGTGCGTTCCGTCAGCCCTAACAATTGGTTGTCATCAACATAGAGATGTACTGGAAATCAGATTTGCTGATGATTTGTCCATTATCAGTGGTATATTGAAAAAAGAGGAAGGACCTAGGACTCAACCCTGAGGAATCCCAACAGTGTAGGGAAAAGGACACCAAGAACCAACAAAAGATACACTGAATGAGCAGAGAGGTAGAAGGGAAAACACAAGAGAGCAGTATCCTCGAGGCCAATAGAGCAGAGCATAGCGAGGAGGAGCTGGTGATCCACAGTGTCGAATGCAGTAGAGAGATCCAGGAGATCCAGTAGGGAGTAGTGAACATTAGATTTTTCTGATAGTAGAACATAAGAGACTTTAGTAAGGGCAGTTTTTATAGACTGTAAAGAGCGGAAATTGAATTGTAAAGGGGCAGGGAGACAGTTTTCTGACAGATAGCAGATTATACAAGAGCATTCCAAGAGCTAGGAGATGAAGGAGAGATTAGAGACAGGTCTGTGGTTAGTAGAGCAGTTCTGGTCTAAGGATGGATTTTTTTAGTAAAGGGGTCATGATGGCGCAAGGTTCGGCCAGGACCATAGTCCTGGCCGAGGACACCAGGACTTTTGTGTCCTGGCCTCTCCTCACAGAAAAATAACATTCCTCTGTCAGCATATCTGTGTCTTCTCTCACAACACGGTCAGGGACTCCTCAGCGATGCTGGGGACCTTCTGTAATTGACTTCACAAGAACTGAGACACAGTCCGATTCAATTGCAAAACGATGAACTTTACTCGATACACTTTGCAGCACCTTCTCGTCAGAATCAGCATAAACGTCAGGCTCCATACAGTACACATCCTACATCTTCCTTATACTCAATTATAGATCCTTCATTACATTAAGAGGTAATAACGCCTTAGGCGGTACCGCAGCATTCTCCTTGTCCAGACTCACTGTTTCTGGGGTTTCCCTCATTTGTTTCGCACCAGAACTGAGAGTATATGCCCATGCAGTGATCTGCCACATCTTGAACCATCTGCGCCATTTTCTTTCCCAGACAGCTTCTTTTCCTCCACTCCAAACTGCTGTAGCTCTGCTGCTGTACACTGTCCTTCTGTCCCTATAGGACGCTGAATGGCTGTGTTCTTTTTCAAACGTTACGTGGCTGCTTCTGTGTCCTGGGTTTAGTGCTCATATGGATGCTTTGGGCGCCTAAACACTACTGAACTCACCTAACATAACACACTAGCTTACCACACAGCAGCCCCTCCTACAATTAACCAGCTACTTCCACTAAGTTCCCGTATACACTATGAATAATCTAGTGGTCATAATTGGACACTAGTACTAGTGATGAGCGAATATACTCGTTACTCGAGATTTCTCGAGCATGCTCGGGCGTCCTCCTTGTATTTTTTAGTGCTCGGCGTTTTAGTTTTTCTTGCCGCAGCTGAATGATTTACATCTGATAGCCAGCATAAGTATATGTGGGGATTCCTTAGCAACCAGGCAACCCCCGCATGCACTTATGCTGGCTATCAGATGTAAATCATTCAGCTGCGGCAAGAAAAACTAAAACTCCGAGCACTAAAAAATACTCGGAGGACTCTCTAGCATGCTCGAGAAATCTCGAGTAACGAGTATATTCGCTTATCACTAGACACTACGCTTTCCCTATTCTAAGCATAGCAACAATACAACAATAAATCATCTATAATATAACGCTGGGAGCGTCACTCTGTCCGAAGCCTTTGTAGACTGCGCAAGCGCCGGCGCAGTCTGGCCCCCACAGAATGACGCTCCCAGGAGATCGCGGTATGCGTAAACACTGAACGCACACCGCGATCTCCAACAGAGAAGCAGGGACCGCCAGGAGGGTAAGTATTGGCTATATTCACCTGTCCCCGTTCCAGCGCTGCGTGCGGCTCCGTCTCCGTGTCCCGGTCCTCGGCCTCTGACATTCAGTTCAGATGGCGCGATGACGCGCTTAATGCGCGCCGGCGCCGCCCTCTGACTGACCAGTCACAGCCAGAGGACCCGGAAGATGGCGGCGCGCAGCGGTGGAACGGGGCCAGGTAAATATAGCAAGTGCTGGGGGGCCTGAGCTGGCGGCGATACCGGCACCTGACCCCCACAGCGCGCCGTGTCCCCGTCTGCTCAGGCCCCTCAGCACTCGACGCCCAGCAACGATAGGTGAGTATGGTATTTTTTTTTATATATTGCAGCAGCATACGGGGCATATATAATGGAGCCTCTTATGGGGCCATCAACCATAATGGAGCAGTGTACGGGGGCATATAGTATGGAGCATCTTATGGGGCCATAAACCATAATGGAGCAGTGTACGGGGGCATATAGTAAGGAGCATCTTATGGGGCCATAAACCATAATGGAGCAGTGTATGGGGGCATATAGTATGGAACATCTTATGGGGGCCATAAACCATAATGGAGAAGTGTACGGGGGCCATAAACCATAATGGAGCAGTGTATGGGGGCATATACAATGGAGCATCTTATGGGGGCCATAAACCATAATGGAGCAGTGTACGGGGCGTATACAATGGAGCATCTTATGGGGGCTATAAACCATAGTGGAGCAGTGTACGGGGCATATACTATGGAGCATCTTATGGGGCCATCAACCATAATGGAGCAGTGTACGGGGGCATATACCATGGAGCATCTTATGGGGCCCATAAACCTTTATGGAGCAGTGTACGGGGCATACACTATGGAGCATCTTATGGGGGCCATAAACCTTTATGGAGCAGTGTACGGGGGCATATACTATGGAGCATCTTATGAGGACCATCAACCTTTATGGAGCAGTGTACGGGGCATATACTATGGAGCATCTTATGGGGGCCATAAAACTTTATGGAGCAGCGTATGGGGCATATGGATGGGAGCAGCAAATTAAAGAATGGTGGCGCAGGATGGGAGCAGCACATGACAGAACAGGGGCGCAGGATGGGAGCAGCACATGACAGGATGGGGGCGCAGGATGGGAGCAGCACATGACAGGATGGGGGCGCAGGATGGGAGCAGAACATGACAGGACAGGGGCGCAGGATGGGAGCAGCACATGACAGGATGGGGGCGCAGGATGGGAGCAGCACATGACAGGATGGGGCGCAGGATGGGAGCAGCACATGACAGGATGGGGGCGCAGGATGAGAGCAGCACATGACAGAACGGTGGCGCAGGATGGGAGCAGCACATGACAGAACGGGGGCGCAGGATGGGAGCAGCACATGACAGAACGGGGGCGCAGGATGTGAGCAGCACATGACAGAACAGGGGCGCAGGATGGCAGCAGCACATGACAGAACAGGGCATATACCATGGAGCATCTTATGGGGGCCATAAACCTTTATGGAACAGCGTACGGGGCATACACTATGGAGCATCTTATGGGGGCCATAAACCTTTATGGAGCAGTGTACGGGGCATATGGATGGGAGCAGCAAATTAAAGAATGGTGGCGCAGGATGGGAGCAGCACATGACAGAACAGGGGCGCAGGATGGGAGCAGCACATGACAGGATGGGGGCGCAGGATGGGAGCAGCACATGACAGGATGGGGGCGCAGGATGGGAGCAGCACATGACAGGACAGGGGCGCAGGATGGGAGCAGCACATGACAGGATGGGGGCGCAGGATGGGAACAGCACTGTTGTGAATTCTGTGGCAGAGCTCCCTCCTGTGGTCACAAGTGGTACTTCGGCTGATTCTCTCTGTGAGCTTCCGTTGGTGGAGGAAAGTGGTACTGCGGCTTCTGAGTTTCCTTCCTCAGGTGATGTGGTGAAGTCGTTAGGTGCTGCTCTATTTAACTCCACCTAGTGCTTTGATCCTGGCCTCCAGTCAATGTTCTAGTATTGGACCTGTTTCCTCCTGGATCGTTCCTGTGGCCTGCTGCTCTGCATAGCTAAGTTCTGCTTTGCTATTTTGTTTGCTGTTTTTTCTGTCCAGCTTGTCTATTTGTTTTTTCCTGCTTGCTGGAAGCTCTGGGATGCAGAGGGTGTACCTCCGTGCCGTTAGTTCGGTACGGAGGGTCTTTTTGCCCCCTTTGCGTGGTTTTTGTAGGGTTTTGTGTTGACCGCAAAGTTACCTTTCCTATCCTCGCTCTGTTCAGAAAGTCGGGCCTCACTTTGCTAAATCTATTTCATCTCTACGTTTGTCTTTTCATCTTAACTCACAATCATTATATGTGGGGGCTGCCTTTTCCTTTGGGGTATTTCTCTGAGGCAAGGTAGGCTTATTTTCTATCTTCAGGCTAGCTAGTTTCTCAGGCTGTGCCGAGTTGCATAGGGAGCGTTAGGCGCAATCCACGGCTGCCTCTAGTGTGGTTGGAGAGGATTAGGGATTGCGGTCAGCAGAGTTCCCACGTCTCAGAGCTCGTTCTATGTTTTTGGGTTATTGTCAGGTCACTGTATGTGCTCTGACCTCTATGTCCATTGTGGTACTGAATTATCTTATCATAACAGTACTGGAGGCCAAAAGTACTAATGATTCTCAATAGAGGGAAAAAAAGAAGTTCTGAGACCATTTTTTTTTCTCTGCACTGTGTTTTGCCTTTTTTTTCCCCTAGACATTTGGGTGGTTCAGGACACAGGTGTAGTGATGGACATTAAAGGTCTGTCTTCATGTGTGGATCAGCTCACAGCAAGAGTACAAAATATTCAAGACTTTGTGGTTCAGAATTCTATGTTAGAACCGAGAATTCCTATTCCTGATTTTGTTTTTTGGAGATAGAACTAAATTTCTGAGTTTCAAAAATAATTGTAAACTATTTTTGGCTTTGAAACCTCGCTCCTCTGGTGACCCAGTTCAACAAGTTAGGATCATTATTTCTTTTTTACATGGCGACCCTCAGGACTGGGCATTTTCTCTTGCGTCAGGAGATCCTGCATTAAGTAATATCGATGCGTTTTTCCTGGCGCTCGGATTGCTGTACGATGAACCTAATTCAGTGGATCAGGCAGAGAAAAATTTGCTGGCTCTGCGTCAGGGTCAGGATGAGATAGAGGTATATTGTCAGAAATTTAGAAAGTGGTCCGTACTCACTCAATGGAATGAAGGTGCGCTTGCAGCTATTTTCAGAAAAGGTCTCTCTGAAGCCCTTAAGGATGTCATGGTGGGATTTCCTATGCCTGCTGGTCTGAATGAGTCTATGTCTTTGGCCATTCAGATCGGTCGACGCTTGCGTGAGCGTAAATCTGTGCACCATTTGGCGGTATTACCTGAGCTTAAACCTGAGCCTATGCAGTGCGATAGGACTTTGACCAGAGTTGAACGGCAAGAACACAGACGTCTGAATGGGCTGTGTTTCTACTGTGGTGATTCCACTCATGCTATCTCTGATTGTCCTAAGCGCACTAAGCGGTTCGCTAGGTCTGCCACCATTGGTACGGTACAGTCAAAATTTCTTCTGTCTGTTACCTTGATCTGCTCTTTGTCATCATATTCTGTCATGGCATTTGTGGATTCAGGCGCTGCCCTAAATTTGATGGACTTGGAGTATGCTAGGCGTTGTGGGTTTTTCTTGGAGCCCTTACAGTGTCCTATTCCATTGAGAGGAATTGATGCTACGCCTTTGGCCAAGAATAAGCCTCAGTACTGGACCCAGCTGACCATGTGCATGGCTCCTGCACATCAGGAGGTTATTCGCTTTCTGGTGTTGCATAATCTGCATGATGTGGTCGTGTTGGGGTTGCCATGACTACAAGTCCATAATCCAGTATTAGATTGGAAATCCATGTCTGTGTCCAGCTGGGGTTGTCAGGGGGTACATGGTGATATCCCATTTCTGACTATTTCGTCATCCACCCCTTCTGAGGTTCCAGAGTTCTTGTCTGATTACCGGGATGTATTTGATGAGCCCAAGTCCGATACCCTACCTCTGCATAGGAATTGTGATTGTGCTATCGATTTAATTCCTGGTAGTAAATTCCCAAAAGGTCGACTGTTTAATTTATCTGTGCCTGAGCACGCCGCTATGCGGAGTTATGTGAAGGAGTCCTTGGAGAAGGGGCATATTCGCCCGTCATCGTCGCCATTAGGAGCAGGGTTCTTTTTTGTAGCCAAGAAGGATGGTTCACTGAGACCTTGTATAGATTACCGCCTTCTAAATAAGATCACGGTTAAATTTCAGTACCCCTTGCCGTTGTTATCTGATTTGTTTGCTCGGATTAAGGGGGCTAGTTGGTTCACCAAGATAGATCTTCGTGGTGCGTATAATCTTGTGCGTATTAAGCGAGGCGATGAATGGAAAACTGCATTTAATACGCCCGAGGGCCATTTTGAGTACCTAGTAATGCCATTCGGACTTGCCAATGCTCCATCAGTGTTTCAGTCCTTTATGCATGACATCTTCCGAGAGTACCTGGATAAATTCCTGATTGTGTACTTGGATGACATTTTGATCTTCTCGGATGATTGGGAGTCTCATGTGAAGCAGGTCAGAACGGTGTTTCAGGTCCTGCGTGCTAATTCTTTGTTTGTGAAGGGATCAAAGTGTCTCTTTGGTGTTCAGAAGGTTTCATTTTTGGGGTTCATCTTTTCCCCTTCTACTATCGAGATGGACCCTGTTAAGGTCCAAGCCATCCATGATTGGACTCAGCCGACATCTCTGAAAAGTCTGCAAAAGTTCCTGGGCTTTGCTAATTTTTATCGTCGCTTCATCTGCAATTTTTCTAGTATTGCTAAACCATTGACCGATTTGACCAAGAAGGGTGCTGATTTGGTTAATTGGTCTTCTGCTGCTGTGGAAGCTTTTCAGGAGTTGAAGCGTCGTTTTTGTTCTGCCCCTGTGTTGTGTCAGCCAGATGTTTCTCTTCCGTTCCAGGTCGAGGTTGATGCTTCTGAGATTGGAGCAGGGGCGGTTTTGTCACAGAGAGGTTCTGATTGCTCAGTGATGAAACCATGTGCTTTCTTTTCCAGGAAGTTTTCGCCCGCTGAGCGTAATTATGATGTGGGCAATCGAGAGTTGCTGGCCATGAAGTGGGCATTCGAGGAGTGGCGTCATTGGCTTGAAGGAGCTAAGCATCGCGTGGTGGTATTGACTGATCATAAGAACTTGACTTATCTCGAGTCTGCCAAGCGCTTGAATCCTAGACAGGCCCGTTGGTCGTTATTTTTTGCCCGCTTCGACTTTGTGATTTCGTACCTTCCGGGCTCTAAAAATGTGAAGGCGGATGCTCTGTCTAGGAGTTTTGTGCCTGACTCTCCGGGTTTATCTGAGCCAGCGGGTATCCTCAAGGAAGGAGTCATTGTGTCTGCCATCTCCCCTGATTTGCGGCGGGTGCTGCAAAAATTTCAGGCGAATAAACCTGATCGTTGTCCAGCAGAGAAACTGTTCGTCCCTGATAGGTGGACTAATAAAGTTATCTCTGAACTTCATTGTTCGGTGTTGGCTGGTCATCCTGGAATCTTTGGTACCAGAGAGTTAGTGGCTAGATCCTTCTGGTGGCCATCTCTGTCACGGGATGTACGTACTTTTGTGCAGTCCTGTGGGATTTGTGCTAGGGCTAAGCCCTGCTGTTCTCGTGCCAGTGGGTTGCTTTTGCCCTTGCCGGTCCCAAAGAGGCCTTGGACACATATTTCGATGGATTTCATTTCTGACCTTCCCGTTTCTCAAAAGATGTCAGTCATTTGGGTGGTCTGTGATCGCTTTTCTAAAATGGTCCATCTGGTGCCCTTGGCTAAATTGCCTTCCTCCTCTGATTTGGTACCTTTGTTCTTTCAGCATGTGGTTCGGTTGCATGGCATTCCTGAGAATATTGCTTCTGACAGAGGTTCCCAGTTTGTTTCAAGGTTTTGGCGAGCCTTTTGTGGTAGGATGGGCATTGACCTATCCTTTTCCTCGGCTTTCCATCCTCAGACTAATGGCCAGACCGAACGAACCAATCAGACCTTGGAAACATATCTGAGATGTTTTGTTTCTGCAGACCAGGATGATTGGGTGTCCTTTTTGCCGTTGGCTGAGTTCGCCCTTAATAATCGGGCCAGCTCGGCTACCTTGGTTTCTCCATTTTTTTGCAATTCTGGGTTCCATCCTCGTTTCTCTTCAGGACAGGTTGAGTCTTCGGACTGTCCTGGTGTGGATTCTGTGGTGGATAGGTTGCAGCAGATCTGGACTCAGGTAGTGGACAATTTGATCTTGTCCCAGGAGAAAGCTCAACTTTTCGCTAATCGCAGACGCCGTGTGGGTCCCCGACTTCGTGTTGGGGATCTGGTTTGGTTATCTTCTCGTCATATTCCTATGAAGGTTTCCTCTCCTAAATTTAAACCTCGTTTTATTGGTCCGTATAGGATTTCTGAGGTTCTCAATCCTGTGTCTTTTCGTTTGACCCTCCCAGACTCCTTTTCCATACATAATGTATTCCATAGGTCGTTGTTGCGGAGATACGTGGCACCTATGGTTCCATCTGTTGAGCCTCCTGCCCCGGTTTTGGTGGAGGGGGAATTGGAGTATATTGTGGAGAAGATTTTGGATTCTCGTGTTTCTAGACGGAAACTCCAGTATCTGGTTAAATGGAAGGGTTATGCTCAGGAAGATAATTCCTGGGTTTTTGCCTCTGATGTTCATGCTTCCGATCTTGTTCGTGCCTTTCATGCGGCTCATCCTGGTCGGCCTGGGGGCTCTGGTGAGGGTTCGGTGACCCCTCCTCAAGGGGGGGGTACTGTTGTGAATTCTGTGGCTGAATTCACTCCTGTGGTCACAAGTGGTACTGCAGCTTCTGAGCTTCCTCCCTCAGGTGTTCTGGTGAGCTCGTTAACTGCTTCATTACTTAACTCCGCCTGATGCTGCTATCCTTGCTCCTTGTCAATGTTTCAGTGTTGGATCTGAGCTTCTCCTGATTGTTCCTGTGACCTGCTGCTCTGTATAGCTAAGTGCTTTTTGCTTTTTTGTTGCTTTTTTTCTGTCCAGCTTGTCTTTTGTTTTGCTGGAAGCTCTGAGACGCAAAGGGTGTACCGCCGTGCCGTTAGTTCGGCACGGTGGTTTTTTTTTGCCCCCTTTGCGTGGTTTGCTTTAGGGTTTTTTGTAGACTGCAAAGTTCGCTTTACTGTCCTCGCTCTGTCCTAGAATATCGGGCCCCACTTTGCTGAATCTATTTCATCCCTACGTTTTGTCTTTTCATCTTACTCACAGTCATTATATGTGGGGGGCTGCCTTTTCCTTTGGGGAATTTCTCTGGGGCAAGTCAGGCCTATTTTTCTATCTTCAGGCTAGCTAGTTTCTTAGGCTGTGCCGAGTTGCCTAGGTAGTTGTTAGGCGCAATCCACAGCCGCTTTTAGTTGTGTTTAGGATAGGATCAGGTGTGCAGTCTACAGAGTTTCCACGTCTCAGAGCTCGTTCTTGTATTTTTGGGTATTTGTCAGATCACTGTGTGCGCTCTGATCGCTAAGCACACTGTGTTTCTGGATTGCCTTCATAACACCTGTCATTAGCAAACATAACAGGAAGCAGCACATGACAGAACGGGGGCGCAGGATGTGAGCAGCACATGACAGGATGGGGCGCAGGATGAGAGCAGCAAATGACAGAATGGAGGCGTAGGATGGGTGCAGCACATGTCAGAATGGAAGCGCAGGATGGGTGCAGCACATGTCAGAATGGATGCGCAGGATGGGTGCAGCACATGTCAGAATGGAGGCGCAGGATGGGTGCAGCACATGTCAGAATGGAGGCGCAGGATGGGTGCAGCACATGTCGGAATGGGGGCGCAGGATGGGAGCAGCACATGTCAGAATGGGGGCGCAGGATGGGTGCAGCACATGACAGGATGGGGACACAGGATGGGTGCAGCACATGACAGGATGGGGATGCAGGATGGAGCAGCACATGACAGGATGGGGACGCAGGATGGAGCAGCACATATCAGGATGGAGAACTTATACCAATATAAATGCTCGCCAGCCGGGCGTAGAACGGGTTCAATAGCTAGTATATATATAACAAGACACGGTAATACACCTATAAGTGTAGCAGTACCATTGTATAAGAGTGACAATAAGCTAAATCGTGCAGCAGTACCAATATGCGTTAACAAATAATCCAACACTGATAATCTACAGCAATGGGACGAGAGAAAAAGGCAAGGGTATAAACGTAATACATCAAACCCCCTACAATGGCACATTTGAGGAATGAAAGAGAGGGGTTAAATGTTGTATTTAGGTGGGTATTCACAGCCAGACAGTCGGACTGAAGGAGATATGAGGGAATAGGGTCACTGGAGCAGACAGTAGGGCAAGATGAAGAGAAGAGCCTGATAACATCTTCTTCTGTGACTGATTTAAAGGCAGAAAGTGAACTTGATGAAAGCAGATCCATGCTATTAGAGGATTAGGAAAAAATGTCCTTTGCAATATGGTGAATTTTTTCAATGTCCAGATTGTCAGCGCTGAGGTTGATGATCAGGGTCTTTAGTACTAAGGAGAGAGTAAAAAAATGTGAAAGAGTAGTTTATGATTGTTAGATAATGAGGTGATGAGGCTGGTGAGGTAAGCATGTTTGGCAAGTCAAAGGGCATAATCTTATAATGGATGAACTGACTGTTATGATAAGATAATTCAGTACCACAATGGACATAGAGGTCAGAGCACATACAGTGACCTGACAATAACCCAAAAACATAGAACGAGCTCTGAGATGTGGGAACTCTGCTGACCGCAATCCCTAATCCTCTCCAACCACACTAGAGGCAGCCGTGGATTGCGCCTAACGCTCCCTATGCAACTCGGCACAGCCTGAGAAACTAGCTAGCCTGAAGATAGAAAATAAGCCTACCTTGCCTCAGAGAAATACCCCAAAGGAAAAGGCAGCCCCCACATATAATGACTGTGAGTTAAGATGAAAAGACAAACGTAGAGATTAAATAGATTTAGCAAAGTGAGGCCCGACTTTCTGAACAGAGCGAGGATAGGAAAGGTAACTTTGCGGTCAACACAAAACCCTACAAAAACCACGCAAAGGGGGCAAAAAGACCCTCCGTACCGAACTAACGGCACGGAGGTACACCCTCTGCATCCCAGAGCTTCCAGCACGCAGGAAAAAACAAATAGACAAGCTGGACAGAAAAAACAGCAAACAAAATAGCAAAGCAGAACTTAGCTATGCAGAGCAGCAGGCCACAGGAACGATCCAGGAGGAAACAGGTCCAATACTAGAACATTGACTGGAGGCCAGGATCAAAGCACTAGGTGGAGTTAAATAGAGCAGCACCTAACGACTTCACCACATCACCTGAGGAAGGAAACTCAGAAGCCGCAGTACCACTTTCCTCCACCAACGGAAGCTCACAGAGAGAATCAGCCGAAGTACCACTTGTGACCACAGGAGGGAGCTCTGCCACAGAATTCACAACACTGACAAAACTGATTTTTTTTTCCACGGATGTTTGGCACAACTAGTGCACCTTTGTAGAAAACGTGTTTGTAGTAGCATGTGCCAAGGTTGCTATCACCTGTATTCCCCATGAATCAACAGTTCTAGATAATCTTTTCTCCATGTTGTGCCATTCCTCTATTATTCTTCCTAAAAGTGTAGGAATAAATACACAACTGAGTGTTGCCATTCGGGTATTGGTGCAACTGGCAGTTGAGGCATGTGGGAAACAAGTAGCAGAGGTCCTGGAGGCCGCAGACAGGTAGCAGAAGTCCTGGAGGCTGCAGGCCAGTGCTGAGCTGGTCGTGGAGGCTGCAGACAACTAAAAGTGTTAATACCAAGATCCAGGTGTGTCAGTTTCGGTGGGCTTTATATAGGCTCAGGTAGATCATCATATGGGAGCATGCCAAGCTACTTGCAAAGCCCGATGTGGAGCACAAGAGAGTTTACGGACCAGGGTGAAGGGAGTGGAGCCCAGACCCGGGACAGGTGTGTAACCCACAGGTTGCATGGTCAAAAAGGCCAAAGATGAAAGATGCAGATGCTGGATGACAACATAAAGCATAGGAATGGGGTTGCTTTGTGACCTAAGAAAAATAAATAATAATACCGTGAATGTGACAAGTAAGTTGCAAAAAGTCTGTTTGAATTTTCTTGTGGCTTGTTTGTCATAGAAACCTGCGGTTCACAATTTAGCACAATTTACTTGCACTGTGGTGCAATGTCGCAGTGGCAATCTATAGTCTTTGTCCAATGACCAACGCTGTGGTCAAGGTCACCGTGCAGCTCCAGTCTAAATGCTACAATCATTTAGCAATCTGATTTACGTGAACAAGAAGCTTCTTTGGTGCCAATAAAGCTACATGACATTCCCATTTCTCTTCTCTCCTCACAAATCAACAGAAAATATAGGATTTCCAAGCAAAACCCGTTACATATGAGTTAACAGAGAAGAGGTGAATAATAAGGGCAATTTACCAACATTGAAATTAACTAATAACCTATTATTGGCAGAACTCTCCACGGGCTGTGTTTTATCTTTATTATGTCTAATTATTGCTTGAACTTCAAGGCTGTGCTCTCATGTAGGAGGAAGAGTACCGGTACTGTCTACGTTGTGTTTCTTCAGATTCCTAATTCCACGAAACAATTAAAGTATAAAACTCAGGAAGTTGATTTAGAGACAGGATGAAATTGTTTGAAGCCTAATAAGTAGCTGCAGGCGATGTGTGAACAGAGCCACTCTCGCCTTGACCTTCCTGGATGTGCAGAACATGGTAAACATATTGTAACTTTGTTGTTGGGTGCAGTAGGGAAACTGTCTGCATCGATTGCTTGTGATTATTAGCTGAAGTGGGATAAGCCTCCTCCTTATTATGCAGATTAGTGGAGCTCTCAGTCCTAACATATTGTACAGATGTATGGGAGCAGCTGCTGATACAGATGGTAGGTACCGAGCTGCATTAGTATGTATCTATTGTCTGCTTTCGCCTTGCTTGGGGGGATGGAAACACTCAGCGAAGAAGAATTGTTATGCCGTGTAATATAAAGCACGGCACATACACTTAATGCCCGCACCTCCAGAGACTATTTACGCAGCAGGGTAGGCAGTGATCAAATTAACAATGTACCCTAAATAAGGACTTATACATGTCACCGCTAAGCATGTGTATTTTTAAAGAGATTACCCATTAAACCAAAGTGTTATAAATCAACTTCTCTCGAGCTAAGTACCCAGATTAACACACGGTATTGGGGGTTAAAACATTTTATCTGCTGCCGAAAGCGTATAGAGAAATTGGATGAAAACAAAAAAATGCTGTGCAAATTCTTTATTTAGCAATCTCCGATGTTAAAAAAAATGTTGCACCATTTTTCGATAATAGATTTCAGAGCCATGAAATAAAATATCTACTAAACCGAGTTCAAATGAGCAGATGCAAAATTGTCTGTTTTTCGTCCAGAAAAAACAGCCAATTCTTCATCGGTATTGTCATCTGTATGTCAGTTTTTTACGTCCGTATAACATCCATTATACAAACCAACACTTTAAAAAATAATAGATCAAATACGGTTTGCTATCCTAATAATCGCAATGGATCTGACGGCACGTGGTTGGTATCCCGTATGTGATCAATTTTTTCGTGCACTCATTGACTTATGATGGGCGAGTCTGATCCAGAACTGGATCAAAGTAGTGCACACTGTCATTTTTTCCCTGCAGGTCACCTGTTCGTGTGTAAAAATGTTCACATAAACTGACACATTGACTTGCATCGGTCCTTGTGTTATTCGTTTATTGTCCATTTTGCTCACCTGAATATGCTCATTTGAACGAGCCCTTATTTGCCATTTTCTACTAGTGTGGCTAGTGAAGCCTCCTGGTATGTGATTTGACAAGGAACTGATATAGAGAGGGGGTCATTAGCAAACCTAAAAATATGCAAAAGCATAACTATTGGGGACAGAGAGGTTGTGGCACCTAAGGCACGTTATAGTCTATGGGCATGTTCACACATCCCTGAATTATGTCCATTTTTTATTCGAATTATGGATCAAATGTGTCCATTCAAATCAGTGGGTTAAAAAAAAAAACAATGTCATCGGGTTTGTCTTACCGTTTAATGAGTAGATAAAGATTTTTAAAAAATGTAAACATGGACGCCACATTGATGATAAGAAATAAGTTAACCATAAAACATTTAGTAACAACAGGGAAAAATAATCTAGTGTGCAACATGTAATCCCTTAAAAAGCGAAAACTTTAATTTTAAATTATTTTAAAAAGAACACCTTTTCCTAGTGCAGACAAAGAATACAATAAGATCTATAATAATAACCTAGCAATTTCCCTATACTAGACTGCTGTCCCTTCCTAGCAGTGGAGGTTGGCACCCTGATAGATACGTTTTTTTAGCGCTCCTACTCAACGGCAGCTGTCCCCGACTAGCCCTGATTTAGTCCTACCGTGCTATAGGTTGGAAAACAAAAAGCAGTATAAAGAGATGGAGGGAAAGTGCTTATTGCTGAAAGGTCATTGTACGAAAATTAAATACCCTCATCCAGAGGGGTGCTAGCCTCTCAAATATATAGCCACACAAAGGGATCAAAATCCCACAGTATAAATATACATCAAATAATTTTTATGGCTACTACACAGTTTTAATAGGACCTATACCCCACCGGGAGGAATCATAAACCCAACAGATAATAGGTTCAACAGCCTGGTTCAAACAATAATCATCTGTCCATCATGATTCGCATCTGTCACAGGTCTGACTCTCAATCGTGACGTCTGCATCTATGGAGAAGCTGGTTCCATATTTTGCCTCCTGATGAATCGTATGACGGCGAAACGCGTCGAGGTTGTGACGGGAAGCTAAGTTTTGGGATAACACCCAGATATGCTTTTTTTCAATTGTCCTTCAATGTCCATCGGATCTGTTTATCTTTATGCCCTGATGCGAATCATGATGGACAGATGATTATTGTTTGAACCAGGCTGTTGAACCTATTATGTGTTGGGTTTATGATTCCTCCCGGTGGGGTATAGGTCCTATTAAAACTGTATAGTAGCCATAAAAAATATTTGATGTATGTTTATACTGTGGGATTTTGATCCCTTTGTGTGGCTATATTTTTGAGAGGCTAGCACCCCTCTGGATGAGGGTATTTAGTTTTGGTACAATGACCTTTTAGCAATAAGCACTTTCCCTTCATCTCTTTATACTGCTTGTTGTTTTCCAACCTATAGCACGGTAGGACTAAATCAGGGCTTGTCGGGGACAGCCGCCATTGAGTGAAAGTGCTAAAAAAACGTATCTATCAGGGCGCCAACCTCCACTGCAAGGAAGGGACAGCAGTCTAGTATAGGAAAATTGCTAGGTTATTGTTATAGATCTTATTGTATTGTTTGTCTGCACCGGGAAAAGGTGTTCTTTTTAAAATAATTTAAAATTAAAGTTTTCGCTTTTTAAGGGATTACACGATAAGAAATAAGACAAGGCAAGAAATGGATCAAAATTGGATTCAGCTCACTGTTGAAATTGTATACGAAGAAAAAAACAAAAACGGACATCTGATTGAGGCCTTACCTTTACAAAAATACAACCACAATCTCGGTGCTGTTTGTTCCTCCACAAAACCTTATCCCAAAGCCATTGGACATATTTTCCCTCTTTTAATCACCTACAATTCATAGGCTATAGTCCATAAAAAATGTATGTCAGTGGCACCCATACAACATTCCCTAAAATTCTGCTCTTCAGATATACTGATTTCTCTCCCCTCTGCCTTCAAACATGCCACCATCACACCCATCCTCAAAAAAACTAACCTTAACCCAACTGCTATGCCCAGCTACCGCCCCATATCACTGCTCCCGTTTGCTTCAAAACTCCTTGAGCAGCATATCCATGCTCAAATTTCCTCCCACCTCTCATTTAACTCTCTCCTTGACAACCTCCAATCTGGCTTCCGCTCCCACCACTCCACCGAAACTGCCCTGACAAAAATTGCTAATGACTTACTCACAGCCAAATCTAACAGACAGTTCTCCATCCTCCTCCTTCTTGACCTGTTCTCTGCTTTCAACACAGTCGATCACTGCCTACTGCTACAGATTCTTTCTTCCCTTGGCATCAAAGACCTTGCCCTGTCCTGGATTGCCTCATACCTTTCCGAACGCACATTTAGCGTTTCCCACTCACACACCACCTCCTCATCCCGCCCTCTCTCTGTTGGAGTCCCTCAAGGCTCTGTCCTAGGGCCCCTACTTTTTTCCATCTATACCCTTGGCCTAGGACAACTCATAAAGTCCCATGGCTTCCAGTACCACCTGTATGTGGACGACACTCAGATCAACCTCTCTGGCCCAGATGTCACCTCTCTGCTGTCCAGAATCCCGAAGTGTCTGTCAGCCATATCCTCCTTCTTCACCTCTCGCTTCCTGAAACTCAATGTAGACAAAACCAAACTCATCATCTTTCCCCCATTTCACGTATCCACCCTACCTGACCTATTATGGTAAACGGCATCACGCTCTCTCCCGCACCTGAAATCCGCTGCCTCGACGTAACTCTCGACTCTGCCCTGTCCTTCAAATCGTACGTCCAAACTCTTGCCACCTCCTGTTGCCTCCAACTCAAAAATATTGCCAGAATCTGTTCCTTCCTCAGCCCACAATCTACCAAAACTCTTGTGCATGCCCTCATCATCTCCCGCCTCGACTACTGCAACACCCAAATCTGTGGCCTCCCTGCTAACTCTCTTGCACCACTCCAGTCTGTCCGCAACTCTGCTGCCCAGCTAATCCACCTCTCTCCTCGCTACTCCCCTGCTTCTCCCCTCTGCAAATCCCTCCACTGGCTCCCAATTCCCCAAGGAATCCAGTTCAAACTACTAACACTGATCTACAAAGCCATCCACAACCTGTCTGCTCCCTATATCTCTGAACTAATCTCCCAATATCTTCCCTCACATAATCCTCCCAAGACCTCCTACTCTCCTCCACACTTATTCATTCCTCACACAACCGCCTCCAAGATTTCTCCCGAATATCCCCCATCCTCTGGAATTCCATGCCTCATCACGTCCGACTATCCACCACCCTCGGATCCTTCAAACGGAACCTGAAAACCCATCTCTTCAAGAAAGCCTACAGCCTGCAATAACCATGCCGCCGCCTCTCCATCGCCAGAGCCGCCGCCTCTCCATCGCCAGAGCCGCTGCCTCTCTATTGCCAGAGTCGGTCCCTCTCCATTGCCAGAGCCACCGCCTCTCCATCGCCAGAGCCGCCGCCTCTCCATCGCCAGAGCTGCCACCTCGCCCCTACCTTCTGCCTCTTCCCCACTATCCCATACAATGTAAGTCCGCAAGGACAGGGTCCTCTCCCCTCTGTACCAGTCTGTCACTGTAAACTTGTTTACTGTAAACGATATCTATAACTCTGTATGTAACCCTTTCTCATGTACAGCACCATGGAATTAATGGTGCTATATAAATAAATAATAATAATAATAATAATTTCTCCAGACCATGAAAATCGTTGTTTAAATACATTTATTAAGGAGCCTTCTACTATAAATCTGGCCAAGCCGCTATCAGAGACACTATTAGTGTGTCTTATTTAATATGCAAATTGTTAATTAGTCCTCTTTATTAATATGACATACTTAATTATTAAAATTGTGAGCTCATTAACTCTTCAGTTTTTCAGTACAGGATTGTCCTTCAGAAGACATACAAGCAGTATCTGACTAAAGTCACAACCGTAATTCTTCATCCCAATCTGTGGTAGACCCAAGACAAGAAGGAAAAGACTTTAGACTTTATTATATAGAAGCTTCCTGCTACCTGCCATTCCTGCAAAATTCGACTTTGAGGTTATATACAAGTTAAGTGTACTGTAAGTGCCTTGGGCATTCCAGCGCACTCGTCCAACTCACTACTTATTCCCCACGTATAGCCTCCTGTCTTCCTGTAACTGGCATTTTAATCCAGGAGACATTATCCGTCTACACTTGCCAAAATCTCTTGCTACTACTATCTCTGCTCATGTCGGCAAAGTTAGGTCTCATCTTTGTGCCAGCACCAGTCTGTAATACTGCGCCAACCCAGGGAGTGACAGCACTTGCGAGAGATCACAGTAAGGTAAGGCAGGTAATATTGTCTGTAGTGATATGTCAATCGCAGGCAGGAGGCAAGCACCGAGCAGGAAACATGCACTCTTGGCAAACAGTGAAGGGCATAAAACAAAAAAAAAACAACAAAAAAATATCAAAATATCAAAACTACTGTTTTTTGTTCATTCTGCCTCCCAAAAATCAGAGCAGAAAGCAATCAAAAAATGTTATGTGCCTGAAAATGGTACCAATAAAATTGTCAACTCATGTCAGAAAAATCTCACATGAATCTGTTTGCAGAAAAATAAAAAAAATTATAACTCTATAAATATGGTAATAAAAAACACTTTTTTTTTGCAAAAAAAAGCTTTTTTTAGCGTGTAAAGGTAGAAAAACCTAAAAAAAAGTATAAATCTGGTGTCGATGTAATCGTATTGACCAGAGGAATAAATCCATCTTATCACTCATACTGCATAGTATACTACACTTATATCACTTGTATTGCACAGTGAACGGCATAAAAATAAACAAATAAATGCAATTCTTGAACTGCTGATTTGTTCATTCTGCCTCCTAGAGATCGCAATAAGTTTCGTTTTACATTTATCCTGCACTCTACGCTGAGCACTTACATCAAGGTTTTCATGTACCGTAAGTCACTGAGCTACATTATTCACACAAAATCCCTGAAGAACATTCCCTGTAATGAGGCAGATGAAGTCACTTTGGAGTGCACTTTGTTCATTTGATGAGAGGCTTTATGGAGCAATTTTGCAGCAATTTTTCAGGGAGATTCTGGGCTGAATTACCCTGAAAAAGTCACCAAGTGCCCGTACCATAGGTCAGATTTTGACGATTGCTGTCTATGTTCCATCAATAAACAAAAACCAGACTCATAATAAGATAGTGCACCAAAAGTGACGCAATTGATTGCATATTACTCCAAAAACATCGTATCTCAAAACAGAGGACAAATGGAATTTTTCAAAAATTATGTACAAAAATCTTTATTGACACAATAATGAACATGCATGGTTTGTGGTCAAGAGCCCAAGGTCTTCCCCTTGAGGAAGTAGAGTCAACGGACAGCGAAATGCACGTCGGGGATTGGGTGCTGGCATTTTAGTACTGGGTAAGATGATTTTCTGACTCTGTATCATACAAATGAATTTGGGGAACCTTTGATGATTGTAATGTCAGATTGGTTTTGGACCTTGACCACAAACCATGCAACCCTGGGCATTAGTATAGAAACATTAATAGTATAATGACTGATGGCACTTTTTGCTTACAGCAGGGGGTATTGTAATGTGACTCTTTGAGCTCAACCAGCAAGTTCTCATCTTACCATTACTAAGTTTGCTGCTGTGAATTGAGCTATACTTTGTACTAAACTCCACCACTTTTTGTGGTGTCCTTTACAGCACATGGTTTTATCTGTCTTTTTGTATGTTCATTATTGTGTCAGTAAAGATTTTTGTACATCATTTTTTTAAAAACTCCATTTGTTCTCCTTTTTGAGATGTGTATGATCCATGTAGCTGCAATAAAACATATCTCTAAATGCTGATAATAGAAAGTCAGGCAAGACGGCAGCCCCAGAATCCTGTATAGAAAATCGAATAAAAAATTTAAAAAAATAAAAAACAGACTAGGAAAGCAAATATCCATCACTATCTGCTGTTAAATATCAAAAAATAATCTAGGTGATAAGTTAAATTTAATGCTGCTTTTGCCACTTTATCCCCTTCCCAATATGTGATGTGCATGCACTTTTTGTTACAAGTTGGGTGCGGGTGTGTGGAGAGAGGTCAGGAACTTCATACTCAACGGGTGCAGGCTGTGTTTTACAGCCAACACCTTCTCTAACATATAAATGCCACTTAGTCATATTAATGACACTGTGAATCTCTGATAGAAGAATTTAAGTGGAGCAATCATATCATGCAACCATTCCAGTGCAGATCGGCCCCTACCCACTATCGCAGATAGACTGCAATGGCAGCTGAAAGCCAACTGAAGGCCTCTGTTGCCGCCATCTTTGTACTTCCACGAATCCCTTGAAACAGGCTGGGCTTTATAGGAAATTGTTATTTCTTCTATAACCTTCAATACTGTAGCATTGCAGTGAATAAAACATTGCATCAAACAATCACAGGTTTAAGCACCGTAGTGGGAAAAAAACTTCAGTAAAAATGATGAAGAAAAGTGTATTTAAAGGGAATCTGTCACCTCCTTTTTCGTATATAAGCTGCGGCCAACGCCATCAGGGGCTTATCTACAGCATTCTATAGAATGCAAGAAAAACAAGTTATATTATACTTGCCTGGGGTGCGGTCCGGTCCGATGGGCATTGCCGTACGGCGCCTCCCATATTCATGCAATGACGTCCTCTTCCTTGCTTCTGTCGCGGCTCCGGTGCAGGTGTACTTTATCTGCATAGTTGAGGGCAGAGCAAAGTACTGCAGTGCGCAGGTGCTGGACTTCTCGGATCTTTACTGGCACCTGCACACTGCAGTACTTTGCTCTGCCCTCAACTATGCAGATAAAGTACACCTGCGCTGGAGCCGCGACAGGAAGCAAGGAAGAGAACGTCATTGTATGAAGATTGGAGGGGCCGGACCCGGACCGCGACACCCATCAGACCAGACCACACCTGGGTGAGTATAATCTAACTTGTTTTTCTTATCTTTCAGGTTACATCGGGGGCATATCTACAGCATAGAGGTACCTTCACACTGAGCAACTTTAGAACGATAACGATAGCGATCCGTGACGTTGCAGCGTCCTGGATAACGATATCGTTATGTTTGACACGCAGCAGCGATCAGGATCCTGCTGTGACATCGCTGTTCGGAGCTAGAAGGCCAGAACTTTATATCGTCGCTGGATCACCAGCTGACATCACTGAATCGGCGTGTGTGACGCGATGTCTTCACTTGTAACCAGGGTAAACATCGGGTTACTAAGCGCAGGCCCGCACTTAGTAACCTGATATTTACCCTGGTTACCATTGTAAATGTAAAAAAAAAAAAAAACACTACATACTTACATTCCGGTGTCTGTCGCGTCCCCCGGCGTCAGCTTCCCTGCACTGTGTCAGCGCCGGCCGGCCGTAAAGCAGAGCACAGCGGTGACGTCACCGCTCTGCTTTATGGCCGGCGCTTACACAGTGCAGGGAAGCTGAAGGCGGGGGGCGCGACAGACACCGGAATGTAAGTATGTAGTGTTTTTTTTTTTACATTTACAATGGTAACCAGGGTAAACATTGGGTTACTAAGCGCGGCCCTGCGCTTAGTAACCCGATGTTTACCCTGGTTACCCGGGGACTTCGGCATCGGTGGTCGCTGGAGAGCTGTCTGTGCGACAGCTCTCCAGCGACCACACAACGACTAAACAGCGATGCTGCAGCGATCCGCATCGTTGTCTATATCGCTGCAGCATCGCTTAATGTGACGGTACCTTTGCAGAAAGCTGTAGATAAGCCCCTGATGGCTGTGGACGCAGCTTATATACATAAAAGTAGGTGACAAATTCCCTTCCTTTAACTTTATAAATAAATTATAAAATATAAAAAAAATAAATAAATAAACATATTTATCCTTGATTCTATAAGAGTATATACAATTTATTAATCTACCGGTATATAGAAAAGTGCCATAAAGAAAAAAAATTGAAAAGCCAGAATTGCCATTTTCCCGTCACTTTGTCTCCCCAAATATATGAAATAAAACTTGATTAATATTGTTTTATGTACCCCAAAACGTTGTCAATAAAAGTCAGTTTGCCACATAAAAACCAAGTCCGCATACAAGCCAATAGATATTTTAAAAAGGTACAGATATTAAAAAATGATGAAATAAACAAAATGTTTACAAAATTCTGCAATTTCTTAGATAGTAAAATAGAAAAAAAATTAAAACAGAATTGTTTCCAGAAAATTTTTAACACACAATGAACCCCGTAAAACATAACTTAAAAAAATCAATGTCGGAAGCATTTTTTTTTTACATTTTATAGTTACATAGATTGAAAATTGACATAGATCCACCAAGTTCAGCCTTTCTCCTCCAGTTGAACCTCACTTGGAATTTATTTCCCATTTTTCAGTACATTATATGGCAGAGATGTATCTGGGTTTCTGGCACCCGGGGCAAGAATTCATTTTTGCGCCCCCACAGCACACATGCGATTTGCACACTTAGTCATGTACCCACAAGCTCCTCTCACTAATGCTCTCAATATTCAGTGAAAAACTGAGAGAAGCAGAAGAGAAGCTCATTGTCACAGGACCACAAATATGAAAGTCACATATGAGTGAAGTGTCCATGTGACGTCTACTGGGACCTGCAGAGCTGAATCCTGACATCGCAGGCTGAATTCTCACAACAAATGCACTGCACACTTTTAGGATTCTCAGCACAAGCATGTGATTTGTATACCTCTGGCCACATTCCGACTAGACGTGTCCGGCCTCGCTCAGTTCATTTTCATTGAGTGAGGTCACACATGTCTAGTCAGCACGTGACCGCATGTATGTAAATCGCTAGCACGAGAGAATGCTGACAGCGTGCAGTGCTCACTGTGAGAACTCAGAAGTCTGCAATCACAAAGAATGACTGCAGACTCATCACAAACCGGGACATCCCCTTTAATGCTCCTAACATAAATAAAAACATGAGAAATAGTCAGTATCACAAATAACATTTACATCCAGGTACCTTATAGATGACGTCGTCTCTGGAGCCGTTCTTCTTTTCTTCATCTTTTCCAGAACCCATGATGAGTTTTCTCATCCACAGCTCGTCTCTGCAGACTTCCATCTTCTCTGCTCTTTTTCAGAAAATCTCCACACGATACCCCAAAAGATATAAGTGTCATTATAATGCTCCTGAATAAAAAACTGCCCCTCACTATATTGTCTGCACAAAATATGACCCCACACTGTCCCTCTTATGGTACATGCTCTTCACACTGACCTCTCCTTTCCATACCGGCCCCCTCTTCATACTCTCCTCTCACACTGTGTCCCCTGTTATGACCTGGTGGTAGGAGCACCCGGAATGACCTGATAATTAAACCTCATACAGGACGAGCTCTGGGATGTGGGAGCTCTGCTGACCGCAAGCCCTAATCCTATCACACACACTAGAAATAGCCATGGAGCGCTCCTGACCAGACCTAGGCGCCTCGTCACAGCCTAAGAACTATCTAACCCTAGAGATAGAAAATAAAGCCTACCTTGCCTCAGAGAAATTCCCCAAAGGTAAAGGAAGCCCCCCACATATATTGACTGTGAGTAAAGATGAAAGTCACAAACGCAGAAATGAAACAGGTTTCAGCAAAGGGAGGCCAGACTTATTAACCCCTTCATGACCCAGCCTATTTTGACCTTAAAGACCTGGCCATTTTTTGCAATTCTGACCAGTGTCCCTTTATGAGGTAATAACTCAGGAACGCTTCAACGGATCCTAGCGGTTCTGAGATTGTTTTTTCGTGACATATTGGGCTTCATGTTAGTAGTAAATTTAGGCCGATAATTTTTGCGTTTATTTCTAAAAAAATCAGAATTTTGGCGAAAATTTTGAAAATTTCGCAATTTTCAAATTTTAAATTTTTATTCTGTAAAACCAGAAAGATATGTGACACAAAATAGTTAATAAATAACATTTCTCACATGTCTACTTTACATCAGCACAATTTTGAAACCAAAATTTTTTTTTACTAGGAAGTTATAAGGGTTAAAATTTGACCAACGATTTCTCATTTTTACAACAAAATTTACAACACCATTTTTTTTAGGGACCACCTCACATTTGAAGTCACTTTGAGGGGTCTATATGAGAGAAAATACCCAAAAGTGACACCATTCTAAAAACTGCACCCCTCAAGGTGCTCAAAACCACATTCAAGTAGTTTATTAACCCTTCAGGTGTTTCACAGCAGCAGAAGCAACATGGAAGGAAAAAATGAACATTTAACTTTTTAGTCACAAAAATGATCTTTTAGCAACATTTTTTTTATTTTCCCAAGGGTAAAAGGAGAAACTCAACCCCAAAAGTTGTTGTCCAATTTGTCCTGAGTACGCTGAAACCTCATATGTGGGGGGAACCACTGTTTGGGCGCACGGCAGGGCTCAGAAGGGAAGGAGCGCCATTTGACTTTTTGAATGAAAAACTAGCTCCAATCTTTAGCGGACACCATGTCGCATTTGGAGAGCCCCTGTGTGCCTAAACATTGGAGCTCCCCCACATGTGACCCCATTTTGGAAACTAGACCACCCAAGGAACTTATCTAGATGCATATTGAGCACTTTGAACCCCCAGGTGCTTCACAAATTGATCCATAAATATGAAAAAGTACTTTTTTTTCACAAAAATTTTATTTTAGCCTCAATTTTTTCCATTTTCACATGGGCATCAGGCTAAAATGGATGCTAAAATTTGTTGGGCAATTTCTCCTGAGTGCACTGATATCTCACATGTGGGGGTAAACCACTGTTTGGGCGCACGGCAAGGCTCGGAAGGGAAGGAGCGCCATTTGACTTTTTGAATGAAAAATTAGCTCCAATCTTTAGCGGACACCATGTCGTGTTTGGAGAGCCCCTGTGTGCCTAAACATTGGAGCTCCCCAACATGTGACCCCATTTTGGAAACTAGACCACCCAAGGAACTTATCTAGATGCATATTGAGCACTTTGAACCCCCAGGTGCTTCACAAATTGATCCATAAAAATGAAAACATAGTAACATAGTAACATAGTAACATAGTTAGTAAGGCCGAAAAAAGACATTTGTCCATCCAGTTCAGCCTATATTCCATCATAATAAATCCCCAGATCTACGTCCTTCTACAGAACCTAATAATTGTATGATACAATATTGTTCTGCTCCAGGAAGACATCCAGGCCTCTCTTGAACCCCTCGACTGAGTTCGCCATCACCACCTCCTCAGGCAAGCAATTCCAGATTCTCACTGCCCTAACAGTAAAGAATCCTCTTCTATGTTGGTGGAAAAACCTTCTCTCCTCCAGACGCAAAGAATGCCCCCTTGTGCCCGTCACCTTCCTTGGTATAAACAGATCCTCAGCGAGATATTTGTATTGTCCCCTTATATACTTATACATGGTTATTAGATCGCCCCTCAGTCGTCTTTTTTCTAGACTAAATAATCCTAATTTCACTAATCTATCTGGGTATTGTAGTTCTCCCATCCCCTTTATTAATTTTGTTGCCCTCCTTTGTACTCTCTCTAGTTCCATTATATCCTTCCTGAGCACCGGTGCCCAAAACTGGACACAGTACTCCATGTGCGGTCTAACTAGGGATTTGTACAGAGGCAGTATAATGCTCTCATCATGTGTATCCAGACCTCTTTTAATGCACCCCATGATCCTGTTTGCCTTGGCAGCTGCTGCCTGGCACTGGCTGCTCCAGGTAAGTTTATCATTAACTAGGATCCCCAAGTCCTTCTCCCTGTCAGATTTACCCAGTGGTTTCCCGTTCAGTGTGTAATGGTGATATTGATTCCCTCTTCCCATGTGTATAACCTTACATTTATCATTGTTAAACCTCATCTGCCACCTTTCAGCCCAAGTTTCCAACTTATCCAGATCCATCTGTAGCAGAATACTATCTTCTCTTGTATTAACTGCTTTACATAGTTTTGTATCATCTGCAAATATCGATATTTTACTGTGTAAACCTTCTACCAGATCATTAATGAATATGTTGAAGAGAACAGGTCCCAATACTGACCCCTGCGGTACCCCACTGGTCACAGCGACCCAGTTAGAGACTATACCATTTATAACCACCCTCTGCTTTCTATCACTAAGCCAGTTACTAACCCATTTACACACATTTTCCCCCAGACCAAGCATTCTCATTTTGTGTACCAACCTCTTGTGCGGCACGGTATCAAACGCTTTGGAAAAATCGAGATATACCACGTCCAATGACTCACCGTGGTCCAGTCTATAGCTTACCTCTTCATAAAAACTGATTAGATTGGTTTGACAGGAGCGATTTCTCATAAACCCATGCTGATATGGAGTTAAACAGTTATTCTCATTGAGATAATCCAGAATAACATCCCTCAGAAACCCTTCAAATATTTTACCAACAATAGAGGTTAGACTTACTGGCCTATAATTTCCAGGTTCACTTTTAGAGCCCTTTTTGAATATTGGCACCACATTTGCTATGCGCCAGTCCTGCGGAACAGACCCTGTCGCTATAGAGTCCCTAAAAATAAGAAATAATGGTTTATCTATTACATTACTTAGTTCTCTTAGTACTCGTGGGTGTATGCCATCCGGACCCGGAGATTTATCTATTTTAATCTTATTTAGCCGGTTTCGCACCTCTTCTTGGGTTAGATTGGTGACCCTTAATATAGGGTTTTCATTGTTTCTTGGGATTTCACCTAGCATTTCATTTTCCACCGTGAATACCGTGGAGAAGAAGGTGTTTAATATGTTAGCTTTTTCCTCGTCATCTACAACCATTCTTTCCTCACTATTTTTTAAGGGGCCTACATTTTCAGTTTTTATTCTTTTACTATTGATATAGTTGAAGAACAGTTTGGGATTAGTTTTACTCTCCTTAGCAATGTGCTTCTCTGTTTCCTTTTTGGCAGCTTTAATTAGTTTTTTAGATAAAGTATTTTTCTCCCTATAGTTTTTTAGAGCTTCAATGGTGCCATCCTGCTTTAGTAGTGCAAATGCTTTCTTTTTACTGTTAATTGCCTGTCTTACTTCTTCGTTTAGCCACATTGGGTTTTTCCTATTTCTAGTCCTTTTATTCCCACAAGGTATAAACCGCTTACACTGCCTATTTAGGATGTTCTTAAACATTTCCCATTTATTATCTGTATTCTCATTTCTGAGGATATTGTCCCAGTCTACCAGATTAAGGGCATCTCTAAGCTGTTCAAACTTTGCCTTCCTAAAGTTCAGTGTTTTTGTGACTCCCTGACAAGTCCCCCTAGTGAAAGACAGGTGAAACTGCACAATATTGTGGTCGCTATTTCCTAAATGCCCAACCACCTGCAGATTTGTTATTCTGTCAGGTCTATTAGATAGTATTAGGTCTAAAAGTGCTGCTCCTCTGGTTGGATTCTGCACCAATTGTGAAAGATAATTTTTCTTGGTTATTAGCAGAAACCTGTTGCCTTTATGGGTTTCACAGGTTTCTGTTTCCCAGTTAATATCCGGGTAGTTAAAGTCCCCCATAACCAGGACCTCATTATGGGTTGCAGCTTCATCTATCTGCTTTAGAAGTAGACTTTCCATGCTTTCTGTTATATTTGGGGGTTTGTAACAGACCCCAATGAGAATTTTGTTACCATTTTTCCCTCCATGAATTTCAACCCATATGGACTCGACATCCTCATTCCCTTCGCTAATATCCTCCCTTAAAGTGGACTTTAGACAAGACTTTACATAGAGACAAACCCCTCCTCCTCTCCGATTTTTACGATCCTTTCTAAACAGACTGTAACCCTGTAAGTTAACTGCCCAGTCATAGCTTTCATCTAACCATGTCTCGGTTATTCCCACTATGTCAAAGTTACCTGTAGATATTTCTGCTTCTAGTTCTTCCATCTTGTTTGTCAGGCTTCTGGCGTTTGCGAGCATGCAGTTTAGAGGATTTTTTTTTGTTCCAATCTCCTCACTGTGGATTGTTTTAGAAATGTTCTTACCTCCCTTCTGAGTATGTTTTCCTGGGTTGTCTTTGTTCGAGTCTAATGTTTTTCTTCCCGTCCCCTCTTCTTCTAGTTTAACGCCCTCCTGATGAGTGTAGCGAGTCTTCTGGCGAATGTGTGTTTCCCAGGTTTGTTGAGGTGTAGTCCGTCTCTGGCGAGGAGTCCATCATACCAGTAATTCACACCGTGGTCCAGGAATCCAAATCCTTGTTGTCTGCACCATCGTCTTAGCCAGTTGTTTGCATCAAGGATCCTGTTCCATCTCCTGGTGCCATGCCCATCTACTGGAAGGATAGAAGAAAAAACTACCTGTGCATCCAGTTCCTTTACTTTCTTCCCCAACTCTTCAAAGTCCTTGTAGATTGTCGGTAGGTCCTTCCTTGCCGTGTCATTGGTGCCAACATGTATCAGAAGAAATGGGTGGACGTCCTTGGAGCTGAAGAGCTTTGGTATCCTATCGGTCACATCCTTGATCATCGCACCTGGAAGGCAGCATACTTCTCTTGCAGTTATGTCCGGTCTGCAGATGGCTGCTTCTGTGCCTCTCAGTAGTGAGTCTCCCACCACCACCACTCTTCGTTGCTTCTTGGCTGTACTTTTTGCTGTCACTTGTTGCTGTGTGCCCTTTTCTTTTTTGCTTGCTGGTATTGCTTCATTCTTAGGTGTGCCATCTTCATCCTCTACAAAGATTTGATATCGGTTCTTCAGTTGTGTGGTTGGTGATTTCTCCACGGTCTTCTTGCTTCTTTTGGTCACATGCTTCCACTCATCTGCTTTTGGAGGTTCTCTGACACTTTTTGCACCTTCTGTGACCAGTAGAGATGCTTCTGTTCTGTCTAGAAAGTCTTCATTCTCTTTGATGAGTTTCAAAGTTGCTATTCTTTCTTCCAGACCCCGCACCTTTTCTTCTAAAAGGGCCACTAGTCTACACTTCTGACAGGTGAAATTGGATTCTTCTTCTGGTCGATCTGTGAACATGTAGCACATGCTGCAGCTCACCATGTAGGTTGTCACATCTGCCATGTTGCTCCTAGATCCTGCTGACTTGCTGTGTGTTTTCCTTCTTGTGTAATGTACTCAGCCAAGCTCTCTTGCAATAATGTCCTACAGGCAAAAATTCGCGCGCCGTAAGGCGCGCGGTTTGGTGATGCTTTCGAAGCAGCTGGTCCCGGCTGTACCCAACGATCTTCTAGCTTAGGGAGACTTCGCTTCTCCCAGAAGGCACCTGGAATATGCAAATTAGCCTCCTGAAGCTTGAATCCCGTACTTTTTTTTCACAGAAATTTTATTTTAGCCTCAATTTTTTCCATTTTCACATGGGCATCAGGATAAAATGGATGTTAAAATTTGTTGGGCAATTTCTCCTGAGTACACCGATATCTCACATGTGGGGGTAAACCACTGTTTGGGCGCACGGCAAGGCTCGGAAGGGAAGGAGCGCCATTTGACTTTTTGAATGAAAAATTAGCTCCAATCTTTAGCGGACACCATGTCGCGTTTGGAGAGCCCCTGTGTGCCTAAACATTGGAGCTCCCCCACATGTGACCCCATTTTGGAAACTAGACCACCCAAGGAACTTATCTAGATGCATATTGAGCACTTTGAACCCCCAGGTGCTTCACAAATTGATCCATAAAAATGAAAACGTACTTTTTTTTTCACAAAAATTTTATTCTAGCCTCAATTTTTTCCATTTTCACATGGGCATCAGGATAAAATGGATGCTAAAATTTGTTGGGCAATTTCTCCTGAGTACACCGATATCTCACATGTGGGGGTAAATTACTGTTTGGGTGCACGGCAAGGCTCGGAAGGGAAGGAGCGCCATTTGACTTTTTGAATGAAAAATTAGCTCCAATCTTTAGCAGACACCATGTCGCATTTGGAGAGCCCCTGTGTGCCTAAACATTGGAGCTCCCCCACATGTGACCCCATTTTGGAAACTAGACCACCCAAGGAACTTATCTAGATGCATATTGAGCACTTTGAACCCCCAGGTGCTTCACAAATTGATCCATAAATATGAAAAAGTACTTTTTTTTCACAAAAATTTTATTTTAGCCTCAATTTTTTCCATTTTCACATGGGCATCAGGCTAAAATGGATGCTAAAATTTGTTGGGCAATTTCTCCTGAGTACACTGATATCTCACATGTGGGGGTAAACCACTGTTTGGGCGCACGGCAAGGCTCGGAAGGGAAGGAGCGCCATTTGACTTTTTGAATGAAAAATTAGCTCCAATCTTTAGCGGACACCATGTCGCGTTTGGAGAGCCCCTGTGTGCCTAAACATTGGAGCTCCCCCACATGTGACCCCATTTTGGAAACTAGACCACCCAAGGAACTTATCTAGATGCATATTGAGCACTTTGAACCCCCAGGTGCTTCACAAATTGATCCATAAAAATGAAAACGTACTTTTTTTTTCACAAAAATTTTATTCTAGCCTCAATTTTTTCCATTTTCACATGGGCATCAGGATAAAATGGATGCTAAAATTTGTTGGGCAATTTCTCCTGAGTACACCGATATCTCACATGTGGGGGTAAACCACTGTTTGGGTGCACGGCAAGGCTCGGAAGGGAAGGAGCGCCATTTGACTTTTTGAATGAAAAATTAGCTCCAATCTTTAGCAGACACCATGTCGCATTTGGAGAGCCCCTGTGTGCCTAAACATTGGAGCTCCCCCACATGTGACCCCATTTTGGAAACTAGACCACCCAAGGAACTTATCTAGATGCATATTGAGCACTTTGAACCCCCAGGTGCTTCACAAATTGATCCATAAATATGAAAAAGTACTTTTTTTTCACAAAAATTTTATTTTAGCCTCAATTTTTTCCATTTTCACATGGGCATCAGGCTAAAATGGATGCTAAAATTTGTTGGGCAATTTCTCCTGAGTACACTGATATCTCACATGTGGGGGTAAACCACTGTTTGGGCGCACGGCAAGGCTCGGAAGGGAAGGAGCGCCATTTGACTTTTTGAATGAAAAATTAGCTCCAATCTTTAGCGGACACCATGTCGCGTTTGGAGAGCCCCTGTGTGCCTAAACATTGGAGCTCCCCCACATGTGACCCCATTTTGGAAACTAGACCACCCAAGGAACTTATCTAGATGCATATTGAGCACTTTGAACCCCCTGGTGCTTCACAAATTGATCCATAAATATGAAAAAGTACTTTTTTTTCACAAAAATTTTATTTTAGCCTCAATTTTTTCCATTTTCACATGGGCATCAGGCTAAAATGGATGCTAAAATTTGTTGGGCAATTTCTCCTGAGTACACTGATATCTCACATGTGGGGGTAAACCACTGTTTGGGCGCACGGCAAGGCTCGGAAGGGAAGGAGCGCCATTTCACTTTTTGAATGGAAAATTAGCTCCATTCATTAGCGGACACCATGTTGCGTATGGAAGGTATGTAGTGTATGTCAGGTTGGTGTGTGTGGTGTAGTATTCACCACACACACACACCAACCTGATGTACACTATACCAAACTACACACCAACCTGACGTACACAACGCCATACACACCAACCTGACACACTACGTCAGGTTGGAGTGTGTGGTGTAGTGTACGTCTGGTTGGGGTGTGGTGTAGTTTACGTCAGGTTGGTGTGTGTGGTGTTGTGTACACCATACACACACACCAACCTGACGTACACTATACAACACCACACACCAACCTGACGTGCACTACGCCATACACACCAACCTGACACTACGTCAGGTTGGAGTGTGTGGTGTAGTGTACGTCAGGTTGGGGTGTGGTGTAGTGTACGTCAGGTTGGGGTGTGTGGTGTAGTGTACACCATACACACACACCAACCTGACGTACACTATACCACACCACACACCAACCTCACGTACACTACGCCATACACACCAACCTGACACACTACGTCAGGTTGGAGTGTGTGGTGTAGTGTACGTCAGGTTGGGGTGTGGTGTAGTGTACGTCAGGTTGGGGTGTGTGGTGTAGTGTACATCATACACACACACCAACCTGACGTACACTATACCACACCACACACCAATCTGACGTACACTACTCCATACACACCAACCTGACACACTACGTCAGGTTGGAGTGTGTGGTGTAGTGTACGTCAGGTTGGGGTGTGGTGTAGTGTACGTCAGGTTGGGGTGTGTGGTGTAGTGTACACCATACACACACACCAACCTGACGTACACTATACCACACCACACACCAACCTCACGTACACTACGCCATACACACCAACCTGACACACTACGTCAGGTTGGAGTGTGTGGTGTAGTGTACGTCTGGTTGGGGTGTGTGGTGTAGTGTACACCATACACACACACCAACCTGACGTACACTATACAACACCACACACCAACCTGACGTGCACTACGCCATACACACCAACCTGACACTACGTCAGGTTGGAGTGTGTGGTGTAGTGTACGTCAGGTTGGGGTGTGGTGTAGTGTACGTCAGGTTGGGGTGTGTGGTGTAGTGTACACCATACACACACACCAACCTGACGTACACTATACCACACCACACACCAACCTCACGTACACTACGCCATACACACCAACCTGACACACTACGTCAGGTTGGAGTGTGTGGTGTAGTTTACGTCAGGTTGGTGTGTGTGGTGTAGTGTACACCATACACACACACCAACCTGACTTACACTATACAACACCACACACCAACCTGACGTGCACTACGCCATACACACCAACCTGACACTACGTCAGGTTGGAGTGTGTGGTGTAGTGTACGTCAGGTTGGGGTGTGGTGTAGTGTACGTCAGGTTGGGGTGTGTGGTGTAGTGTACACCATACACATACACCAACCTGACGTACACTATACCACACCACACACCAACCTCACGTACACTACGCCATACACACCAACCTGACACACTACGTCAGGTTGGAGTGTGTGGTGTAGTGTACGTCTGGTTGGGGTGTGGTGTAGTTTACGTCAGGTTGGTGTGTGTGGTGTAGTGTACACCATACACACACACCAACCTGACGTACACTATACAACACCACACACCAACCTGACGTGCACTACGCCATACACACCAACCTGACACTACGTCAGGTTGGAGTGTGTGGTGTAGTGTACGTCAGGTTGGGGTGTGGTGTAGTGTACGTCAGGATGGGGTGTGTGGTGTAGTGTACACCATACACACACACCAACCTGACGTACACTATACCACACCACACACCAACCTCACGTACACTACGCCATACACACCAACCTGACACACTACGTCAGGTTGGAGTGTGTGGTGTAGTGTACGTCTGGTTGGGGTGTGGTGTAGTTTACGTTAGGTTGGTGTGTGTGGTGTAGTGTACACCATACACACACACCAACCTGACGTACACTATACAACACCACACACCAACCTGACGTGCACTACGCCATACACACTAACCTGACACTACGTCAGGTTGGAGTGTGTGGTGTAGTGTACGTCAGGTTGGGGTGTGGTGTAGTGTACGTCAGGTTGGGGTGTGTGGTGTAGTGTACACCATACACACACACCAACCTGACGTACACTATACCACACCACACACCAACCTCACGTACACTATGCCATACACACAAACCTGACACACTACGTCAGGTTGGAGTGTGTGGTGTAGTGTACGTCAGGTTGGGGTGTGGTGTAGTGTACGTCAGGTTGGGGTGTGTGGTGTAGTGTACACCATACACACACACCAACCTGACGTACACTATACCACACCACACACCAACCTCACGTACACTACGCCATACACACCAACCTGACACACTACGTCAGGTTGGAGTGTGTGGTGTAGTGTACGTCTGGTTGGGGTGTGGTGTAGTTTACGTCAGGTTGGTGTGTGTGGTGTAGTGTACACCATACACACACACCAACCTGACGTACACTATACAACACCACACACCAACCTGACGTGCACTACGCCATACACACCAACCTGACACTACGCCAGGTTGGAGTGTGTGGTGTAGTGTACGTCAGGTTGGGGTGTGGTGTAGTGTACGTCAGGTTGGGGTGTGTGGTGTAGTGTACACCATACACACACACCAACCTGACGTACACTATACCACACCACACACCAACCTCACGTACACTACGCCATACACACCAACCTGACACACTACGTCAGGTTGGAGTGTGTGGTGTAGTGTACGTCAGGTTGGGGTGTGGTGTAGTGTACGTCAGGTTGGGGTGTGTGGTGTAGTGTACACCATACACACACACCAAACTGACGTACACTATACCACACCACACACCAACCTCACGTACACTACGCCATACACACCAACCTGACACACTACGTCAGGTTGGAGTGTGTGGTGTAGTGTACGTCTGGTTGGGGTGTGGTGTAGTTTACGTCAGGTTGGTGTGTGTGGTGTAGTGTACACCATACACACACACCAACCTGACGTACACTATACAACACCACACACCAACCTGACGTGCACTACGCCATACACACCAACCTGACACTACGTCAGGTTGGAGTGTGTGGTGTAGTGTACGTCAGGTTGGGGTGTGGTGTAGTGTACGTCAGGTTGGGGTGTGTGTTGTAGTGTACATCATACACACACACCAACCTGACGTACACTATACCACACCACACACCAATCTGACGTACACTACTCCATACACACCAACCTGACACACTACGTCAGGTTGGAGTGTGTGGTGTAGAGTACGTCAGGTTGGGGTGTGGTGTAGTGTACGTCAGGTTGGGGTGTGTGTGTGGTGTTGTGTATATCAGCCTGGTGTGGGTGAGTTCTGTAGGGGAATGTCAGGATGTGTTTAGTCCACGGACGTGTGATGAATTCTGAAGCATTCATTCAAACACAGTCCAGGTTTGTCGGGACACGTTTCACATTGGAAACGAGTTTCCCTTCTTATCCCCCTTTTATAGCACACCCGGCACCTTTTTTTTGCTCTCCCCTCACAAGGAAAATGTTGCCCTGGTACCATACGGGAGACTTGAGTTCCAGGGGTGCTGGGGCCCGCTCCTTCCTCGCCTCCAAACATTAGGGCCTTTATCACCGCCTCCTGGAACTGAAGGAAGGTGTTGTTGGTCTGGCCTGCACATCGTGATAGCACGTATGCGTTATACAGTGCCATTTGCACGATGTGCACAGCCAGTTTTTTATACCACACCTTCGTCTTCCGCATGGCACTATAGGGCTGGAGGACTTGATCAGAAAGATCAACTCCCCCCATGTGTTTGTTGTACCCCAGGGCACAGTCCGGTTTGTGGACCTGTGCTGGGGTACCTCGAACGGTGGTGGCCGTGGTGCCGGGACCATGGATTGTGGTCAAGAAAAAGACGTCCCTTTTGTCTTTGAACTTGACCGCAAGCATGTTGCCTCTACATTGGGCCCGGCTCTCACCCTTTGGGAGAACCTGCTCAATTAGTGACAAAGGGAGACCCCTCTTGTTTCTGCGCACGGTACCGCAAGCGACGGTAGCTCTGGCAGAGAGGGATTGAAAGAGTGGGATGCTTGTATAAAAGTTATCAACGTACAGATGGTAACCTTTATCAAGCAGTGGGTGGACCAAATCCCACACTATTTTCCCACTCACCCCCAGAGCAGGTGGACATTCTGGGGGCTGGATACTGCTGTCCTTTCCTTGATAACTCTAAAGCTGAGAGTGTACCCTGAGGTACTCTCGCAGATCTTATAGAGTTTTATCCCGTACCTTGCCCTTTTGCTGGGCAGGTACTGACGGAACTGAAGCCTCCCTTTGAAGTGGATGAGGGATTCATCCACACAAATTTCCCTTTGGGGAATGTACACTTCAGCAAACTTGTTGCTGAAGTGTTCGATGACCGGCCGAATTTTGAACAGTCTATCAAAATTCGGGTCATCGCGAGGAAGGATGTCCGTGTTGTCCCTAAAGTGGAGAAATTTATGAATCGCCTCAAAACGTTTGCGTATCATAACCATGCCATATAATGGAGTTTGATATAAAATATCAGTACTCCAGTATTGACGAATTTCTGGTTTCTTCACAATCCCCATGTGAAGGACCAGTCCCCAATATTTCATCATTTCTACAGAGTCAACGGGATTCCAAGTAGTAAATGATGAACTTGGGTTTTCGGCAAAAAATTGCAGGGCGTACAAATTTGATTGCTCCACCATGAGACTGACGATTGACTCCGAGAAAAAGACTTTGAAAAAGTCTATTTCCCGGAGGTTGGCAGTCTCAAATTGGATTCCTGATTGGGGAATGAAATCAGGAATCCGTGGAGCAAAATTTTCAGGGACGGGGGTCCAGACGGGGGCACTAGTGCTAGGTTGGGCGTCACTTGCACTAGGTTGGGGGTTACTTCCACTTGGCTCCGACTCTCCTCCCCTGGGCTCCGGCTCTCCTCCCCTGGGCTCCGGACGATTTCTTGACCTGCGACATCTTGGGGGTGGCGAGTCGGTGTCACTAGAGGAGGAAGAGTGGGAGGAATACAGAAAAGTGGGGTCCTCTCCCTCACTATCAGCTTCGGAGGCAAGAAAGGAATATGCCTCCTCAGCTGTGTACAGCCTTTGTGACTGGGATGACTGGGATGAGCGGGACATTGTGTGTGTGGTGTGTGTAAAAAACTAAACTTTATTATAGTGTGCGTGTGTGTATGTGCGAGTGTTTGGTGAAACTTTCTACTGCAGGAGGGGGCTGCCAGGCGCGGGGGCGGCTGCCAGGAGCGGGGGCGGCTGCCAGGCGCGGGGGCGGATGTCAGGAGCTGAGGCGGATGTCAGGGGCGGGGGCGGATGTCAGGGGCGGGGGCGGCTGTCAGGGGTGGGGGCGGCTGTCAGGGGCGGGGGCAGATGTCAGGAGCTGAGGCGGATGTCAGGAGCGGAGGCGGATGTCAGGAGCGGAGGCGGATGTCAGGAGCTGAGGCGGATGTCAGGAGCTGAGGCGGATGTCAGGGGCGGGGGCGGCTGTCAGGGGCGGGGGCGGCTGACAGGAGTGGGGGCGGATGTCAGGAGCGGAGGCGGATGTCAGGAGCGGAGGCGGATGTCAGGAGCGGCTGTCAGGGGCGGGGGCGGCTGTCAGGGGTGGGGGCGGCTGTCAGGGGCGGATGTCAGGAGCGGAGGCGGATGTCAGGAACGGGGGCGGCTGTCAGGCGCGAGGGTGGCAGAGGCGATGCAGTAGCAGATGGAATCGGCAGCAGCAGGGGTGATCGGGGGACGGGGGATGATCAGGGGGACGGGGGGTGATCAGGGGGACGGGGGGTGATCAAGGGGACGGGGGTGATCAGGGAGGCAGGGGGTGATCAGGGGGGCAGTGGGTGATCACTGGGGACAGGAGGGGGCTGTCAGGCGCAGGGGGGCAGAGGCGATGCAGTAGCAGCAGCAGATGGAATCGGCGGCAGCAGCAGGGGATGATCTGGGGGACGGGGGTGATCAGGGGGGCAGGGGGTGATCAGGGGGGCAGAGGGTGATCAGGGGGGCAGAGGGTGATCAGGGGCGCAGAGGGTGATCACCGGGGGACAGGAGGGGGCTGTCAGGCGCGGGGGGCAGAGGCGATGCGACAGCAGCAGATGCAATCGGCAGCAGTAGCAGGGGGGTGATGAGGGTGGCGATCAGGGGGGCAGGGGGTGATCAGGGGGCAGGGGGTGATCAGGGGGGCAGGGGGTGATCACCGAGGGGCAGGGGGAGGCTGTCAGGCGCGGGGGGGCTGAGGCAATGCAGCAGGAGCAAATGAAATCTGCTGCAGCAGCAGGGGGGTGATCAGGGGGGCAGGGGGTGATAAGGGGGGCAGGGGGTGATCAAGGGGGCAGGGGGGGGGCAGGGGTGATCAGGGGGGCAGGGGTGATCAGGGGGGCAGGGGGTGCTCAAGTGGGCAGGGGGTGATCACCAAGGGGCAGGCGGAGGCTGTCAGGAGCTGGGAGAGCTGAGGTGATTGAGCTGGCAGCAGCAACAGGGGGGGGGTGAAAAGGGGGGCAGGGGGTAAGATCGGGGGGGAGGGTGATCAGGGGGGCAGAGCGCAGAGGTGGATGGCAGAGAGGGGAGTACCTGGCGTCGGCGGCGGCAGGAGCACAGGCAGCGGCGGCAGGAGCAGCGGCAGAGGCGGCAGGAGCCGCGGCAGAGCAGCAGCAGCGGCGGCGATCGGCGGCGATCGGGGGGCAGGTATAAACGCAGGGTCCTCGTTCTCCAGCTTCCAGCAACGGGATGAGTCTGGAGAACGAGGACAGACATATTTTACTCCGCCCCTACAGATCTGATTGGAGAGCTAGCGTCACATGGACGCTAGCTCCAATCAGAGCTGAAGGGGGTTAAATAAAGGTCACCCGGAGCGATCGTACACCCGGGGGGGCAAAGCCACCCCCCCTGGGGTGAAGTACAGGTCCCCCTGCACCTGCGGGTACGGTGACATTTGAATGACCCCGGTCACCGGACCCGCAGGGAAGCATTCCCGCCATGGCGCCACGTAGGCGTCACAGGTCGGATTGGCACCGACTTTCATGACGCCTACGTGGCGTCAAAGGTCGGGAAGGGGTTAAATAGACAGAGGATAGGAAAGGTAACTTTGCGATCAGCACAAAAACCTACAAAAGACCACGCAGAGTGTGCAAAAAAGACCTCCGCACCGACTCACGGTGTGGAGGAGCCACTCTGCATCCCAGAGCTTCCAGCTAGCAAGACAAAATCATGAAAACCAGCTGGACAAGAAAACAGAGAACAAAATAAGACAATAAGGAACTTAGCTTCTGCAGGAGAAGGCAGGTAACCAGAGAGATCCAGGAGCGAACTGAACGAATGCAAAAACATTGACAGCTGGCATGGAGTAACAATCTGAGAGGCGTTAAATAGAGCAGCCAACCAAAGGATAAACCACGTCACCTGTGCAAGGAACCTCAGAAGCAGCAGCTTCACTCATAGCCACCAGAGGGAGCCCATAGACAGAACTCGCCGAAGTACCATTCACGACCACAGGAGGGAGTTAGACTACATAATTCACAACAGTCCCCCCTATAGGGCCCAGTATTTACACTGTACTCTCATCACACTCCCCCTCCTTGGTATACTGTTCCCTCCTGGCTGTGCCCTTACACTGTCCCCCCATGCTATGCCCCCACCACTCAGTTTCTTTTCTGTGCCCACTCACTTTTCTCCCCCCATACTGTCTCCTCACACTATCCCCCTCCCTCCTCATACTGTCTCCTCATATATTTCCCCCCTCACTTTCTATACTGCCTGTGCACCTGACTCCCCATATTGTGTCTGCACACATCCCATCACCCTCACTCCCTGTACTCTGTACACATAACATTATGCACATCCCTACTCATACTGTGTCCACATACATTCCCCCGTTCGCTCCTCATAATGTCTGCACCCATCCCCATACTGTTTCCTCAGATATGCCCCCCATTCCCCAGTACTGCTTCCTCATACATGTCCCCAATTCCCCAGTACTGTTTCCTCATACATGCCCCCCATTCCCCAGTACTGTTTCCTCATACATACCCCCATTCTTCTGTACTGTTTCCTCATACATGCGCCCATTCCCCCATACTGTTTCCTCATACATGCCCCTCATTCCCCAGTACTGTTTCCTCATATACGCCCATTAATTTCCTCTACCCCACCCCATCATTGCTCTCTTCACAACCTCCATCTTTGCCTTCTCCACCACCACTATCATTGCTTTCTCCCCCACAACCCCCTAATGTCCCATTCCACAACCTCCATCATTTCCTCCTTCCCCAGCACCCCCATCATTGCCCATTCCACCACCTCCATTATTTCCTCCTTCCCCAGCACCCCCATCATTGCCCATTCCATCACCTCCATCATTTCCTCCCTCCACCCCCATCATTGCCCATTCCACCACCTCCATCATTTCCTCCCCCACCCCCATCATTGCCCATTCCACCTCCATCATTGCCACCTCCATCATTGCCCATTCCACCACATCCATTATTTCCCCCTCCATCCCAATTATTGCCCTCTCCCCGTCAGCCCCATCATTGCCCTCACCTCTCCTCCCTGTACACACACACCATTTATGTCTCTGCACATTCACCCGCAGCGCTACGCATGCACGCACAAACACACACACATATTGCGTACAGTATAATGGCCACACCTAGTCACTTCTACACACGCGGCTGAGCTCCGTACACCTTGCACACATGCCTCCGCTCCATACACCTCGTACACACGTGGCTGCACTCCATACACCTTGTACACATGCGGCTCTGCTCCGTACAGCTTGTACACATGCGGCTCTGCTCCGTACAGCTTGTACACACACGACTCCGCTTCTTACACCTTGCACACACGGCTGCACTCCGTACACCTCGTACACACACGGCTCTGCTCTGTACACCTCGTACACACACGGCTCCTCTCTGTACACCTTGTACACACACGGCTCCGCTCTGTACACCTTGTACACACACGGCTCTGCTCTGTACACCTCGTACACACACGGCTCCCCTCCATGCACCTTGCACACACCCAGCTCTGCTCCACACCTCATAAACACACACGACTCTGCTCCATACACCTTGCACACACGGCTCCACTCCGTACACACCCAGCTCTGCTCCGTACACCTCATACACACATCCATACACCTTGCACACACCCAGTTCCGCTCCGTACACCTCGTACACAAATGGCTTCGCTCCATACACCTTGCACACACCCAGTTCCACTCTGTATATCTCGTACACACCCAGCTCCGCTCCATACACCTTGCACACACCCAGTTCCGCTCCGTACACCTCGTACACACCCAGCTCTGCTCCATACACCTTGCACACACGGCTTCCGCTCCGTACACCTCGTACACACCCAGCTCCACTCCATACACCTTGCACACATGACTCTGCTCTCTACACCTCGCACACACATGACTCTGCTACATCCACACAAACCACTCCTGACCCCACACAAAAGCTTACCCTCCTCCAGCACCATGACAACCAGCAGAGTCCTGCACTACACGGAGGCCCTTCATCATGTGACTCCTGACTCCTCCCCTCCTGTGACCTCATCACAGGTCCTGTGTGCACAGAGCAGCGGCAGCCATAGTTGTGGTGTGCGGCTCTCTGCGGTGGAGGGGCTCTGCTGCGGGACAAGTGCAGTCCCACCCGTGATCGCGGAGGAGCCTCCTTGAACCGCCGCATCATCAGGCGGCCCGCTGGCGCTCCCCTGTCAGCTGTGCCTGGGGCACATGCCCCAACTGCCCCCCCCTGGATACGCCACTGTTATATGGTAAAGTGAATAGTGCCATTCAAAACTACAACTCGTCCTGCAAAAAAAAGCCCTGATATGGCTGAGTTGATGGATAGAAAATAGAAAAGTCATGGCTCTTGGAAAAAAGGTAGGAAAAATACAAAAGGTGTATAAGCGAAAAATTGCCCAGTTGGAAAATGGTTAATGGCTCTGATGTAACTTATCGGTGCTGCGTTACATTAGCAGGAAAAAGATGTGATTATGACAGTCCAGTTTGGGGATGGCAGCGTGCTATTAAGTTTAATAATTTGGACTCAAAGGGAATAAATCTTTGCTATCTCTTTACTGTACTCTGTATCAAGAGATATCTTGACCTTCTTAGAGGTCAACCTAATGCCCTAAACATTTGTGGAAAGGGAGGATAACAATGTCATAGATATATCTTCCCTTGTATCTGCAAAAGTATAGATACAGCATGTATGTAGGTGTCAATAACTGCCAGGATATTGCATGTAATTTGTTACTTCTACATCAAGGGTGAAAAAAAATCTAATATGACTTAATATCAATAATATATATTTTGGGCTTTTCTGATCTTAGGTTGCTTCCTTGCAGTTGCATCTCCACTTTCTAATAAACTGTGTGATAAACATTAAAAGCTCTATTTCTAATAGGAATATACAGTTTTCACCAAGTTTGTTTATTATTTGCACCCGATATAACGGATGTTCTGAAAATATTTCGAAATGACATTTTGTAAATCTTTTTTCCACTGGTCACAATCCCTATAATGAAATCTAATAGTATTCTACATTGATTTCTTCAATGACAAAAACAGAAATCCCATTTTTCCAAATACCATCCATGTTATCAGTGCGATTATACCATTCACTATGGTTTCTGGCTATCACACTACAGATATATACCGTACATACCCACGAAGAGATCAGAATGCCATTAAATGATGTCTAGAATGATTTATTTTTTCCCAGTGGTAATTTATCAATCTATTTGGGTTGCAAAACTCATGCAAAAAAAATGGACCACATGAATGCACTTCATTGCTTTTTGTGCACATTCATATGAATAAAAAAATATGTTTCCAGCAGCAGAAGCAGGAGCAGACTGACGACTTTCATAGACCTAGATATTAGTTTCCTATCCGGCAAACTATGCAAGTAAGAAAATCAGCATAGGATACATCTATTTTCAGCATCATTGCAGATAAACATAAATCCCTCCTGAATATGAACAATATTGTCATTTCTTGTAAGAAATGATGAACCTACAAACCAGAGATAAAGAAAAAGCCCATACGAGAAAATGTAAAGAAATGCGCGCTATTCTTTGGACTAAATCGATGAAGCCCTGTTTACCCTGGTGTATTTTAAATGGTAAATCAGATACTCGCAAAACAAGAGCAGGTGAGACAAATTGGAAAGGTCAGGTACTTTTAAAACCACTTCAGTAAATCGTACCCATGACACTCTATCTAAGCAGCAATTATAGCTATCGATGTATGTGGAAAATGCTGTTATTGCTAATGGCCAGAAAACATTTATATTGTGATAGTCAATTGAAAATTACATACGGGATAATGTAGCCCCTGATGTAAAGTAAGGAAACGAAAATAAAAACACATGAGTCATCCACGTTTCTGTAAGACATATATATATATAAGGGTGTGTATACGTATAATATGTACAACATTTTCATTAAATTGGATACTACAAACTGTTAATTCATATGGGTGCGTTGTGCCCCCACCAATCGATTCCTAACCAAATCCATTACGAATTCATAAACAAATTCACCATTCAAGTCACTATTTTGTTGGATTCTGGGACCGAGAAAGGATTAAAAAATATTTTCAACATGTCTCAGCTCATTATCAGATTTTAGCATGTTGACCTCTCCTAGGCCAATCCAATATCTCATCCACCACAGCCGGTCCTTGGAGTGGAAACACTGTCTTCTATGTTCTTTTTTCCAGGCCTCCGGCGCTTCCATACTTCACTAGGCGTAACAAAAAAAAAATGAAGGTGTAGTCTAAGGTGCGTTATCATAGAAAAAAAGACGTAAAAATTGATTTTTATTAAATATGTGTTAAAAGGATGCATAACATTCAATGACAGACAGACATACAAAAAGGGGTAAATCTAATGTTGAAAAATAAGTAAATAAAGGGAATTGCTACCCACATCCTATCCTAATATCTATTCTGCAGCCTGCCTACCAGCAGAGGTTGGCACCCTAAGGGGGTTCAATAGTGGCGCACCCGCTACTCGGCGGCTGTCCCTGGTAACCCTAGATGACCCTTGATAAAAAAGAGGGACATGTAGGTGTAGACAGACCCAGGAAAAAATAAACAGAGAAATATTTATCTGAACAATCTAGCTGATGATGATACACTGACGATATGTGCAAAAAATATGATAACCATCCAGAACCAGTGACTAATTGGGACTAAATACACATGCAGGGAGCAGCTGGTAGTACGTAGCTAGTCAATATTAATAGTTGGCTACACTGTGCTAGCGGCTTTCATTACCCTGCTCAATGCCTCCACTGTTCCCTACTTAACAGCGGAGGTTTGGCACCCTAGGAAGAATGATGTTGGCGCCCCCGCTCCTCGACGGCTGCCCCTTTTTTCCCCTGCAATGCCCTAAAGTAAATCCTCGGGTAGACCACCAGAAAACTACGTGATGAGTAGCCATAAGTATAGCAGGAAAATTAACCACACTGATAGACTGGTATAACAATTGGGTAACCATATGACATTAGGCTGCTGAAAATTTCTTCAGGGTAGAAAGTCCCTAAAGATAAGCACCAAAACCTCCTCCAAAAATATCCATAGATTCACCAGGGGCAGGGAATATTACCCTTGATAAGTAGTTTTGTGTCCCCGCTCACCAGTCGACTGTCAATGCAAACGTAACAGTAGTCTCACATCTCAGTCACTATAGAACTCATCAGATATACATTATAGCCATTATGATAGAAACCTGCATTTTGGCAGGTGTCTGAGAGACATATCTGATAGTATTAAGGAAGGTGGTACTTATCAATTTGATGCCCCGATCTGTTGCGGCATCGCTTGTTGGGTTGTGTGTTACATCTGCAGCTATGAATACAGGTGAGAAATATTAACGGCATGACTGGGTTCACCACTATCTGGGAGAGTACTTTGATGGTCACTGACTCTATAATACCTACAGTATATTACGTCTTGTTTCCCTTAGGTGGTGATCGGAGTCTGCCCTTTTGGTTTGGCTTTCTTTACAAACATATACACTGACACTTTATGTCTACATTTCAAGTAATGTGAAGGCCCTTCTCTCTGTCTTCATGCCTGGGTGGTGGTGGTGACAACACAGTTTTTTTCTTTTTTTGGTGCAGCTTTGACTCGATTTGTACACCTCTGTGAATGACTAATCTGTTGTGATACATGTATTGTATTGTACATTTTGAATTAATTGTCATTAAAAATATACATTTTACAATATTTCCTGGTTGTTTATATCCTCCATGTGTTTTTGTTCATGCTATTTGGGAGCTCCATAGGGTTATAACCCCTTTCAGTTCTAATAGATAGATTAGGGACTGTTTTTATATATTATGGCCTCTGTATCTGAGATTTTGTTTTAATTCTAAGGAGTGCCTAGTTTTTTCCTACTATCTGGATTCGGGTTGGAACCATATCGGTGTACCTGAGAAGATAGAGTGTCCTTTTCTGATTCATAGGCTCTCAGATCAAGTACAGGGAGCCAGCTCAGTAGGATGTGGGGTGATTCTACAGCACTAAATGCTGCCCTGGTAATGGATCCTAAAGGCTCACTCACATGAGAGTATAGATCGGACGAGTGCAATCCAGTTAAAAATCGGATTGCGCTCGGGCCAATGTTATGCTATGGGGCAGCTCAGATCTGCGATTATTTTCTCATGCCGAATCAGCAATAGAAAAGAGTCGCAGCATGCTGCAAGTGTATCAGAGAATCAGATCACATACACCCATACAAGTCTATGGGTGCGTGTGAAACATCGGAGTGCAGTCTGATTATCACGCACAATGGAATTGGAGGACATGGAGAAATTACTTTCTCTGTCCTCTCTGCACCTGTGCTGCGACTCTCTCATGTGAGACAATCTGAGCATAGTGGAGAGACACTAGGCTCAAACTCTGACAGAATGTCAGCCTAGAGTCACTTGCATAATTGGCTCCGACTTTCTCGTACAAGAGAACGTACGCTCGTGTGACCCCGGCCAAAGAGACAGAATAGGACACGCCATCTATTGAGCAGCCCACAGCTGGTCCGTGCTGCTATTTAGAGACTGTATCTGCAATATAAAAATGCAAATAGACTTCATAGAGAAAAAGGACCAGAACTTTAGCACAACCTATTTAATGTCACCAAGCAAAAAATGGAAGGGCGAACTACCAATCAGTCAGGTGACCAGACAGATGGAGAAAGTTAGCTAATTTTCCACACAACGCTACATAAAAAATGCTCAACAATAAAGGAAGGAATGCTCAACAATAAAGGAAGGAATCCTAAAGAGAATAGACGCACTGTAGCAGTAACATAATAAGTCCATCAGGCTTCAGTTTAGAGGTACAAAAATCAACAAGACCCATAGGTATCAGAGGACAAAGTGCATGGTGCATTACCTGGAGATGAGGTGCTGCTAAACCCCAATGGGCATTTCGCGTCGGCTTCTTTGGGGGGTTGTGTATTAATGTGGCAATGCTAAAAGTCAATATCAACCCATTAATGAGCCTTGCAACATAACTTAGGATAGGAGCCAAACCAGATACTCCATTTGAAAACGAGTTTTGTTAAAAAGGCCAATATTGACTTCCAGCATTGCTACATCCAATAGATGGTAGTAGAATTGAAGTCGTCTTCATCTGTGAAGAGGCTATTTGAGTATTTACATTCCCAGAGAAGCATTGCATGGCCTATACGTCTCCTTACACTGGTTTGTCATTCTCCACAAAGAGAACTGTTTCCCCTTAGACACCTGTAAGAAGCCTCTCTCCTAGGCAAATAAGATTAACTGCTTTGCACTGATGAGGGCAAATAACCCTGAAACATGTCTGAAAATGGAGTTTCTGGTTTGGCTTCTTATCCTAAAGGTATCGTCACACTCAGCAACTTTCCAACGATCACGACCAGCGATACGACCTGGCCGTGATCGTTGGAAAGTCCTTGTGTGGTCGCTGGAGAGCTGTCACTCAGCTCTCCAGCGACCAACGATGCCGAAGTCCCCGGGTAACCAGAGTAAACATCGGGTTACTAAGCGCAGGGCCGCGCTTAGTAACCCAATGTTTATCCTGGTTACCATTGTAAATGTAAAAAAAAAAACATACTCACATTCCGGTGCCTGTCACGTCCCCGGCGTCCGCTTCCCTGCACTCCTCCTGCATCCTGTGTAAGCGCCGGCCGTAAAGCAGAGCGGTGACGTCACCGCTGTGCTCTGCTTTACGGCCGGCCGGCGCTGACACAGGATGCAGGAGGAGTGCAGGGAAGCGGACGCCGGGGACGTGACAGGCACCGGAATGTGAGTATGTGTTTTTCTTTTTTTTACATTTACAATGGTAACCAGGGTAAATATCGGGTTACTAAGTGCGGCCCTGTGCTTAGTAACCCGATGTTTACCCTGGTTACAAGTGAAGACATCGCTGGATCGGCGTCACACATGCCGATTCAGCGATGTCAGCGGGTGATCCAGCGACGAAATAAGGTGCTGACCTTCTAGCTCCGACCAGCGATCTCACAGCAGGATCCTGGTCACTGCTGCGTGTCAAACACAACGATATCGCTATCCAGGACGCTGCAACGTCACGGATCGCTATCGTTATCGTTGTTAAGTTGTTCAGTGTGAATGTACCTTAAGTCATGTGGCTAGGCTCATTACAGGGTCAATATTGACTTTTAGGATTGCTACATCAAATAGATGGCGATAGAGTTCCTGTCCTCCTACTCCTCCTCTATGAAGAAGCTATTTGCAATGTAAAGTAATTGAAAAAAGAATTACTGTAAACTCTTGCACTATTTAATTTTTTTATGTAATTGTAGGTGACCTAATGTTACAGAACAAGTAGCAATGAGTATACGGCATCAAGGGCAACAAGGGTGTTGCCTACAGTGAGAGCAAATTTTCTCCATATTGGAATCCATGTTGTTTTCCTCTAAGGCTAGGTTCACATTGCGTTAGGGCAATCCGTTTAGCGCATATGCTAGCAGATTACGCTAACGCAATGCCCCAAAAGGGATCGCTTTTGCAAGCAGCGTCCGCGGTCCATCCGAAACTAACGGGACATCGCTAGCGCATGCCGAAAATGGCATGCGCTAGCGATGCGCTAGAGATCCGTTAGCACATTGCCGTCAATGGGTGCGCTAACGGATCTGTTGCATGGCGTTAATTGCGACAATTTCGCCATGTAACGGAGTCCGCTAGCGTTAACCCATTAACGCAATGTGAGCCTAGCCTAAGGCCACATGCATGCGTTGAGTATTTGGTGAGTTTTCTACCTTAGTACTTTTAAGCTAAAACCAGGAGTGGGTAAGAAATACAGAACGGGTGACATGTTTTTATTTTAAATTTCATCTGACTTTTCGACTCCTGGTTTTGGCTTACAAATACTGATGTAAAAAACTGACCAAACACTGAACGTGTGAACGTGGCCTAATAGTATAAGGCATACTGGTGGGTTATTTGCCTGGAAACTGTTCAGAGTATGTATCAGATGAAGTAAGAAAATGTGAATTTCTCTTTCTAGTGGGCTCATACTAATGTGAATGATCAAATTATTTGTAAAGGATTATAAAAATGTAAAAGCAACATAAACAGCGGGTAATGGACAGAATCAGGCAACGAGCGGGTCATATTTTCTAGTCTGGTATTAGGCACATTGATATAAGGAGTCATTACAATTGGCCTTGATTAACCTGCTTGGCTGTTTTACTCATGGATTATACAGAAGTCCACGGTAATTTAATTATTCCTCACACCTCGAGAACAAGTCCTTTTTAGTGCATAGGGCTAAATGTGAGACCATATAGCGCTGCCTCCAGCAACATATCTCAGCTCATTATCAGACTTTAGTATCGTAACCTGTCTATCACAACATCACAACTGTGCATAAAATGTTTTATACATAAGTGGAAAGGCTATGGACTCTTAATTAGCGGAGTTGCTCACAGCTAGGGATGAGCAATTCTCCAGTGTTTTCTTCCCACCAGGCAATTCATTTTATTTGTGCTACATACAGTTTTATCAAAGAGGTTCACATTTTTTATTGGTATTATTAGTGAAGTGACAGTAAGTTCAACAGAAATGCAAGTGAATGTTATTTAAAAGCGGGGAAAAAATAATTATAATAGACATATACCGTATATATATATATATATATATATATATATATATATATATATATATATATATATGTATTTCTGGTTTCATAGAGAACATGTGGACAAATAATATTTTCCAATTTAATAATATTCCTAAATACAAAACCGTCTGATTTCCAAATCAATAACTGAAACATTCTGCGAAGTTAAAAAAAAGGTATTTGTAATAAATATGTAATAAAATGTAGCACACCTCCACATGGTCCGATCCATGGAGGCAGTATTCGTGTGAGTGAGGGAATTGTCTGACTGCTATCTATTGTGTAGGGGGGCTTAAAAGGGTATTCTCAAGTTTGGAATTTATCCCCTATCCATTAGATAGGAAAATATATCCTGATCACTGAGGGTCTGACTGCAGGATACCATGCTTGCCGGTGGTGCACGAGGTTCGTGGACCCACTGTGCTACAGCGCCAGGCTTGCCTAGAATTGGCATAGCTAAGCAGCTACCTGGTGTTCACTGATTCAAGATTCAAAGATTTAAGATTCAAAGAAGCTTTATTGGCAGGACCAAATACATATCAGTTTTGCCAAAGCAAGTGTATAAAGGCAATAGGGATAGGGATTGTGGGGATGTTGGGTAGGAGCTGTAGGGAAGGTGGATGGGGGCAGATCCAGGTTGGGGGCTATAGTCCATGGCATAGGGGAGGTGGATGGGGCAGGTTCAGGTTGGGGGCTATAGTCCATGGCATAGGGGAGGTGGATGGGGCAGGTCCATTGTGGGGGCTATAGTCCATGGCATAGGGGAGGTGGATGGGGTAGATCCAGGTTGGGGGCTATAGTCCATGGCATCATAGTTCTCTTTCTCGCAGTCTATGACATTCGCTCACATACCGCGCTGCTATCTCCACTGCTCTCTCTTCTTCTCCTAGCAAGATATATGTTTTCTCTTCCTCCTTCATGGTGATCAAGTCCGGGAAAGGATGTGAGAGTCTCCTGAAGTGAGTGTCCCTCACTGCTGAGTATTTGGAGCAGTGTAGCAGGAAGTGGGTTTCGTCCTCTATGGCCTCCTGATCACAGTGTTGGCACAGTCTTTCCTCCCTGGGCTTGTGGTTCTGCCTGTGTCGGCCACATTCGATGGCCAGACTGTGGGCACTGAGTCTATATCGGCTCAGGATCTTGCGATCTTGGGGGTCCGGGAGTTTCTCCAGATATGGGGCCAGTCTGTAGTCTCTCTGTAGGCTCCGGTACATGATCAGTTTCTGTGAGCTGATGATATCATTCTTCCAGTCACTGACATACCTCTCCTGGCCTTCGTCTGCCATCTTTCTGATTCCGGCTTTTGTCAGGTTGTTGTGATTGGTGTTCTGGTCCGGTTGGGTTTGGCTGGGTTGTTCCGAGGGTTCTGGTTTTTCTGTTTCACCTACATGTATCAGGGCTTTATGGTGATGGGAGCTTGGATTGCTCCTATGCTGGTGAGCCCGGAATTACAGCGCCCTCTTTAGAACTGTTAGGTGTAGAGGGAATCTGCCCAGCTCGGCCCGACAAGCACTGTTGGAGGTGCTCCGATGGACCTGGAGAAGGTGCTTGCAGAATTCCAGGTGGAATATTTCTGTTGGACTGGAATCCCACCTTGACCAGTCTGGGTAGGTGTGAGGACCCCAGACTTCGCTGCCATACAGGAGGATTGGGGAGATGACAGAGTCGAAGATTTTTAGCCAGACCCTCACTGGTGGCTTCAGATGGTAGAGTTTCCTTTGAATGGCATAGAAGGTTTTGCAGGCCTTGTCTTTCAGGGTCTCTATGGCTTGTTTGAAGCTCCCTGACCGGTGAATCTCTAGGCCCAGGTAGGTATATTTGTCCGTTCCTGTGAGGTCGCAGTTGTTGAGGACAAATGATGGGTGCTGGTCTGATCTTCTCTTTCTCCTCTGGAACACCATGGTGTTGGTTTTCTTTAGGTTGACCGGTAGAACCCAGGTGGAGCTGAATTTCTCTAGGACTTTCAGGTTGTCCTGGAGGTCTTTCTCGGTTGGTGACAGCAGCAGCAGGTCATCTGCATACAGCAGGAATTTCACCTGAACGTTGTGGAGGGTGAGACCTGGTGCTGAGGAGGATTCCAGGGCGGTAGCCAGCTCATTGATGTAAATATTGAAGAACGTTGGACTTAGGCTGCAGCCCTGTCTGACTCCGCGGCTCTGCTGGAAATAAGCCGTTCTTCTGCTGTTCACACTCACGCTGCAGCGGTTCTCGATGTAGGAGCTTTTGATGACATCGTAGGTCTTTCCTCCTATTCCACTCTCCAGCAGTTTCAGGAATAAGCCTGGGTGCCACACTGAATCAAAGGCCTTTTTAAAGTCCACAAAGCAGGCGTATATCTTCCCATTCTTTGTATTATAGACGTGTCTCTGAATGAGGCTGTGCAGAGTATAGATGTGGTCAGTGGTGCGGTGGTTCGGCATGAACCCTGCTTGGTTCTTGCTGAGGACATTGTGCTCGGTGAGGAAGGTGAGGATGCTCTTGTTCAGGATACTGTTGAACAGTTTTCCCAGGTTGCTGTTGACACATATGCCTCTGTAGTTGGCTGGGTCATACCTGTCCCCACTCTTGTGGATGGGTGTGATGAGGCCTTGGTTCCAGGTACGAGGGAAGTAGCCGGCGCTCAGCACAATATTGAAGAGTTTAACCATTGCAGCCTGTATTTCTGGTGGGCTGAACTTCAGCATTTCTGGTAGGATTCCATCCAGGCCACCGGCTTTTCTACATCTTATGGAGGAGAGTCTCTCGGCTACTTCCTGTAGTGTTATAGGTGTATCCACCGGGTTTTGGAAGTTTTTGATTTTTTTCTCCATTGCTTTTAGCTTCGCCATTATCTTTTCCAGGTCTTGGCTTAGTTCTTCCTTTGGAATGTCTTTATAGAGGTCTCTGAAGTATTGGAGCCAGAGGTTGCCATTTTGGATATGGGTGTTGTTTTTCTTGTCTTTGGTGCCCATGTGGTTCCATATTTCCCAGAAGGAGTTGTCTTGGAGGGCGTCTTGGAGTTGATTAAGCTTGGTAGAGATGTAACTCTGCTTCTTCCTCCTGAGAATGGTTTTGTACTGCTTTTGTATGGAGTCATAGGCTTCCCTCAGACCCAGGTGGTTGGGGTCTCTGTGTTTCTTGTTGGAGGCTGTTCTCAGGGTCTCCCGTACAGCTTTACATTCTCTGTCAAAGCAGCCATTGACCTGTGTTTCTTTTGGTCTCTTGTAGTCGACTTTTTTAAGGTTGGACAGTCTGGCCATTGCGTAGAATATATTGTTGAGGTCCTTTGCGGCTTGGCTCACTCCCTCTGGGTTTGGTATGTATTCGAGGTTGTAGAAGTGGTGGAGCATCCGCTGTATTTCAGGTCTGCTGGAAGCTTCTTTATACTTTAGTGCCGACATTTTGGACCATTTATAGGATGGAGGCCAGGTGAAGAGGCTGCTCTGCTGTGGCTTCTGAGTGGATGGTTTCTCTGTAGATTTCATGAACAGAAAAAGTTGGCTGTGGTCTGACAGGTGCGTTTCTGGGGTGACTATGAAGGCGCTGACATCTGCCAGGTTCAGATCTGTAATGGCATAATCTACTACACTCCTCCCTAGCTGCTGATTGTAAGTGAAGACATTCTTCTGTGTATTTTGTGTGTATATACCTTGTAATGAGTATGGCTGTGTGGGACAAACTGGATTTCTGACTGTTTTATAGAAGTGCTTGGTTCCATCCAGTCACATTAGTCTGCTGCACAGTGCATTGAGCACTGTAGTTCTTGATGGTGGAGTCAGGCTTGAGATGCAGGTAGCCACCAGGTACTACTTCTAGGCAGTCCCTGCTACCGCACCTACTAATCCCAGGGGTCATCTACACTGGACAGGGACACGGGAATGGAGGTGCCGACAGGAAGAATTCAGAGACTGATGGATAGCACGGACAACATGGACTTCGGGGATAACATACAAAACTACACAGGACTACAGGGACAGTACAGGGTAAGGTAATAACTATAATAGACTAAGGATGGGAGACCTGACAACATACAGTTGCACATACAAACTACCACTACTATCTATAGGGTTGCTCAGACACCTTCCTATTGGGGAGGGTGTCTTTCATACACGATGCCTCCCAGCTATTGGCTTTGGACATCTTCACGGGTAGTGTGCTGCCTCTTTGAAAGCAGAGGCATGCACTAGGCGTGCCACCGGAAGTAAGAGCGGAGTGCACAGGAGGAGGGAGATCGCTGCCGCAGCCAGGGTGGTGAGCATGCCAGCATCCCTACATACAGTGAGGAGGTGAACCATGCGTGGGCACCGGCAATGGGTGTTATACAGCAATCCACACTGAAAAGCCTCATTTGAATTGATCAATGGCCGATCATGCGCACCGCCGCTTCATTCATTCTTATGACAGTGCTGAAGACTGGCCAATCACTCCACTCGGCTATCCACGACATTTCCATTAAAAATATAAGAATGAGAATATTAGAAATTAAAGAAATAAACATAACACAAGTCCTGTCCAATGTTTCTTAACCACTGTAGCCACTAATTGAAGTCAGCAGTCACTTGCTATGTGTACACCACTGAGGCTTGTGATTGGCTGCAGTGGGTATGTGAATGATAAACGGGACATCATCACCACAGGACTGGAGGGAACCACTGGTCTGGTGCGGCTACTGTGGCAGGGAATTCAAGGGATACATGAGGACTACTTCTTTACTTTAGAACATTCCTTACTCTTTGGTAACTTAGGAAAAATTCCACAAAAATCCCTATAATTGACACAGGAGCCTTTGCACCCTCAGGCACAAGAGGGTCTGGGTTAGTGTTGAGCATTCTGATACTGCAAGTATCGGGTATCGGCCGATACTTGCTGTATCGGAATTCCGATACCGAGTTCCGATATTTTTGTGATATCGGAAATCGGCATTGGAGTGTGCGGTGCGTATGGTTCCAAGGGTCTGGAGGAGAGGAAACTCTCCTTCAGGCCCTGGGATCCATATTAATGTAAAAAATAAAGAATAAAAATAAAAAATATGGCTATACTCACCCCTCCGAAGAACCCTGGCTGTCACCGCTGCAAGTGTCCGCCTCCGTCCTTAAGAATGCTGGGCGTGAAGGACCTTCGATAACGTCGCGGTCAGGTGAGCGGTCACATGAGCGGTCACGTGAGCGGTCAGGTGACCGGTCACCTGACCGCGACGTCATCGAAGGTTCTTCACTCACAGCATTCTTAAGGACGGAGGCGGACCCTTGCAGCGGTGACAGCCAGGGTTCCTTGGAGGGGTGAGTATAGCCATATTTTTTATTTTTATTCTTTATTTTTTACATTAATATGGATCCCAGGGCCTGAAGGAGAGTTTCCTCTCCTTCAGACCCTGGGAACCATGCAGGATACATTCCGATATTTGTGTCCCATTGACTTATATTGGTATCGGAACTCGGTATCGGCGAGATCCGATATTTTGTCGGTATCGGCCGATACCATCCGATACCGATACTTGCAAATATCGGAAGGTATCGCTCAACACTAGTCTGGGTGCGACTTCTGCTTCGTATGCCGCACTTAGCACTTAGGCCTATTAAAAAATTAATAATCTTGTACCATGTACGATCATCTTTGAGCACTCACATCTGGGCCTCATTCAGACACCCACTTTTCATGTTCGAATTCTATCAGTTCTCACTGATAAAAATTGGTCCATACAAGAAGAAAACAGACAAATGAAAGAGGCCTTAGGGTCTGTGTGCACAACGTCTTTTTTGGGCAGGCAAAGGCCGGCTTCACACTCAGCGTATGAAAATACGGTCCGTATATTACGGCCGTAATACGCTGAAAAGTCCAGAAAATAGTGGTCCGTAGCTCCTCCGTAGGCAGGGTGTTTCAGCGTTTTTTGCACATGGCATCCTCCGTATGTAATCCGTATGTCATCTGTACTGCGTGTTTTTATCGCAGGCTTGCAAAACCGACATACGGATATACAAGGGATCCATGTGTTAAAAATATATATATATATATATACACTGTCTATATATATATATATATATATATGTCAGTAGACACATATATGTATATATATTAATATTTCATCCAGCGCAATATAGCAGGAAGCCGGTAATTCAATTACCGGCTTTTGCTTTCTCCTTCCTAAACCCGACATGATATGAGACCTGGTTTACATACAGTAAACCATCTCATATCACCATTTTTTTTGCATATTCCACACTACGAATGTCAGTAGTGTGTCTATGCAAAATTTGGCCGTTCTAGCTAGTAAATTAAGGGGTTAAATGGCGGAAAAAATTGGCGTGGGCTCCCGCACAATTTTCTCCGCCAGAGTAGTAAACCCAGTGACTGAGGGCAGATATTAATAGCCTGGAGAGGGTCCATGGTTATTGGCCCCCCCCTGGCTAAAAACACCTGCCCCCAGCCACCCCAGAAAAGGCACATCTGGAAGATGCGCCTATTCTGGCACTTGGCCACTCTCTTCCCATTCCCCTGTAGTGGTGGGATCATAAGAGGCGCCCTCTGCTGGTTGTCCTCATATGAACTCGAGCCAGGGAGCTTTCTAGGAAAGTTCCCACGATCTAGGAACAGCCAGCAGAGGGCGCCTCACCGCAGGTAAATATAGGTCAATGACCTACTTTACCTACATTCTCTGGGGTTTTGCAGACATGAGCAATGTTGCATTAGCAAAGCGCGTGGCTGCAAAATATTTTAACCCCTTCAGATGGATTTACATCGTTCGACTTTACAGATCTGCGGAAGGTAAGGATATTGTTGGTTTATTATGTTTTTTTTGTTACAGAACGAGGGTCTTCAGTGATTGGATTGGGCGTTCAATAAAATATTAAAACAACCTTTGTTTTTATTATTTTATTTCATTAAAATAATGTTTAATATTGTGTTTGTGTATTTTTTAACCCTTTACTAGTATTGGATTAATAATGGATAGGTGTCATAATTGACGCCTCTCCATTATTAATCTGGCTTAATGCCACCTTACAATAGCAAGGTGGCATTAACCCTTCATTACCCCATATCCCACCGCTACACGGGAATGGGAAGAGAGTGGCCAAGTGCCAGAATAGGCGCATCTTCCAGATGTGCCTTTTCTGGGGTGGCTGGGGGCAGGTGTTTTTAGCCAGGGGGGCCAATAACCATGGACCCTCTCCAGGCTATTAATATCTGCCCTCAGTCACTGGCTTTACTACTCTGGCGGAGAAAATTGTGCGGGAGCCCACGCCAATTTTTTCCGCCATTTAACCCCTTAATTTACTAGCTAGAACGGCCAAATTTTGCATAGACACACTACTGACATTAGTAGTGTGGAATATGCAAAAAAATGGGGATATGAGATGGTTTACTGTATGTAAACCATGTCTCATATCATGTCGGGTTTAGGAAGGAGAAAGCAAAAGCCGGTAATCGAATTACCGGCTTTAAAGCTATCTCACGCTGGATGAAATATTAATATACAGTGGGGCAAAAAAGTATTTAGTCAGTCAGCAATAGTGCAAGTTCCACCACTTAAAAAGATGAGAGGCGTCTGTAATTTACATCATAGGTAGACCTCAACTATGGGAGACAAACTGAGAAAAAAAAATCCAGAAAATCACATTGTCTGTTTTTTTTAACAATTTATTTGCATATTATGGTGGAAAATAAGTATTTGGTCAGAAACAAACAATCAAGATTTCTGGCTCTCACAGACCTGTAACTTCTTCTTTAAGAGTCTCCTCTTTCCTCCACTCATTACCTGTAGTAATGGCACCTGTTTAAACTTGTTATCAGTATAAAAAGACACCTGTGCACACCCTCAAACAGTCTGACTCCAAACTCCACTATGGTGAAGACCAAAGAGCTGTCAAAGGACACCAGAAACAAAATTGTAGCCCTGCACCAGGCTGGGAAGACTGAATCTGCAATAGCCAACCAGCTTGGAGTGAATAAATCAACAGTGGGAGCAATAATTAGAAAATGGAAGACATGCAAGACCACTGATAATCTCCCTCGATCTGGGGCTCCACGCAAAATCCCACCCCGTGGGGTCAGAATGATCACAAGAACGGTGAGCAAAAATCCCAGAACCACGCGGGGGGACCTAGTGAATGAACTGCAGGGAGCTGGGACCAAAGTAACAAGGCCTACCATAAGTAACACACTACGCCACCATGGACTCAGATCCTGCAGTGCCAGACGTGTCCCACTGCTTAAGCCAGTACATGTCCGGGCCCGTCTGAAGTTTGCTAGAGAGCATTTGGATGATCCAGAGGAGTTTTGGGAGAATGTCCTATGGTCTGATGAAACCAAACTGGAACTGTTTGGTAGAAACACAACTTGTCGTGTTTGGAGGAAAAAGAATACTGAGTTGCATCCATCAAACACCATACCTACTGTAAAGCATGGTGTTGGAAACATCATGCTTTGGGGCTGTTTCTCTGCAAAGGAGCCAGAACGACTGATCCGGGTACATGAAAGAATGAATGGGGCCATGTATTGTGAGATTTTGAGTGCAAACCTCCTTCCATCAGCAAGGGCATTGAAGATGAAACGTGGCTGGGTCGTTTAACATGACAATGATCCAAAGCACACCGCCAGGGCAACGAAGGAGTGGCTTCGTAAGAAGCATTTCAAGGTCCTGGAGTGGCCTAGCCAGTCTCCAGATCTCAACCCTATAGAAAACCTTTGGAGGGAGTTGAAAGTCCGTGTTGCCAAGCGAAAAGCCAAAATCATCACTGCTCTAGAGGAGATCTGCATGGAGGAATGGGCCAACATACCAACAACAGTGTGTGGCAACCTTGTGAAGACTTACAGAAAACGTTTGACCTCTGTCATTGCCAACAAAGGATATATTACAAAGTATTGAGATGAAATTTTGTTTCTGACCAAATACTTATTTTCCACCATAATATGCAAATAAATTGTTAAAAAAACAGACAATGTGATTTTCTGGATTTTTTTTTCTCAGTTTGTCTCCCATAGTTGAGGTCTACCTATGATGTAAATTACAGACGCCTCTCATCTTTTTAAGTGGTGGAACTTGCACTATTGCTGACTGACTAAATACTTTTTTGCCCCACTGTATATATATACTAAATCAGTAGATTTGGTTTCCAGTACCATCTCTATGCTGACGACACCCAATTATACACTTCTGCTCCTGATATCACACCAACCTTTTTAGAAAACACCAGTGATTGTCTTACCGCTGTCTCTAACATCATGTCCTCCCTCTATCTGAAACTAAACCTGTCAAAAACTGAACTCCTCGTGTTCTCTCCCTCTACTAACCTACCTTTGCCTGACATTGCCATCTCCGTGTGCGGTTCCACCATTACTCCAAAGCAACATGCCCGCTGCCTTGGGGTCATCCTTGATTCTGACCTTTCATTCACCCCCTACATCCGATCACTGGCTCGCTCTTCTTACCTGCATCTCAAAAACATTTCTAGAATTCGCCCTTTTCTTACTTTCGACTCTGCAAAAACTCTGACTGTTTCACTTATTCATTCTCGTCTGGACTATTGTAACTCTCTACTAATCGGCCTCCCTCTTACCAAACTCTCCCCGCTCCAATCTGTCCTGAATGCTGCAGCCAGGATCATATTCCTCACCAACCGTTACACCGATGCCTCTACCCTGTGCCAGTCATTACACTGGCTACCCATCCACTCCAGAATCCAGTACAAAACTACTACCCTCATCCACAAAGCACTCCATGGCTCAGCACCACCCTACATCTCCTCCCTGGTATCAGTCTACCACCCTACCCGTGCCCTCCGCTCCGCTAATGACCTCAGGTTAGCATCCTCAATAATCAGAACCTCCCACTCCCGTCTCCAAGACTTTACACGTGCTGCGCCGATTCTTTGGAATGCACTACCTAGGTTAATACGATTAATCCCCAATCCCCACAGTTTTAAGCGTACCCTAAAAACTCATTTGTTCAGACTGGCCTACCGCCTCAATGCATTAACCTAACGATCCCTGTGTGGCCTATTTATAATAAAAAAAAAAAAAAAAAAAAGGTTCCTCGCATCATGTTCTCATACACTTTATGCAGTATTAGCCCTCTGTGTCTGTACTGCTACATACTGGTTCATGCAGCTTTACATGAACACCTGAGCCTTACACTATAGCTGGTCCGAATAACTAAAGCAATTGTTACCATCCACCTCTCGTGTCTCCCCTTTTCCCCATAGTTTGTAAGCTTGCGAGCAGGGCCCTCACTCCTCCTGGTATCTGTTTTGAACTGTATTTCTGTTATGCTGTAATGTCTATTGTCTGTACAAGTCCCCTCTATAATTTGTAAAGCGCTGCGGAATATGTTGGCGCTATATAAATAAAAATTATTATTATTATTATTATTATTATTACTAGCTATTGAACCCGTTCTACGCCCGGGTGGCGAGCATTTATATTGGTATATGGTCTCCATCCTGGTATGTGCTGCTCCCATCCTGCGTCCCCATCCTGTCATGTGCTGCTCCATCCTGCGCCCCCATTCTGTCATGTGCTGCTCCATCCTGCATCCCCATCCTGTCATGTGCTGCTCCCATCCTGCGCCCCCATCCTGTCATGTGCTGCTCCCATCCTGCGCCCCCGTTCTGTCATGTGCTGCTCCCATCCTGCGCCCCCATTCTGTCATGTGCTGCTCCATCCTGCATCCCCATCCTGTCATGTGCTGCTCCATCCTGCATCCCCATCCTGTCATGTGCTGCTCCCATCCTGCGCCTCCGTTCTGTCATGTGCTGCTCCCATCCTGCGCCCCCGTTCTGTCATGTGCTGCTCCCATCCTGTGCCCCCATTCTGTCATGTGCTGCTCCATCCTGCATCCCCATCCTGTCATGTGCTGCTCCCATCCTGCGCCCCCGTTCTGTCATGTGCTGCTCCCATCCTGCGCCCCCGTTCTGTCATGTGCTGCTCCCATCCTGCGCCCCCGTTCTGTCATGTGCTGCTCCCATCCTGCGCCCCCGTTCTGTCATGTGCTGCTCCCATCCTGCGCCCCGGTTCTGTCATGTGCTGCTCCCATCCTGTGCCCCCATTCTGTCATGTGCTGCTCCATCCTGCATCCTCATCCTGTCATGTGCTGCTCCCATCCTGCGCCCCCGTTCTGTCATGTGCTGCTCCCATCCTGCGCCCCCGTTCTGTCATGTGCTGCTCCCATCCTGCGCCCCCGTTCTGTCATGTGCTGCTCCCATCCTGCGCCCGTTCTGTCATGTGCTGCTGCCATCCTGCTCCCCTGTTCTGTCATGTGCTGCTCCCATCCTGCGCCCGTTCTGTCATGTGCTGCTCCTATCCTGCGCCCGTTCTGTCATGTGCTGCTGCCATCCTGCGCCCGTTCTGTCATGTGCTGCTGCCATCCTGCGCCCGTTCTGTCATGTGCTGCTCCCATCCTGCGCCCGTTCTGTCATGTGCTGCTGCCATCCTGCGCCCGTTCTGTCATGTGCTGCTGCCATCCTGCGCCCGTTCTGTCATGTGCTGCTGCCATCCTGCGCCCGTTCTGTCATGTGCTGCTGCCATCCTGCGCCCGTTCTGTCATGTGCTGCTGCCATCCTGCGCCCGTTCTGTCATGTGCTGCTGCCATCCTGCCCCCGTTCTGTCATGTGCTGCTCCCATCCTGCGCCACCATTGTATTATATGCCCCCCATAAGACGCTCCAGTGTGTATGCCCCCGTATGCTGCTGCCATATAAAAAAAAAAAATACCATACTCACCTATCGTCCAGCTCCACTGCAGGTGTGTCTTCAAGAAAATGGCGCTGGAAAGCGCGGACTGCGCAGGCGCCGATTCCGGCAGCAGGAATCGGCGCCTGCGCAGTCTGCGCTTTCCGGCGCCATTTTCTTGAAGACACACCTGCAGTGGAGCCGGAGTGTGTCTTCAAGAAAATGGCGCCGGAAAGCGCGGACTGCGCAGGCGCCGATTCCGGCACCAGGAGGAGCAAGACAATAGCGCCGGAAATGCCGTAAGTAAAAACTTACTGTGCCATGAGGCTGTGGCACTTCATGCCACAGCAATTTGTTACTTACGGAAGTTCCGGCGCCATTGTCTTGCTCCTCCTGGTGCCGGAATCGGCGCCTGCGCAGTCTGCGCTTTCCGGCGCCATTTTCTTGAAGACACACTGCTGTGTGTCTTCAAGAAAATGGCGCCGGAAAGCGCGGACTGCGCAGGCGCCGATTCCGGCACCAGGAGGAGTGGGACAATGGCGCCGGAAATGCCGTAAGTAAAAACTTACTGTGCCGACATACATAGGGCACCCCCGTGCTCCCGACCCCCTGCTCTCGGCGGCATCTATAATAGACGGCGCCCCCGTGCTCCCGACCCCCTGCTCTCGGCGGCATTTTCTATAATGTAACGCTAGGAGCATCGCGCCTGCGCAGTCTATTAAGGCTTCGGACAGAGTGACGCTCCCAGCGTTATATTATAGATATGTGTCTCACTGACATATATATATATATATATATATATATATATATATATATATATATATATATATACCTATTCTATGTGTACACATTTATTATACCTATTCTACTGGAAGCTGTCAGTGTGATTTTACTGTGCACCGCAATGAATTACCGGCTTTTCTCGCTAACACCGCTGCGTACTGCTCGCAAGTCACACTGCTGGTCCGTGTGTGATCCGTATTTTTGGGGCTTCCATAGACTTTCATTGACGTTTAATTTGCGCAATACGGTGACAAACGCAGCATGCTGCGATTTTCTACGGCCGTAGAAAGCCGTATAATACTGATCAGTTTAATACGGCAGATAGGAGCAGGGGCATAGAGAATAATTGTGCCGTATGTTTTGCGAGTTTTACGGACGTAGTTTCTGCACTCTTACGTCCGTAAAACTCGCAAGTGTGAAGCCGGCCAAAGCCACCAAGTTTATGTAGAAAAAGAAGCTTAAGAAAATGCTGACATTTTTTATTCTGAAGTAGATTTTTGTCATTTCCTGAGCGCTTTTTTGACGTTTTTGACCTCCAATATTTTATGTTTTTTCATTGTTTTTGGGGTCATTTATTTTACTGGTGTTTTGTGGTTGTTTTTTTTTTTTTTTTAACTCCATTCAACAATGAAGAAATTGATAGCGTTTTTTCAAGCAAAAAAAACATCCGGGTGCCTTTTCTAGCCTTATCATTGACTTCTATTATGAAGTATAAAGTGTCTTCAGAGTTCACCCACCTGAAAAAAAGATGTTGCATGTACATATACCTTAAGCCTTCATTCCCATGTCCATGCTTAAACAAGTATGTGAAAAAATAGTACCGTGTCCTAAGTATTTTAGATCACTGTGCCTTTGGTGTTTGGCCTATTTGTCCATTTTTACCATCAGTGTGTCATTAGTGTTTGGTCTGTTTGTCCATTTTTACCATCAGTGTGTCATCAGTGTTTGGTCTGTTTGTCCATTTTTACCATCAGTGTTTCATCAGTGTTTGGTCTGTTTGTCCATTTTTACCATCAGTGTGTCATCAGTGTTTGGTCTGTTTGTCCATTTTTACCATCAGTGTGTCATCAGTGCTTGGTCCTTGTGTCTGCTTTTACCATCAGTGTTTTTCACAGATAGATAAATTACAAAACTTCTATATAAATAAAATTATTATTATTATTTCTTACATTGTTCTATGTGCACCACGCATGGTCTGTACACTGATGACATCTGTCTACTGTACATGTTTTTCACGGACCCATAGACCTAAATTGGTACTCTTCATTCGTGATACTGGACATGTCTCCATGAGTTTTGCATGGGTGAAAAACATGGATATGTTAATAGCAGCATAGATTAATATGAGTACAATTGTATCCATAAAAAAAACAGAACACGTACATGCTGCACAGATGTCTGAAAGAGGCCATAGGGTGAAGGTCTGGATAACTACAATGTTTGTAGATGTATTTTTGATACACTTGTTGCTCAATATTCTGTTAAGTATTACCGTACTTCCTTTTATTGCCCCTTTTCGCACATTTTATTCCCCCATATAAATTTTTTTTAAATTTTTTGCATTTTTTTCATGGTACTAGACTGTAAATGAATTTATTTTTCTCATCTGAAATGAATATCCAGATCACCAGATCAGCACAAATGTTTCATTTTTTTTTTTTTTTGCAATAAATATATAAATAATGTTCGTGTCTTTGGGTACCAGCCACAAGGGTATTGTAACTGCCTTAACAATGACCAAGAAGAATTGCTAATTATGCAAATAGAAAACTACAAAAGCACAAAATTCTATTTGAATTACTAACATAACAGATGTTTGCTGGGCATCGCCATGAAGTCTGCATACACAGTTATGCTAATTTGGCACGGTTCCCCTTCAAGTTAGCTCTGAGTCATTAGTGCACACAGCTAGCTGGTCCTCCTGTCTAAGTAATAATTGCCTCTTATTGATATTAATTAACATTTTTTGCACCTTTTCTTGAGTCTTAACCTGGTATGTGTTAGTAAGCCTAAAGAGAGGAGCCTATTAAAAGGCAAAATAGAATGACCTATACCAGTCAAGTACTATTTATCACAAGGCAAACAAGGCCAATTAAACAGAAAGAGCTGGGCGGTCGTCTTGATTTCCTTGACTGTGTCTTGATTACTATTATAAATTGCTAATAGGGTAGAAGGTAGTGCATCTGCGGGGGGCGGCGATTGCTCGGCCCCTGCCCGTTGACAGGTGAAAGAGTCTTGCCATGCCCTTATTGATGTGAACTGTCCGTCACACGCTAGTTATTGTTTAAGTCCGTCATCCTACAGCTGATCCCATCCTACTGAGAGTCAATCAGATTAATTAGTAGCCGGGATATGTCGTCTCCTACGTTTCCCCTTCTCTCCTGCTCATTATAGCCATAATGCGGCTGAAACCTTATTTACAAACAACTAAACAATAGAGGAAAAAAAAGAAGAAAAAAAAACAACAACACAATAATCCTCCTATATTAAAGGATAAAAATATAATATCACTTCTCCCATTATTTTATAATAAGGCTACGGTTACGGTTTTTATGGATACAGATCAAGAGATCATAATAGAAGCATATTGACAGATTTCTTTTCTTTTCATTTTTTTTTTTTTTCTTTTAATACTCCGAGGAACCGGTTGTAGCAGAAAATATATCAAAACCTTATCATCAGAACTGAGATCTTCTGTGAAAAATCAATAAAGAGTTATACATGGTTTGAGTTTAAACAGTTCTCGGTAGTCGTTTAAACATAGTGCATCTGTGCAGCTCCTGGCCTCCGGAGACGTGCGTAACCTAGCAACTGCAAGGCTTAAACCGATTAACTACAAATGAAGTACTGTACGCCCATCAAAGCAATTGTTCATGGTTACCTTTGTTGCAAAGATTTAACTAATTGAACATGATACAGTATGAAGATAATTAACACCCATGAGTTTGTTAATTGCCTGTTTAGCATTACAAGTGAGCCTCAGCTTCTTTCTTTTTTTTCATCACTTGCTCTTTTAAAGCTGTGGACAGCCGTAAATGAGGAGCTTTGATTGGAAAAGTTTTTTGTTTCTCCATATACACACTGTTTAAACTCAGATCTGCTATGCCAATAAGCCAGACTAAATACCAAAAGTGAAAAAAATTATCTTTTGCGCCATATGGAAAACAGGTAAGAAAAAATGAAAGCAGGACTCCTCCTCTCATTAAAGTTTTTATCTTCTTATTATATTGCAGTCATCATATTATATGGCACTGTGTATTTACAATTGCTCATTTTGCCTTTCTTCCCAGATAATTCTGCTCTTTTCTCTGATGTATGTAGAAGTCTCTTTCCCCTGCATGAGTCATCCCCCTCTTCACCTCCTGACCCAAATTTTCCATCCTCCCCCCTACCAAGTACTTTTGCAGTGATGACTCATAAAGAAAAAATAGACTTCTTGTTTCTACATACAGCTTAGAAAGATTCAGCTAGTCAGTTATTAATGACATGATGTCATTGACCTAATGGAAAGTAGAAGAATTACCTGGGTAGAAAGGGAAAATGAGAAATTGTAAGTGCACAGTGCTATATAATATGATGACTGCAATATGTTAAGAGGATAAAAACTTTGATAGTAGTGCTTCTCTAAAGAGGTTTTCTATGGCACTATTGGGTAGATCATCAGATAGTCGTGGGGCCAACTCCAGCTAGCTCCTCTGATCAGTTGCTAGCAGAGGCCAGATGTTAACAGTGTGGGGATTGGAACGTCATTGCTGTGTCATATGGTTTTGTAGCCGCATTCGGGTTCTGCAGATCAAATCCGCTCATTTAAATAGGAGCTGATTTGCAGGACTCGAGGGCAGTCCTGACAACAGTATTGGTGGCTCCTGCCAATCCGGAATTGATGACGTCCTGTCCATCATTACGTGGCCACTGCAGCCACTAACTGAAATCAGCAATCACTTGCTATGTGTGACATTGAGTCACGTCCCACAGCCAAACTGTGAGTCGAGATAGTCAAGGAGTCTGAGGTCAATAACCAGGAGAGTATGTCAGAAACAGAGGGAAGAGACAAAGGCGCAGTCAGGTAACTGTCCGAGGTCAAAATAGGATAGCGGATCAGAGGAAAAGAATTAGGCAAACAGATGGTCAGAGCAAGATCCAAGATCAGGCAGTGATAAAGTAAGAAACAAAGCACTAGGTACAGAGAAACAAACCACAGTGAGATGAAGCTATGGTTGGTGACTATTTGGGATTACAAGCCCAGTTAAGAAGCGGAGTAATCAAGGGAACAGGGAGCACCTGATGAGAGCTCAGCACCTCCCAGTATCAGACTAGATGGCAGAGCTGTCAATCAAAACACAAACAGCTCAGAATGTCCTTGCACCAAACTGGATGACTGAACTGCCAATCACTGCATCATAAGACACACTGAAAAGTGGAATCATTACAGTCAGTGGCGGATTATAATGAGGTCAATCTGGGCGGTAGCCCAGGGCCCAGTGGTGTGGGGGGCCCTGGGCTACCGCTCAGATTGACCTCGGCGGCATTACTGCCCTGACTGGTGTATGGCCCGGTGGGCAGAGGGGGCCCGCATCGGGCCCCGTCTCATCTGCTCACAGGGCCCCCCTACAGGTGCTGCGGCAGTAAGGCTATTGACATGCGGGTCCGCACGTCAATAGTTAACAGCCGCCAGCCAATTGGAAGCTGGCAGCTGACGTGCGCCGCAGTGCGCATGTCGCCGGCGTCTGACATCATTGTCAGCTGCCGGTGAGTGCGCGCTTCACCTGAGTGGAGGAAAGAAGCTTCGCCCACCGCCGCTGCAGGAGCGCGGCTAGGTAAGTAAGAACTTGTGTTTTGGGGGGGGTTTTGTTTGTATTTTTTGAGAGCAGTGATCCCGGGGCAGAATGCTTGAGACACTGGGGGCAGAAATGCTGGACACGCTGGGGGCAGAAATGCTGGACAAGCTGGGGGCAATATGCTGGACACACTCGGGCAGAAATGCTGGACAAGCTGGGGCAGAAATGCTGGACAAGCTGGGGGCAATATGCTAGACACACTGGGGCAGAAATGCTGGGGGCAATATGCTGGACACACTGGGGCAGAAAGCAGGATGCACTGGGGGCAATATGCTGTAGACACTGTGGGCAATATGCTGGAGACACTGTGGGCAATATGCTGGAGACACTGGGGCAATATGCTGGAGACACTGGGGGCAATATGATGGACACACTGGGGGCAATATGCTGGACACACTGGGGGCAGAGATTCTGGACACACTGAGGCAGATTGCTGGACACACTGGGGGCAATATGCTGGAGACACTGGGGGCAATATGCTGGACACACTGGGGGAAGGATGCTGGACACACTGGGGCAGAATGCTGGACACACTGGGGGCAATATGCTGGAGACACTGGGGCAGAATGCTGGACACACTAGGGGCAATATGCTGGAGACACTGGGGCAGATTGCTGGACACACTGGGGACAATATGCTGGACACACTGGGGCATATTGCTGAACACACTGGGGGCAATATGCTGGACACACTGGGGGCAGAATGCTGGACACACTGGGGGCAGAATGCTGGACAAACTGGGGGCAATATGCTGTACACACTGGGGGCAATATGCTGGAGACACTGGGAGCAATATGCTGGAGACACTGTGGGCAATATGCTGGAGACACTGGGGGCAATATGCTGGAAACACTGGGCACAATATTGGAAACACTGGGTGCAGAATGCTGGAGAAACTGGGAGCAATATGCTGGAGACACTGGGGCAGATTGCTGGAGACACTGGGGCAATATGCTGGAGACACTGGGGGTAGTATGCTGGAGACACAGGGCAGATTGCTGGACATACTGGGGCAATATGCTGGGCACACTGGGGCAATATGCTGGACACACTGTGAGCAATATGCTGGACACACTGGGAGCAATATACTGGACACACTGGGGGCAAAGATGCTGGACACTGGGGGCAGAGATGCTGGACACTGGGGGCAGAGATGCTGGACACTGGGGCAGAGATGCTGGACACTGGGGCAGAGATGCTGGACACTGGGGGAAGAGATGCTGGACACTGGGGCAGAGATGCTGGACATTGGGGGCAGAGATGCTGGACACTGGGGGCAGAGATGCTGGACACTGGGGGAAGAGATGCTGGACACTGGGGCAGAGATGCTGGACACTGGGGCAGGGATGCTGGACACTGGGGGCAGGAATGCTGGACACTGGGGGCAGAGATGTTGGACACTGGGGGCAGAGATGTTGGACATTGGGGCAGAGATGCTAGACACTGGGGGCAGGAATGCTGGACACACTGGGGCAGGACTGGAGACATGGGCAGAATGTAGATACGGGGCATGATTGGAGACACGGGGCAGAATGAAAGACATGGGGCAGGATTAGAGACAGATCGTGCAGGATCATGGGGCAGGATGTAAACGATGGAGACTGATGGGGCAGGATGGAAAGATCATATGGGGCAGGATGCATACTCATGAGGGCAGGATGGGAGAACATATGGCTGGAGCCAGGAATGAGATACACGGGGCCAGGATAGGGGATATTATTATTACCATAGGGGCTAATTAAGGGATATTATTACTGCAGTGATGTATTTATTTTATTTTTTGAGGACACTGTTTTAAATGGGGTGCGGTCCTGTTACTGTGTAGAGTGACACTATGTTGCCTCTTTTTTCTTCATGTGGTGTAATGTAGAAGTTGGGAAAAATGAAGTAATGTGTTCTGCAAGCTGAGCTCGAGATAATTGTGTTATTTCCTGCAGAGATGAGTCCTGGCTGAATGAAGTGATGGCCATCTGTGCTGGATGAAAAATGAAGGACTTCACCTAGAGATGTCACTGGTGAGTCAGTGTGTTACCTATACACTGTATAATATATACTGAACTGAAGGGTAAATTGACTAGATCAATGGATATTTGACAGGTTATAGTTTCACACAGCAACTATTTTTCTGGAATAATCTGGTTCAGGTATATGATGACCCCGTCACATGAACCCGTCATATGACCCCATCACATGGCCCCGTCACACAACCAGGGGGCCCACAGTGTCTGAACAGCCCGGGGCCCTGGCTACCCTTAATCCACCCCTGTACAGTAACACTTCTGGGGGGCAACCGGACCCCAGGTTTCCAAGGAAACTTCAGATTTAAGGCCCTGAGTAAACGCTCAGCCTTCATATCTCGAGCTGGAACCCAGAATCCCTCCTCAAACCCATATTCCCTCCAGTGGATGAGGTATTAGAGGGAATTTTGGACCTTGGGAGAATCCACATCTCTCTGCACCTCATATTCTAAACTGTCATTAACAGCAAAAGGAGGAGGTAAGGACGAGGGCAATACCACCAAGGGTATAAACTCCTTCAATAGGGATCTATGGAAACCTTTAGGGACGAAAACCATAATTACAGAAAAATGGCGAGGTTCTGATTTACCAAACCGTTAAAGGCAAACTCAGCAAGAGGTAAAAACGAATACCAGTACTCCTGCTGAGCTGCCACAAAGCATCTTGAAATTTGTTCCAAAGCTTGATTTGTCCTCTCAGTCTGACCATTGATTTCAGGGAGATAAGCAGATGGAAAGGACAAATCAATCCCCAGTTTACAACAAAAAGCTCTCCAGACTTTAGAGACACATTACATTCCCTTATCAAACACAATGTTGAGAGCGATCCCATGTAGCTTACAATGTGAGAAATAAACAACCTGCATTAGATAATCCTAACAAGTGAACAAAATAAGCTTGTTTGCTGAATCGGTCAACTATCATCCAAATAGCAGTTTTTCCCGCCAGACAAAGGCATATCCATGATTAAATCCATGGATAGATGAGTCCATGGTCTTTTTGGAATAGGCAATTGAGCCAATTCCCCCACCGTTTATGACTTCACAAGCAGATACAAAATCTTTAATGCCATTATGCATGGACAGCCACCAAAAAAGTTTAGCAATGACTTTCCGTGTAACAGTAAACCCAGGTTGATTCAAGACGGAATAATGAAACTCCTGTAACAGACCCAATCTTTGGTACACAGGCACAAATAATTTGAACCCTAGAGTAGCGGAAGAAGCCAATGCATGGACTTTGTGGATCTCCTCTTCCAACTCCGAGGTTACCATAGACACCAGAATACCCTGAGGAAAAATGGAGGACGGAGGTTCTGTAGGAGAAACTGAATCGAGAGTGCGAGATAATGCATCAGCTTTCACATTCTTGGACCCCGGCCTGAATGTGATACAGAAATTAAACCTAGAAAAAACAAGTACCATCTGGTCTGTCGGACAGTTAATCGTTTAGATTATTCAATGTAAGATAGATTCTTGTGATTAGTGACCATAGTAACTTGATGAACCGCCCCCTCCAAAAAAACTCCATTCTTCAAAGGACAATTTGACAGCAAGTAACTCACGATTTCCAACATTATAATTTCTTTGCGTAGACAAGAATTTTTTTAGGAAAAAAGCACAAGAATGCTAGTTAGTCAGAGTTTTGGAACACTGCCAGAAAATGGCCCCTACCCAGACCTCCCCAGCATCCACCCCCCACACACATTGAATGGTTCTTGGAGATTGGGTTGATTAGAATGTGTCCGGACATGAAATACTCTTTTAATTTTTGAAAAGCCCTGATAGCATCCGTCAACCAAGCCTTGAGATTCGCCCTTTTACATGTCTGGTCAGTAAGAGGTTTAGCAGTCTGAGAAAAACCCTTGATAAATTTACTATAATAGTTGGCTAATCCAAGAAAACATTGAAAAGCTTTAAGGTCACAAAGTTGAAAGGAATCAATTATGGCCTGCACCTTCCCAGGGACCACCTTAAACCCTTCTGCTGACAAGATAAATCCCAAGATGAAATCTCCTCAACAGAAAGACACATTTCTCTAATTTAGCAGTGTGTTTGTGTGTAGTTGGGGGGGGATATTTTGCAGAGGGATAGTGTGGGGTCCTGGGTTCAAATGCCACCAAGGACAATATCTGCAAGGAGTTTGTATGTTCTCCCCGTGTTTGCATGAGTTGTCTCCTGGTACTCCAGTTTCCTCCCACATTCCAAAGACATACTCATGGGAAATGTAGATTGTGAGCTCCAATTAGGACAGTGCTGATAATATGTGTAAAGTGCTATGGAATTAATGGAACTATATGAGTAAAATAAATAAAAATAAATAAATATTAGAAGATTCATAATCTCACCATACCTTACCATACCATCTTACCATGTCACAATCATCTTTGCTCACTCATGTCTAGGCCTCATTCAGAACCCCACTTTTCATGTTCAAATTCTAGCAGTTAGCTATGCTAAAACTTAAAAATCCTCAAAAGTTTTGGGATTATAACGATCATTTGGCCAGCTTGTGCTCAGTTTCTGCTCCAAAAACTCAGCGTAAGTTCATACTTATTTTATGGAGCAGAAACAGAGCAGAATCTCTCCAAATCATTCTCAAATACTCATAATTTGGATCTGTATTCATGTAAGTACCCCTTTAATTTTTTGGTGGCCTTTGGGATTTGTTCAGCATGGTATTACAGCCCTTGGAACAAAATGTGTTGTGCACCAATAAAAATCTTCAATTGGACTGTCAAAGGGATACATCAACATAGATCGATAAATAATTACCTCATGTAAAGCATAAGAGACACAAAAACTAAAAACCATATCTAGAGGTAGCTTGCATACTGTAAACTTACCAGCAAAGGGACCACTGTATTGTATATTGTGTATTAATGGAAGGAACTAAGGCAAAATAATCATCTAGAGATGAGTCCGTCAGCAACGAGGGTTTGCCCATGGAATGGTGTTGTCTCAAATATTACTTCAAATCTAAATGGGCACCCTTTGTTGGTGGCTTGTGACCTACAGGTCCAGATTTATGCTTCTAGAGATCAACTATTATTAGTTGTGATCTAATAACTGGTAATGCAATTAGAAGAAAACTTCCAACCCAAAATGTTATAGCACATTGCTAGGATATGCCATCACTTTATGATTGGTGGGGTCTGACCTCTGAGATTGAAGGATCTACAATGCTAGTTTAGGACTATAGCCACATCACTATTTTTCCTGCACAATGGTGACCTTTTTGGTGGCCAGAAGAGCCACTGTTCATCGAAAAATGGTGAAAGAAACAAGCACAGAATTAGTGCTGTAACCCCTTCATTCTCGGAATGTCGTGTCTCGGTTCTTGTCTAGGCTTTACCTTAAGACAGTCCCTGGGAATGCAGGAGGTCTGTCCACTAGAGGAACCACATTACGTATAGGAATATAGCTTGCACTACACAGGACAATAGGGTTGAGATTAGCCCATACTTTGGGAGAGGTTAGAGGAGTTTTATAAGAAAATACCTTTTCCAGGTTAGAGAGTTCTGAAGAAAAAAGAGTGGAATCAGGTGTCAGTGAATGCTAGACATTACAGTGTTAATAGTTTCTAAGAAAACTAGATGCACATACAAAAAGCTACTGTCAGTTCCAAGTCTACCCACAGCATGAGGACACATCCAAAGTTTTGTCTGGATGCTGGGACAGTCTTGGGCCTAAGGTCCGGAACATGTATTGAGTGCCATATCTCTGTTCCCCCTGTGAGGAAAATGTCAGCTTGGTCACAGAGGAAGGGAAGGATGGTGATCCTCAGGGAAACTGTTATGCCAGAAGGAGGGTTCCTAGGGCCAGCTAGGACCATTGGGCCAGGGACAAGTCTGGCCCAACTTCAAAGACTAAGAAAGCAAAGGAGACATCATTAAACAGGAACTCTGTCTACAGTTGTACATCACCAAATTGCACAGTAAAGCTGAACCTGTTAACCCAGACCCAAGATTCCCTGTCTTGTCTGAAAGTACAGGCGAACCCGGTTCCGTGGACGGGGAGGTAGGAAGAACTCCTGGAGAAATAATGAGTAAAGTACAAACACCCCACCCCATACCTGTCTGACTCATGCTTAGAAGAGGGGTTTCAGGGCAATGAGAACTCAGTTCTGGCCCACAGCAAACCGGCCCTATACCCCCCTTTGTTATATGGCCGTATGTGAAAAACTCCTGTCCTTGTGTCCCCAAAGTCTTGATGCTGATAAACCAACAGTGAAAAACATTAAATCTCAAGTACACAACATAAAGGGAATAAAATGAAAAATAGTTCTCTACAATGCTTTAAGTCCAGGATTCAGCATCCAACACTGATTCTCCACTGCTTTGTCAACTAAGGCCCCTTTCACACATCAGTTTTTTGCTATCAGTCGCAATCTGTTGAATTTTGAAAAAAAAAAACGGATCCGGCGACTGATGCTGCCGGATCCATTTTTTTCTCATAGACTTGTATTAGCGACGGATGGCCTCATGTTTCATTCGCCGTTCGCCGGATCAGTCAAAAATTGTTTGCCCAGCAGCCGGAGACAACGGACTAAGTAATGTTTTTTTGTGTACGTCGAAAAAACGGACAGCGACGGATCTATTGCCATCTGTCATTTGCTAGAATGGAAGCCTATGGGAGCCGGATTAGTCAAATGACGGAATCCGGCAACGGATTCGATTTTATTAAACTGAGCATGCTGAGATTTTTTTAGGATCCAATTAGCCACATCCGCTAGTCGGATCCGGTGAAAAAACGGATCCGTCGCATCAGTTTTTCACAATCTGCGACGGATCCATCAACCCATCGAGCCAACGGATTGTGACTGGTGGCAAAAAAACTGATGTGTGAAAGGGGCCTTAGCAATTAACCCCTTTCTGCCATCCGACGTACTATTCCCTCCATGTGGGGTGGGCCTTAATTCCCATGGACGGAATAGTACATCCAGGGCGATCGGCCGCGCTCACGGGGGAGCGCGGCCGATCGCGGCCGGGTGTCAGCTGCGATAGGCAGCTGACATCCGGCGCTATTTGCCAGGAGCGGTCACGGATTGTCCCCGGCACATTAACCCCTGGTACACCGCGATCAAACATGATCGCGATGTGCCGGCAGTATTTGGAAGCGTCACGCAGGGAGGGGGCTCCCTGCAGGCTTCCCTGAGACCCCCACAGCAACGCGATATGATCGCGTTGCTGCGAGGGTCTCTTACCTCCCTCCCTGTAGCATCCGGGTCCTGCAGGGAGGGAGGTGGCTTACCAAGTGCCTGCTCAGAGCAGGCGCTGCAGTGCTGTATGTCAGATCGGTGATCTGACAGAGTGCTGTCTCTAAAATAATTTTTATCGTATAAAAGCGCCAAAACATAAAAAAATATATAAATGAGGTATCGCTGTAATCGTACTGACCCGAAGAATAAAACTGCTTTATCAATTTTACCAAATGACGCGGAACGGTATAAACGCCTCCCCCAAAAGAAATTCATGAATAGCTGGTTTTTGGTCATTCTGCCTCACAAAAATCGGAATAAAAAGCGATCAAAAAATGTTACGTGCCCGAAAATGTTACCAATAAAAACGTCAACTTGTCCCACAAAAAACAAGACCTCACGTGACTATGTGGACTCAAATATGGAAAAATTATAGCTCTCAAAATGTGGTAACGCAAAAAATATTTTTTGCAATAAAAAACGTCTTTCAGTGTGTGACGGCTGCCAATCATAAATATCCGCTAAAAAATCCGCTATAAAAGTAAATCAAACCCCCCTTCATCACCCCTTTAGTTAGAGAAAAATTAAAAAATTAAAAAATGTATTTATTTCCATTTTCCCATTAGGGTTAGGGCTAGGGTTGGGGTTAGGGCTAGGGTTAGGGCTAGGGCTAGGGTTAGGGCTAGGGTTAGGGTTAGGGCTAGGGTTAGGGCTAGGGTTAGGGCTAGGGTTAGGGATAGGGTTAGGGTTAGGGCTGGGGTTAGGGCTAGGGTTAGGGCTAGAGTTAGGGTTGGGGCTAGGGTTGGGGCTAGGATTAAGGCTACAGTTAGGGTTGGGGCTAAAGTTAGGGTTAGGGTTTGGATTACATTTACGGTTGGGAGTAGGGTTGGGATTAGAGTTAGGGGTGTGTCTTGGTTAGAGGTGTGGTTAGGGTTACCGTTGGGATTAGAGTTAGGGGTGTGTTTGGATTAGGGTTTCAGTTATAATTGGGGGGTTTCCACTGTTTAGGCACATCAGGGGCTCTCCAAATGCGACATGGCATCCGATCTCAATTCCAGCCAATTCTGCGTTGAAAAAGTAAAACAGTGCTCCTTCCCTTCCGAGCTCTCCCGTGCACCCAAACAGGGGTTTACCCCAACATATGGGGTATCAGCGTACTCAGGACAAATTGGACAACAACATTTGGGGTACAATTTCTCCTGTTACCCTTGGGAAAATACAAAACTGAGGGCTAAAAAATAATTTTTGTGGGGAAAAAAAGATTTTTTATTTTCACGGCTCTGCGTTATAAACTGTAGTGAAACACTTGGGGGCTCAAAGTTCTCACAACACATCTAGATGAGTTCCTTGGGGGGTCTAGTTTCCAATATGGGGTCACTTGTGGGGGGTTTCTACTGTTTAGGTACATTAGGGGCTCTGCAAACGCAATGTGACGCCTGCAGACCATTCCATCTAAGTCTGCATTCCAAATGGCACTCCTTCCCTTCCGAGCCCTCCCATGCGGCCAACGGTGGTTCCCCCCCACATATGGGGTATCAGCGCACTCAGGACAAATTGGACAACAACTTTTGGGGTCCAATTTCTTCTGTTACCCTCGGAAAAATACAAAACTGGGGGCTAAAAAATAATTTTTGTGGGAAAAATTTTTTGTTTTTATTTTTATAAACTTCTGTGAAGCCCTTGGTGGGTCAAAGTGCTCACCAAACATGTAGATACGTTCCTTAGGGGGTCTACTTTCCAAAATGGTGTCACTTGTGGGGGGTTTCAATGTTTAGGCACATCAGTGATTCTCCAAACTCAACATGGCGTCCCATCTCAATTCCAGCCAATTTTGCATTGAAAAGTCAAATGGCGCTCCTTCACTTCCAAGCTCTCCCATGCGCCCAAACAGTGGTTTACTCCCACATATGGAGTATCAGCGTACTCAGGACAAATTGTACAACAACTTTTGTGGTCCAATTTCTTCTCTTACCATTGGGAAGATAAAAATTGGGGGCAAAAAGATAATTTTTGTGAAAAAAAATGATTTATTTTTACGGTTCTGCATTATAAACTTCTGTGAAGCACTTGGTGGGTCAAAGTTCTCACCACAGCTCTAGATAAGTTCCTTAGGGGCTCTACTTTCCAAAATGGTGTCACTTGTAGGGGGTTTCAATGTTTAGGCACATCAGCGGCTCTCCAAACGCAACATGGCGTCCCATTTCAATTCCAGTCAATTTTGCATTGAAAAGTCAAATGGCGCTCCTTCGCTTCCGAGCTCTGTCATGCGCCCAAACAGTGGTTTACCTCCACATATGGGGTATCGGCGTACTCAAGACAAATTGTACAACAACGTTTGGAGTCCATTTTCTCATGTTACCCTTTTTAAAATAAAACAAATTGAAGCTGAAGTAAATTTTTTGTGAAAAAAAGTTAAATGTTAATTTTTATTTAAACATTCCAAAAATTCCTGTGAAACACCTGAAGGGTTAATAAACTTCTTGAATGTGGTTTTGAGCACCTTGAGGGGTGCAGTTTTTAGAATGGTGTCACACTTGGGTATTTTCTATCATATAGACCCCTCAAAATGACTTGGAAAATGGTGTTGGAAAAATGAGAAATTGCTGGTCAACTTTAACCCTTATAACTCACTAACAAAAAAAATTTGGTTCCAAAATTGTGCTGATGTAAAGTAGACATGTGGGAAATGTTACTTATTAAGTATTTTGTGTGACATATCTTTGTGATTTAATTGCATAAAAATTCAAAGTTGGAAAATTGCGGAATTTTCAAAATTTTGACCAAATTTCCGTTTTTTTACAAATAAACGCAGGTAATATCAAAGAAATTTTACCACTATCATGAATTACAATATGTCACGAGAAAACAGTGTCAAAATCACCAGGATCCGTTGAAGCGTTCCAGAGTTATAACCTCATAAATGGACAGTGGTCAGAATTGTAAAAATTGGCCCGGTCCATAATGTGCAAACCACCCTTGGGGGTAAAGAGGTTAACCCCTTCATGACCCAGCCTATTTTGACCTTAATGACCTGGCAGTTTTTTGCAATTCTGACCAGTGTCCCTTTATGAGGTAATAACTCAGGAACGCTTCAACGGATCCTAGCGGTTCTGAGATTGTTTTTTCGTGACATATTGGGCTTCATGTTAGTGGTAAATTTAGGTCAATAAATTCTGCGTTTATTTGTGATAAAAACGGAAATTTGGCGAAAATTTTGAAAATTTCGCAATTTTCACATTTTGAATTTTTATTCTGTTAAACCAGAGAGTTATGTGACACAAAATAGTTAATAAATAACATTTCCCACATGTATACTTTACACCAGCACAATTTTGGAAACAACATTTTTTTTTGCTAGGAAGTTATAAGAGTTAAAATTTGACCAGCGATTTCTCATTTTTACAACGAAATTTACAAAACCATTTTTTTTAGGGACCACCTCACATTTGAAGTCAGTTTGAGGGGTCTATATGGATGAAAATACCCAAAAGTGACACCATTCTAAAAAATGCACCCCTCAAGGTACTCAAACCCACATTCCAGAAGTTTTTTAACCCTTCAGGTGCTTCACAGCAGCAGAAGCAACATGGAAGGAAAAAATGAACATTTAACTTTTTAGTCACAAAAATTATCTTTTAGCAACATTTTTTTTATTTTCCCAATGGTACAAGGAGAAACTGAACCACGAAAGTTGTTGTCCAATTTGTCCTGAGTACGCTGATACCTCATATGTGGGGGTAAACCAATGTTTGGGCGCACGGCAGGGCTTGGAAGGGAAGGAGCGCCATTTGACTTTTTGAATGAAAAATTGGCTCCACTCTTTAGCGGACACCATGTCACGTTTGGAGAGCCCCCGTGTGCCTAAAAATTGGAGCTCCCCCACACGTGACCCCATTTTGGAAACTAGACGCCCCAAGGAACTTATCTAGATGCATAGTGAGAACTTTGAACCCCCGGGGGCTTCACAAATTGATCCGTAAAAATGAAAAAGTACTTTTTTTTCACAAAAAAATTCTTTTAGCCTCAATTTTTTTCATTTTCACATGGGCAACAGGATAAAATGGATCCTAAAATTTGTTGGGCAATTTCTCATGAGTACACCGATACCTCACATGTGGAGGTAAACCACTGTTTGGGCACATGGTAAGGTTCGGAAGGGAAGGAGCGCCATTTGACTCTTTGAATGAAAAATTATCTCCATCGTTAGCGGACACCATGTCGTGTTTGGAGAGCCCCCGTGTGCCTAAACATTGGAGCTCCCCCACAAATGACCCCATTTTGGAAACTAGACCCCCCAAGGAACTTATCTAGATGCATATTGAGCACTTTAAACCCTCAGGTGCTTCACAAATTGATCTGTAAAAATGAAAAAGTACTTTTTTTTTTCACAAAAAAATTCTTTTCGCCTCAGTTTTTCATTTTCACATGGGCAATAGGATAAAATGAATCCTAAAATTTGTTGGGCAATTTCTCCAGAGTACGCCGATACCTCATATGTGGGGGTAAACCACTGTTTGGGCACACGGCAGGGCTCGGAAGGGAAGGCGCGCCATTTGACTTTTTGAATGGAAAATTAGCTCCAATTGTTAGCGGACACCATGTCGCGTTTAGAGAGCCCCTGTGTGCCTATGCATTGGAGCTCCCCCACAAGTGACCCCATTTTGGAAACTAGACCCCCCAAGGAACTTATCTAGATGCATATTGAGCACTTTAAACCCCCAGGTGCTTCACAGAAGTTTATAATGCAGAGCCATGAAAATAAAAAATAATTTTTCTTTCCTCAAAAATGATTTTTAGCCTGGAATTTCCTATTTTGCCAAGGGTAATAGGAGAAATTGGACCGCAAATGTTGTTGTCCAGTTTGTCCTGAGTACGCTGATACCCCATATGTGGGGGTAAACCACTGTTTGGGCGCACGGCAGGGCTCGGAAGGGAAGGCACGCCAATTGGCTTTTTAAATGGAAAATTAGCTCCAATCATTAGCGGACACCATGTCACGTTTGGAGAGCCCCTGTGTGCCTAAACATTGGAGATCCCCCACATATGACCCCATTTTGGAAACTAGACCCCCAAAGGAACTAATCTAGATGTGTGGTGAGGACTTTGAACTTCCAAGTGCTTCACAGAAGTTTATAACGCAGAGCCATGAAAATAAAATAAAAATTTTATTTTCTCTAAAATGATCTTTTAGCCTGCAATTTATTATTTTCCCAAGGGTAACAGGAGAAATTTGACCCCAAAAGTTGTTGTACAGTTTCTCCTGAGTACGCTGATACCCCATATGTGGGGGTAAACCAAAGTTTGGGCACATGTCGGGGCTCGAAAGTCAAGTAGTGACATTTTGAAATGCAGACTTTGATGGAATGCTCTGCGGGCGTTACGTTGCGTTTGCAGAGCCCCTGATGTGGCTAAACAGTAGAAACCCCCCACAAGTGACCCCATTTTAGAAACTAGACCCCGAAAGGAACTTATCTAGATGTGAGGTGAGCACTTTGAACCCCCAAGTGCTTCACAGAAGTTTATAACACAGAGCAGTGAAAATAATAAATACGTTTTCTTTCCTCAAAAATAATTTTTTAGCCCAGAATTTTTTATTTTCCCAAGGGTTACAGGAGAAATTGGACCCCAAAAGTTGTTGTCCAGTTTCTCCTGAGTACGCTGATACCCCATATGTGGGGGTAAACCACTGTTTGGGCACACGTCGGGGCTCAGAAGGGAAGTAGTGACTTTTGAAATGCAGACTTTGATGGAATGGTCTGCGGGCGTCACGTTGCGTTTGCAGAGCCCCTGGTGTGCCTAAACAGTAGAAACCCCCCACAAGTGACCCCATTTTGGAAACTAGACCCCCCAAGGAACTTATCTAGATATGTGGTGAGCACTTTGAACCCCCAAGTGCTTCACAGACGTTTACAACGCAGAGCCGTGAAAATAAAAAATCATTTTTCTTTCCTCAAAAATGATGTTTTAGCAAGCAATTTTTTATTTTCTCAAGGGTAACAGGAGAAATTGGACCCCAGTAATTGTTGCCCAGTTTGTCCTGAGTACGCTGATACCCCATATGTGGGGGTAAACCACTGTTTGGGCACATGTCGGGGCTCGGAAGTCAAGTAGTGACGTTTTGAAATGCAGACTTTGATGGAATGGTCTGCGGGCGTCACGTTGCGTTTGCAGAGCCCCTGGTGTGCCTAAACAGTAGAAACCCCCCACAAGTGACCCCATTTTGGAAACTAGACCCCCCAAGGAACTTATCTAGATATGTGGTGAGCACTTTGAACCCCCAAGTGCTTCACAGACGTTTACAACGCAGAGCCGTGAAAATAAAAAATCATTTTACTTTCCTCAAAAATGATGTTTTAGCAAGCAATTTTTTATTTTCTCAAGGGTAACAGGAGAAATTGGACCCCAGTAATTGTTGCCCAGTTTGTCCTGAGTACACTGATACCCCATATGTGGGGGTAAACCACTGTTTGGGCACACGTCGGGGCTCGGAAGGGAAGGAGCACCATTTGACTTTTTGAATAAAAGATTGCCTGGAATCAATGGTGGCGCCATGTTGCGTTTGGAGACCCCCTGATGTGCCTAAACAGTGGAAACCCCTCAATTCTTACGCCAACACACCCCTAACCCTTATCCCAACTGTAGCCGTAACCCTAACCACAACCCTAACCGCAACACACCCCTAACCACAACCCTAACCCCAACACACCCCTAACCCTAACCACAACCCTAATTCCAACCCAACCCTAACCCTAAGGCTATGTACCCACGTTGCGGATTCGTGTGAGATTTTTCCGCACCATTTTTGAAAAATCCGCGGGTAAAAGGCACTGCGTTTTACCTGCGGATTTCACCTGCGGATTCCTATTGAGGAATAGGTGTAAAACGCTGCGGAATCCGCACAAAGAATTGACATGCTGCGGAAAATACAACGCAGCGTTTCCGTGCGGTATTTTCCGCACCATGGGCACAGCGGATTTGGTTTTCCATAGGTTTACATGGTACTGTAAACCTGATGGAACACTGCTGCGGATCCGCAGCGGCCAATCCGCTGCGGATCCGCAGCCAAATCCGCACCGTGTGCACATAGCCTAATTCTAAAGGTATGTGCACACGCTTTGGAAAACGCTGCGGATCCGCAGCAGTTTCCCATGAGTTTACATTTCAATGTAAACCTATGGGAAACAAAAATCGCTGTACACATGCTGCGGAAAAACTGCACGGAAACGCAGCGGTTTACATTCCGCAGCATGTCACTTCTTTCTGCGGATTCCACAGCGGTTTTACAACTGCTCCAATAGAAAATCGCAGTTGTAAAACCGCAGTGAAATGCGCAGAAAAACCGCGGTAAATCTGCCATAAATCCGCAGCGGTTTAGCACTGCGGATTTATCAAATCCGCTGCAGAAAAATCCGCAGAGGACCAGAATACGTGTGCACATACCGAAACCCTAACCCTAACCCTACCCCTAACCCTACCCCTAACCCTACCCCTAACCCTACCCCTAACCCTACCCCTACCCCTACCCCTAACCCTACCCCTAACCCTACCCCTAACCCTACCCCTAACCCTAACCCTAACCCTACCCCTAACCCTACCCCTAACCCTAACCCTAACCCTAGTTCTAACTCCAACCTTAGTGAAAAAAAAAAAAAATTCTTTATTTTATTATTGTCCCTATCTATGGGGGACAAATGGGGGGGGTCATTTACTGTTTTTTTATTTTGACCACTGTGATAGATTATATCACAGTGATCAAAATTCACATTGGAACGAATCTGCCGGCCGGCAGATTCGGCGGGCGCACTGCGCATGCGCCCGCCATTTTGGAACATGGCGGCGCTCGGGGAAGAAGACTGACGGACCCCGCCAGGATCGGTAAGTATAAGGGGGGGAGATCAGGGCACGGGGGGGCGTCGGAGCACGGGGGGGGAGGGATCGGAGCATGGGGGAGAGTGATCGGTGTGCGGGCGGGTGGATCGGTGTGCAGGGGGGGGGGATCGGTGTGCAGGGGGGGTGGTTCGGAGCACGGGGGGGGATCGGAGTGCGGGGGGGTTTGATTGGAGCACGGGGGGGTGTGATTGGAGCACGGGGGAGCGGACAGGAGGACGGGGGAGCGGAGCACAGGACGGAGGGGAGCGGGCCACAGATCGGGGGGCTGGGGGGGCGATCGGAGGGGTGGGGTGGGGGCACATTAGTATTTCCAGCCATGGCCGATGATATTGCAGCATCGGCCATGGCTGGATTGTAATATTTCACCATTTTTTTAGGTGAAATATTACAAATCGCTCTGATTGGCAGTTTCACTTTCAACAGCCAATCAGAGCGATCGTAGCCACGAGGGGGTGAAGCCACCCCCCCTGGGCTAAACTACCACTCCCCCTGTCCCTGCAGATCGGGTGAAATGGGAGTTAACCCTTTCACCCGATCTGCAGGGACGCGATCTTTCTGTGACACAGCATATGCGTCACAGGTCGGATTGGCACCGACTTTCATGACGCATACGCTGTGTCACAGGTCGGGAAGGGGTTAAAGTCTGATTGTACAATGTAATAGCAATATTTCAATTTCTAGATCCTAATTTAGCATCATCTATTTCCTTCATTCAGACATCCATTTTTCGCGCAGCTGTGGTTTTAACGGATAGCACTCGTACCTGTGACAATCTATTCTGCCATTCACATATAATTATTATTATTTATTTACATATTCATGATTATTCATAGACCTAGAAGTCCAAGGAAAATTGTAGAGACATGTCCGAATTTGATCCAAGGGTCGGACAAAAATTTTCAATTCAAGTCTTTGTGTCTGTGAAAAAATTGGACCACACTCAGATGCCATCTGATTGCAGGCCAACTTTCACGGATTGCCAGAAAGGAGAAGACGGAGGAAAAAAAAATTCTCACGTATGAGGAAAAACTGATGACACTTGGGCCAAACTCTAATCACAGTCTGATCAAAATAATTTGTACATTTTTATCCTCTGTTAGAAAAACGGACATCTGAATGAGACCCAATGGACATAGTGAACGCTTTTCAATGCCCATAAAGCCTTTAAATATTTGCACTTCCAATTCCAAATATTAAATTTGCTTTGGTGTTGCATGTCAACATTTGCAGTGCAAGGAGTAAATCTGTGTCCTATTATACATTTTCATTTTCTCACTGCCCTGTTACACTTTCAATTTAGTGCAATAAATATCTTCATAACCAAAGTTATTAATTCAATGTGGCATCTGGTCAGCAGATGACCTCCGCTACTTGTCTTCTGTTAACTCCATTTATATGAAGAGGTATTCAGTCTCTTTTCCCCCACAGCAGCACAATATTACTGCACAAACTCCAGGACTATGTGTGCCAAGTCATTCTGCTTTCTAAAATGAAAGTAATTTGGCATGATCTTTTCATCTGGAATTTTATTAAAATAGCGATCAATATAAAGAGGAGAATAAAGGACATCGCTGACAGCAGTTTAGATGCACAGTTTAACTGCTGCAGATAATATTTCTAGTTAAAGCGGAGCATACAAACAAACAAAAGGAGCCAAAAAAGGATTAAAATGTGCATGATGTTGCCATAGATAAGCATCTGGTGTTTAAGCCTCAGTTTTAGCTGTATGAAAAAGACCCATAGCTTAGTTTATTTTCATAAATGGTGCTTGAGTCACGGCTGGTATGTTTCACAGTTTGGATAACACAAGCAAAAAAATTATATAAAAAAAAAAGGAGGCCATCAGGGACACCTCTAGTGTCCAATTATAAACCCGATCATCAATCATAAGGATTATTTATTCAACAATGCAAGTTGTTAATTAATAACTGATGAACATTAAGGTCTTGAAGACTCCAGCTCTATTAATTATCATTGGTTAGTCGGGTAGTCTCAGCAATTAGCCTTGGTGGATTATTGGGAATATGTCAACAGTAATATGGGATACGGGATTTTCACAGGACTTCCAAAATTACTTAGCACAAAAAAGTTTAAGTGAGTACAATATTGCTGGATAGAGGTGCAGATCTGCTGGTAGTTTCCTAAACCTTTTGGATTATGTGATAGAATAAATATGAGTAAGGCGATATGCACATGGAGCCCATACAGCAAACCGCAATGACTCTACATATCCGTATTATGGGGCTGCAGAAAGAAGCGGATTTCTCTGATAAGATATATTATGAAGTTGGTTAATGTCATTTGTATTGTTGATTTTTGAAATGAAAATTGAAACAGTTGCTTTTTATCCCTTTCCCGACGTGCCGTATATGTATGGCGCCGCAGGAGCTTTGTTCCCACAAACCACAGTACATATACTTCTCAATCGCGCGGGCTCACGCTGACCGCCGAAGTGATTGAGTGAGGGTGTCAGCTCTATATGAGTGCTGAAACCCTGCAGAAATGCCCCTGATTGGTGCCAGCAACGATCGTGGATGTTTAACCCCTCTGATTCTGTTGCCAATAGTGACAGCGACATCAAGGAACATCGAACAGGGAGTGAACTCCCTGTCTGCTCCCATCAACACAACACGATGTGATCGCATTGTGCCGATGGTGTCCATGGTGACTCCGGGCCACAAGATGGCCACAGGGTGCGTCAGGGAAGCTGGCCAGTGAGCGTCTGCTAACAGCAGGAGCTAACACGATTCCTCCCAGAGCTGTCAGACATTGCTCTGATACCCTGCAGTGCAGAAGCATTGCAGAGTATAACATCAGCAGTCTGTCAGTATAAGGCTGCCGTCACACTAGCAGTATTTGTTCAGTATTTTACATCAGTATTTGTAAGCCAAAACCAGGAGTGGGTGATAAATACAGAAGTGGTGCATATGTTTCTGTTATACTTTTCCTCTATTTGTTCCACTCCTGGTTTTGGCTTACAAATACTGATGTAAAATACTGACCAAATACTGCTAGTGTGACGGCAGGCTAAGGAGGATGCCCCATACTAGGACAATGTAAAAAAGTTTTTAAAAAAAAAGTTATTTAAAAGTGTAAAAATGTTTAAAAAAATCCCCAAATAAAGAGCAAGAAAAATAGAAAAACTGTTAATTCAATGAATACATTTATTTATGCAAAAAAAGGCACAAATATTTGATATCACTGTGTCTGAAATGACCCACTCAATAAAACAGTCCCAATAGTTAACCCCTTTAGTGAACACTGTAAAAATAAAAACCAATGCAAATAACAATGTTTTATCATCATACCGCCAAACAAAAAGTGCAATAAAACGTGATCAAAATAACGAATGTAAATAAAAATAGTACCACTGAAAATGTCATCTTGTCACGCCTAAAACAAACTGCCATAAAGCTCTGTCAGCGGAAAAACAAAAAACTTATAGCTCTCAGAATAAAGCAATGTAAAAATATTTTTTCTATAAAATAGTTTTTATTGTGTAAAAGCGCCGACAGATAAAAAAAACTATATAAATGTGGTATCACTGTAATCATGCTGATCCAAAGAATAAAGCTGCTTTATCAATTTTACCACACGCAATTTACTACACGCAAAACGGTATTAACCCCTTCATGACCGGGGGATTTTTCGTTTTTTCGTGTTCGTTTTTCGCTCCCCTCCTTCCCAGAGCCATAACTTTTTTATTTTTCTGTCAATTTGGCCATGTGAGGGCTTATTTTTTGCGGGACGAGTTGTACTTTTGAACGACATCATTGTTTTTAGCATGTCGTGTACTAGAAAACGGGAAAAAAATTCCAAGTGCGGTGAAATTGCAAAAAAAGTGCAATCCCACATTGGTTTTTTGTTTGGCTTTTTTGCTAGGTTCACTAAATGCTAAAACTGACCTGCCATTATGATTCTCCAGGTCATTACGAGTTCATAGACACCAAACATGACTAGGTTATTTTTTATCTAAGTGGTGAAAAAAAATTCCAAACTTTGCTAAAAAAAAAAAAAAAAAAAAAAAAAATTGCGCCATTTTCCGATACTCGTAGCGTCTCCATTTTTCATCATCTGGGGTCGGTTGAGGGCTTATTTTTTGTGTGCCGAGATGACGTTTTTAATGATAGCATTTCGGTGCAGATACGTTCTTTTGATCGCCCGTTATTGCATTTTAATGCAATGTCGCGGCGACCAAAAAAACGTAACTCTGGCGTTTCGAATTTTTTTCCCGCTACGCTGTTTAGCGATCAGGTTAATACTTTTTTTTAATTGATAGATCGGGCGATTCTGAGCGCGGGGATACCAAATATGCGTTTATTTGATTTTTTTTTATTGATTTATTTTGATTGGGGCAAAAGGGGGGTGATTTAAACTTTTATGTTTTTTTTATTTTTTTCACATTTTTTTAAACTTTTTTTTTTAACTTTTGCCATGCTTCAATAGCCTCCATGAGAGGCTAGAAGCAGGCATAGCACGATCGGCTCTGCTACATAGCAGCGATCTGCTGATCGCTGCTATGTAGCAGAATTGCACGTGTGCTGTGAGCGCCGACCACAGGGTGGCGCTCACAGCGACGGGCAATCAGTAACCATAGAGGTCTCAAGGACCTCTATGGTTACCATTCACAAGCATCGCCGACCCCCGATCATGTGACGGGGGTCGGCGATGACGTCATTTCCGGCCGCCCGGCCGGAAGCGGTAGTTAAATGCCGCTGTCTGCGTTTGACAGCGGCATTTAACTAGTTAATAGGTGCGGGCAGATCGCGATTCTGCCCGCGCCTATTACGGGCACATGTCAGCTGTTCAAAACAGCTGACATGTCCCGGCTTTGGTGCGGGCTCACCGCGGAGCCCTGCATCAAAGCAGGGGAGCCGGCATCGGACGGTATAGTACGTCCGATGCCGGTAAGGGGTTAAAAACAAAATCCTGAATTGCTGTTTTTGTTCATTCTACCTCCCAAAAATTGGAATAGAAAGCGATAAAAAAAGTCATGTGCCCGAAAATGGTACCAATATAAACACCAATTTGTCCTGCAAAAAACAAGATCTAATATGACTTTGTCGGCAGAAATATGGAAACATTATAGCTGTATAAATATGGGGATGCAAAAAGTAGTTTTTGCAATGAAAAGCTTTTTTGGTGTGTGACAGCAGCTAAATATAAAAACCCAATAAAAATCTGGTATCGCTGTAATCGCACCGGCACGAAGAATAAAGTTGCCTAATCACTTATACCACACGAAGAACTGCGTAAAAAATAAATAAAACCAACTTCACCTGCTGTTGATTTTTTAATTCTGCCTCCCAAAGACAGCAGTAAGGCTCGGTTCACATTTCTCTTGCTCTCCACACTGATTGCTTACACCGGGGTTTCCGTGTAAATTTCTGAAGTACTTGATTCAGACAATACCCCCGGCGGAAGATTCCCTAAAATGAGGCAGATGGAGGAACTGTGGATGCGGTGTGGACTTGAATGCGGCAGTGTCTGTCTTTTTAGGCATACAAAAAAGTGTCGTCAGCCACAGTTTTGTGCATTTTTGAAAAGAAGGACAACACTGAACAGAGGCCAGACGGAGTCCAGAGTAACTTTGCTGCCTCATTATAGTGAATGGATCCCTCCGGGGTTTCATCACAATTACATCATTGGGATGTTTAGATAGAAACCCCAAAGAAAGTGCTCAGTGTAGAGCGCCGGATAAATGTGATTCTAAATGTTACGTAAAATGTTCCACATAAATGCTTCGACTCAATCCACAAAAAAAGCCCCCCACTCAGGTCTGTCATCTGTTAATGGAACTATAGGGGGCTTCCCCGTTACTGGTAGCACAAAGGCTCTGAAAAGCTAAATGGCTCCTCGCCTTCCAAAAGAAGTTCAGTAAATTCTGCGCTTCCAAATACCCCCATCCTTTCCTACTGATCCCCAGTGTGTCTAAGCCACATGTGGCACCCACATCTTTGGCATTTCTGTACTGATGAGAGCCCGCCTAATTTACAGGTGCGTGTTTCCACAAACATGAGCTTGGTATAATGTACTGGTAACTACAATGTCCTGGTCACTACAATCTTGGTGTTAAAAAAGTAAATTACTTTTTCTTCACTGCCCAATGCTATAAAATTCTGTGACACATCTTAGGTGTCAATATAATCACTGAACCCCTAGATTAATTAATTGAGAGGTTTAGTTTGTAAAATGGGGTCACTTATAGGGGGTTATGCTGTCTTGGCACCTCAGGGACTCTTTCAATGTAACATGGCACCCTCAAACAAGTGCAGCAAAATCTGTAATATGGCGTTTGTCCCCTTCTGAGCTTTGTACTTTGCCTCAAAAGTAGTTTTTGACCACATATGGGGTATCGGTAAACTCAGGAGAAATTGCACAACAAATATTGATGTCCATTTTCTCCTGTTATCCTTGTGAAAATACAAAACTTGGAGCTAAAGATTTTTGTGGGAAAATTTTATTTTCACGGCTTAACGTTATAAACTTCTGTGAAGCTACTGGGGGTTCAAGGTGCTCAGTACACATCTAGATAAGTTCCTTAAGGGGTCTAGCTTCCAAAATGGTGTCACTTGTGGGGCGTTTCCATTGTTTAGGCACATCAGGGGCTCGCCAAGCGCGACATTGTAAAATTTGCTGAAATAATTAGAGGGAACAACGCCTCAATCTGCCTCATTACATGGAATCTTCCACTGAAGGTTTCGTCTGAATCACAAATTTCAGAGATTTACACGGAAACCCCGGTGTAAGTGCTCAGCGCAAGGCACAGGATAGATGTGCGCCAAGCCTTTCTGCGATCTTTGGAAGCAGAATGAACAAAACAGCAGGTGAAGAATTGGTTTTATTTATTTTTTACACCGTTCTTCGTGCGATATAAGTGATTAGGTGACTTTATTCTTTGGGTCGGTACGATTACAGCGATACCAAATTTATATCAGGTTTTTATATTTGGCTGCTGTCACACATTAAAAAATGCTTTTGATTGCAAAAACTGGTCATGTGATGGCTTGTTTCTGTGGGACGAGTTGACGTTTTTATTGGCACCATTTTCAGGGAAAAGGCTTTTTTGATCGCTTTCTACTCCAATTTTTGTGAGACAGAATGAACAAAAGCCAGCAATTCAGGATTATTTTTGAGGGATGGGTTATGTTAGTAGTAGTGTAGTAAAATAAGTAAGGCAGCTTTATTCTTCGGGTCAGTACGATTACAGTGATACCCCATTTATATTTTTTACTAGATTGTGGCCCGATTCTAACGCATCGGGTATTCTAGAATATGCATGTACCCGTAGTATATGGACAATGATGATTCCAGAATTCGCGGCAGACTGTGCCCGTCGCTGATTGGTCGAGGCAACCTTTATGACATCGTCGCCATGGCAACCATTATGACATCTACGTCGATACTGTGCCTGCCGCTGATTGGTCGAGGCGAATTCGCAGCAGACTGTGCCCGTCGCTGATTGGTCGAGGCAACCTTTATGACATCATCGTCGCCATGCTGTGCCCGTCGCTGATTGGTCGAGGCCTGGCAGCCTCGACCAATCAGAGACGCGGGATTTCCAGGACAGACAGACAGACAGACAGACAGAAAGACAGACAGACAGACGGAAAAACCCTTAGACAATTATATATATAGACTAGATGTTTTGGAGCTTTTACATAATAAAAACTATTTTATAGAGAAAATAATTATTTTTGCATCGATTCATTCTGAGAGCTATAACTTTTCTATTTTTCCACTGATGGAGCTTTTTTTTGTTAGGGAGATCGTTTCATAGGTTGGGTCAATGCAGACACAGCGATACCAAATATGTGTACTTGTATACTTTAATTGTTTGTATTTTTTTTATAAAAATGTTTATTTATAAGTACAATATATTTTGATTTTTTTTTTATTATTTTTTAAATATTTTTAAAACATTTTAAAAACTTTTTTTTTACTTTTTTTTTGTATGATCAAGCAACTTTCCAAGCTCTGGTGACCCGGATGTCGTCATGACATCAGCTCACCATGTCAACAATCGGGAACCCGCGTGATGTTGAGGGGTCTCCGATCAAAGGGCAGAGGGGCTGTCATCTCTCAGCTGGCTCCTGAAATGCTGCGATCAAGTTCAATCGCAGCATTTAGGGGGTTAAAGTGTCCGGGAACGGTGCCGGACCACTCCTGGCATTTAGTGCTGAATGTCAGCTGTCAGAATCCGCCAGTGTGCGCGCAAGATCACCGGGACGTATCCATACGTCCCAGGTCAATAAGACCCAGGTCACAGGGACGTATGAATACGTCTAAGGTGGGAAAAGGGTTAAATTTAATTACTAATTAGATCTCTTAAAAATGATGAGGCTGGTGTACATATTATGTAAATACACATCAGAATTCTATAACCATTTAAATATTGAATCTCAACATCCATTCTTGTAGTCTAATTGACAGCTCCTTAGTTCTCAACCTCCCTGCTGAAATCCTGCACTGCTCCGTACAAGCTGCAGCTGTTAGTCAGGATGGGTGGCTGAGGACTAAATACACTTGGGCTCTTGAGCTCTCACTCTTTATATCATCTCTTGATCTACTGGTAGGGAATGGAATGAATTCTCAAATTAAGTACATCTGCATAATCAGATATAAAATATCTATTTAATAATGTAAGCGTGAAAATGTTTACATATATGCTGTAAGAACACTTGGATTACCTTGTGTTTTTACTTCTGCTAACAATCAGATTCATGTGTAAAAGAGGAGATATAATGCGGATTTACTGTACTCTAATATTTATGTCACCATGAAAGATTTGATCACTGATAAATAAGCAAGTTATTGCTATGTTTAGCTTCTTTGGGTAATTTTTTTCCCCTTATTTGTTAGTATTTACCTATTCAAGACTTGAACATTTCTTTTTCAGAGAGCAAGCTTACATTTATTACATCAGCATAAGATTTTATTTAGATCGAATTCATAGATAGGGCTATTCTTTTGTGGCAATGTCAAAGGGTTTAAAGAAACTTAAAAAGTAGTGTCCAAAAGAAATAGAACTTTGCACATGCTACTAAGTAATGAGATAGTGACTCACACCACAGCCTACAGTCATAAATACCATCACATTAATCTATCTACTATAAAATTAATTATTAGTAGAAAATTTAATCTTTCATTAAATTTACAATACAAATTGTTTACTTCATTTAAATCTCTTAGATCTGTTGTACTTACTTTTAGGATCTAGGGCAGAATGGCTGTATAATACTTGTAGCCATTAACAGCTCCTCAGTGTCCATCCTCCCTGCTGAGGTCTCACACAGCTCACCAGAAGCTGCAGCTCTCAATCGGAGACTGAATATACTGGAACTCACAAGCTCTCTCACTCTATATCTGGACTCATAAACTGCTCATTTGGCTCTTTCTGCAAGATTCTGGAAACATAGGTATTCCCTGTTATTTTAAGGGCAGACGAGCGCATAAATCAGATATGTGTTTTCTCATTTTTAATCGGACAGCACACTGACCCATGTTATTAAATATAAATGTGATTTTTATTCTCAGTCCGAGTGTCCGTGAAAAACAAATCTCAGCAGGCACTACTTTCATCTGAGTCTCGGACGATAGTCACATATTCAAGTCTACGGGTGCAGAAAATAATTCAGATCCCACACTGATCATTGGAGTGACATCTGATTTTTACGAATAGATTTGTATTATAAACCTAAGAAACTGTATGTGATCATGTACATGTTCTAATGTAGTTAAATGAAAAAGGATGGCACACAAACGTTACACGGACGGCACATGGATGTAAAAAACAGATGCATGGACGGCACATGGATGAAAATTAGAAAAAAAAATTGTCTGAGTTTTCTCAGTGAAACTCGGAGCATTTTTCATACGTTGGTTTGCTGGCGTCCGAACACTTTAAGTTTATAGCTTTCTCATCATTTTTACCAGGTATGTAAATGGTATGCTACAAAGATGCCCCCAATAATGTTATAGCCATACATTAAAAAATATTGGCTTGCAAACAGTATAGATTCAGGGCTCGCTTGTCAGCAGGATTAAGAGCTTTGCTATTTTCTACTACAAATAGACAATTACAATGTGTAGTGTCAAATCAGCGTGAACAAAGCCACAACCTTTGACATTGCTCCTAACCATTTAAATATAAATGTGTGTTTTACCGAAAATGAACCCAGTGGCTTAATTCACTTACAATGTAGACCCAGGCACAGATGAGTGTGCAGATTGCAGCAGTTTACCATATGGGTCACTCTTAAACACTTGATAAATGAGTCATTTATCTACACTAAAAAGCTGTTATGTGTGACATCTAAGTAGAAGACCTAAGCACTCATGTGCAACCACGGCTGTATAAAACATTTATACTCATTCAATAAGCTGCATCAAAGGAAACAAGCACCAGGGAACAACTTAACATGTGGTCAGTATGTATCTTCAGTGGTATGTACTTATTCCAAGGAGGGTTTTAATTAAAATTAAGTCACATAAAAGAAATAGATAGATCGATAGATAGATATGACAAAAAAATGGAATAGCACAATATCAATAAGCGGGTGCACAAGCCTCCTCAGCAAATCATCCAATACTTGCCCCGATCCAGGTAAAGAGAAAAAGGAAGGCAGCACTCCATAGACTTTTAAAGTGAAAAATGTGGATTTATTCAGACCCACATGGCATAGTGACGTCTTGGCTCACACTGAGCCTTTTTCAAGCTGTTAAACAGCCACAACATTCTGCAGGGATTACCTAACAAACAGGCAATCCCTGCTTGTGTTGTAGCTGTCGAACAGCCGCGAGACATGCAGCCATGGGGACTTGAGCATATTTTTCGAGCATGCCGAAGACACTCTGTTAGAACCCGAGTATGGTGGATAACACCTTATCTAAGCATGATTGCTCATCACTTGTTGGAAAGCACCGAAAAAGGTTAAAAAACATGGAAACATGAGGCACAACAGGCACATGGATGATTTGACAGTAAACATGGTTATACACTTGACATAGGTGCTGGATAACAGCTGTCTCTCCCATCTGCCTCAAGCGCATGATGGTGAGAGTGGAGCAAGGCTTTTCTTGGGGCAGCTAATCTAGCTGAAGAACAAAAAGATTTGGTATTTGAATTCAAATTGCACAGTCTTTACTCTCCGGCAAAAAATCAGCTGGTCTCCGAGTACATAAAATGATTGTCTGGTTATGCCAAAATACACTGGTTCATCAAAGGTTAGTCTAACGTGTATGGCTAAATTAATAGTGCCCATACACATTACATGTCAAGAAGTGGTCCACTATTCGGACAACCCCTTCTGAATCCCTGTTTCCCCCAGTAAAATAATAACACACATATGTGCCGCTGCCATTTCAGTCATGCCGACACTGGATCTCCTGGGGGTCATGGGACACTGTTATGGCCCTATGGCCAATCAGCACTGGCTTCACTCTCCTCTCCTATGGATGTAATTGACATCCGGAGTAAGTAAAAGGATAACAGCAGCTCTCACTTGATGTCTTGATTTGTCCGGAAGGGCGAGTGAAACCTGCATGGATTAGCCACAGGAATCGCGTGACATTATGTATTGTGAGGCAGGGGACAGCCAGTGCCAACCATACTGGAATGACACTGGAGGCGAGTATAACTGTTATTATTTTACTAGGGGGAAACACAGGGACTCATAAGGGGTTGTCCGAGTAGTGGTCAACCCCTTTGAGTCAGCTGAACACAATGATTTTGTTGGGATCGGCCGACCACCTAATGTGTATCGGGACCTCTGCACTCTCATCCAGCAGATTATGTCTGAATTCCAATGCCCAATCATTCTTTTCTCTCTCTAGATAAGCTGCTGCCAAAGATCTTGGTAGTGGCTCATTCTTCTCTCTCGATAATGAACATATGAACACTTGGCTGAGCATACATGTATATGGAGAAGTGGGAAAAGACTACTGTGTATCAAACGCTATCCAAGTTAAATGGTCACCTTTATGGCAGAGTTATGGACATTGACCTTAGTTAAGGCTAAAGGCTGCACACAGTATTTATATGCTTTTGAACTTCTAACCAGATGGGTTGTATGACCATTACATTTATTTCTCAAATAAGAAACCATCAAGTTAGCAACTCGACCCTGTCTTATAATAGTCATGTTCATATTCCATCACATTGAAATTATTAGTTTTTAGCAACTTATTTCATATCATTTTCAACTTTTCATCGTTGAACCTGAAATGGAATATGGAGTTGAAAATAATGGGAAGAAGAGTGAGACCTATGAATCTGAAGAGAACACCCAAGCAAGTTGATAGCATCAAAAACATTGTTTTGCCCCAAGAGTGAAAATAAACCTGAAAAGAGTGAAAGCTTTTGTAACCCAAGGCTGTCACGAGGGCAGTACAGATATTATAGTTTTGGGTCCAAAAAAGATACCCCAGTTAAGTTATGGGCTCATTTGAATTGTAGCCATGTTCTTATCTACCAGAATCCTATTCTGGTATCTTTACTCCCTTTATACCTGCTGCCTCCTAATGAAAAGCTCCAGCCAAAATATTTCACAAATTAGAAAAGAAAAAAGTTTCACATCAGTCCCTGTTCCCTATGGGACTTACCATCTCACCATTCAGTGACCTCAAGCATACAAACTACTTTTTATAAGAAACCAATAAAAAGAGGAGTCCCCAGAAAAAAATCAGGATCCTAGTATGGTCCCAACTTCCACCCCAGTACTATATACAGTATAAGAAATACTTAGCCGAGTCTGAAACTTAAATCATCAGTTTCTAAGATACTTAGGAAAAAAATACATGTGACTGGAATGTCAGGTCAAAAGCTATATTATGTTTTTGCTGAGCCTTAATGGATAGTTTGAGTGAAGATTCTTAAACTGGTCAAAGAATATTTCTCCTATTGTACATGAGAATTTGTTTAGGGTTAAAAGCTCAACTCACAGAGATGCTTTCCTGCGAAAAGGTCTAATAACAATCTGTTAAAATATCAGAAAATGCCATGTTCTTCCCGCAGCATCCAATTCTTCTACTAATAGTGATGAAGACGTAGCTTCCATTTGTTGATATAGATAACTTAAGCCAATCCTTGCCGTTGTTTGAATGTCAAAGGCTGTAATATACCGAAGGTTTTCTGCCCCATGAATCCTATAGGCCAATAGTCTGTTTCATGTACAAAAGGTTGTTATGCCTTGATTAATGTTCATTTTCCCTTTGCTTTCAAGGTTTTTTTTAATAGTCTTCATTTTTAATGTATTAACAATTTACAAGCAATATATTGAACACAGGGGCGGACATATCATTAGGGCAACCAGGGGCCCAAAGGTAAGTGGGTCCATTTCTACCTTCAAAGCAGGTGCAATTTTTCATTTCTAGGACCTCTTGGGCTGCAATGGGCTCATACATTGTTTTTGCACAGGGGCACTTTTCTGTTTGTGTCCGCCAGTGATTGAACATGTACATGCACTACTCATCACTGAATTTGTAACGCCAAGAAGGAAAAGCCATGGAATTATGGAAATCACAGGATGGATAGACATGTTACTGGCATGCAAAAGATGAAATTGAAACAACATTTTCTAAATATCTTGATTTATTCAGTATCCAGAAATCCCTCCACTTACAGAATTGGCTGCTATCAATGAGGTTATTAGTGGTTGTCTGAGAAAGGTTCTGCTTCGCTGAAAGCATTGTGCACTCACATCATCAACATTAACTTTTCCATCTTGGTGTTGCAATTTTAATGTTGAAGAGTGTATTTATATTTTATAGTTTTCACACATATTATTATTATTATTATTTATTTACCGTATTTTCGGACTATAAGACGCACCGGACTATAAGACGCACCCAGGTTTTAGAGGTGGAAAATAGGGAAAAAAATATTTGAAGCAAAAAAAAAAAGTAGTAAAATTGAATAACATACTACTATATGTGGTGTTATTATATTGTGGTGCAGTGACCCACGTTACAGCCAGGGGGCGCTGTGTGTGCGCTTCAAGATGCGCTTGGAGGCATAAATGTGATGAAACAGTGACTGGCAGAGTTGTGAATGGCCGATATGTGTCGCAGAGGAAGTCTCTGTGGTAAGTCTGATGCAATGCTGTTGTTCTGGGACCTGTAGTCCCTCAAGAGTTTGTATAGTTATGAAGGGAGACTTACTAGGCTAGTTATGTGAGATGGGCATGACAAACTAGCCACACATCCACACTCCCACCCAGGGGAGTGGTTACAGGTATGTAATGTGACCAGGGTGTGGGTCACATGTTCCTGTGTGGTTCCTATGTTTGGATCTGAATGGTCCAAGTGCAAGGCCCTGGAAGCCTGTGTTGGAAATCCTGGGAATTCCTGAATAGCACATGGTTGGGCTTTGGCACTGAGTAGCCTGTGTGCTGTAGGTCCTGCACGGTCAGTGTTGGAGACTCCCGGAGTGGAGTCATCCTGGAAGCACTGTGAGACCATCGACCAGGATGGTCCTGTTGTGTACCTTGGACTGACGTGGAGTCAACCTGTGGAGCAGGAGCTCCTAAGAGGTAACCCCTAGTTGGGGAAAAGAACTGTGTGCGCTAACATAGGACAGTTGCTGAACTGTGCAGTCACCCGGTGACTGGAGAGATACCAGTGTGACCACTGAAGGATTTGTAAAGCCATATATGATGAACTAAAGGACTATGTGAGGTCTGTGATATGTAACATGGCCTACAGTGGTTTATGCTGAGAGTATAATAAACCACATGGACTGTTTATCTGAAAAAAACGTGCCTGTCTATGATTATTCTGCTGCCAAGCGAGTGTCCCCCAAGACACGTAGTGGGTGAAACGCTACAATATATAATAGTATCTACCAGGAACACAGATATATATATACTGTGGTCCAAGAAGTGCCATCAACAGAATTCACAAAATAGACATATTTTATTTACACATAGATAAAAATACATTACATAAATACACACATATTTTAGACAAGGTGCCTTTTTGGACCACAGTATATATATCTGTGTTCCTGGTAGGTTCTAGTTAATATATGAAGTGTTACCCACTCCCCGTTTGGGGTTATGGGTGTGGGCATTGTGCTTACAATATATAATAGTATATTATTTTGGAAGCTGCGGGTAGAAGATGGCGCTGCGGGACCAGTGTGGTGTCTGTAAAGTACTATTATGAAGATGCTGGAGGGTGAGTATAAGAATGGGCACACAGGGCTTATATTTAAAGCACCACTACAGCACTGAAAAAAAAGACTGGAGTGCTGCTTTAAGATCCTATCAGGAGAACTATAAATCCCAGCATGCCCTGCAGATCCTATGGCATGCTGGGAGTTATAGTTCAACACAGGAGTGGCAGAGTGCTTTATTGTGTGTTACAAAGACTAACCTTTTAATTGTGCCAGCCAGCCACATGGAGCATCCAATGACTGCGACACAGAGCTCTCCCTGCCTCTCTACAGCATAGGCCATAAGAGGAAGCCAGCAGATTCTAATGGGGAGTCTGAAGGACCTGTGATGACATCAGAAGAGGGAGGGCTCTGTGCTGCCATGTGATGCTCCAGCCCACCCACTTCATGACATCACACAGGTCCTTATGCCTCAGCATCCAGCACAGCCTGTCAGGTATGTAGTGATCTTGTCCCCTCTGGCCCCTGCTGCTGCCTCCTCCTCCACCAAGCACACAGATCTCCCCAGCTGCTGCAGGAATCCAGCCCTGGGGAAACCATGTGTGTTTCAGTGAAGGAGTATTCATTTGCTGCTCCCTGCTCAGCTGACAGGTGGGCGGGAAGCGGTTAATGAATATTCACAGCACTTTAATCATAGGGACCACGTGGTTTCCCCGCTGGATTCCGAGCAGCTGGGACATTTTTCTGCCTCCTGCAAGTGATCCCACTAGCTGCTGCCCTCTCCCCACATTCTACATTCCGACCATAAGACGGATCCACACTTTCCTCCCAAATTTGGAGGAAAAAAGTGCGTCTTATGGTCGGAAAAATACGGTATATAGCACCATTAATTCCATGGTGCTGTACATGAGAAGGGGTTACATACAAATTACAGCTACAGTATCACTAACAGTAAGCAAGCTAACAATTACAGACTGATACAGAGGGGTGAAGACCCTGCCCTTGCGGGCATACATTGTACAGGATGGTGGGGAAGGAGACAGTAGGTTGAGGGTTGCAGGAGCTCCGGTGTTGGTGAGGCAGTATCTCCGGTAGTGGTGAGGAGGCAGCAGGGTCAGTGCAGGCTGTAGGCTTTGCTGGAGAGGTGGGTTTTCAGGTTCCATCTGAAGGATCCGAATATGGTTGATAGTCGGATGTGTTGGGGCAAAGAATTCCAGAGGATAGGGGATATTCAAGAGAAGTCTTGGAGGCGGTTGGGTGAGGAGCGGATAAGTGTGGAGGAGAGAAGGAGGTCTTGGGAGGACCGGAGATTACGTGAGGGAAGATTTTGGGAGATTAGTTCAGAGATATATGGAGGAGACAGGTTATGGATGGCTTTGTAGGTCAGTATTAGTAATTTGAACTGGATACGCTGAGGGAATGGGAGCCAGTGAAGAGATTTGCAGAGAGGGGAAGCGGAGGAGTAGTGAGGAAAGAGATGAATTAGTCGGGCAGCAGAGTTAAGGATGGACTGGAGAGGTGCAAGGGTGTTAGCAGGGAGGCCACAGAAAAGGATGTTGCAGTAGTCAAGGCGGTAGATGATGAGGGCATGCACAAGCATTTTAGTAGATTGACGGTTGAGGAAAGGACGGATTCTGGAGATATTTTTGAGCTGGAGGCGACAGGAGGTGGAAAGAGCTTGGATGTGCAGTTTGAAGGAGGGTTACTCTGAGGCAGCAGACTTCTGGTACGGGGAAAAGCGTGATGTCGTTAATTGCGATAGATAGGTCAGGTATGGAAGATCTATGAGATGGAGGGAAGATGATGAGTTCAGATTTGTTCACATTGAGTTTGAGGAAGCGAGAGGAGAAGGAGAAGCTTATATTGCTAAATATAATCCAGATGTGAAGTATGACCATGTTGCCCAAACATATAAGCAATTGTTTTTTTTGGAATCGCTTACTTTGTAAAGTTTTTAATCAACACTTTTTGATCCAATGAATAATAATCCTCTCCGAGAGAATTCTTATCTGCATGGGGTGGTTTAAGTCCATTGTCTTTAAAAGAGTGTTGAGAGATTCACATATACATTAGATGGTTGGCCGATCCTGCAAAAATTGGTGGTTTGACTGCAATACATCTAATGAGCATGTCCAGATTAACTTGTAGAGATCTTAAGGTTTTTATTTGATGAGACATGCTTATGTCAACATAAGTGTTAACACGGTTCATGATTATATAAACCAATCCCAAAATACTATCCAGTGACAAAAAAAATTGCTTCTACATTTCAATACTAAAGTAGCTGCTATGGAATGAAAGAAAATGATCTGGAGGCTTGTGAAAGGGTTTACACAAATGAAATAAAAAATATATAAATATGTAGTGTATCAGCTGTGTCCTGACAGTTGTTCTATACCTAAGTTGGGCACAACTGATAACAAAATTGTTCACTTTGTGTATTGGTCCGGTGACCATTGACCAGTTCAATGTCAATGACTTGCTTGATGCTAGCAACAATCAAATAAAATACAAGCAACCAATAATGATAGCAAGGAATGTCATCTAATTAAATGATGAAAAACTCGCAATGATTCAGACAGTTGTATAGTTTCAAAAGTTCCCTTTATCTCAAACTTCAGTTAAGGAGTAACCGTCATTGTAATTTTTACTTCATAAATCTATCGTACATATGAAAAAGAAACTCTGTAACATAGATAAATCTGCTTCTTTCTAGTCAAAGCACAATCAAATAAAGTGTGTCTATCCCTACTAACCAGATGTAGCACCTTTGTACATATTCTGTTTTGTTTTCATGCCCTTTCCTATAAATGACTGAGCCTAACGGCGTAGAAGGGAACCTGTCAGGTCTCCTGAACCTTCCAAACTGCCATATAGTGTCCTATGTGATGATTATTTTGTTCCAATAAAGTAGTGAGGACACAGCATTTTTTCTAAGGCTAGGGTCACATTGCGTTATGTGACCGCGTTTAACGGACTACGTTACACCGCGGCATAACGTGGTGTAACGTAGTCCATTAAAGCCGCCATTGCCTGTAATGGCGAATGCATCGCTAGCGCACGCCCACATTGGGCATGCGCTAGCGATGTGCCGTCATTTGAGTGACGGACCGCGAACGCTGCTCGGGGATCTGCACTAGTGGGATCGGCTAACGCGATGCCTTTTGGGACATTGCATTAGCGCAGTCCGTAGCGCTATGTGCTAAACGGACTGCCCTAACGCAATGTGACCCTAGCCTTAATTATGCCAGACGTAAATTGTGTAGGCCCAGAATCATAAACTGTTGTCTGAAGTATTGACTCTTCCTGTAGGACGAATATTTACCTCTAATTTTACCTCCTACAGTTTATCTTGCTATCTTGGCAAAAGAGAAATGCATAGCCAGTGAACAATTATGCTTGCTGAATCGTTGATTACATACATTCTCCATGCCAGTTTGTTGGCATTTCCAAACAGAGGAGGAAAATCTATGCAAATAGATTACATAATCAAACAAAGCAGGTTGGCCTCATTCACATCTCTCTCTGACCTCTGGATACTAGTTGAAGGTCAGTTGTGAACTATAAAAATAAACTTATTCTTCTGGTCCAGGTGATTCTACAGGATATCAGCTTAGGCGACTATGGTCCTGGCTAGAAGAACACAGGACTGCTTCATTCACCATCACTGAAACCTCAGAGACATCTTACAGAATCCAGGTTGGGACAATCTGGTCACATGGCCACATACCTCACTGCTCTCTGTTAGCTTCCTAACCATGTCATTACCTCCTCTCTGTGGGCGCCCGCCAAAAGCGGGGAGCCACTGGTGGTCGTATTCAGCACTGGAAGCAGCTCTAATCCCTGCGAGTCAGTGGAGGGGTGAGACTCTGTAATTTGCACCATCTTTAGTATTTGCTGGCACTGTTCTGTATGCTATTGTGTGTTAATGGTTCAATAAATTATTGTCACACTATTTTACCTTCTCTCTGTGTTGTTTGAGTAGTGTTTTGACCACGGGGAGAGAAAGCGGGCATTCAGTGGTATGAGGCCTGGTCCATGCAGTTTTTCTAAAGACAGGAGTGTCAGTGAACAAAAGCACCCACTGACCCCTGTATCTCCACAAAAGTTTTTTATGTTTACTGTGTTTTAAAATGAATCAGTGACTCCAAACATGGTAATGAGAAAGGAGTAGTCTGGCAGGATATCTCTTCCTTCAGATGATCCTCTAATTCCACCTACCATATATACTCGAGTATAAGCCGAGATCTAAAGCCCACTTTTTTGGGCTGAAAGTCCCCCTCTCGCCTTATACTCGAGTCATACCCAGGGGTCGGCAGGAGAGGGTGAGCGGGGGCTGTCTAATTATACTTACCTGCTCCTGGCGTGGTCCCTGCAGGTCCCTGGCTTCCCGGCTCCAGCAGCTTCCTCCTGTACTGAGCGGTCACATGGTACCGCTCATTACAGTAATGAATATGCGGCTCCACCTCCCATGGAGGTGGAGCCGCATATTCATTACTGTAATGAGCGGTAACAGTGACCGCTCACTACAGGAAGAAGCTGCAGCGCCAGGGAAGCAGGGACTGCACAGCGCCAGGAGCAGGTAAGTATAACGGGGAGGGGGAGCGCTGCGCGATTTTCACCTGCTCCTCGTTTCGGCGCCACTCCATCTTCAGCAGTGGCGCTCAGGTCAGAGGGCACGGTGACGTGGTTAGTGCACGCCCTCAGCCTGAACGCCAGTGCTGAAGATGGAGCGGTGCCGGAACGAGGAGCACGTGAATATTGAAAGTGCCGGGGGCCTGAGTGACGAAGAGGTGAGTATGTGATTTTTTTTTAAATTTGGGGCCATAACGTTTGTGCAGCACTATATGGGGCCATAACGTTTGTGCAGCACTATATGGGGCCATAACATTTGTGCAGCACTATATGGGGCCATAACGTTTGTGCAGCATTATATGAGGCCATAACGTTTGTGCAGCACTATATGGGGCCATAACATTTGTGCAGCACTATATGGGGCCATAACGTTTGTGCAGCACTGTATGGGGCCATAACGTTTGTGCAGCACTATATGGGGCCATAATGTTTGTGCAGCACTATATGGGGCCATAACGTTTGTGCAGTACTATATGGGGCAAGTGTCTGTATGGGGCCATATCGTTTGTGCAGTACTATATAGGGCAAGTGTCTGTATGGGGCATTATATGAGGCCATAACGTTTGTGCAGCACTATATGGGGCCATAACATTTGTGCAGCACTATATGGGGCCATAACGTTTGTGCAGCATTATATGGGGCCATAACGTTTGTGCAGCACTGTATGGGGCCATAACGTTTGTGCAGCACTATATGGGGCCATAACGTTTGTGCAGCACTATATGGGGCCATAACATTTGTGCAGCACTATATGGGGCCATAACGTTTGTGCAGCACTATATGGGGCAAGTGTCTGTATGGGGCCATAACGTTTGTGCAGTACTATATGGGGCAAGTGTCTGTATGGGGCCATAACATTTGTGCAGCACTATATGGGGCAAGTGTCTGTATGGGGCAATAATGTTTTTGCAGCACTATATGGGGCAAGTGTCTGTATGGGGCCATAACGTAGCTCTCCACAGTGCGGCACCCCCTTACATCTCCTCCCTCATTTCTGTCTATCAGCCTAACAGACCACTGCGCTCTGCAAATGACTTTCGATTAACCTCTGCACTAATCCGTACCTTCCACTCCCGACTCCAAGACTTCTCCCGTGCTGCGCCAATCCTCTGGAATGCTCTACCCCAAGATATTAGGACCATCCATAATTTGCATAGTTTTAGGCGCTCGCTCAAAACACATTTGTTCAGAGCGGCCTATCACGTTCACTAATCAAAGTTATGTTATGTTTGTGTGTGTGTGTAGCCCATTCACTATCCCCATCTATTCCCCACCCCCTGAAGATGGCTGGACCATGATTGTAAATACATCATTGTAAATACACACCTGTACTTTGCATCTCCCCCACCTCATTGTAGATTGTAAGCTCTCACGAGCAGGGTCGTCTTATTTTGCTTTAATTATTGTATTGTTAACGTTGTTACTTATGACTTTTGTGTTTGAAACTGTTAAACTGTAAAGCGCTGCGGAATATGTTGGCGCTATATAAATAAAGATTATTATTATTATAACGTTTGTGCAGTACTATATGGGGCAAGTGTCTGTATGGGGCCATATCGTTTGTGCAGTACTCTATGGGGCAAGTGTCTGTATGGGGCCATAACGTTTGTGCAGCACTATATGGGGCAAGTGTCTGTATGGGGCCATAACGTTTGTGCAGCGCTATATGGGGCAAATGTATGTATGGGGCCATAACGTTTGTGCAGCACTATATGGGGCAAGTGTATATATGGGGCCATAACGTTTGTGCAGCACTATATGGGGCAAGTGTCTGTATGGGGCCATAACGTTTGTGCAGTACTATATGGGGCAAGTGTCTGCATGGGGCCATAACATTTGTGTGGCACTATATGGGGCAAGTGTCTGTATGGGGCAATAACGTTTTTGCAGTACTCTATGGGGCAAGTGTCTGTATGGGGCCATAACGTTTGTGCAGTACTATATGGGGCAAGTGTCTGTATGGGGCAATAACGTTTTTGCAGTACTCTATGGGGCAAGTGTCTGTATGCGGCCATAACATTTGTGCAGTACTGTATGGGGCAAGTGTCTATATGCGGCCATAACGTTTTTGCAGCACTGTATGGGGCCATAACGTTTGTGCAGCACTATATGGGGCAAGTGTCTGTATGGGGCCATAACGTTTGTGCAGCACTATATGGGGCAAGTGTCTGTATGGGGCCATAACATTTGTGCAGCACTATATGGGGCAAGTGTCTGTATGGGGCAATAACGTTTTTGCAGTACTCTATGGGGCAAGTGTCTGTATGCGGCCATAACATTTGTGCAGTACTGTATGGGACAAGTGTCTATATGCGGCCATAACGTTTTTGCAGCACTGTATGGGGCCATAACGTTTGTGCAGCACTATATGGGGCAAGTTTCTGTATGGGGCCATAACGTTTGTGCAGCACTATATGGGGCAAGTGTCTGTATGGGGCCATATCGTTTGTGCAGCACTATATGGGGCAAGTGTCTGTATGGGGCCATAACGTTTGTGCAGCGCTATATGGGGCAAGTGTCTGTATGGGGCCATATCGTTTCTGCAGTACTATATGGGGCAAGTGTCTGTATGGGGCCATAACGTTTGTGCAGCACTATATGGGGCAAGTGTCTGTATGGGGCCATATCGTTTGTGCAGTACTATATGGGGCAAGTGTCTGTATGGGGCCATAACGTTTGTGCAGCGCTTTATGGGGCAAGTGTATGTATGGGGCCATAACGTTTGTGCAGCCCTATATGGGGCAAGTGTCTGTATGGGGGCATAACGTTTGTGCAGCGCTCTATGGGGCAAGTGTATGTATGGGGCCATAACGTTTGTGCAGCACTATATGGGGCAAGTGTCTGTATGGGGCCATAACGTTTGTGCAGCATTATATGGGGCAAGTGTCTGTATGGGGCCATAATCAGCATTTGTGCAGCATTATATTGGGCAAATATGTCTATGGAGCATCTTATGGGGCCATTATTAACCTTTATGCAGGATTATATGGGGCATATTTTAATATGGAGCATCTTATGGGGCCATCATAAACTTTATGGAGCATTATATGGGGCTCCTGATTCAATATGGATATTCAAAAACACTTAACCTACTGATGTCTCAATTAATTTTACTTTTATTGGTATCTATTTTTACTTTTGAAATTTACCAGTAGCTGCTGCATTTCCCACCCTAGGCTTATACTCGAGTCATTAAGTTTTCCCAGTTTTTTGTGGCAAAATTTAGGGGGTCGGCTTATACTCAGGTCTGCTTATACCCGAGTATATACGGTAAATATGCGTGATAGCATCCATCATATTATACACATCACAGTAGGACTGCCGACCTGTTGTGCGATCGTGCGAAACTTTAAGCCCTCCTACCATGTTGGATGTCAATCATGCATAGGTAGAAGTGATTAGTGGATCTGGTGCAGAAATTGAGGGAAGCAATGCCCTGCCGCACTAGTACTTACTCATTACCACATACTGAGCGGTAGATTAAAAGTTCATTTTTAAAACATAGCAAGACTTTCTGTACTATAATAGTGGAGCGCCCCCAGACACAGGGCCACGCGTTTCGGTACCGGGCCTCTCTGGTTCGGTTCTGAGGCTGTCACGGTGGCCAGACCTGGTCCGCGAACCTGCTAAGGGGCGTCCAATGAAAGTAGTAAAGCAGTCTGTCAGGGGTTCGTGACGCCACCTGTGGTGTTCAGTCAGGGTGACCGACGCTGCTATGGGGTCCACTGGGGTGATGGAATGGCAGCTGGATGGTATACCTTCCCACAGGTGAAGTATGTCCCCAGGGCTTCCCAGCAAGGTGGATGGTGATGGTGTGAGGTACAGTCAATAATGAAGACACAAGGTTGCAATCTCTTTACCTCTTTACTGAAGGCTTCAGGATCCTCTATCCAGAGTACGTTTAACAGGGCTCTCAGAGACCGGCCGGTCCGATGGGCACATCCAGAGTTTCCTTCACAGATGGAAATTGTTGCCTACCAATAGCGCCTGTGTGTTGTAGTCCTATCCTGCTGAGCATTCGGAATAGTCCTCACAACTGCTGTTCTCGTTCGTTCGTTCTCTACAGCTCTCTCTCTCTCTCGTTCTTTGGTTCCAGATGTTACTAGTTTCTAACGTCCCCCAGGTACAGTATGTTATGGCTAGGACGCCACCCATATGACGGGAAGGCTTGGAGGTCTTCCGGGACCCTAGAGATGCCCCTCTCCCAATGTTTCCCCCTATGTCTTCGTAGGTGTAGTAAGGTAGACAGCCAACCTATGACTAACTGTCCAGCGGAGTTTGAAGTAAGGCCTGAAGTCAGTTACTCCTACGGTGTTCCGGCCACCGACTACGCGCCTCAGTAAGATGTTGCCTCTTTCTCTCTCGGCACGACTCTTACTGGCTCTCCTTTGTGCTTGATCTCGTTTACACGGTTCCACAATATCCTTCCCTTCATGTCTCTTTCTTAGGATACCGCCACAGGGTGTGCAGGCGCGGTTCCGTTACGTTCTGTTCTGTTCGCTAGGCACCTGCCAGGTTCCCACGCCCGACAGGGGCCCCCCCTGTGCCTTCTCCCTGCAACACCCCCTGCCACGGGATGTTGCCTGAATCCAATCCAGTCAGCTTCTAACTAACTTCCTCCCCAGCCCCTAGTTTTACCAGTGTGAGGAGTGGCCCAATAAATAAAGCCTTTTTCTCCCCCTAGTGGCCGGAGTGTGACGTGTAATGTGTTCTGGTGATACCTGGTCAGGAGAACTCCTTAGTGCCATCAGACGTACCGCTACTCCCCTTAGTGGCAGAGTGCCATACTGCAACGACCAGGTCTCTGGGGCGCTCCACTAGACCTTATTGTAGCAAAGTAATCACCATATAGAGCACTATAGTAGCAGATTCCAGTATATGGTGTTCGTGTCCACCATAAGCGACTGGACAAAAATGGCCTGCATGGCAAAGTTCCAAGACGAAAACCACTGCTGAGCAATAAGAAAATAAAGACTCATCTCAGTTTTTCCAGAAAACATTATGATGATCCCCAAGATTTTTGGTAGAATACTCTGTGAACTGATGAGACAAAAGTTGAACTTTTTGGAAACTGTATGTCCCATTTATATCTGGCATAAAAGTAAAACAGAATTTCAGAAAAGGAACATCATACTAACAGTAAAATATGGTGGTGGTAGTGAGATGGCTTGGGACAGTTTTGCTGCTTTAGGACATGGAAGACTTGCTATGTTAAATGGAACCATGAACTCTGATGTCTACCAAAAAATCCTGAAGGAGAATGTACGGCTATCTGTTCATAACCTCAAGCTGAAGCGCACCTGGGTTATTCAGCAGGACAATGATCCAAAACACACCATAAAGTCCACCTCTGAATGGCTTAAGAAAATCAAAATTAAGACCTAGTCAAAGTCCTGGCCTTAATCCGATTGAGATGCTGTGGCATGACTTTAAACCAGTTATTAGGTATAGGGGACAATCACTTTTCACACAGGACCCTGTAAGTTTGGATTTCTTTTTCCCTTAATAATAAAGACTTTTATTTATAAACTGCATTTTGTGTTTACTTGCGTTATCTTTGCCTAACATTTAAATTTGTTTGGTGATCTGAAACATTTAAGTGTGACAAACATGCAAAAGAATAGGAAATTAACTGTATACAGTAGTAGAGTGATCACAGGGACTAGACAGGTTTCTTTTAAATATAAAAAATAGTTATCTAGGTAATTTTATCACTGAATGATGATTATAGCAGGCAATCAAGACACCACTTGTAATGGTCATCCACAGGCTGTGTCATGATGGGATGCCATAGTCATGATGTCTTACATCTGAAGTAATTACCCGACAGTGGGGGAAACAGAAAGCTAGGGCAAAAATTAGGCCTTTACGACTGAGTAGCTCTTTAAACATTGTTTGCCAAGACATGCCTTGCAACATTTTAGGGTTAACCTTATTTGACTCTTCTTTAGCACTCCAGAAAGGCATATGGGAGTTAAAGACATGGAGGGTCTCCTCCTCTCTAAAGTACTGATTGGGAACAAGAGAACCCCCATTCTCCAAAATATGTGGGAGTTCATGGAGTGGCCCAGATCACAAAAGGTTGTGCACCCCAACCTTAGCGCTTTGTGCTACAATAGACATGTAATTGGATACTGATGCTACCAATACCTTAGCTGTGGTTGCCAATCCTTGCTGGCAGAGAAGGTACTTTACTTGGTAAAAGGAGTGTGGTTGCAACCAAATATTTTGGACATATAACTGGGGACAAAGAGCAAGTGGAAACCACAAAGATGTGATGAAGCAAGGAAGTTATGTATTCGACAAGCCTCCAAAGATTTATTTGTAGACTTGTAAAATAAAGAATTTTCGCGCTTCACAACAACCTTGTAGCTTCCACTGAATCTTTGCACCCAATTATTTGTCAAAAGAATCGGGGTGCAACCACATTCTTTTCACCAAGTAAAACATAAAATCACAAGGCTACTTTTCAATTATAAACATGCGAAGGATACATGACAGAGGATAAGCATTGTGTGGGAAAGCAAGATAGGCTAGGGTTACATCCTAGCACTACAGGTTAGGTGCACCTGGAGAGCCATGACTAGAACCAGGCCATGTGTTCACTGATCAGTTAGGCTACGTTCAGATTAGCGTTGTGCGCCGCTGCATCGGCGACGCGACGCACAACGCATGGCAAAACGCGGCAAAACGCACGCAAAAACGCTGCGTTTTGCAACGCGTGCGTCGTTTTTTGCCGAAAATTGGACGCAAGAAAAATGCAACTTGTTGCGTTTTCTTGGTCCGATGCTTGCGGCAAAAAAGACGCATGCGTCGCAAAACGCAACAAGCAAAAACGCATGCGTCCCCCATGTTAAACATAGGGGCGCATGACGCGTGCGTCGCCGCTGCGTCGCCCGACGCGGCGCCGACGCAGACTAGCACAAAGCTAGTCTGAACGTAGCCTTAGCTGGTGGAAGCTGAGCAGAGTGAGATGTGTTGGAGCAGGAGAGAGACAAGCCAGAATCTCTCCAGTTCTCTTGCAGAGAACCGCAAGTATCACTGGTTGCTATGAACAATAGCTGTTTTGTGTAACCGAACTGAGACTATAGCTCAGCCCTAACCAAACTGAGACTATAGCTCAGCCCTGTCTGAGTAGCCAGGGTCTATATTGTTTAGTTAGCCGCAGGACAAGGATAGGAATTTTAGGGTTTATCGTTTTGTTTTGGTATTGTACAACCAGTGGAAATAAACACTATTCCGCGTGTTCTAAACGGCTACTCGAGAGTTTACCCCCACAGTGGCTACTTTCTTTCAGAAACTGTGCCACTCTTGTTCATGGACTGTCTCTTGGTATTGCAAATTTGCTGTCTAATTAGTTGCTGCAATACAACAAACAGCCTATGGAGAAGAGTGGAGCTATTCCTAATATCTCGCAAAATATACTTGTGCCTAAAGTGGAAGGGGGTGCAAACTATATTGTGCTTGATGTTCTTCCCGATTGTGACTGATATCAGTGACTGCAATCTATAGACGGAACAATATAAACCACTGGAATGAAGTAAATTTATGTTATGTGTCGAGACCTTGGATAAACCCCATTCACCATACTCCCGTGATGTCCAAGTCACCGGTTAGCAATAACCACTCATCCAACATTTGGGATCACATGCTTAGTATTTACAGGTTAAATCAGCTTCTGTCCCAGATGTCTAAATCGGTGCTCCATCTAGACTGCTTGGCAATGCCGGGTAAGGCTTCACTTGTACGTAAAAACGCAGAAAAGGACACAATCTATATAAAATCTTGATGGGAGAAAAATCAAATGTACATCCGATAGAAACAGCAATTGATTTGTGGATTAGGTTTTTATTTTCAGACCATTGAAAAGAAATAATGTATGGAAGCAATCTAGCACTAAGCATTTTGGAAAATCTATTTGAGATCATTTCGGCAGAAGCTCCGGCACTTTGTCATAAGAGGGGAGGAGAGCAAAGGATAATTGTCTGCAGTCTAGTAAAACACAAAATAACTGCCATCACACTTGAGTGAGCTTATAGCCAGCCTGTCCCAGGGCCTCTAGAAGATAGAGCAGTTAATGTTCCCTTTTATTTCAAAGGATATGTCACTTGTATCACAGATTTATACCATGATACAGCAATTTCATCCAAACAGATGGATAATGATGTCAAAGGAGAGACCCTGTTTTTATTGAGTTTTGCAAAGATTGCTCAGATAGCTGCTTCAATTGAAAAGCCCCAGCAGTCCTCCAGCTCTTAATCTTTCTAATCTCGGCGGTATTAAATTTCATCATTTTTGTTTGAAGGAGGAAAATTCTGCAGTAATGGTTTCCTAATAGGGAACACAGAGGATACAAAGCTGGGGGCTCTCCGTGTAGTTGTTCCATAAGCACTTCTGATTTATAGGGCTGTTTATGACAGAAAGGAAAATTATCTTCTGCAGATATAAATCAGGTAAAGAGTAGGAAATTGAACTTAGATATCATCTTGTCAGATGCTTAATGTTCTTTCTCCTGTCACTTTGGATAGGCCCAATTTGCAGAATACTGCAGAGGTAAAGGAACACAATTAACAGTGACAGTAAAGTAATAGATGAAGCTATAAAATCAACCTGCTGGTGCTAGATGCTATGTATGATTTTAAGATGAAGTAGTGCCAAAAGTATATATTAGCTCAAACCAACCATTTCCCGTGTTCAGCAATACCCACAGTGACACTTGTTTGTCACTTTCATTGAGATCTACGTAGCACACTTTACATATTAATGAACCTATAACCACTTACCTCTGTTGAAAGTCAAAAGACTTTTTTCCTGCAACGGACAAGCTGTTTACTTAAAGGCAAATGAGAGCTACTGATTATATCCTCCGAGACGTATGTAATATCTCTTCTAGTAGATATTAAGATATTTAACCTCTGCTAGACAAATTATATAGACTGCACTGCATTAAAAGAGTCTAAAACTATTTACTAGGGGAATTAATCCTCTGATGACCAGAGGTCATTAAGGATCTTATTTTGCAGCTTCAAAAAACATGGCACCCCAGATTAGTGGGGTGGTCACAGGCTTATAGTTTCCACTGTATATCGGAGAGGAAGCAGCGTCACTACCTCTGCCGAGGTCGAAAAACACACTCAAAAGCAGTCAGCCGAGCTCCGTTGTCTTTCAGCTACTTTCATGACACCATCATATCCACAAAATGTCGACATGGCCATGCCTTCAAGTCTTGTCAATGGGGAGAAGGGAGAAAACTTGGATTGGGCATTTACATTCAAACTGTTGATCCTTATCTAATCCAACATCATCTGAGAGGCACCCATACACATTAGACTGTCGAACAAACCCACTGATATTGACAGCTTCTACCAACTTTAATTTCATATATAGGGGTGACTTAAAAGGAATCTATTTCTGGATTTTTGCAACCCTGAGAGTGGTATAATGTAGGGGCAATGACCGCGATTCCTGTGATGTAACACTTATTGGTCAATTTGCTGCAGTTTTATTTTATCTGTGAATCTCTGAATGCTGGGCTCTGTATAACCCCACCCACATCACTGATTGGCAGCTTTGTGCCTATGCACAGGGTACACAGAAAGCTGTCAGTGGTGGGGCAGGGTTAAGCAAAGCTCACAAATTTAGAGGACTATGTGGCAGCAGGTTTTCTATTCCTCATGACAATCTTCAGATGATTTTATCATAACTACAGCAAACAGCCCAGTAAGTGACACATCACTGGAATCAAGGTCTCTTTCTCTACATTATACTACTCTTAGATTAGTTGATACAGTTGAAATCAGAAGTTTCCATACACTATAAAAAAAAGACACATGCACATGTTTTTATCAATATCTGACATGAAATCAGAATAAACCTTTCCCGCTTTAGGTCATTTAGGATTACCATAATTATTAATATTTGCCAAATGCCAGAATGAGAAAGAGAATGTTTTAAGGCATTTTTATTACTTACTGCAAAGTCAAAAGTTTACATACATTTCATTTATAAAAATAAAGATTATTATTATTATTATTATTTGTATTTAGTACCATTGCCCTTTAAACTGAAAAACTTGGGACAAACGTTTGGGGTATCCTTCCACAAGCTTCTCACAATAGTTGGTCGGAATTTGGGCCCATTCCTCCTGACAAAACTGGTGTAACTGATCCAGGTTTGTAGGTTGCCTTGCTCGCATTGGCCCTTTCAGCTTTATCCATAAATTTTCAATAGGATTGAGATCAGGGCTTTGTGATGGCTGCTCCAAAACATTCACTTTGTTATCCATAAGCCACTTTGTTACCATTTTGGAAGTATGCTTCGGGTCATTGTCCACTTGGAAGACCCATTTCTACCCAAGCTTTAACTTCCTGGCTGATGTCTTGAGATGTTGCTTCAGTATTGCCACATAATCTTCTTTTCTCATGATGCCATCTATTTTGTGAAGCGCACCAGTCCCTTCTGAAGCAAAACAACATAAAATAATGCTGCTACCCCCGTGTTTCACAGTTGGGATGGTGTTCTTAGGCTTCAAAGCTTCTCCCATTTTCCACAAAACTTAACAATGGTCATTATGCCCAAAAATGTCAATTATTATTATTATTATTATTTATTATTATTATTATTATAGGGCCATTTATTCCATTTATTCAATTTTTAGTTTCATCAGACCACAGGACATGTCTCCAAAAATTAATGTCTTTGTTCCTGTGTGCATTTGCAAACATTAGTCTGGCTTTTTTTATGTTTCTTTTGGAGTATTGCCTTCTTCCTGGCAGAGTGGCCTTTCTGCCGATGTTGACACAATACTAGTTTCACTGTTGACACAATCTTACCAGCTTCCGCCATCATCTTCACAAGGTCTTTTGCTTTTGTCCTTGAGTTGATATGTACACATCGGACCAAAGCACGTTCATCTCTGGGACACAGAACCCATCTCCTTCCTGAGCGGTGTGATGACTTGACATTCCCATATTGTTTGTACTTGCATATAATTGTTTGTATAGATGAACAAGGCAACTTCAAGTATCTTGAAATTGTAACCAAGGATGAGCCAGACTTTTGCAAGTCCATAATTCTACCTGATATCTTGGCTGATTTCTTTACATTTTCCCTTGATGCTACACAAAGAAGTAGTGTGTTTCAGGTGTGCATTAAAAAACACCCACAGATGTGTCTCTAATTAACTCAGATGTTGCAAAAAAAAACTATCAGAGGCTTCCAAACACATGACATCATCATATGGGCAGTCCAGAATTGTTTAAAGGCATAGTAATCTTAGTGTATGTAAACTTTTATCTTTGCAGTAAGTAATAAAAATGCCTTAAAACTTTCTCTCTCTATGATTATTCTGGCATTGGGCAAATATTAATAATTATAGTAATCCTAATTGACCTAAAACGGGAAAGGTTTATTCTGATTTCATGTCAGATATTGAGAGAAACATGCATATGTGTCTTTCTATATCGTGTTTGTAAACTTCTGGTTTCAACTGTATATGATATAAGAGGAAACAGAAAATGGGAAATAATGGGAAAAGAATTAGAAGTGAACACATTTTTTGCCTGATTTGAATTAGACTGATTCGCAAAGCAATTCCCGATTTTCAAGCCATAGAACGCAATAAGAGAAAAGATTCACCTATTTTCTAAAAATGACCAAATGCAAATCTTAAACATGAAAATCAAGTACCCTAAAAAATCCTAACAGGTGGTGAAATGGGAACTCATTGGTAACTTGTTTTTTCATCTTTGAGTTTCAACATTTGCTCACTTTTAAATAAAGTTATAACATCCAGCACAGTATTGTGTGAATATTGTTATATTTACATGGTTTATTATATAAAATTATATAAACGTAAACATTTATAATATATTAAATTATATTAAACCATGGAAAATACTCTAATAATCACCATAAACTACATTTCTAGCCTTCCTCCTAAACAGCCTGTGTTATATAAAATATAAATATATATAGTACAGACCAAAAGTTTGGACACACCTTCTCATTTAAAGATTTTTCTGTATTTTCATGACTATGAAAATTGTAAATTCACACAGAAGGCATCAAAATTATGAATTCACACATGTGGAATTATATACTTAACAAAAAAGTGTGAAACAACTGAAATTATGTCTTATATTCTAGGTTCTTCAAAGTAGCCACCTTTTGCTTTGATGACTGCTTTGCACACTCTTGGCATTCTCTTGATGAGCTTCAAGAGGTATTCACCGGAAATGGTCTTCCAACAATCTTGAAGGAGTTCCCAGAGATGCTTAGCACTTGTTGGCCCTTTTGCCTTCACTCTGCGGTCCAGCTCACCCTAAACCATTTCGATTGGGTTCAGGTCTGGTGACTGTGGAGGCCCTGCTGCTGGGTTGTTGCCCTCCTACGTCCCCCTCCACGTCTCCTGGTGTACTTGTCTGTCTCCTGGTAGCGCCTCCAGCCTCTGGACAATACGTTGACAGACACAGCAAACCTTCTTGCCACAGCTCGCATTGATGTGCCATCCTGGATGAGCTGCAATACCTGAGCCACTTGTGTGGGTTGTAGAGTCCGTCTCATGCTACCATGAGTGTGAAAGCACAACCAACGTTCAAAAGTGACCAAAACATCAGCCAGAAAGCAGTGGTACTGAGATGTGGTCTGTGGTCCCCACCTGCAGAACCGCTCCTTTATTGAGTGTGTCTTGATAAATGCCAATAATTTCCATCTGTTGTCTATTCCATTTGCACAACAGCATGTGAAATTGATTGTCAATCAGTGTTGCTTCTTAAGTGGACAGTTTGATTTCACAGAAGTTTGATTTACCTGGAGTTATATTCTGTTGTTTAAGTGTTCCCTTTATTTTTTTGAGCAGTGTATATATACATATAAATAGACAACGATGGACACGTTTTATCAATGTATTGATAAAAAGTAACTGGAGAGGTGTAAGGCCTCTTTCACACTTCAGTTGTTTGGCATCAGTCTAAAACCACCATTTTCCTCAAATAACGAATCAGTCAATTTTTTTTGACGGATCCGTTATTTTCCCATAGACTTGCATTAGCGACGGATTGTGATGGATGGTCGTCCATTCCATCCGCCATGCGACGTCGAAATTTGGCGGACGTTTTCTGAAAATAGATGGACATTGAAATGTTTTTTGTCAACGCTGAAATGGTGGATCGCGATGGATCCGTCGCGTTCGCCATTCCATAGAATGGCCGCCTATGGGCGACGGATCCGCCGCAACCGTTTTTTTGGCGGATCCGTCGCCCCAATCCGTTTTTTCAATTGCGCATGCTCCAAAAAGTAGATACTTTTCCCAGACAACCCCCAAGTAACGGATCCGTAAAAAAAAACGGATCCGTTAGAACCGTTTTCTCAACAATTGTGACAGATCCGTCAATCCGTCACTATGTCGGTAGTGACTGACGCCAAACAACTGAAGTGTGAAAGAGGCCTAAGGGTATATGCTGATGTTGTGTTTTTTTCCATGCACATTTTTGTTGCAATAAATACAGCATTTTGCTTTCCCAAAAAGTGATTGAGATGTCTGAAATCTCATGTACGTTGATTGTTATCCCTTGCAGATTTTAAGCAGTTTCAAATCGGCAGCATGTCGATTCTTTCAGCATTTTTCACCTCTTCTTTAATGAATGGGAAAAAATATACATCAAGAGAGCATGCTAAACTTTTTTTTGCAGCATTTCACTTGGCATAAGGCACTTTTTAATGCAAAAGCATCTGCAACAAATACTTAACATGTGCAGAGACCCTAAATATTTTTCTTTTCACATTTTATCATGAAAACTGCAGAAATGTATTTAAATACTCAATAACTTTTAAAGTGGAAATTATAGCCATTCCACCAGCATGTGTGGAAACCTGATAAAAAGTGTCAAGTCCCTGTACCCTGTAAAACTTACTATGGGTAAATATTTTTACTTTGTTTCTGCAGCATATACAATAGGTCATATATAAATGAACAATTTAAAGAAGAATTCTGGGCAAACTAATTGAGAGTAAGAGTACAAATGTACTCCGGTATTTCACATCAAATAATATATACGGTAAATGACTACATAAAAGAGGTTCTACAGCTGCTGACGACTTATAAAAACTAGGTTCACCATGTAACAAGTTAGTAAGAATTTTAGAATTCACCCTACCGTAGATGCTTTGCACTTGTTCTTTTATGTACAGTAATCACTAAACTTCTAATATTCCTGTAGTTTATGGTAAGTTTGTTGATTTGAGCCCTTTTTAACTAAATAGTGGATATTTTCTGGCGTAATTTATGATACACTATACTATTGGAAAAAAAAGAGATGGTATTCAGGTCATAATTCTTAAACTTTTTTCAAAACTTTCCTGCACTTTTTTTTTACTTTAGAAAACTAGAAACGAACCAGGTGAAACCATTAGGCTATGTGCACACGTTTTTTTCGCGTTTTTTCACGGTAAAAACGCTATAAAAACTCATTAAAAACGCATACATTATGTATTCTATCATTTAGAATGCATTCTGCATGTTATGTGCACATGGATGCGTTTTTTTCTGCGAAAAAACGCATCGCGGTAAAAAAATGAGCATGTTCATTATTTTTGCGGATTTTCTGCGTTTTTCCCGCAATTCTATGCATTTGGGAAAAAACGCACTAAAAACGCGTCAAAATCGCGGTAAAAACGCATGCGGATTTCTGGCAGAAATGTCCGGTTTTTGTCAGGAAAATTTCTGCAAGAAATCCTGACGTGTGCACATACCCTCAGATAGGTTTCCAAGGTTTTAATTATTTTAATGAACATGTTTTAGTCTAACAATGCCTTTCCACTGCTGTCCCTGGCTTTGTACACATGGCAGCAGCAATGATATCCCTTCTACTATACATGACCGCTGCAGCCAACCACTGGCCTCAAGAGTCATGACGTTTTAGATGTCACGATACCTTAAAGTCTAGTGATTGTCTGCAGTGGTCATGTGCTTTAGTTGTGATTAGAGATGAACGAATTTGCTCGGGTTCCCTCTTATTCGGCAAGCTATAGTGCTTGCCGAATAAGCTGCAGAGGGAACCTGGCGTCCTGGATCGCACCGGCCGATCAGCTCTGCAGCTGCATGTGTCTTGGCTGTGCCGCAGTCACGGCACATGCATGGAGAGCCTGTTTCTTGGGCACTGCCGCAACACATGCAGCTGCGGCGCCTATCAGCTGATCGTCCGGTGCGATCCAGGAAGCCGGGTTCACTCCATAACTTATTCGGCGAACATAGTTGCTCATCTCGTGATGTCTTCATGGCTGTCATATCAACAAAGCGAGAATGGAGAGGGAATAAGTGCCAGGAGGTAAGTGAAGCTGAATTTCTTATTTTTACACAGACTCCACTTCGACACTAAAAAATTAACCCTAGAAAACCTCTTTATTGAAGCCTGCCATGGACTTTTTGTCCTCTAAACCTGTGTATATATATTGCAGTGTCCGTGTGCTAATATACTCACCACCTCCAGGGGCGTAACTACAATAAGTGCAGCTATTGCAATCACACCCAAGTCCTGAAGACTAGTGGGTTCCCTCAGCTCTAGTTATGCCACTGCCTACTACCGTATACTCCGGTATCCAAGGCCGTTCTACTTCTCTTCTGAGTGACGTCACCGCTCTTCACACTCTCCTGGTCACTCTGCACTCTATGTGTGAACCTGGAAGACTCTTTTAGGCCAGTGTCTAACTTGCGTGTGTAATGACAGAAACTCGCATTCGTCACCGGCACTTGGGACCGGAGTATGCGGCTGCATGTATTTCCATGCAGCTGAACGTTCTGGTCCCAAGAGCCGGCAGCATTGCCGGGTATTGAGGTGGGAGACTCGTGCAACAAGTTTCTCGCATTGTACATGCAAGTGTGACCCCGGCCTTACAATGTAAGTCTATGGAGTCTCGTTCTGATACTCCATAGACTTACATTGTAAAAGCCACTTTACGATACGTAGAGCGCAGCACAACTTGGAGACTCTGAAGAGCGGTGACATCACTCAGAAGAGAACAGTGCTGGAGCCCGGAGAGGACGGTGATAAGGCGAGTATGTTAACACACCGACATTGTCGTTTTACACATATGCAAGGGTTTAGGAGGAATAAAATTATTGGGAGGGCTTTTTTAAGTAGCTTGCTTCTGTATTTCTCAACAGGATAGCACCATGGAAAAATATCTAGTATTTTACTAGTAGGTCTCACTGGGGCGCTGCTGACTATTGGAATAGGACCTATTCTTTGCCAAATAATTAAATTTTTTATCTGATCCAAATATTACTCTTCCTCTGCTTGTTTGTTTGAGTTTTTTTTCTGCAGTTTTAGAAAAATGCATTTAAATATCCTACTGGCACCCTGAAAGTAAATGTAATCTTGTTACCCAAGGGGGTGGGATGCTAAAAAAGATGGCCACGGATAAAAGTTCAGGATCAAAACCCCTCCCCCAGTGTCTAACAGGGTACAAAAAGGAAGAAAGGATCATATCTCCGGAATGGAGAGATACAGGAAACACAAATATTCAAAGCAACAGCGGAAAGTTAGACCAGGTAAAAAAATTCCATCTTTATGGCAAGACCCATGTCCCCTTTAACAAACCTTACAGTGCAAGTTCACTTTGCTGTAACTAGCGTTTTAAATATGTAAATCCAATGGGAAAAAAATCACATAAATAAGCTTTAAATTAGAAGTGACTGGTGAAACTTTATCAGAAAAAACAGCTTTATAAAGTCATTTTATGTGTTGAAAATTCCACATCACTACTGTGAGCGCTTTTGGGCTGAACAATTTACCTGTAAAGATAGGTCTAGAAAATTTCTTAAAACATCATTCCAACCTGCGCAAATAGAAATGTGACATGTTTACCATGCTTGTCTGTTCTACTTATCCTGCTTTATGGTTTCATATTTGGAGCAAACATAGAGTCTCTTCTCCCCAAGGGTTCCGGAGGGCATTCTATTTCATTTCTTCAGAAAATTGTATCTCAGGATTTCAATCTTCTTAGATGGAGATGACAAAATACAATATCAAGAACACTTATGTTTTTTATTTCCCATATTTTTAAGAGCATAAATAAAAGATCAGTGAACATTTAGGTCATGCGATGACAAATGTAAGAAAAAAAGACAAATGAGCGCAATGTTACAAAGATTACAATGTCCACACATAAAACTGTTTAAGGTTAGGAAGGTTGCAGGTACATACGTTTTGGAGATAGAAAACAAAGTAAGAGAAAGTGGAGAAGTCACTGACGGAAGCTCTGGGAGAGGGAAAATGAGCAGCCAGCACAGACGTTTATACCATCGTGAAATAGTTACTATTATCATAACCTAAAGTGACGGGGAAGGTAACGGCCATGTATCGTATTGTAGTGTTTTAGTCTTTTTACAGAGCATTACTGATAATTTTATAATTAAGAAAATAGAGAATTTTTAAAAGGTTTGTCCAGGTTCTTTTTACTATGGGCATAAAACTAACAGGCAGGTAATTGATACCTGCCTGTGGTGCCCGATGCCAATCTCTGCTGGTCCAGAGCGGTCACATACCACTCCTGCTGGCGATTCAGTGGCTTCCTTGACATCATGTTGACAGAGCAACGGCTTCTCTTCCACTTTGCTCTGTTGATGGGACGTCACTGCCGATATCATGCTGATTGACAGACAGCTCCTTGCTTTCTACCTGTGGGGAGCTGGCTATCAATCAACATGACACCAGCAGTCAAGTCCTGTCAACAGACTATATCGGAAGAGCTGCCCTGTTGACATGGAGCAGCTGAATCGCCGGCAGGAGCAGTCTATGATCACTTTGTGCTGGCGCTGAGTAAAACAGGCAGGTAGTTAGCAGCGACCTGCCTTTTAGCTTTCAGGCCCATAGTAAAAATATATAAATAGTCATGGATAACCCATTAAGTCTACATTGTCATTTTATATTAAGATTATTATTCTAGGTTATTTTCATTGCAAAAAAGGTATGACTTTAGCAAACAAAATTTATACTTTGTAAATATTCTATCAATTTCTCAAGGTTTGACCATTTCTGCTGGTAGTCACTGAATGGAAACTTTCATTTTTCTTACAGATATAAATTAAGTGGTGGTCATTAAATAAGCACATGTAAGCTTGTTATACACAGAGTTTGTTGGGGTTGGTAATCTATTGTGTAAAAGGATAGTCTTGCTGATAAGGGGGTTATACCAAGTGACTTATCAATTGGATAAGTCATACCTTAGGGTACCGTCACACAGTGGCATTTTGATCACTACGACGGCACGATCCGTGACGTTCCAGCGATATATCCATGACGTTCCAGCGATCTCGATGTGTCTGACACGCTCCTGCGATCAGGGACCCCGCTGAGAATCGTACGTCGTAGCAGATCGTTTGAAACTTTCTTTCGTCGTCTAGTGTCTCGCTGTGGCGGCATGATCGCATCGTGTAACAAAGGTGTGCACGATATTGTATACGGTGTGCGCATAGTAACCAACGGCTTCTACATCGCACATACGTCATGAAATTATCGCTCCAGCGTCGTACATTGCAAAGTGTGACAGCAGTCTACGACGCTGGAGCGATATTGTTACGATGCTGGAGCGTCACGGATCGTGCCGTCGTAGCGATCAAAATGCCACTGTGTGATGGTACCCTTACTGAATGCTGGCGCCTGATTGATCAGACCTCGATCAATCATAAGAATGGGTCTTGCAGTGCTCCATTTAAGTGGAGAGGTCAAGCATGCAAACTCTTCTTCCACTTATTGTCTGTGGGACTGCCGGAGATAGTCTAGTGCTGTACTCAGTTATTTCTGACAGTCTCATAGACAATCAGTCAAATGGAAATGCAAAAGCTCCACCTCTACTCCATTCAGAGGGGGCTTTGCAGAGCCTTAAAGGGAATCGGTCAGCAGGTTTTGTTATATAATCTGAGAGCATTATAATACAAACCAACCCCACAGACCTTAGTCAAAGGGATAGGACACCAATGCAAATACTATGCCACAATTAATAAATAAAACCCCTTTTTATTTAGGTATTTTCTAAAATCAAAAGAACACCACCTATTTTTATAATTGCCTTGCAATGTTTTCATTTCCTGTTCTGTCCAGATGTCACCGTATCCCAGAATTCCAAGCGGAGGAAGTTCACCGACCGCCATATTGGGACACCCAAATGATGGATGTCGATATGGAAACTGCTGCTGGTACCAACCTATTGCACGGTACCACCAGCGGAACACCGTCGCACCACACACACACTCATACTCACGCAGCCTCTTGCGCGGTACCACCAGCGAAACACCGTCGGGAACAAGCCATCGGGATCAGCCAAATGATTCACTGACCGCCGCCATCTTTGTACAGGAGGAGCACATGCACAGTTTTAATGTGACTGCCTCTATCCGTCTGCAAAAAGATGGCGGCGATATGATTTACTGTGCCTGTGCCAATTAGACGCAGGTGCAGTGAATCATTTGGCTGATCCCGGCGGCAGATGCACGACATGTCTACAGGCAGAGGAAGCCAGTCACATTAAAAGGGGTTTTCCCATGAATGAAAGTTCATTTTAAAAATTGACTGTGTGTGACCGTGTACGGAGCATACCAAATCTCCTGGGCAGGGGAGGAAGCAAAAGACAATTACTGACATTACAGCAGGGGATCACAGAGGATTCATTTTGTGAGGTAAAATATTGAACTGACTGTTTTTAAAAAATATTTTACCTCACAATGTATCCTCTGTGATCTCCTGCTGTAATGTCAGTAATGTCTTTGAGGGGAGAATACAGCACAGGAAGGAGAGAGACGGGGGGAGATAGCACATGGGGTAGACAGCTCAAAGAAGACAGCACAGACGGGAGAAGTCAACACATGGGGAAAGAGAGTGGATAGGTGGGTGAGCACATGGGGGGAGAGATTCTCAACACTGCAAAGCCTGCCCCCATCGCAACATTACTGCCCTCCTGATGTGATAGCATCAGGCCTCCATCTAGTACATACATAAAAAGAAAGAGTGCCTCAAGGATACACACCAGGGCCCTACTGACTATGTCATAGTGATCTAACAATAAATAAAGAATGTAACCCGAATGTTGTCACTAAATCCACAGTGAACAAGTCCTTGGTCAATGCCATCCTTGAGACCAGTGATATGCCAAATTCATGCCTTTGAGACCTGACATGATGCAAGGTTTAGGATTCATCAAGCCCATATGATAGCCACCCCCAAATTGGGAATTAAGCTACCTAAACATTTATATAGGGCAACTAGACCCTATTTTAATCATACTAGGCAAGTATAGCTTATCTTACTACACTTAATTAAAAAAATCACATTTCATATGCAAATTAGGGCGCTTTGATGCACCGTTGCCACAGCCTATGCCTTGGTGCATCATCACGCCCCCTGTTTGCATAATAACGCTGGTAGCTTACATTGATGGACTTGTCTCTAAGCAAATTAACACGGTCTCCTGTCTGCGTCTGCGCACTGACACTGGATGATCGCAGTTGTAGTTTGCTGCTCAGTGTCAGAAAGCTTAGGCTATCAGTATGTGGTCAGTTTTTTACATCAGTATTTGTAAGCCAAAACCAGAAGTGGAATAGAGGGGAAAGCTATAATAGAAACACGTTTCAGAGTCTGTATTTTTGACCCACTCCTGGTTTTGGCTAACAAATACTGATGTGAAATACTGATCAAATACGGATAGTGCGACTGTAGCCTTAGTCCGAGTCACAGTTCATGGGTCCTCCAACAGGAAATTGACCAAAAACACAAAAATAAAAACATCCAAGAATGACTAAGTACAAAGCATTGGACACTTCTACAGTGGCTTCTACGAGCTCTGATCTTAATTCTATTGAAAATCTGTGGAAGGAGCTGAAACCTGCAGTCTGAAGGTTGTGTAACAAAATATTGAGATAAGGGAACCATCATTTTTGTCCAGGTCATTTTCATTATTTTGTTTGTTTTTCTTTCTATTGAATTGAAATTAAAAAGCAAAACAGTAAAGCAAAACAGTAAGGTTTGATTGTCATTAGATCATATATAGTACATTTAAATTGAAAATTATTGAAAATTATTTTTTCAGTTTCAAGGTATTTCAGAGTACTAACAATTTTGTCCACATATGTATATACACACATACAGCCATAGTCAAAAGTGTTTGCACCCTTTAAATTGATCCCAAAAATGATTGCAATTACGTTGTGAAATGCACAGGTTTATTTCCTTTGTGTGTATAGAAATAATATAAAAAAACCTGAGCAAATTAGACATTATTTCACATAAAACCCCCAAAATGGCCCATCAACTTAATACAGTGTTCCCCAACTCCAGTCCTCAAGAGCCACCAACAAGTCATGTTTTCAGGATTTCCTTAGTATTTCACAGGTGATGGAATTATTGCCTGTGAAGGTGATGCAATTATCACCTGGGCAATACTAAGGAAATCCTGAAAACATGACCTGTTGGTGGCTCTTGAGGACCGGACTTGGGGAACAGTGACTTAATATTTGGTTGCACACTCTTTGGAATAAATAACTGCAATCAATCACTTCCTATAACCATCAACAAGCTCCTTACACCTCTCAATTTGAATTTTGGACCACGCTTCTTTTTGCAAACTGCTCAAGTTCTCTCATATTTGAAGGCGCCTTCTCAGAGCAGCAATTTAAAGATCTCTCCACAGGTGTTCAATGGGATTTAGATCCATACTCATTGCTGGCAACTTCAGAACTCTCCAGTGCTTTGTTTCCATCCATTTCTGAGTGATTCTTGTAGTATGTTTGGGGTCATTGTCCTGCTGGAAGACCCATGACCAAGGTTGCAAACCCAGATTTCTGACAATGGGCACTACATTGTCACCCAAAATCTTTATATTTATATTTCATGATGCCCTGCACAGTCAAGGCACCCAGTGCCACAGAAAGCAAAACAACCCCAAAACATATTTGAACCTCCACCATATTTGCCTGTAGGTACTGTGTTCTTTTCTTTGTAGGCCTCATTCCATTTTCAGTTAACATTAGAATGTGTTAGAGCTTTTTTTGGTATATCTTGTCCACAAGACACTTTCCCAGAAGGATTTTGGCTTTCCCACATACGTTTTGGCAATCTGCAATCTAGATTTTTTTTAATGTCTCTGTCAGCTATGTGGTCCTCCTGGGTCTCCTGCCATAGAGTTTTGTTTCATTTCATTCATTTTTCGCTCCAGTGACCTCCGATGTAGGCACCGACAACATGCTCTCCCCACCTCCTCCCTGCATAGGTATCGATGGGGAGAGCATATTATCAGAGCACACACCGGAGGTTACAGTGACTCGCCTGTGCAGATGATCCCTGAATGCAGTGTCCACAGAAGGGAGGATGATTTATGTATTTCTGAGGGAGTGCAGGGCACAGGTGCAGGATTCCGGGCCATAACTGACACTGATGGGATAGAGGAAGTAGGAAGTATTGTAATGAAGAAAGGAGGTACGGATTTCTTCCAGGCACCACACGCCCCAGAGCCTGGAAGAAATCATTAACAAAGAAAGAATATAAGAATTCTCAACAACAAGACCATTGATTTTAAGCATACAGAGAAAAAGTCAAAACAGCTTCACTCTCTTTTTGTGATGAAAGTGATTATTTAATAAGTAGAGGTGGTGACACCATAAACAATGATTTTTCATGTAGATGGCACAGAATCAATAGCGTAGCATTCTGACGCTTCGACTCTAGGAAGAGTCTTTCTCAAACCATGCTACTTTGTAGATACTGTGTCCTGTGGAATAATGAAATAATGGTGTCGTGGCCAAAACATATGCAAAAGAAAGCTGTCGCCAGGGAAAGGTGTAATGCTGCGCCAATGTAGTAAGCATACAGGTAGCACTAGTGTAACATTTCTATTACCTGGATGACCATATTATTAGGTTATATTTGTCCCAGGGGGTGAGAGATTCCCTTTAACTGTCGCAGGAGCATATTATAATCAGTGAACTCCTCTGTAGTGACAGAAAGTGCTCATTTTCAGGCAGGAAATATTTAAATGTCTTTTATAGGGGAAAAAAAAAACTCCTTTGCTAGATGACTGCACCTGTTATTACCAGTTCCAAAGAACTAATTGTACATGCAGAATATGTATCATCATTGTAACAAAATCATCATGACTGATAACCAAAAGTAACAAGGAAACATGTGGAAAGTGAATTGCCGACTATCTTTATTCAGACAACTCCCACACATAGACAGATATTAGTAAAAAAAAAAACTAAAAGTATCAATTAATTTATTATTATTTATTATTATAGCACCATTTATTCCTTAGCGCTTTACATGTGGGGAGGGGTATACATAATAAAGACAAGTACAATAATCTTAATCAATACAAGTCACAACTGGTACAGGAGGAATGAGGACCCTGCCCGCTAGGGCTCACAATCTACAAGGGATGGGTGAGGATACAGTAGGTGAGGGTAGAGCTGGTCAAGCAACGGTTTGGTTTATCGGTGGTTACTGCCGTTTGTAGGCTTGTCGGAAGAGGTGGGTCTTCAGGTTCCTTTTGAAGGTTTCCATGGTAGGGGAAAGTCTGATGTGTTGTGGTAGAGGGTTCCAGAGTAGGGGTGATGCACGAGAGAAATCTTGTATGCGATTGTGGGAAAAGGAGATAAGAGAGTAGAGGAGATCTTGTGAGGATCGGAGGTTGCATGCAGGTAAGTACCGGGAGACGAGGTCACAGATGTATGGAGGAGACAGATTGTGGATGGCTTTGTATGTCATGGTTAGGGTTTTGAACTGGAGTCTTTGGGTAATGGGAAACCAGTGCAGGGACTGACAGAGGGGAGAGGCCGGGGAATAGCAGGGGGACAGGTGGATTAGTCAGGCAGCAGTTTAGAATAGATTGGAGGGGTGCGAGAGTGTTAGAAGGGAGGCCACGGAGCAGGAGGTTGCAGTACTCAAGGCGGGAGATGATGAGGGCATGGACTAGGGTTTTTGCAGATTCTTGGTTGAGAAATGTACGGATCTGGGAAATATTTTTGAGTTGGAGTCGGCAGGAATTGGAAAGGGCTTGGATATGTGGTTTCAAGGAGAGATCTTTGTCAAGGATTACCCCGAGGTAGCTTGTGGGACTGGGGAGAGTGGGCAACCATTTACTTTAATGGATAGGTCTGTTGGGGGAGTCAAGTGAGATGGGGAAAAGATGATGAATTCTGTTTTGTCCATATTAAGTTTTAGAAATCTAGCAGAGAAGGATGAAATAGCAGACATTGTGGGATTCTGGTTAGTAGGGTGGTGATATCTGGTCCAGAGATGTAGATCTGTGTGTCGTCGGCATATAGATGATACTGTAAACCATGGGACTCTATGAGCTGTCCAAGGCCAAAGGTATAAATGGAGAGGAGCAGAAGCCCTAGGACTGAACCTTGCGGGACTCCGACAGATAGGGGGTGAGACGAGGAGGTGGTGTGCAAGTGGGAGACGCTGAATGTCCAGTCTATTAGGTATAACAAAATCCAAGATAGGGCCAAGTTGTAGAACAGTTTTAAAATAATGGTGTTGCAGAATGGAAGAGTGGGTATACCAGGGAGGAGGCGAGAGGTAAATACATATTTTATATATGACCATAATCCACAACATGAAAACGAGCTGCATAATACTAAATCACATAAAGCCAAAAGTATGTAGCACAGGGGCAGAATATGTCATCACAAATACAAGTGGAATTGCCTATTTGACATTCTTAAAACCATTGTGAAGATACGGCACAGAACCAGGTTACATAATGTGATTAAGTAAAGAGTACTTATTACTAGTAATGGCACATAGTGGACAAATGAACCATAAAATAAGAGATACAGCCCGTACATGGGATGCATAGAGATTTATAAAGAAACATGCAAGTGAAACCATATACTCATTATCCTCTTCTCTTGCCTTCATTATGGGGTTCTCCTGCCTTATCTGCTGCCACTTCAATTGTGGATTCCTTTTTTTTTTTTTTTTTTTTTTTTAAACTGTCAACTGTCTGCATATATGTTAATAAATTCATTTAAATTTTTTTTTTTTTTTTTTTTACAAATTTTTGGCTGTGGTCCCATTGTTTGTGTAAGATCAATATTACAAGTCCCACCAGCGTGCCCCCCCATTGTCAATAGTGTCAGCATTGCCGCTATTAATAGTACATTGCCCCCCAAAATTATCCATAGTGCCAAAAGGAGGCTATTAGTGTCAGCAGGGTGACCCCATCAGTAGTCTTCCTCTTCCAGCCCTTTATGAATAATGCCAGCAGTGTACCCCCTTTATTAACATTGCTCAGGGTGCCCCATATTACTAATAGTATTAAAAGTTAGAGTACCAGAAGTTTGCACCTAATTTATTGTGTCCATCAGTAATAAAAAAAGGCACAATCTTTAGACACAACCTATCCTATATATAGGTATGTAAGCTGTTCGTACTTTAAATGGAGTCCGTCACCCCAAAAACTGCAAATTCAGATAATTAAACATTTATATAGGGAACTTCGCCTACATAAAAATTATACCAGTAGCATACATTTTGTGGTGTAGTTGCAGAAAAATTTACTTTTAATTTATATGCAAATAAGGGCACGTCGATGAACCCTTGGCGCGGCCAATATTTTAGTGCACCATTACGCCCTCCAATTCGTATATCGAGCTCTATCCCTGACCTTCATTGACAGCGCTTGCTTTCTCCCTCCGGAAGCTCAAATCTCAATTTCTGTGCTTGCACATTGACAATAGAGGAGCCAAGCAGCGTCCTCAGTGTCAAGTGCAGGCATGCTATGATCTCAGGCTGAAGCTACTTGCCTATAGACTGGGGAGGAGCCTGAAATCAGAATGTGCCTGCATTCACACTGGTAGGTATGCAATTTGGAGGGTGAAACGGTAAACCGAAACATTGGCCATAGCAAGGGTGCACCCTTGCACGTGTGCGTATGGATTAAAAGTGACTTAATTTGCAACCTGATCCTTAAAATGTATGTTACTAGTATGCTTTTTATAGAGTTCGAATCCCCTATATAGAGGTTTACTTAGCAGTATTTGCAGTATAGGGGTGACGGACTCGATTTAAGCGCCTAATTAATTACAGTGGCCCCTTGAGGTGGTATAATTTGACAAAGTGGCCCTTGGAAGAAAAATGGTTGCGCATCCCAGTTATACATTGGTTAGCATTAAGCTCGGTGTTATCCAAGCATGCTTGGGTGCTACCTAGTGACTTTGGCATGCTCTAAAAATATTTTTGAGTCCCCACCGCTGCATGTTAAGCAGCTGTTCAACAGCCGCAACATATGCAGGGATTCCTTAAAAACATGCAATCCCTGCATGTGTTGCAGCTGTTGAACAGCCGTGAGACATGCAGCTGCGGGGACTTAAACATATTACCTGTGCATGCCCAAGATACTCGAACACCCGAGCATGCTCGATTAACACCTTATCCGAGATCGATCGCTCATCACTAGTGATGAGCGAATATACTCGTTACTCGAGATTTCTCGAGCATGCTTTTTTAGTATTTTTTAGTGCTCGGAGATTTAGTTATTCTTGCCGCAACTGAACGATTTACATCTGTTAGCCAGCATAAGTACATGTGGGGGTTTTCTGGTTGCTAGGGAATCCCCACATGTACTTATGCTGGCTAACAGATGTAAATCGTTCAGTTGCGGCAAGAAAAACTAAATCTCCGAGCACTAAAAAAATACTCAGAGGACCCCCGAGCATGCTCGAGAAATTGAGTAACTAGTATATTCACTCATCACTACTCATCACTTCTAAAAACATATAATTTATAGCGGAGTTCTCTAATAGCAAGGAGGAATTAAATTAGAGAATTTGTACTTGAAAGGACATGAAAGGTCTGGCAGTGATGGACGCATGCAATGTTTTATGTGTGGCTTTTTTTTTTTTTTAAATGGAATAAGTCAGTTACTAGAGTCTCAGTCTTCTTAGTCCAAATGGACAAAGACAGGCAAAAGACCAAAACTATTTTCTTTCCCCAAGGATTGTTCCCTATTTATGTTACAGTTGAGCTGCTTCAATCTCAGTGTATTGTAACAGGCCTTTGATGTCAAAAGCCATATCAAAGCCAGCATATTATTAACCATTCATACATCTTGACAGTTACCTTCAACTTGAAGCATTTGTATTCTCGTCTATAAAGCATCGGAGTATTTTCAAATAGATTATGGGCACGAAAGGATCCGGTCGGCTTGTGAGCTCAAAAGAACGCGGAATAGAATGTATAGAAGTGTGATCTGAAGCCACACAAACGTATAAGGTGGTAAAGATTGGTTCTCTCTACTGGAAATGGCTATATATATTTATGTTATGTTTGATTTTAACGAATGCAACGAATTGTACGCAAATAAAGAGACTTTAGCTATACAGTATGTGCGAAGATTATTATGCATTCCGCCATAAATACAAGTAGGGTGTCTGACATCCTATTTTTACACTTTCCCTTTGTTGACCCCATAAAGTGCCTTATTTCTAGCCATCACATTCTTCGTGGAGAGAAATAGAGTTAGGCCACGTTCACACTTTTTAGTATTTGGTAAGCATTTTACATCAGTATTTGTAAGTCAAAATCAGGAGAGGAACAATCAGAGGAAAGTATAATAGAAACACATCACCACTTCTGCATTTTTCACCCACTACTGATTTTGGCTTATAAATACTGATGTAAAATACCGATCAAATACTGAAATGTGCGAACGTGGCCTTAGGTTGGGGTCACACGAGTGTAAATTAAAAAAATTAAAAAAATGTTCAAATCACCCACCGTTCAAAATAATACAATTTAAAAGAAAAAAAAAATCACATATTTGGTATCGCCGAGTTCAGAATCGCCTGATCTATCAAGCTATATAAAGAATTAATTCGATTGGTAAATGGCGTAGCCAAAAAGAAAAGTCAAAATGACAGAATTACTTTTTTTGGTCGCTACAACATTGCATTAAAATGCAGTAACAGGCGATCAAAAGATCATATCAAAATCATGAAAAATGGAGACGCTACGGTCTCGGAGAATGACTCAAATTATTATTTTTTTTAAACAAACTTTGGCTTTTTTTCACCACTTAAGTAAAAAGCCTATACATGTTTGGTGTCTATGAACTCAATGACCTGGAGAATCAATGGTAGGTCAGTTTTAGCATTTGGTGAACACCGTACAAAAAGATTCCAAAAAATAACTGACATTGCACTCTCACCAATGCATCATTTCATTTTTTCCCATTTTCTAGTACAGGATATGTTAAAACCAATGGTGTCGTTCAAAAGTACAACTTGCACAAACAAGCCTTCACATGGCCATATTAACATAGTAACATGGTTATTAAGGTTGAAGGGAGACTTTAAGTCCATCTAGTTTAACCCATAGCCTAACCTAACATGCCCTAACATGTTGATCCAGAGGAAGGCAAAAATTGATTGAAAAATAAAGTTATGGCTCTGGGAAGAAGGGGAGCAAAAAACGAAAACGCAAAAACGAAAATACCTCTGGTCATGAAGGGGTAATGCCAGTTACCAAGTTCTTTATCAGAGATCTCAAATTCCTGTTGTAAATTTTGGAAGGTAATTAGCGAGTCACCCATGACATGGTCCTTTAAAAATTAGCAATAACTTGTTTTTTTCCATGATGAAAGATTTAATTTAGGGATCATTATTTCTAAAGGTATGCATAGAACACCTTGTGTGAGATATACAAGCACAAACAGCTGCTGTAAACTGTCTTGATTGTGATCTATTTGTCATAGTTACCGAAACTTTTTTTTTTGCACACAACTTAAAATGAAGCTATGATCAAGAGGAAAAAAAAATAGTAATTTTCAGCATGCTCCTGAGGCTTTTTAGGCTAATACTTATTCCTGTTTCAGGAAGAGTTTTCAGCAGGTTCCTTATCAGCAGTGGCAGAATTACAATGACATGTAACCTCTTTATACACAGCTGATAACCGGATCCACCAATCATTACACATGGCCCAGCTCCCCTAATCCTCCTCCCTTCACAATGAAATTTTCACACGCTCATTAGGTGCTTCAAGACCAATGATAGAATCGGATTCTGTTCAATGCTGCTAGTGCGAACATAAATGTGGGTTTTAGTGAAACAGGAAATTGCAATCTAAAAAGCCCAAGTGGTCAGTGTAAAAATAAAATTTAAACTTTTTATTTTTGATAATTGTGATACGGAAAACAAAGAATTTGCAAAAAAAATACATTTAAAAAAATAAACAATAGTTCATTATCAGATTATAAATTTCCTTTTAAAAAAAAGCTGCAATCCTTAAGTAATGATGAGGTGTTTAGGAGGATGTGTTAGACTACCTGAGATTCCCTCTAGACATTGTAGCCAAACTGTGGTCATAGATTATAATTAGCTCTGCTCTAAAGGAAATGAGTGATAAGCAAGCAGTCAGAAAATTAGTTATATCCTTTACTTACCAACTTCCACATAATTTTTGAGTTCACAACTGTATATTAAACATGCATAGACAAGTATCAATAATTTCCTTTATACTACATAATATATTAGAGTGATGACCCTATAACATAAAAATATCATGACACGCTAGTTTTAATGTGAAAGAAATGGTATCTGTTATGATCCGGTGACCTTGGAGCTGCATGAGAACTTTCACTGGAGAAAGTGGCCACTATACTGACCGCAAACCTGAACTTAACACTGCAACTAGAAGTAGCCGTGGAGTGTACCTAACACACCTAGACACCTTGTCACAGCCGGAGGACTAAATACCCCTAAAGATGGAAATCGGAATACTGTCTTGCCTCAGAGAAAATCCCCAAAGGATAGACAGCCCCCCACAAATATTGGCGGTGAGTCGGAGAGGAAAAAACATACACAGGCAGAAAAACAGGATTTAGCACAGGAGGCCACTCTAGCTAGATAGGACAGGATAGGACAGAGTTCTGTGCGGTCAGTATTAAAACCCTTCAAAAAATCCACAGCAGAATATACAAAAAACTTCCTACATCTAACTAAAGATGTAGGAGCGTATATCTGCAATTCCAGTGAAACCAACCAGACTGAGAAAACACAGACACAGTCTAATCTGGACAAAAGAAAAACAAACGAACAGTACTGAAAATAAGCACACATCATGTGTGCCACAGGAAAAGAAACAGACACTTATCTTTGCTGAACTGGCAGATAAGCAGGAGAGGCCAGGCAGAGATCCAACACTTCCAGAGAAACATTGACAACTGGCCAGGGCTAAAGAATCCTGCACACCTAAATATCCCAGTCAGAATTATAATTATCCGATACACCTGGCCAGGACTGCGAGTCAGAGACAACTGCATTTCCACCAACAACCATTGGAGAGAACCCAAGAGCAGAATTCACAACAGGTATCTAATGGTATATTCATATCTCGAACATTTATGGCAGTAATTTTGCTAACTGAAAATCAGTTCCATACCTGTGAATAAAGACACTTCAGCAGAATGTCCATTACATTTTATAATGCCCATTTATTTATTTGAGTCCATTGCAGAAAATAAATTTGAATTATGTTGCTAAATGTGATGCATTGTATAAGCTGTAATTGCACTCCATGGACATATCTCCACTTTGTTTCAGGGTTTATTCAGTATGCAAATTGTCTCTTTAGAGAGGAGGAGGACTAGAAATCTACAGACACTTATTGGAAGTAGCGATCCTAAAAGTCAATATCTACTCTTTATCAAGCCTAAACCAGATAAAAGCTAAACCAGAATCTCAATTTGCAGACACGTGCTTCAGGGTGTTGCCCCTCATCAGTGCAAAGTATGAGATGTGATTTGCCTAGGTTAGTGGCTCAGGACTGGGATCTAAGGGGTAACGTTTTTCCTTGTAAAGAGTGACAAGCCAAGCCTGGCATGTCAGAGTGAGGAGAGTGTCTGCAAATTGAGATTCTGGTTTGGCTTTTATCCCAAGTGATCTGGAAAGACTCATTAAAATAGTCGATTTGACTTTTAAGATCGCTGCTTTCAAAAGGTGGCACTACATTTCCAGTCCTCTTTCTCTCTGAAAAGACAATTTGCATATCCCAGATGAGCATGCATGGCTTATAAAATCTCCTCACCCTGGCTTGGCTTGTCACTCTCTGGTGCTGGAGAAACAGTACCGCTTAGACCCCAGGGTCAATTTAGACTTGAATTTCTACTTGTTCACGCAGATATCAAAAAATGTTCTCCAGCACCAATAGTGAAAGACATGCAAATGTGGTGAGGTGCTCTACACTTCCCAACACAAATCAAATTCAAAGCCGAACTCAAGCAAAAGGCACTAGATTTCTTAAAGTCATACTCCATAGTCACAATGCAGAAAGAGGACTTTTATCTTTAGATTTTTCATTCTCTGCCCTACTGAACGCCTGGAGCAGTAACTTTGGGCAGCGCCCCAGTTTATCCCCACTGAGTCACTCCAATGGTATACAGTAGAAAACTGCCTTTATGAAGATTCCCGTTATTGTTAATACATTTATAAATTACTTTTGTAAAATGCATAGAGTCAAGTCTAAAATTGTACAGATGATGCTAAAGTTTGAGACGTTATTACGGTACAACAACAAAAAACATTACAGACAAATTTTTGTTAGAATGAAGGTTCGGGCATAGAAATGACAAAGGAGATTTATTGACAAACGTAAGGTTCAGAATTTGGCAAATTTTAATGAATTTTAGAGCATTTTAAGAACTACATAAAGTGTCAAAATTAAGTTTAAATTAAATTTTCGTTTTTCATTCCAAGAAAAAGAATTTTGAAATAAAAAATACTGGTGAAAGAAAAAAAAACCTACACAGCACTAACAACTGAAAAATTTGGATACATTTGCATAAGTTAAAGGTTTTAGCAGAGAAGTGGCAAACTAGATTTAAAGGGGTTGTCCACTACTGTAATAATGATGACCTATTCCAAAGCTAAGTCATCATCATAGTATGTGGATCCAACAACTCCAAAGATCAGTTGCTAAAAGTTTTTTTTTGTTTTGCATTCTAAGAAAAAAAAATATTAAACAGTATTTTAAGTGTGACAAAATGATGCAAAAATAATTTAGAAATGCAATTAAAAAACACTTATACATTATGAAAATAATAAATTGATGACTCCTAGAATGTGGCGAGACAAAATATTAAAAAGTAATACAGATCTGCTCAGTTCTGCAGACTGAAAATCTGGTGGAAAACAAGAGCATGTACTAATAAATGACATTCTATGTATGGGTAATAAATGTTTATTGAACAAGCCGTTTACAGCATAACCCCAGTTTCACAAGAAAATTATTATAGTGTATGACTGTGCAATATAATCATTTCTCTAAATCAAAGTATGGAAGTATGGGTTGGTTAACATGAATGTATAAAAAAAATCGTTCAAAGTTTCATCCAGTAAATACATAAATAAATAAACAACAGCCGCACTCGATATTTTGTTTTTTCATATGCAAATAAAGTAATTTATTATTTTCACCACAGTGGTATTTGCGAAACTGGGGTCACCACAATCATATATCGAGGTACTAGGTAACGTTTCGGCCCCGTTGTGGGCCTTTGTCAAACCTCACTAGAAAACAATAAGGATTTGCACAATGTTACAAATTTGAAAAAAAGGAATATGAAAAATAAAAATAAAAGAACAGGGACACAAAACACAACAAAACAGTGCTATACATAAGCAGCGACTAGTGGTAGTGTAAACCCAATACAGACACTATATGTACAAAAATATACTATATGTACAAAATATACAAAGGGTATATATCAAGCCAATATCTGAAAAGGGAAATTATGCGTATATCTATATTCATAGAGCCAGCATGCAAGTTGGCGTGGTATCAACGAAAGGCATCCAGATTTACGCTTCTGAAAAATTACATACGAGCACTAATAAAAGAGGAAGGGCGACTAACCTTGTTGTAAAAAGAAAAAAGTGGAGGGTACCCCAAAGTAACGAAACAGGTAGTAAGGCAGGATCCAGGCGGAGACTGGAGGGGGGGGGGGGGAAGGAAAAGAAAGGTATACCATTAAGTAAGATAGGGATATATAGTACGAGAGTAAGGGGCGGGGGAACATGACATAACATACCGTATAATGCAAAAGCGGGAAAAAGAAGGTAGGTCAGGAAAGGGGAAACAAATTCCCAGTATGCGCTGTAAAAGATAAAAAGAGCATGAGTCAGCTGTGGGGAAGACAGGGGGGACACAGCCTAGAAGGGAGCAGCGAATACCTGAGGATCCGGTGTACTGCGTGCCTGCGGTGATGTGTGGAGCCGTGTAGAACCGTGGGGTTAATAAAGGGGCGGCACAGGAAGTGCAAGGCTGGAGCGAGGGCTGGAGCGCAGGGCCAGACAGATAGGGAGGAGGTTAGGATATGGGGCCGGCGTAAAGAGCGCGACAGCGCACTAGGCAGGATGTAGAGCCGAGGGCTGGAACACAAATATAGCGCGGGGAGGATGGGGCACGCTAGGAAAGGAGCATACGGCGGCGGCGCATGCGCACTTGAGAGAGTCGGGGAGCAACGGCGGCGCGCTGAAGGAAAAAAGACTAGCGCCTGCGCACTAGAGGGTCGGTAGTGGCGGTGCATTGCCAAACCTGGTATCTATATTAAAGGAGGGGAGCAAGCGTCGTAAGAGTGAAGGGAGCATCAGCGCAGAAGTAAAGCGCTGGGAGACAATAGATGGGCTGGCACCAGTATAGTATGGGAATGAAAGAAAGCCTGGGAGAAAAGGAAATGTGTCAGAGTGTGAAATGATGGGCTATGGGGAATATGACCGAAGTGGTGGAAGGAAAAATAAGGGGGAAAAAAAGGAAATAAAAATAAAAATAAAAATAAAAATGAGGACAGAAGGAAGAGAAGGAGAAAAAGGGGGTGAGATCATGGGATGAGTATGATGGATAAACTGAAAAATGAAATAAATAAAAATAAAAATAAATAAGGAAAAAAATAAAAATAAAAATAAAAATAAAATAAAATGAAATGAAAGTAAAAATAAAAATAAAATGGGATAAGAATAAAAATAGGGTGTCGACCCAAAGTAGCAAAAGAAAAAAATGAAAGTAGAACGAAAAATAAAATAAACAAATAAAATGAAAATGAAAATAAAAATAAAAATAATAATAAAAATAATAATAATAATAATGAAAAAATAAAGTGAAAATGAAAAAAGATTGAAAAAATAATATATAATAAAAATAAAAATAAAAATAAAAATATAAAAAAATATTATAAAAATTAAAAAATAAAAATGAAATGACCAAAATTGGGCAATAGGTACTTACCCCAGAAGGATGTGATAAATAGTGAGGGTCAGATGGCCTGAAAGTATTAAGAAAAGATTAGTATGTGGAAGGATAACAACAACGGTAAGTCAGCCCTACCCGCTAAGGACATGCAAGAATAAGCTAGTATAATGGAGTACAAATACTGAATATAGTGAAGACTATGACGCTATAGTAGAGAACCGGAGGGTCAACAGTATACCATCAGCAAACCAAATCAAGTTCACGGTTAAGGCCCTTTGGTGAGAGGGTCTTGAGGGTGTAGATCCAATGTGCTTCCCGTTCCCTCAGCTGTTTGATGTGGTTGCCGCCCCTGCGTGGTCTGTCCACCTGCTCAAGTACTTGGAATCGCAATTGTGAGATGGAGTGGTTGGCGGACACAAAATGGTAGGGGAGAGGAAGCCACGTTTTCTTGCATCTTATAGTTGATTTGTGAGACGCAATCCGATCCCGGATATGCTGTGTTGTCTCACCAACATAAAGAAGTCCACAGGGGCATTTAACTACGTAAATGACATTGTTAGAGTCACATGTGAAAAAACCATTGATTCTAAACTGTTTGCCCGAATGAGGGTGGGTGATTGTGCCAGATTTTATGACATTCGAGCAGCATGCACATCTCAAGCAGGGAAAGGTGCCGTTCCTTTCGGTACTAAGAAAGGTCTGTCTAGGCACTCTAGTAAAGCTACCAATGTCGGCTTTAACCACTTTGTCCCTAATGTTATTCGGCCTACGTTTACACAACAGCGGAGGTGTAGAAAAAGCCTGGATGTGGGGGTATGCTTGTTTAAGGAGAGGCCAGTGCTTGCGAATAGCATCATATACCACGGGCATAACAGGATGGTGAGAATGGACAAACGGGACTCTTTCAGGTCTGGATTGACTATTAGGGGAAACGGAAGGGTTTGTAGCCAACCTTTTCTCTTTATTCAAAAGACTCACAGGGTAATCCCTGGCCATGAACTTTTGTGACATCTCTTCCAGTCGTTCTGGAAGTAGACTGGGTTTTGAGACAATACGTGCTACACGCTTAAATTGAGAACGGGGCAAACTTTGTTTAGTGGAAATTGGGTGGCAACTTTGATAGTGAAGCAGACTATTGGAGTCAGTAGGTTTAGAAAAGATGTCCGTGACGAGGGAACCATTGGGTTCTCTTATGACCAAGGTGTCAAGAAAGGAGATCTGCAAAGGGCTACTGTTTAGTGTAAATTGCAGTTCTGGCCTAATGGAATTGAGATATTCGGTAAAGCTGAGTAGGGTATCGTGTGGGCCCGTCCATAGACAAAAGATGTCGTCTATGAATCGGAGCCAACATCGACTATGGGTGCGAAACAGGATGTTATTATATACGTAGGCATTCTCGTAATTGTCCATATAGATATTAGCGTAAGCTGGTGCGACATTTGCACCCATGGCAGTGCCTTGGGTTTGTAAATAGTATTGATCTCCGAAAAGAAAAAAATTGTTATGTAAAATCAAAGATAGGAGTTCAAGGCAAAGCTGTTGGGAATCATTGGTAAAATTGCGTTGTTGTAGGAGATCCGCCACTGCTTGAAGGCCTAGATCATGCTTAATGGAAGTATATAAGCTACATACGTCAAATGTAACAAGAATGCTTTCTGTTGGTGTGGGTGAAAATTGTCGTAGGGTTTGTAGAAAATGCCCGGTGTCTAGAATAAACGAACGCATTGTCTTAGTAAGTGGGGTTAGAATTTTTTCCAAGTAGATTGAGATAGGGGCCAGAATGGAGTCGGTTGAGGCGACAATTGGTCGCCCTGGTGGGTTGGTGAGAGATTTATGGATTTTGGGAAGAGTATATATTACGGGAGTCACTGGATACTGGTTAGTGAGGAAGGTAGCGGTTTTGGAGTCAATTACTTTAAGGGACTGATATTTATGGAGGATAGTCTCAATTCGTGTTTTAATGGTGGAAGTGGGATCAGAGGAAATCTGTTTATAAGTAGTGCCATTAGATAACTGTCTACGGATTTCAGATATATAGTCTGTAGTGTTCTGTACCACGATAGCGCCCCCCTTGTCAGCTGGCTTTATCGTGATGCTCTTATTGTTTCTCAGGGAATTCAGGGCCTGTTTTTCAACAGAAGAGATATTATTGTATGTGGGTAGATTCCCTGTCTGGTGTTGTTCAAAAATGCGGTCAATATCTTTCTGAATCAGTTCTATATAGGCCTCAGTGGCATGATAATTATGTGGAGGGTTGAAACTGCTAGTGTTGCGTAAACCCAAGTTAACAATGCTCAATGCAGGAATAGGATCACCCACAGACGTGGGTGCCCTATTATGTGGTGAATCTTGAAGAAGTCCAAAATGAGTCTTCAGACGAAGATTACGGAAGAAGTGTTGGAGGTCCTGGGAGAGTTTGAATTTATCCCATTGTGGGGTAGGACAAAAGGATAGGCCCCGTTGCAGAACTGTTAGTTCCGCCGGGTTGAGTGTATAAGAGGAGATGTTGATGACTGTGTTACTGGTCTTACCTGGGACCTTGTCGTCATGCGATCTGTGTTTCCGGAAGGCCCTCCGTATCGGTCTCCTCCGTGGCGGGTATTGGGTCTTGGGACCGGACGTTTGGATAAAAAACGATTCTGTGAGAGGCTGTTTGTGGAGCTGTCGCTGTCTGTACTGTATGAACCCTGGCGCCGGGGGCCAGAGTTGCCTTGTCTGGTACCGGAGGGAGCAGAGTCGTTCCATCTATAAACTCGGTTTTGAGAGTAGTCTTCGGAGTCTCGTTGAAATTTGGAGCGCTTTCTTTCTTGGAGAAATTTGCGATGCTCTTCTATTACCTTGTCAGTCTTTGCCTTCAAGGAGCTCCAGTCTGCTGCTGGTAGTAGTGTAGATAGTTGTTCTTCAATGGAGGCGATCTTTCCTTCGGTTTCTGAAATGGCTGTCTGAAGAAAATCAACAGTGAGAAGAATAATATCCAGAGAACATTTGTTGAGTATCTTTTGAAACTTGTCACAATAGTCGGGTTTGTCCGAGAACAATGTTGGTCGCAGGTGGCACCTGAGACCACGCGGTATTCTGCTTAGTCTAAATCACTGAAGAAAATCAACAGTGAGAAGAATAATATCCAGAGAACATTTGTTGAGTATCTTTTGAAACTTGTCACAATAGTCGGGTTTGTCCGAGAACAATGTTGGTCGCAGGTGGCACCTGAGACCACGCGGTATTCTGCTTAGTCTAAATCATAGACTAAGCAGAATACCGCGTGGTCTCAGGTGCCACCTGCGACCAACATTGTTCTCGGACAAACCCGACTATTGTGACAAGTTTCAAAAGATACTCAACAAATGTTCTCTGGATATTATTCTTCTCACTGTTGATTTTCTTCAGACAGCCATTTCAGAAACCGAAGGAAAGATCGCCTCCATTGAAGAACAACTATCTACACTACTACCAGCAGCAGACTGGAGCTCCTTGAAGGCAAAGACTGACAAGGTAATAGAAGAGCATCGCAAATTTCTCCAAGAAAGAAAGCGCTCCAAATTTCAACGAGACTCCGAAGACTACTCTCAAAACCGAGTTTATAGATGGAACGACTCTGCTCCCTCCGGTACCAGACAAGGCAACTCTGGCCCCCGGCGCCAGGGTTCATACAGTACAGACAGCGACAGCTCCACAAACAGCCTCTCACAGAATCGTTTTTTATCCAAACGTCCGGTCCCAAGACCCAATACCCGCCACGGAGGAGACCGATACGGAGGGCCTTCCGGAAACACAGATCGCATGACGACAAGGTCCCAGGTAAGACCAGTAACACAGTCATCAACATCTCCTCTTATACACTCAACCCGGCGGAACTAACAGTTCTGCAACGGGGCCTATCCTTTTGTCCTACCCCACAATGGGATAAATTCAAACTCTCCCAGGACCTCCAACACTTCTTCCGTAATCTTCGTCTGAAGACTCATTTTGGACTTCTTCAAGATTCACCACATAATAGGGCACCCACGTCTGTGGGTGATCCTATTCCTGCATTGAGCATTGTTAACTTGGGTTTACGCAACACTAGCAGTTTCAACCCTCCACATAATTATCATGCCACTGAGGCCTATATAGAACTGATTCAGAAAGATATTGACCGCATTTTTGAACAACACCAGACAGGGAATCTACCCACATACAATAATATCTCTTCTGTTGAAAAACAGGCCCTGAATTCCCTGAGAAACAATAAGAGCATCACGATAAAGCCAGCTGACAAGGGGGGCGCTATCGTGGTACAGAACACTACAGACTATATATCTGAAATCCGTAGACAGTTATCTAATGGCACTACTTATAAACAGATTTCCTCTGATCCCACTTCCACCATTAAAACACGAATTGAGACTATCCTCCATAAATATCAGTCCCTTAAAGTAATTGACTCCAAAACCGCTACCTTCCTCACTAACCAGTATCCAGTGACTCCCGTAATATATACTCTTCCCAAAATCCATAAATCTCTCACCAACCCACCAGGGCGACCAATTGTCGCCTCAACCGACTCCATTCTGGCCCCTATCTCAATCTACTTGGAAAAAATTCTAACCCCACTTACTAAGACAATGCGTTCGTTTATTCTAGACACCGGGCATTTTCTACAAACCCTACGACAATTTTCACCCACACCAACAGAAAGCATTCTTGTTACATTTGACGTATGTAGCTTATATACTTCCATTAAGCATGATCTAGGCCTTCAAGCAGTGGCGGATCTCCTACAACAACGCAATTTTACCAATGATTCCCAACAGCTTTGCCTTGAACTCCTATCTTTGATTTTACATAACAATTTTTTTCTTTTCGGAGATCAATACTATTTACAAACCCAAGGCACTGCCATGGGTGCAAATGTCGCACCAGCTTACGCTAATATCTATATGGACAATTACGAGAATGCCTACGTATATAATAACATCCTGTTTCGCACCCATAGTCGATGTTGGCTCCGATTCATAGACGACATCTTTTGTCTATGGACGGGCCCACACGATACCCTACTCAGCTTTACCGAATATCTCAATTCCATTAGGCCAGAACTGCAATTTACACTAAACAGTAGCCCTTTGCAGATCTCCTTTCTTGACACCTTGGTCATAAGAGAACCCAATGGTTCCCTCGTCACGGACATCTTTTCTAAACCTACTGACTCCAATAGTCTGCTTCACTATCAAAGTTGCCACCCAATTTCCACTAAACAAAGTTTGCCCCGTTCTCAATTTAAGCGTGTAGCACGTATTGTCTCAAAACCCAGTCTACTTCCAGAACGACTGGAAGAGATGTCACAAAAGTTCATGGCCAGGGATTACCCTGTGAGTCTTTTGAATAAAGAGAAAAGGTTGGCTACAAACCCTTCCGTTTCCCCTAATAGTCAATCCAGACCTGAAAGAGTCCCGTTTGTCCATTCTCACCATCCTGTTATGCCCGTGGTATATGATGCTATTCGCAAGCACTGGCCTCTCCTTAAACAAGCATACCCCCACATCCAGGCTTTTTCTACACCTCCGCTGTTGTGTAAACGTAGGCCGAATAACATTAGGGACAAAGTGGTTAAAGCCGACATTGGTAGCTTTACTAGAGTGCCTAGACAGACCTTTCTTAGTACCGAAAGGAACGGCACCTTTCCCTGCTTGAGATGTGCATGCTGCTCGAATGTCATAAAATCTGGCACAATCACCCACCCTCATTCGGGCAAACAGTTTAGAATCAATGGTTTTTTCACATGTGACTCTAACAATGTCATTTACGTAGTTAAATGCCCCTGTGGACTTCTTTATGTTGGTGAGACAACACAGCATATCCGGGATCGGATTGCGTCTCACAAATCAACTATAAGATGCAAGAAAACGTGGCTTCCTCTCCCCTACCATTTTGTGTCCGCCAACCACTCCATCTCACAATTGCGATTCCAAGTACTTGAGCAGGTGGACAGACCACGCAGGGGCGGCAACCACATCAAACAGCTGAGGGAACGGGAAGCACATTGGATCTACACCCTCAAGACCCTCTCACCAAAGGGCCTTAACCGTGAACTTGATTTGGTTTGCTGATGGTATACTGTTGACCCTCCGGTTCTCTACTATAGCGTCATAGTCTTCACTATATTCAGTATTTGTACTCCATTATACTAGCTTATTCTTGCATGTCCTTAGCGGGTAGGGCTGACTTACCGTTGTTGTTATCCTTCCACATACTAATCTTTTCTTAATACTTTCAGGCCATCTGACCCTCACTATTTATCACATCCTTCTGGGGTAAGTACCTATTGCCCAATTTTGGTCATTTCATTTTTATTTTTTAATTTTTATAATATTTTTTTATATTTTTATTTTTATTTTTATTTTTATTATATATTATTTTTTCAATCTTTTTTCATTTTCACTTTATTTTTTCATTATTATTATTATTATTTTTATTATTATTTTTATTTTTATTTTCATTTTCATTTTATTTGTTTATTTTATTTTTCGTTCTACTTTCATTTTTTTCTTTTGCTACTTTGGGTCGACACCCTATTTTTATTCTTATCCCATTTTATTTTTATTTTTACTTTCATTTCATTTTATTTTATTTTTATTTTTATTTTTATTTTTTTCCTTATTTATTTTTATTTTTATTTATTTCATTTTTCAGTTTATCCATCATACTCATCCCATGATCTCACCCCCTTTTTCTCCTTCTCTTCCTTCTGTCCTCATTTTTATTTTTATTTTTATTTTTATTTCCTTTTTTTCCCCCTTATTTTTCCTTCCACCACTTCGGTCATATTCCCCATAGCCCATCATTTCACACTCTGACACATTTCCTTTTCTCCCAGGCTTTCTTTCATTCCCATACTATACTGGTGCCAGCCCATCTATTGTCTCCCAGCGCTTTACTTCTGCGCTGATGCTCCCTTCACTCTTACGACGCTTGCTCCCCTCCTTTAATATAGATACCAGGTTTGGCAATGCACCGCCACTACCGACCCTCTAGTGCGCAGGCGCTAGTCTTTTTTCCTTCAGCGCGCCGCCGTTGCTCCCCGACTCTCTCAAGTGCGCATGCGCCGCCGCCGTATGCTCCTTTCCTAGCGTGCCCCATCCTCCCCGCGCTATATTTGTGTTCCAGCCCTCGGCTCTACATCCTGCCTAGTGCGCTGTCGCGCTCTTTACGCCGGCCCCATATCCTAACCTCCTCCCTATCTGTCTGGCCCTGCGCTCCAGCCCTCGCTCCAGCCTTGCACTTCCTGTGCCGCCCCTTTATTAACCCCACGGTTCTACACGGCTCCACACATCACCGCAGGCACGCAGTACACCGGATCCTCAGGTATTCGCTGCTCCCTTCTAGGCTGTGTCCCCCCTGTCTTCCCCACAGCTGACTCATGCTCTTTTTATCTTTTACAGCGCATACTGGGAATTTGTTTCCCCTTTCCTGACCTACCTTCTTTTTCCCGCTTTTGCATTATACGGTATGTTATGTCATGTTCCCCCGCCCCTTACTCTCGTACTATATATCCCTATCTTACTTAATGGTATACCTTTCTTTTCCTTCCCCCCCCCCCCCTCCAGTCTCCGCCTGGATCCTGCCTTACTACCTGTTTCGTTACTTTGGGGTACCCTCCACTTTTTTCTTTTTACAACAAGGTTAGTCGCCCTTCCTCTTTTATTAGTGCTCGTATGTAATTTTTCAGAAGCGTAAATCTGGATGCCTTTCGTTGATACCACGCCAACTTGCATGCTGGCTCTATGAATATAGATATACGCATAATTTCCCTTTTCAGATATTGGCTTGATATATACCCTTTGTATATTTTGTACATATAGTATATTTTTGTACATATAGTGTCTGTATTGGGTTTACACTACCACTAGTCGCTGCTTATGTATAGCACTGTTTTGTTGTGTTTTGTGTCCCTGTTCTTTTATTTTTATTTTTCATATTCCTTTTTTTCAAATTTGTAACATTGTGCAAATCCTTATTGTTTTCTAGTGAGGTTTGACAAAGGCCCACAACGGGGCCGAAACGTTACCTAGTACCTCGATATATGATTGTGGTGACCCCAGTTTCGCAAATACCACTGTGGTGAAAATAATAAATTACTTTATTTGCATATGAAAAAACAAAATATCGAGTGCGGCTGTTGTTTATTTATTTATGAAGTTACCGTGGTTCAGCCTGCACCAATCCACACCGATCAGAGTGCACGCCTTTGCTATCTCTATCATCCAGTAAATAGACATTTTTTTCTCTTGTCATCCATGTGCACAGTGGTATAACGATCGCAGTTGCAGAGAATGGGACCGCGACTGGATCCATGTGGGTCGGGGACCTGTCAATGCCAGCAGCTAATTCAACTGGATGTGTGCCTGAGGAGGCACATTCAGCTGAAAATGTATTGCGGCGCAGTGACCCGCTGGGACCCTCAACTGTAATAAATACTGCCAGCCAATCAGAGGCCGGTAGGTGAAGCCTGGGTGCAAATCACTGGCTGCACATGGCAGTGACGTCATGCGCAGCCCTACACTTGCATGCTGAAGTCAGCCGCTGGCTAGGCTTCTACGCTGGGCATAGAAGACGCAAGTCATGCGAGTAGGGGAAAGGGGAGTAGAGTCATTTAAATTTATTTTTAAATTTGTAGAGAGGCAGAACTAGGACATTATTCCTGGAAGAAGCCCTGGATGGGGTCCATTATACCAGGATGGAGGACATCTATTACTGGAAGGTACCAGGATGGGGTTGATATATTATTGGAAGGGGTCTAAGATGAGGGTCATAACAGGAAAAGGCCAAGAATGGTGGACATTACTACAGGAAGGGGCCAGCATGGGGGATATTACAGAAAAAGGCACAGGAAGGGTAACATTATTACAGGAAAGGGGCCAGGATCGGGCACATTATTACAGGACTGGGGACATTGTTACATGAAAGGCAGAACGCATGTCTTTACAGGATCTGGAATGTAACATAGTAACATAGTAACATAGTTAGTAAGGCCGAAAAAAGACATTTGTCCATCCAGTTCAGCCTATATTCCATCATAATAAATACACAGATCTACGTCCTTCTACAGAACCTAATAATTGTATGATACAATATTGTTCTGCTCCAGGAAGACATCCAGGCCTCTCTTGAACCCCTCGACTGAGTTCGCCATCACCACCTCCTCAGGCAAGCAATTCCAGATTCTCACTGCCCTAACAGTAAAGAATCCTCTTCTATGTTGGTGGAAAAACCTTCTCTCCTCCAGACGCAAAGAATGCCCCCTTGTGCCCGTCACCTTCCTTGGTATAAACAGATCCTCAGCGAGATATTTGTATTGTCCCCTTATATACTTATACATGGTTATTAGATCGCCCCTCAGTCGTCTTTTTTCTAGACTAAATAATCCTAATTTCGCTAATCTATCTGGGTATTGTAGTTCTCCCATCCCCTTTATTAATTTTGTTGCCCTCCTTTGTACTCTCTCTAGTTCCATTATATCCTTCCTGAGCACCGGTGCCCAAAACTGGACACAGTACTCCATGTGCGGTCTAACTAGGGATTTGTACAGAGGCAGTATAATGCTCTCATCATGTGTATCCAGACCTCTTTTAATGCACCCCATGATCCTGTTTGCCTTGGCAGCTGCTGCCTGGCACTGGCTGCTCCAGGTAAGTTTATCATTAACTAGGATCCCCAAGTCCTTCTCCCTGTCAGATTTACCCAGTGGTTTCCCGTTCAGTGTGTAATGGTGATATTGATTCCCTCTTCCCATGTGTATAACCTTACATTTATCATTGTTAAACCTCATCTGCCACCTTTCAGCCCAAGTTTCCAACTTATCCAGATCCATCTGGATCTACAAGAGCCCACACATCTGACGAACATGCAGGCAGGGGCCCAGGTCCAAATTTTACACCAGGGCCCATTGGACTCTAGTTACACCTCTGCATATGCAATCAGCTTTTTTACAGCAGCAGCTATTCGTCCTGAGCCTGTTTTCACCTTCGTGACAAGGCAAAATGTTTCAATTCTGACCAGTGTCACTTTATGAGAACTCTGGAACGCATTAATGTATCCCACTAATTCTGAGTGTTTTTTCTGCTCTATACATTTTATTTTATGTACGTGGTAAATTGGACAGATACTTTTTTAGTTTGTGAAAATATCAGAATTATTAAACTTTTAATTTTTATGCCCTTAAACCAGATAGCTACATCACAAAATAGTTAATAAATATTATTTCCCATATATCTACAGCATCATTTTCAAAACTTTTTTTGTTAGGAAATTTAGAATTAAAAGTTGATCAGCAATTTCTCAATGTTCCAATAAAATTTACAAAATCAATTGCGTAGGAACCACATACCATTTGAAGAGACTGAGGAGGCTATATGACAGAAAATACCCAAAAGTGACACCATTTTAAAAACTGCACCAAAGTGATCAAAACCACATTCAATGAGTTTATAAACCTTTCAGGTGCTTCACTGGAATTAAAACAATGTGGAAGGAAATGATGAAAAATTTTACTTTTTCCCTAAAAAAATTTTGATTTAGGCTGGTTTCACATTTGCAGACGAGGGCTTTGCAGAGGGCTGAGTAGTTCCTCCATTAAGCCCTGCCCACTGTCGCGCCTTTTCCTTCAGTTCCGCCTACGTCGGCATGCATCCTGCTTCACGGAGGAAGAAGGCTTTCATCCGCAGCCCTGCCCAATGCTAGTGTGAATCTAGCCTTAGCCCAAAATTTTGCATTTTTAAAAGGGTAAAAGGAGAAAATAGACCATATAATGTGTTGTTCAATTTGTCCAGAGTACGCCGATACCCAATATGTGATGGAAAACCACTGCTTGGGGCCACAGCAGGGCTCAGAAGGGAAGGAGCACTATTTGACTTTTGGACGCAAAATTGGCTGTTATCAATAGCAGCCGCCATATCATGTTTGCAAAGCCCCTGATGTGCCTAAACAGTGTAATCCCCCCACAAATGACCCCATTTTTAAAACTACACCCCTTAAGAAACTTATCTAGAGGTGTGGTAAGCAACCTACAGGTGCTTCACAAAATTTTAGAATGTTGAGCCATGAAAATTAAAAAATATATTTTTCTCAAAAAAAAAAAAAAATACCCAAAATTGGCCAAAATTTTTCATTTTCACAAGGCCAACATGAGAAAGTGGACAGCACAATTTGTTGTGCAGTTTCTCCTCAGTACATTGATACCCCATATGCAGTGGAAAACATGAGGTTGAGTAACTTAAAAATTTAATTTTTTCCACTAAAATGTTGGATGACTAAGTTTTTCATTTTTAAAAGGGATAAATGGGAGAAAATGAATGGTACAATTTGCTGTGCAATTTCTCCTGAGTACATCGATACCCCATATGTAGTTTAAAACTACTTTTGAGGCACAGTGCAAAGCGCAGAAGGGAAGAAGCGCCATATTGGAGTTCACATTTTGCTGGACAGGTTTGAGGGTGCCTTGTTACATTGGCAGAACCCCTCCACAAGTGTCCTCATTTTACAAAATACCCTGGCCAATGAATTCACGTAGGGGCGCAGTGAGAATGTTGGCACCACATGTGCCTGAGTTTTATACCGTTGGGCGGTAAAGGAAGGGTAATTACATTTTTACCACGAAAATGTTATTTTAGCCCCAAGTTTTTCATTTTCATAAGAACTAAAAGGAAAATACAGACCTCATTTTGTTTTCTCCTGAGTGCAACAATGCCCTAACATGTAAAACGTGAAATACTTTTCAGGCAAATCTCAGAAGAGAAGCAGCGCCATATTATGGTGCAAAATGTATTATTATGGTTTGCGGGTGCTATAGTGCACTGGGAGAGCCTATGAGGTGCCAGAACAGCAGTCCCCACCATAAGTGACCCTATTTTACAAACTACACCTCTCAATGAATTCATCTTAGAGTGAAATTATTATATTGACACGAGCGTGTCACAGAATTTTAGACAATTGGGCAGTGAAGTGCCGGCCGGCCGTAAAGCACAGCGGTGACGTCACTGCTCTGCTTTACGGCCAGCCGGCGCTCACAGTCAGTGCAGGAAGCAGAGCGCCGGGGGACAGACACCGGAATGTAAGTATGTAGTTTTTTTTTGTTTTTTTTTTTACATTTACACTGGTAACCAGGGTAAACATCGGGTTACTAAGCGCGGCCCTGCGCTTAGTAACCCTATGTTTACCCTGGTTACCAGGGGACTTCGCATAGTTGGTCGCTGGAGAGCTGTCTGTGTGACAGCTCTCCAACGACTACACAGCGACGCTGCAGCGATCGGCATCGTTGTCTAGATCGCTGCAGCGTCGCTAAATGTGACGGTACCTTTACTGCGATCTTTGGGAGGCACAATGAACAAAATTAACAGCAGGTTAAGAATTGGTTTTATTTTTTACTCCATTCCTCATGAGGTATAAGTGATTAGACTACTTTATTCTTCTGGTAGGTGCGATTACAATGATACCAGATTTATATTTTTATTTTATGCTTGGCTGCTGTTACATACCAAAATGCTTTTTTTTTTTATAAAAGTTTTTGCAGCACCATATTTTGAGAACTGTAGTTTTTCTATATTTCTACCGACTCACGTGAGGGCTTGTTTTTTGCAGGACAAGCTAATGTTTTTATTGGTACCACTTTTGGGCACATAACATTTTTTGATCTATTTCTTTTTTGATTTTTGGAAGGCAGAATGAACATAAACCAGCAATTTGCAAATTATTTTTTTCTTTATGCTGTTCACCGTGTGGTAAAATTGGTAAGACAGCTTAGTTCTTTGAGGCAGTACGAAAACAGCGATACCATATTTATTCCATTTTTATTTGACTTTTTGATAGCCCTTTATTCTACTTTGTTTGGCAGTATGATGAAAAAGCAGATTTTTCGTCACTTTAAATTTTATTTAATTTTTAGAGAGTTCACTGAATGTAATTCCGAACGCAATACCAAATGCCTTTTTTGTTTGCTTTTTTACATCGATGTAGCGATTTATTGGTTTAATATTTTTTCATTTCTTTAAATATTTTTACAATTTTTGTTGTCTATGTATCGGACATTAACTTTTGTTAGTCTTGTTGCAATGCATTATACCTGTCAGTGCTGCACTGACAGAAGCCTCTTAGACTATGTTCCTGGCATGGTCTAAAAAGTTTACCATAGCTGACTGTTCTGGAGGTCAGCATGAAGACCTAGGGTTGCGATGGCAATGATTGGGTCCTCAAGAAGAGGTCACGGGGCTCCCATCTGAAGAGAGTGAGTCCGGTCCTTGCCTTCTAAATGCTGCCATTGCGGCATTTAGGGGGTTAAACATCCCAGGCGGCGCGGGCACCACTCCTATCAGTGACTGCAAAGGCTCGGCTTTTACATAAGCCAAACTCCCGGCAGAGATAGAGTGCGCATAGTTCCTTTGCCAGCATGATCGCCATGATGTAAATTTACGTCATTTTGCAGTAACCCCTTCCCGACTATGGTGCAAACGTGAGTCAAATGTCGCAAAGGGTTTAAGTCATTTACCAGACCTTTTATAGTTTCCTACATTACAGAATTGCAATGGATCCGTAAAATTTGGAGGCTATACTGTGGCTCCCGTATTGCATTCAAAGACTGTGCTTTGAACTACACTAAAATAAGCAGCGTCGTGTAAAATCCAGGGAAGCTCCCTCAAGGACTGAAGATGGCAGCCTAACAGCAGCAGGACGTTTCTTAGTTTAGCATAGCCCGCGGCACTGACTTCGGCCGGTCCGTGCTGCAGGTTATCAAAAATCAGTAACCGTGATTTACGAAAATTATTAGTCCTGCAATCAATGTTTGTGAAAGTAAAGACACTTTCTTGATTTGAATCCATGAATTTTCTGAAACCTTCATGAAATATTTTTGTAAATAAAAGAAGCTAGTTAGTTAGTAAGGTAGTACACTACTGTCATTCAAATATCAATTCTAGTGATGAGCGAACGTGCTTGGATAAGGCGTTATCTGAACATGCTCGGGTGCAAAGAGTGTCTTCGGCGTACTCGAATAATATGTTCCAGTCCACGCACCTGTATGTCTCGCAGCTATTCAACAGCAGCAACACATGCAGGGATTACCTAATCAACAGGCAATCCCTCCATGTGTTGCAGCTGTTGAACAGCAGCGGGAAATGCAGCCGAGGGACTCGAACATATTATTCGAGCACGCTGAAGACACTCATCACTAATCAATACATTTTTGTGAAAAAACAAATCAAGATCACAGTCATGTAAATACAAAAAAATCTAAAGGAAATCTTTCTAAAAGATAAGCATGCATGTATCACACCCCTCCATGTCTGGACTAATTAAAACACCGGAAAAACAATTGCTGGAGAGATACTTTACGCTCTATGGTGCAACAAAAGGTAATTGCAGAGTTTATTGGCCATGTCATATTGATATATTGCTCTGTATCACAGGTCACAGTTCTATACTCGTACATTATCAAATTTAAAAGGAGCAATGTTTGATTCTTTGAAATCTTTAATCGACTCCTGGTACATGTAAAAATTGATTATTTTTTCTTAAAAGGAGATATTTCTGAAAATGAAGCAGCTGTTTGTTAGTAATGGGTCAGGTATTTAGAATGACTGGGTTAAATGTCACTGCAAGGATCTATTTAGCCCATCCATTACAATAAGGATGTGCTAGAAGGATCACAGGCCGGAGTGTTCTAATCAGGGAGCCCAAAAAACCCTTAGAATCCTTTAGATTATGATTTTACTGATACAAATAAACATATCATCAAATTTTACACTAAAATTCAAGTAGAATGAAAATCACAAGTTTTGACAAATGAAAACCCAAAATCGTAAACATCGCAGAATAATATTTAAGAACCTTATACATTTAAAGATATACCTAAAGGGTAGTTTTGCACACTGCATAAAAATATATATATCTCTGTAGCAAAAAAAAAAAGTAAACATGCTTCTCAGATGCATGAAATGCACTTTGCAGAAAAAGGCTAGTTTCAAACAAGTGTATAAAAAAAAAAAAAAAAAATCAGGACGAAAAAAGAATTTTCTTCCCGATTTTTATCAATATTTAATCCGTGTTTAGGGTGGTTTCACACTTGCGTTTTTGTCTGCAGCATTTTTTGCACAAAAAAACGCATGCGTTTTTTCCCCTATATTTAACATTGAAAACGCATGCGTTTTTTGTTGTACGCATTTGGTCGCGTTTTGAAACGCATGCGTTTTTTTGCTGCATGCGTTCTTTTTCAGAAATGCAACTTGTAGTATTTTTGAGAGGCTTTTTTTGACACATAAAAACGCATGCGTTTTCATGCTTTTTTGTGTCAAAAAATACATTGGAGTCAATGGAAACGCATGCGTTTTTAAGCACATGCGTTTGTTTGCTTTAAAAACACATGCGTTTTTATAAAAAAAAAAACAGAAAACACACTGATATGCCACCCCCCACCATAAAGGTGATAAAAGGATCCTAACCCTAACGAGATCCTAACCCTAAAGGGATCCTAACCCTAACCCTAAAAGGGATCCTAAACCTAACCCTACCCCTAATCCCTTTAGGGTTAGGATCCCTTTAGGGTTAGGGTGAGGGTTATGATCCCTACCCCTAACCCTAACTATTTCTGTTTATAGTGGGTTTTTTACTTTATTTTGATGATTGGCAGCTGTCACACATTTCTCAGCATGCGTTTAAAAAACGCAAACGTATGAAAACGCATGTAAATGTGTCAAAACGGTGCGTTTTTTTCACCACATGCAAAAACGCATGCATCAAAAAAACGCAGCGTTTGCACGCGTTTTTTCACCATGCGTTTTTTTTTTTTAAACGCATGCGTTTTGAAACGCAAGTGTGAAACCAGCCTTATTTTTTTACATCCGTATGACATTGTTTTTACACATGAGCAGCAAATACAAGACCAAAAAGTTTCCCGTTAATTGCAATGTATCTATAAAAATCAGATCCAATTTTTTATTTTTTTTTATTGTGCACCCATAGACTTCATTAAGGAAGACTCATCCGAAATACAGAGATTTGTGCATGATTACAATTTTTTTCCACAAGGAAATGAAAAAATCCTAATCTGAAAGGCTCTATTTAATAACATTGGACTGTGAGCTGTCCGATTGTGACACAGAGCACATGTACGTATAATATGCTTATCTGAACGAGCTCAAAGCCAAGAAATCCTCTATCAGGTTAGCCTCATACCGTCCTATCGGAATTGCCATTTTGGGTTTGGCATAGCGTCTCACCGACACTACTCTCGAGGGCTCCGTTTCTCAGACCCAAACTTGGTTTCGAAGCCCTCTTTCAACATTGCTTTTTTTATGCACGAGTATAAAAATGGACCTCCCTCAGTATGCCAAATTTGATTTCCATCATGTGAAAAAAAATAAATCCTAAGCTTGAATGAGACATAGATGCCTCTTTTTTCTTTATTAAAACAGACCCACTGATTTGAATGGGCGAGTATGAACACCAGTCTTCTCTCCAGGCTGTTCCCACTGTCCTAACAAACTGTTCAGCAGCAGCGTACAAACAACACCTATAGCACTATGCGTATAACCAGGCTAGGAGGTTCACCTTATCAGTCAGCTGGGGAAGCTGACCAGAGTGGATTGTATTGGAGCTGAAGAAATGAAATCTTTCTAAGAAGAACTGCAATGGCTGTGTGCACCAAACTGCAAGTGACACTGGTTGCTATGGACAATAGCAGTTTTGTTTGACCGTGCAAGTAGTTTTGTTTTCGGTGTGGTCCAGATCCACAAAAAATTTGAGACAAGACAGGTCTCGGAAAATGGCTTTTTTTCTTTTAGCTTCTTTTACAAATTTTGGATTTTTTTCACCACTTAAATAAAACAAAACCTATATGTGACGCCCAAGAGACCGGGATACCCAGCACCGGACCAATGGAGTCTGTCTCTTGAGGGGGATGTCACGGGTGGCTTGACCCGGTGCTGTGGCCTCAGGCAATGCACAGTGTAAGGGGTATCATGAGGGGACAGGCACTTACTTGATCAGCAGCAGGTTCTCCCAGCGGTGACGATCCCGATCCTGGATAGATGGCTATTGTCCAAATGAAAGTCTGAGGCACTGAAACGTTTAACCAGTTTACTTTAACATAAAAGGATTTACAACCAGTCCTGTCACCGGAGTCTGTATGGGAACTCTGAGTTACTTTGACCCTGCCGGGGTCTTCGCCTCTTATTGTGCGCAATTTCTGTGTGGCCCTGCTGCTGTATGTGAACTGGCTGCCGGCCCAATCTGTCCCCTCCGGGTCCTGGTTCGACGGGCAACCCGAGTCCTTTTATCGGTTTACCCCCTCTGGGAGTACCGCTGAACTCTGTGTCTGTTGCTGCGTCCGGCCCTAGTGAAGCTGATATCACCTCACGTTTTTCCGGTTGCTGTATTATATATAATGAATACAGCCACGGATCCGGTATCCGTCTTTGCGCCTGTTCTGGGTAGTGATTAATGCTACCCGGTTCTCACAATGTCCTTTTTCTCTATCCCTCTTCTCCTCAGGCCGGTGATTTAGGCCTGGTAACAGTCACAGGGCTGTTAGAGATTTAACTGTATGACCTCTCACTATCAGCTCCTTGGCCCAACTGCCATTTCTTCTCTCAGACCAGAATGGATCAAGGGGAGTCTCTGGAGCTCCCCCTTCTGGCCGGAGGTGGTAGTGCAGTCTTGCTATTTTAGTATTTGTACTTACTGTCAGTAACTATTTTTGTGGCAAATACCCCTAGGGGTGCCACATTCCCCCTTAGTTAAGAACAGTACTCCGGGACTGTGGGACAATAACATTTTGAAATAACAATTAATATGTACAGAGTCTTAAAAATGAAAAGTTACAAAAACCACTCAAGGAAACAAAAATAGAGTTCTGTAAAAAGTCACTTCAAATAGCGTCCATTAATACAGTTCTATCCTTAAAGGTATTAGGAACGGCACTGTACTTAGTGTCCAGGAATTTAGTTCCATTTTTCCAACGGAGTTATCAATATAAAGTCTAAAGAAAGTTCAAAAAGAGCAAAAAGCAAAGTTCAAAAAGCAGTCTTTCCGGAGCTTTGATTTAGTGCCTCCGGGCTGATAAAAAGTTCAAGAATATGCAATAAGTTCATACAGACAAGTCTCTGTAGGCACTGGGCTTAAACGTTGCAGACTGATAGCAATGACTATACTACATTTTCTGTTTAACTATATACAGCATAACATATATACAATTCACATTATGAGCTTTATAGTTGGTAATCTGCATACCTGGCCGGTAATTGACCCTGGGTACTACGCTGTGATCTACGTAATAGCGGTGTCTCTTCATGTGGTGTACTACTGTCTACTGCGGATGTAGTATCTGCCCGCTCTGCTAAAGATAATTCCACGACTATGGAGTTGGCAAGTCCACCGTGAATGGGATTACTCTGACCAGGAATCTGTTCTTCCTGGCCTGGAACCTCCTGTAGTACGGGGTCAGCCTCTTCCTGTCTTGGGACTTCTGGTATTGGGTTTGGTGTTGGGTAAAAGGCCACCATGGGAACCACTACTGCACCATGGTATGTTAGTAGGATTTTGGGAAAGTCCCCTATACAGGTGTGATACACGTCCTCTTCTTTTTCCTTTACTGGTTGAACCTGTATGGGTTGAATAACTTCTGGTTCTGGCTGGACAACGTCTGGCTCTTTCAATGCTTCCGGACATAATTTAAGATTGTCTCTTGACACTAGTACAGATGTTAAGCCTCCGTTTTTGCTAATGAGACACGTTTTAGGATTATCCACTCTTGTTGGTAAAACTGTGTAGGGTACGGCTTCCCACTGATTGTCCAGTTTATTGGTTCGACGATTTCTCTTGAGCACTTGGTCACCTGGTCTTAATGGGGTCGCTAGAGCATTCTGGTTGAAAGTTCGCTCTTGTCTTTCTCTAGTTTGCTGAAGGCTTCTTTCCACACTCTCTTGCACTTGGCGATACTGCTTTTGCCGTATGATATCCCAATTGGAGTCTTGGACTTCTGCGTCTGGTTTCAGAATTCCCATTTCTAGATCGATTGGTAATTGGCCGGGTCTTGCACGCATAAGGTAAGCTGGGGTGCAATTGGTGGAACTCACCGGGACATGATTATACAGATCCACCAAGTCAGGCAATTTCTCTGGCCATTGATTCCTTTCTGCCTCAGGTAAAGTCTTTAGTAGTTCTATTACAATATGGTTCATCTTCTCGCATAAGCCGTTTGTTTGTGGATGATAGGCCGTCGTCCGGATCTTTTTGCAACCATACATATTACAGAATTCTCTGAAGATCTCTGATTCAAAGGCTGTACCTTGGTCGGTGAGAACCTGTTCCGGATATCCATGGGGTCTACAAAAGTACGTTTGGAACGCTTTGGCTGCTGTTTTTGCTGTCAGATCTTTTACGGGTACTACTACCAAGAAGCGTGAATAATGGTCCACGATGGTCAAGGCATAGACATAGCCAGACCGGCTTGGTGTCAACTTCACGTGGTCCATGGCTACAAGTTCAAGTGGTTGTTTGGTGATTATGGGCTGCAGTGGTGCTCTTTGGTTCTTTTGATCGTTTCTTCTGAGGTTGCACGGGCCACAATTTCTGCACCACTGTTCGATTGATTTTCTCATCCCGACCCAATAAAATCTTTCTCTTAGAAGTACTTCTAACTTTTTCCAACCGAAGTGACCAGCACCATTATGGTAAGCTTCGAGGACCATCTTGACATCTTGTTTAGGCACGATAATCTGCCAAACCAATTCATGTGTTTTCGGATTGGTGTACCTTCTACAGAGCTTCCCTTGATACAGGAACATTTTGCCTCTCTCTTTCCAGAGTTGATGCGTCTCTTCTGGGGCATCCTCATCGGGATATGCACTTTGCTCAGTTAACAGTTCCTTCACCAACTTCACAGCCGGATTGCTGTCTTGGGTGTCAGCCCATCTATGGTGTGCTAACGGATTTAAATTCACCTCTTGTTGTTTCTGATAGGTACTTGACTGATGATGTTTTGCCTTGGGATGATGGAAGGCTGGTAGTTCAATTTCTTCAAGCTCCCCCATTTCTTCTTCTACATCTCTCAAGTGTGGCATCCGGGATAGGGCATCGGCATTTCCATTCTTGCGACCTGCTCGATACTTGATCTTGAAGTTGTAATTAGATAACCGGGCTATCCATCGCTGTTCTAACGCACCTAATTTGGCTGTGTCCAGGTGGGTCAACGGATTGTTGTCAGTATAGACAATAAATTCTGCAGCGGCCAGATAGTGTTTGAAACGTTCAGTCACAGCCCAAACTACTGCCAGTAGTTCCAATTTGAAGGAGCTGTAATTTTCTGAATTTCTTTCAGTAGGCCGGAGCTTTCTACTTGCAAAGGCGATGACTTTCTCCCGACCTTCTTGCTTTTGTGACAGCACCGCTCCTAGTCCCACATTACTGGCATCGGTGTAGAGGATGAAAGGTTGATGGTAATCTGGGTATGCCAGAACCTCTTCTCCGGTTAGTGCCTTCTTTAGTTGTTCAAAGGAGTCTTCCCTTTCGTCGTTCCACTGAAAAGGAGGGTTTCGGTTTGAAGGTTTCTTCGTCTGCCCTACCAAGGTGTCTTGCAAGGGTGCTGCCAACTTGGTAAATCCTTTTATAAATCTGCGATAGTAACCCACCAATCCCAGGAATTGTCTCACTTCTTTTGCGCTGGTAGGTCTTGGCCAATCCCTTATGGCGCTTATTTTCTCGGGATCTGGTGCTACTCCCTCCGAACTCACGATGTGTCCCAGGTACTGTACCTTTGGCTTGAGAAGGTGACATTTGGATGGCTTGACTTTCATGCCATACCTGGATAAGGCTTCGAACACTTCTGCCAGGTCTATTAAGTGTTGTTCGTAAGTCTTTGAGTAGACGATCACATCATCTAGGTACAGGAGGACGGTCTCGAAGTTCTTGTGTCCGAGGCAGCATTCCATCAGCCGCTGGAAGGTACCGGATGCGTTGCAGAGTCCGAACGGCATGCGATTAAATTCACATAGACCCATTGGTGTGGTGAATGCCGTCTTTTCCTTATCTCGCTCAGCCACAGGGACTTGCCAATACCCGCTTGTTAAGTCTAAGGTGGAAAAATAATTAGCAGATTTCAAAGCAGTTAAGGACTCTTCTATCCTAGGCAAGGGGTAGGCGTCTTTATGGGTGATGTTATTAATCTTCCGGTAGTCTACGCACATTCTCATGGTTCCGTCCTTTTTTTTGACAATCACTAGAGGGGCCGCCCAGGGGCTACAGCTGTCTCTTATTACCCCGGCCTGTTTCATCTCCCTCAGCATATCTTTTGCACATTGATAGTGAGCGGGCGGTATGGGTCTATATCTTTCTTTTATTGGGGGATGGTCACTGGTGGGGATTGTGTGTTCTACCCCTTCTATCCGTCCGAAGTCCAATGGGTGTTTACTGAAGACTTGTTCATATTCCGTCACTAGCCTATACACCCCTTGTTTTTGATGGGTAGGTGTTGAATTTATGCCCACGTGTAGCTGTTGGCACCAATCCTCCATTTCTCCATCTGAGCCATTGCCTTCCACCTGACAGGTTGGTTCTAAGGGCTCAATGGTTGTGATGGCATTGTTGTCAACAGTATATAGCTTTGCCATTGTAGCATACCTTGGCAAAGTGACCTCTTCCTCTCCACAGTTCAAAAGTCGTACCGGCACTCGTCCCTGGTGTACCTCGACTATCCCTCGTGCTGTGAGTATAGTGGGCCTGCTGTCGGTGTACACTGGTTCTATTAAGGCTTGATAATCTCGTCCCTTAGTACCAATGGCTGCTCTACACCATACCAGCATTTCTGTTTTTGGTGGGATTACAATAGATGTTGGATCACTTACCCTCACACTGCCGATTTCTCCACCTGCAACTTCTACCTGTTGCCTTAACATCAATACTTTTATTACCCTCCGGAGAACTCTCTGCTGGCAGGATTGAGCAGTTTCAGCAATTTGCTGTAAGACAGAAATGACTTCGGAAAAGCAGTTCTCTAACACATTCATTCCTATCAATACAGTTGGTTCACAGTTCCGCCGGTCAACATCAACAACAATTATACCCTGTTTCTTCAATTCTACTTTACCAATCTTTATGGTCATCTCCCTGAATCCTAGTTTCGGTACCAACTTACCATTACTGGCCCATATATCTAGTTCAACATCAGAGGGCCCTTTATCAATATCTGCATCAGCCCAGTACCTCTTATAAAGGATATACGGTATAGATGAAATCTGGGAACCTGTGTCCAGCAAAGCGTTGAGGGGCATTCCGTCCAGCACGATAGGGATAATGGGTCGTCCTCCGATGTACCTGTCGTGCCAGGGTGTTGGGCCTTGAAAGTTCATTCCTGCGAAGCGGCCCGCATTCCCAGGGGATTCCCGTTTAAATCACAATCTCGTGCAAAGTGGCCTGGCTGCTGGCAACGGCGGCAAATGGGCTGTCCATCCGGTTGGTAGCGGTCGCGGGGTCGTCCTCTCCATGTCGGGTATCTCCGGGGTCTCATCCATGGAACACCTTCTCTACGGTTTGACAACTCCATCTTGGGTCCTCTCATCTCCTGCATGGTTTTAGCCATTGAAGCAACAACATCAGCTAAAGAGTCAAGCTTTTGTTGAAGAGCCTCATTAGTACTGGGCCCCAGGGGCTTAGCAATGGCCCCAGACATAGCTGATGTCACTGGTACTCCATGTTGTTGAGGAGCCTCTGCCATGAGTTGCGCAGGATCCTGATCCCGAGGTGCCTCTGCCAGCTGGAGACGTATAACGCTCTCCTTTAATTGGGCAAATGTCAATTCAGGGTTCTTAAAAACAAGCATGCTCACATGCCCCCGGTGAGAAGGGGTGTAGAGTCCCTCAATAAATTGATCTCTTAGCAGTTTATCCGCTCCGGTGTTAAAAATGGGTTCAGCCAGTGTAAGTGATTTAAGGGCTTCCTGCAGGTTTAAGGCAAAGTCTCTCACGCCCTCATTAACTTTTTGTTTGCAATTAAAGAATCGTACTTTAGCTTTGCTGCTGGCAGTGGTTTCAAATGTAGCTTTTAATCCAGCAAATATGCGTTCAACAGTGCCTTTTAGATCAGCTGCCCATGCTGTGACTTCTCGCTTAGCATGGCCACTTAACTGCATCATCAGGAGACTAACACGCTGAACTTCACCCACAGGGAACATGTCAAAATGGGCCAGCATCTTTTCTCTGAAATCGTCAAGGGTATTAGGCTCACCTTCAAACATTGGAAGCCATGGGCCACCCGGGGTATATGGCATCAGCACCGGCATGATGGGCGCCACTCCTTGCACCGCTGCGCTACCGGACTCTCTATCGACACTCTGTCTTTCAGCTGCATTAGCGTCGCCGGGTGCTGCGGCGTCTCCGTGCTGCGACATACTGTGCCCCCTTAGTTAATCCGGACCCTTCCGGTCCTCCGCTTCCGTCGGGATAGTGTAGATTCGTTCCGCTGTGCAGCAGGATCGATTTTCCCCTTGCTCTGATGTCAGAGCGCTCAGCTTGGTGTCGCCCACAATGACACGCCCCCTGCTGCTCCCACCCACCGCGCTCTGTAATGGCGGATTCTGAAGTTTTTCAGTTAGACTGGGGCTCAGGTGATGGCGTAGCTCAATTAACAGTCTCGTGCCTAACGGTTATGAAGTGATTACCTCAGGGGATGGCGGCCATCTTTACTCCATTATAACCAATGGGGAAAAGTCACTTTCAATAGTTTTCAATGGAGAATGGATTTTTCTTTAATAAAGTCAATTTTCAAGATTTTTCATCCAAGTTTTCACAGTTTTGGGCTCCAATCACGGCACACAATACCCGGTATACGGGCTGGCTAGATCCTGTTCGTGACGCCAATTGTGACGCCCAAGAGACCGGGATACCCAGCACCGGACCAATGGAGTCTGTCTCTTGAGGGGGATGTCACGGGTGGCTTGACCCGGTGCTGTGGCCTCAGGCAATGCACAGTGTAAGGGGTATCATGAGGGGACAGGCACTTACTTGATCAGCAGCAGGTTCTCCCAGCGGTGACTATCCCGATCCTGGATAGATGGCTATTGTCCAAATGAAAGTCTGAGGCACTGAAACGTTTAACCAGTTTACTTTAACATAAAAGGATTTACAACCAGTCCTGTCACCGGAGTCTGTATGGGAACTCTGAGTTACTTTGACCCTGCCGGGGTCTTCGCCTCTTATTGTGCGCAATTTCTGTGTGGCCCTGCTGCTGTATGTGAACTGGCTGCCGGCCCAATCTGTCCCCTCCGGGTCCTGGTTCGACGGGCAACCCGAGTCCTTTTATCGGTTTACCCCCTCTGGGAGTACCGCTGAACTCTGTGTCTGTTGCTGCGTCCGGCCCTAGTGAAGCTGATATCACCTCACGTTTTTCCGGTTGCTGTATTATATATAATGAATACAGCCACGGATCCGGTATCCGTCTTTGCGCCTGTTCTGGGTAGTGATTAATGCTACCCGGTTCTCACAATGTCCTTTTTCTCTATCCCTCTTCTCCTCAGGCCGGTGATTTAGGCCTGGTAACAGTCACAGGGCTGTTAGAGATTTAACTGTATGACCTCTCACTATCAGCTCCTTGGCCCAACTGCCATTTCTTCTCTCAGACCAGAATGGATCAAGGGGAGTCTCTGGAGCTCCCCCTTCTGGCCGGAGGTGGTAGTGCAGTCTTGCTATTTTAGTATTTGTACTTACTGTCAGTAACTATTTTTGTGGCAAATACCCCTAGGGGTGCCACATATACGTTTGATAGATTTGCTAATTCGGTTCCTTCTCCTTTTCCCCACGTGGACTATTTAAAATCCAGATTTAGACGAGCCCTTTATACCAAACTGAGCCGCCATATTTTCCAAGCAGGATTCCCCTTATTTTCTGTATATTTGCAGTTTTGGGGTCACTCTTTGGTATTCCATCTTCCTATGGCTCACTGGTGAGTACTAGTGATGAGCGAATATACTCGTTACTCAAGATTTCTCGAGCAAGCTCGAGTGACCTCCGAGTATTTTTTAGTGCTCGGATTTAGTCGTCTTCGCCACAGCAGGATGATTAACAGCTATCAGCCTGCTTGATTACATGTGGGGATTCCCTAGCAACCAGACAACCCCCACATGTACTTAGCCTGGCTAATAGCTGTAAATCATTCAGCTGCGGCAATGAAAACAATCTCCGAGCACTAAAAAATACTCGAAGGACACCCGAGCATGCTCGGGAAATCTCGAGTAACGAGTATATTCGCTCATCACTAGTGAGTACTCTTTATATATTGGACCAGGTCCTAGGCTATACATGCTTTCTTCTGGATACTTATTTGGGTCTTGCCCCCTTTAACTATGAACATACTGTATATGTGCCATCTGCTCTTAGTTACTGAAATATATATACACATCTATATTTATCAGATATGTATTCTATGGCAATGTATAATTAGTACATACAGTGTATATTGGTCTTATATTTATAATATTTTTTTAAGTTAAAATGAATTTAAAATGTTTTATTCTAGTGACTGTCAGCAAGGCTCGGGAAGAGAAAACGTTAGGAGATTATACATGAATCATTGGAAATTCATAGTGGAATATTCTTGTAAAGTCACTATCTGTATGGCGATAAAAAAAAATATTTGGTATTTTTGTATTATCTTCACATTTGATATTTTCTGGAAATCTCTTGAATCCAATTAAACCATTGAATACATGAGATTGCTGCATTCTTACATTTTTACAACTCTGGGCATGTTTGGAGTTGTAGTTTTAACAGAATGCCACACATATATATATATTTTTTTTTTTAAACCCCAGCTGTAAATGTCATTGGATCATCTGACATGACAAAAACAGCAAATGTCACCAGTAATCTGTCAAAAACAAACGTAACTAATGGAAGAAAACAGACGATATAATAAACAGGAAAATATGGACTTTTAAAGTTTTAATTAGCAGGTTAGCAGCAGCGATAGTACATGGATGTCCTTGTTGATAACATCTACGTTGTACAAAGTTCATACCACGAGAATCTTTTCTTAGGACGGATTATGAAACGTGATAGCGGAGGAATTCTGCACTCGAGAGGCATGTGACACTGACATTTTTACACAGAGCAGCTGTAAGAATAGAGCAGATCTCAGAAGCCTCAGTCAATTTACGCGTTTGGTCTGAGCACATGATAAATCAAAACGCAGGAAATCTGGGCTTAAAGTTTATCCGTCAGTTACAAACTTTTTAAGGGAAATCTGTAATTGTTTATTTGTGTGGTAAGTAAGATCCTTGAATACTTTTTTTTTTTTTTTTTTTAAGTGATTGGGACATTTTGCAGCAAAGGAGACCTGAAGGTTAGCCTGCATCTGAATAAAACTGCAGTAAAGGCCCTGACCAATCATATTGCACCAGGTATAGGCCAAGAAGTGATCAGCCAATCACCTGCTAAATCCTGTAACACAAAAGAGCGGTTGGAGAAAAATAGGAAAAATATATATATATATATATATATATATATATATATATATATATTCTATTTTTCTCCAAATATATATATATATATATATATATATATATATATATATATATATATATATATATATATATATATATATATATAGATAGATATAAAGAAGCACAGCAGCACATGTATATGAATCTAGGCCATGTGAAAACAGACAAATATTCGATACTAGATGGCGGCCCGATTCTAACGCATCGGGTATTCTAGAATATGCATGTCCCCGTAGTATATGGACAATGATGATTCCAGAATTCGCGGCACACTGTGCCCGTCGCTGATTGGTCGAGGCAACCTTTATGACATCGTCGCCATGGCAACCATTATGACATCTACGTTGATACTGTGCCCGTCGCTGAATCAGAAATGTGAGATGTCTACGTCCTTTATGACATCATCGTCGCTGTGCCCGTTGCTGATTGGTCGAGGCCTGGTGGCCTCAACCAATCAGACGCGGGATTTCTACATCCTTTATGACATCATCGTCGCTGTGCCCGTTGCTGATTGGTCGAGGCCTGGTGGCCTCAACCAATCAGACGCGGGATTTCTACATCCTTTATGACATCATCGTCGCTGTGCCCGTTGCTGATTGGTCGAGGCCTGGCGGCCTCGACCAATCAGAGACGCGGGATTTCTACGTCGATGCTGTGCCGGTCTCTGATTGGTCGAGGCCGCCAGGCCTCGACCAATCAGAGAGCCGGGATTTCCAGGACAGAGACAGACAGACAGACGGAAAAACCCTTAAGCAATTATATATATAGATGAATCATACTACTCAAAAATATTTTTTCATAAAACTTACAGTTATAGATAAAATGAAGATTCTTAGCGCATAAATTGGCCAATTCATGTGTGCCCATCAACCACGGCAAGGTGATCTCCCTCTGATGGGTCCTACTCTACTGTACATGCCACTCTTGGGCCACCAGCCTACAACTTAGGACAAACATGTCACTCTGGGCTAAACCTACAATTTATGGGTGGTAATCATCTCTACTTGCCCATAAATTGTAGGTTTAGCCCAGAGTGACATGTTTGTCCTAAGTTGTAGGCTGGTGGCCCAAGATTGGCATGTACAGTTATCTATAACTAAGTTTTATGAAAAAATATTTTTGAGTAGTATGATTCATATCGAATATTTGTCTGTGTTTTCACATGGCCTAGATTCATATACATGTGCTGCTGTGTTTCTTTATATCTATATGATACAGCTTGCATGTGTTCACATTGGGAGTGCTGGTTGAAGATTATATATATATATATATATATATATATATATATATATATATATATATATATATATATATATATACATACATACATACACACACTCTCGAGTATAACCCGAGATTTTCAGCCCAAAATTTTGGGCTGAAAGTGTCCCTCTCGGCTTATACTCGAGTCACGGTGGGCGGCAGGGTCGGCAGGTGAGGGGGAGAGGGCGCTGAGGCATACTCACCTAGTCCCAGCGATCCTGGCGCACCCCCTGCCCGTCACACGGTCTTCGGTGCTGCAGTTCTTCTCCGCTGCAGTTCTTCTCCTCTTCAGCGGACACGTGGGACCGCTCATTAGAGAAATGAATACGCGGCTCCATCTCCCATAGGGGTGGAGCCGCATATTCATTTCTCTAATCAGCGGTGCCGGTGACCGCTGATAGAGGAAGAGGCTGCGGCACCGAAGACCGTGTGACAGGCAGAGGGAGCGGGACGCCGGGAGCAGGTAAGTATGTCATATTCACCTGTCCGCATTCCGCACGCCGGGCGCCGCTGTCTTCGCGTCCTCTTGCTCTGACTGTTCAGGTCAGAGGGCGCGATGACGCATATAGTGTGCGCGGCGCCCTCTGCCTGATCAGTCAGAGCGGAGAAACGCCGGGACCGGACGCTGGGAGCTGCAAGCAAGAGAGGAGAGTATGGCGTTTTTTTTTTTTTAATTGCAGCAGCACAGCAGGGGAAAGGGGGGGTGCACAGGGGGGTGGGGACCTGGATTTTACACACTATTATTCATATCTTCTCTACAGCAAACGCTGCTGCAGGGAAGATATGAATGGGGCTTCAGCACGATGCAGGGGACAGCGCTAAACTTTATCGCTGTCTCCGGCACGGTGCGTGTGGTACCCAGTGGGCACACGGGCGGCACGTGTGCCACAGAAACGCACCGGCACACGGACACAGATAATTCCGGTACCGGAATTATCTGGACGTGTGAGACTGCCCTCATGTGGATGTTTCTTAGCACGGCAGCATGGTGGCTCAGAGGTTAGCACTGCAGCGCTGGAGTCCTGGGTTCAAATCCCACCAAGGACAACATCTGCAAGAAGTTTATGTTCTCCCCGTATTTGTGTGGGTTTCCTCCGGGTTCTCCGGTTTCCTCCCACATTCCAAAGACTGATTGGGAATTTAGATTGTGAGCCCCATCGGGGACAGCGATGATATTGTAAAGCGTGCCAGAATATGCTGGCGCTATAGAAAAGATTACTATTTATTATTCTTATAAGAAATATTGCTAAAATACAAGCCATTTTGTTGGCTATGCATAATTAGATTTTCCAAGAATAGATAAAGCATTTATTGTAAAATTCAAATTAAATCCAAAGCAGGAAAAATGTGTTACCCCCGACTTATTTTGGACACCGTTTGTGTCCTTCGTTGCAGTGACTATGACCATCTATCCGCTATGGATATTACATGAAATACTTAAAGGGAACCTGTCACCCCCAAAATCTATAGTGAGGTAAGCTCACCGTCATCAGGGGCTTATCTACAGCATTCTGTAACGCTGTAGATAAGCCGCCGATGTTACCTGAAAAAGGAGAAAAAGGGGTTAGATTATACTCATCCAGGGGCGGTCCTGCTCCGATGGGCGTCGCGGTCCAGAACAGCGCCTCCCATCTTCATTCCATGACGTCCTCTTCTGGTCTTCACGCCGCGGCTCTGGTGCAGGCGTACTTTGTCTGTCCTGTTGAGGGCAGAGCAAAGTACTGCAGTGCGCAGGGCCTCTCTGACCATTCCGGCGCCTGCGCACTGCAGTACTTTACTCTGCCCTCAACAGGGCAGACAAAGTACGCCTGCGCCGGAGCTGCGGCGTGAAGACCAGAAGAGGACGTCATGGAATTTAGATGGGAGGCGCCGGAGCGGACCTGAGACACCCATTTGACGGGACCGCCCCTGGGTAAGTATAATCTGCATTGAGTAAGATCATTTAGATCGAAACGCCGTCGCATGTACTCTGCACTCACATTTTCGCACTAAGGCAAGGATTGCCGTTTCGCATTTTAATGGAGAAATAAAGTTTTTGAAATTTTTAAAGGAGCTGGAACGCCTTTCTTCTATTCCTTCGAGTATAATCTAACCTCTTTTTCTCCTCTTTCAGGATACATCGGGGGCTTATCTACAGCATTACAGAATGCTGTAGATAAGCCCCTGATGACGGTGAGCTTACCTCACTATCGATTTTGGGGGTGACAGGTTCCTTTTAATAAAGCCAGATTTTTTTTTTTTATTTATCCCGATGCTGGATCCTTTTTTGGAAAATATGGATATCAAATTATGCATTAACTAATCCATGCACCAAAATTTCAGGGGCGAAATCGCCATTTTTCTTTTTGAATTGTATATTTTGTAAGCCTTTGTTTTTGGGGTTGTCTAGTACTACTCACCCTGGCATCGGGTGGTGGGCAGCACTGATGTC